>NC_065599.1:9687356-10342791 GCF_024542745.1 Macaca thibetana thibetana | reverse complement strand
GTTGTGAGAGAGACTGGCCTGGGTTTGGGGTCAGATAGGGCTTGTCTAAGAACATTAGATTACAGAGGATTCTTGAGTAGTGTTTTGCAGAAGAAAAAGAGTTATCCCGGCAAATAAATAAAAGGTCCCTGGGGAACCAGTATGTGCAAAAGCTGGAGGGCAGGAATAGAGGAATCCTTTCAAACTTGATTTGCCTTTAATACCACGTATTAACTCAGATGTTAAATGCATTTAAAGGAAATAAAATTTATTTTAAAACCTCTCCTATTTACCCTTCTCCAATCCATGAAGATTGCATTGTAAAATGGAAAAAAATTGAGGCTTTAGAGTTGAGTGCCCTAGTTAAAGAGCCCTCTTGCTTTGTTCACCAGCAGTGTGATACAAATTACTTAGCTTTTAGGAACCTTGGTTTTCTCATCTGCAAAATGGCACAATAACTTATAATATGGATTAAGCCATAATCATAGGGACCTGCCTCACAAGCTCAACATATGTACACAGTCACATTTTTCCTTGTTTAACAACTTACAGAACATATACATGAATTTAATTCCAGCTCAAAGCAAATCTCAATACTATCTGAAACTGTTACAGAAACCTCTGTTTTACTATCTTAAATGCCTCTTTGCTTTTATGAACCCTGTTTCATAGTTAAAAGTAGTAGGTGTAAATTCAAGGACTTTGTAACTGCATTATAATATATCAGGGCAAATCTGGACTGCCTTTGGCAGCAAAAAAAAAAAAAAAAAGGTACTTAAAATCAATGGTCACTCAGTGAAACAAGTCCAAAGAATGGATATGGAAAGAGAAAACAACAAATAATGTCACAGTGGAGAAACCTAGCAAATACCACTCTAAGTAAGCAATCAAGATGAAGACCAGTAGTGATAAGTCATATGACTAACACATGCCCTTGAAGTCATGTGAGAAGAAGGGCACCTTCTTCTTCCCAAACCCTTAAATCCAGGCTGACCATGAGAAATATCTCAGAAAAACACAAATCTAATTACATTATATAACACACATCAGCAGTCCTGCTCAAAACTGTCAAGGTCATCAAAAACAAGGAAAGCCTGAAAAACAGTCTCAGCCAAAAGGAAACTGAGGAAACATGATGACTAAATGTGACATGGGGTAGTAGATGGAGACAGGAAGGCACGTTAGTGGGAAAACTAATTAAATTCAAATAAAGTCTGGAGTTTAGTTCATAGTACTGGACCCTTGTTGGTTTCTTAGCTGTGAAAAATGTGCTTCTACACATTTGTTGTAAATCTGAAATCTGTTTCACAATGCAAAGCTTATTAATAATGTAACTAACTACACAAACAGATAACACTTGATGCCTGCATTTACCATCATGTGGAAACAGGGACCACGAACCATCTAAGCTGGGTGTTGGCACAATCAAGTCTGCAGTCACCCAAACCTCAGGCCACCACACAAGCCTCAGATGGATGCCGTGGTCATCTCCTTGGAAATATGAATCCTGACTTTCTTTCAAGATCGCTGCCTTCCCTACAATGCGCACTAGTAAAAAACTAGAAACTCAACCAGTGGTGAGTTAGAACATGAGTGCATGGAAAAGAGAGAGTTGTGTTTGTTTATAATTGTTTTAAGATCCCACAATGCCAATCATCAGGCTTCTTTTCAAAATTCTTTTAGGCATTGTAAAATCCATGTCCATCAATGGTCTTTGATTAAACATTTTCTTTAAGGCAGATATTTCAGTATCACCCTTCACAAGTAGAGTACAATACTATCATAATAAAGGCTTTCTTTCACTTCTTATTAGTCCCATCAGCAATATGGTACACTGTAACCAGCCTTCTGAGCTGATTGCTGAATCCTGTGTAGATAAGTCTGCCACTATTGTGCACCTGGCCCAATGGCTTTTGTATCAGTTTTCCAAATTGTCTAATAAGAGTAATATTCCTGGATTAAGATGACGGTTAGGAGGCAGGACCAGCTTGCAGCTCCTGCTTGTACAGATAGACCATCCTATGGACATTTATATCATAAACATTTGGTCCAAGAACAACCACAGGAACATAGAAGGAAAGCCAAAATAATCCACAGACCCTTTGAAGAAACTGAATGACCACTGCAGGCTCCCTGAGACACTAAAAAACTGTAGTCTGATTAGTTTATCAATGGGGAGGTGAATGGTCTGGGGCAAGTTCTCAGCTTTGGTCACCAGCTGCCTGGAAGTAAACTCAGTGCTATTAGAGGAACATAGCAGAAGTGAGACCAGCCTTTGAGGCTGTTTGCTGCATGAGTAGGCATGTGATTGCTGGGTTTCCCCAACTTTCCTAGCAACCTGTATGACTCAGCAGAGGCAGCCAATATCTCTTGGAAACATAACTCCACTGGACTGGGAACCACACCCCACTCTACCCCCAACCCCTCCCCCAAAACAGCCATAGCATGCCCTACCCAAAAGAGGCTGAGTTCAGACAGGCCTAGCCCTGCCCACCCCCTGGTGGTCTTTCTCTACCAACCCCGGTAGCTGAAGACAAAGGTCGCAATCTCTTGGGAGCTCTATAAACTTGTCCACTACCTGAGAAACCTGAATAGTTAACCAGGTGTCCCTAGGGAAAGTTTGCATCCTCCCTAAAGGACTGCACCTGATGCACTTTTGAAAGCATCACCTCCTGGCTGGAGGCCAACCAGCACACTAAACAAAAACACAACCAAGGACCCTCAGAGTCCACTTTATTTTCCTGCTACCTCCACCAGAGCAGGTGCTAGTATTTATGGCTGACAAACCTGAAGATGATCACATAACAGAACTCTTTGCAGACTCCCCAGTACCAGCCAGGAACCCAGTGGCTACTCTGGGTGGTTAGACCCAGAAGAGCAATTACAATCACTGCAGTTTGGTTCTCATAAATACTCATCTCTAGGGAAAGGAGGGGAGCACCACATTAAGAGAGACCCTGTGGGACAAAAGGACCTAAACAGCAGCCCTTGAACCCCAGATCTTCTCTCTGACATAGTCTATCTAAATGAGAAGGAACCAGAAAAACAATTCTGGTAATATATTTTTTAAAACTGTTATTTAGTGACCACAAAAGAGCATACCAGCTCAAGAACAATCTGAATCAAGATGAAATTTCTGAATTGCCAGAAAAAGAATTCAGAAGGTCTCTTATTAAGCTAATCATAGAGGCATCAGAAAAGGTGAAGTCCAACTTAAAGAAATAAAAAACACGATACAAGATATAAAAGAAAAACTTTTCAGTAAAATAGATAGCAAAATTAAAAATCATCACAACTTCTGGAAGTCAAGGACACACTTAGAGAAATGCAAAATGCACTGGAAAATCTTAGCAATAGAATCAAACAAGCAGAAGAAAGTATTTCAAAGCTTGAAGACAAGGCTTTCAAATTAACTCAATCCATCAAAGTCAAAGAATGAACAACTTCTCCAAGATGCTTGAGACTATGTTAAATGCCCAAACCTAAGAATAATTGGTATTCTGAAGAAGAAGAGAAATCTAAAAGTTTGGAAAATATATTTGAGGGAATAATAGAGGAAAACTTCCCTGGTCTTGCTAGAGATCTGGACACTAAAATGCAAGAAGCTCAAAGAAAACCTGGAAAATTAATTGCAGAAAGATCATCACCTGGGCATATAGTCATCAATTTATCTATAGTCAAGACAAAGGAAAGCATCTTAAGAGCTGTGGGACAAAAGTATAAGGTAACCTATAAGGCAAAACTTATCAGATTAACAATAGATTTATCAGCAGAAACCCTATCAGCTTGAAGAATTTGGAGTCCTATGTTTAGCCTCCTTAAGCAAAATGATAAACAGCCAAGAATTTTGTATTCAGTGAAACTAAGCTTCACAAATGAAGGAAAGATATGGCCTTTTCCAAACAAACAAATGCTGAGAGAATTTGTCACTATGAGTCCAGCACTATGAGAACTACTAAAAGGAGCCCTAAATTTTGATTAAAAGCCTTGAAATATACTAAAATAGAGCCTCCTTAGAGCATAAATCTCACAGGACCTATATAACAATAACCACAATGAAAAAAAGATATTTGGTCAGAAAATAGTATGATGAATATCATAGTACCTCACACATCAATACTAACATTGAATGTAAATGACATAAATGCTCCACTGACACAGAATGGCAGAATGGATAAGAATTCCCCAATCAACTTTCTGTTGTCTTCAGAAGATTCACCTAACACATAAGGACTCAGATAAACTTAAAATAAAGGGACGGAAAAAGATATTCCATGTAAATGGACACCAAAAGCAAGCAGGAGTAGCTATACTTATATCTGACAAAACAAACTCTAAAGAAACAGCAGCTAAAAAAGACAAAGCAAGAATATAGAATGATAAAAGGACTATCGCGACAGGAAAATATCAGAATTCTAGATATATACTCATCTAACAGTGGAGCTGCAAAATTCATAAAACAATTACTACCAGACCTAAGAAATGAGATAGATGGCAACACAGTAACAGTGGGGGATTTCAGTACTCCACTGATAGCACTAGACAGGTCATCAAGATAGAAAGTCAACAAAGAAACAATGAACTTAAACTACATCTTAGAACTAGTGGAGTTAACAGATATTTACAGAACATTCTACCCTACCCAAAAACTGCAGAATATACATTCTATTTATTAGTACATGGAACATTCTCCAGGACAGACCATGTGATAGGTCACAAAACAAGTCTCAGTAAATTTAAGAGACTCAAAATTATCTTAAGGACTCTCTCAGACCACAGTGGAACAAAATTGGAAATCAACTTCAGAAGAAACCTCTAAACCTATGCAAATACATGGAAATTAAATAACCTGCCCCGAATGATTGACGGGTCAACACTGAAATCAATAAAGAAATTTTAAAATTCTTTGAACTGAACTATAATAGTGACACAATCTATCAAAACCTCTGGGACACAGCAAAGGTGGTGCTAAGAGCTAAGTTCATAGCAATAAATGCCTACATCAAAAACTCTGAAAGAGCACAAATAGACAATCTAAGGCCATATCTTGTGGAACTGGAGAAATAAAAACAATCCAAACCCAAACCCAGCAGAAGAAAAGAAACAATGGAGATCAGAGAAGAACTAAATGAAATTGAAACAAAAAAAAAATACAATAAATAAATGAAATAAATAACTGTTTCTGTGAAAAGACAAAGAAAATTGATAGACCATTGGCAAGATTAACCAAGAAAAGAGGAGAGAAGATTCCAATAAACTTAATTATAAATGAAACAGGAGCTATTACAACTTAACTAATACCTCAGAAAAGGAAAAGAATACTCAAAGTTGCTATGAACACCTTTATGCACATAAACTAGAAAACCTAGAGGAGGTGGATAAATTCCTGGAAATGTACAACCCTCCTAGTTTAAGCTAGAAAGATACAGAATCTGTGAACAGACCAATACCAAGCAACAAGATTGAAACGGTAATTTTAAAAATTGCCAACCAAAAAAAAGTCCAGGACTAGATGGATTCACAGCCGAGTTCTATCATGCATTCAAAGAAGAATTGGTACCAATCCTATCGACATTATTCCAAAAGGTAAAGCAAGGATCCTACCCAAATCATTCTATGAGGCCAGTATCACCCTAATATCAAAACCAGGGAAGGACATAACAAAAAAGAAAACTACAGACCAATATCCCTAATGAACATAAGTGCAAAAATCCTTAACAAAATACTAGGTAGCTGAATCCAACAGCATATCAAAAAGATAATCCATCATTATGAAGTGGGTTTATACCAGGGATGCAGGGATGGTTTAACATACACAAGTCAATAAATGTGGTATACCACACAAACAGAATTAAAAACAAAAATCACATGATCATCTCAATAGATGCTAAAAAAGCACCTGACCAAATCCAGCATCCCATTATGATTAAAACCCTCAGCAATATCATCATAGAAGACACATACCTTAAGGTAGTAATAACAACTATCTACGACAAATGCACAGCAAATATTATACTGAACAAGGAAAAATTGAGGTATTTCTAGTGAGAAGTGGAACAAGACAAGGATACCCATTTTCATGTCTATTTAATATAGTAATGGAGGTCCTAGCCAGAGCAATGAGACAAGAGAAAGAAAGAAATGGCATTCAAATCAGTAAAGAGGAAGTCAAACTGTCACTCTTTGCTGATGACATAATTGTACCCCTAGAAAACCCTAAAGACTCATTCAAAAAGCTCTTGAATGAACTATACACCCATCAAAATACCACCAACATTCTTCACATAACTAGAAAAAACAATCCTAAAATTCATATAGAACCAAAAAGAACCCATATAGCCAGAGCAAGACTAACCAACAACAAAAAATCTGGAGGCATCACATTACCTGATTTCAAATTATACTATAAGGTAATAGTCACCCAAACAACATGGTACTGGTATAAAAATAGGCACATATACTAGTGGAACAGAATAGAAAACCCAGAAATAAACCCAAATACTTACAGCCAATTGATCTTTGACAAAGCAAAAACATAAAGTGATGAAAAGACACCATATTTTGAAAAAATGGTGCTGGGACAATTGGCAAACCACATGCAGGAGAATAAAACTGGTTACTCATCTCTCATCTTATTAAAAAAGATCAACTCGAGTCGAAGACTTAATTCTAAGACGTAAAACCATAAAGATTCTAGAAGAAAACATCAGAAAAGCCCTTCTAGACATTGGCTTAGGCAAAGACTTCATGACCAAGAACACAAAAGCAAATACAACAAAAACAAAGATAAATAGATGGTACTTAATTAAACTAAAAAGCTTCTGCACAGCAAACTAAATAATCAGCAGAACTAACAGACAAACCACAGAGTGAGAAAAAATCTTCACTATGTATACATCTGTCAAGAAACTAATAACCAGAATCTATAAAGAATTCAAACAAATCAATAAGAAAAAAAAAGAAAAATCCTGTCAAAAAGTGGGCTGAGGACATGAATAGACAATTCTCAAAACAGGATATACAAATGGCCAACAAGTGTGTGTGGGAAAATGCTCAACATCAACAGTGATCAGGGAAATGAAAATTGAAATCACAATGTAATACCACTTCACTCCTTCAAGAATGACTATGATCAAAAAATAAAAAATAATAGATATTGGCATTGATGCACTGAAAAGGGACCACTTTTACACTGTTGGTGGGAGTGTAACCAGTACAACCACCATCAAAAACAATGTGGTACCTTGAGGAACGAAAAATAGATCTATCATTTGATCCAGCATTTCCACTGCTAGGCATCTATAGAGAGGAAAAGAAGTCATTATAGGAAAAAACTACCTGCACATGCATTCACAGCACAATTTGCAATTGCAAAAACAAGGAACTAGCCCAAATGCCCATCAATCAATGGGTGGATAAATAAGATGTGGTACCTATATATCAAAGGAATACTATTCAGTCATAAAAAGTAAGAAAATAATGGCATTCACAGCAACCTGGATGGAATTGGAGACTATTATTCTAAGTGAAGTAACTCAGGAATGAAAAACATTGTATGTTCTCATTACTAAGTGGAAGCTAAGCTATCAGGATGAAAAGGCATAAAAATGATAACTTGGACTTCGGGGGAAAGGGGGGGTGGTGATGAGGGATAAAAGACCACACATTGGGTACAGTGTACACTCTTCAGGTGATGGGTGCACCAAAATCCCAGAAATCACCACTAAAGAATGTATTCATATAAGCAAACACCACTTGTTCCCCCAAAAATCTATCGAAATTTTAAAAAATTTAATAAAAAAAAGAGTAATATTTCTTATAACCCACATTTGCTAGGAAGGATAAATATATCTAAAACACTGAGCTTCAAAGGGTTAAGAAATGCACAAACACGAATCTGATCGTTTGGGTGGCAGTGAAGTCATTGTATCCCTTTTGTCCAGAGACTGAACAGGGAAAGAGTATAAACAAGATGGCATGTGAGCTTTGTGGAAAGCATTTGCTATCTTTAATGCTTTTGAAAGACCTGCTCTCACTGAATTGCTACGGGTAGTATTCAGGCTCAATTCAGCTTCAAAATGCCATCTTTCAATTAAAATAGGATCCCCTGTGTAGCAGAAAGTGCATATTAGCTATAGAGAAATGTTAGCAATGATTATCCTCCAATATCTTTTCAAAAAACAAGAACCACAATTCTTATTGGAAGCAACTTAACTGTCTTGAATATACAACCACTGCAAAGATACAACCACTGCAAAGATGGTTGTATATTCACAGTGTGTGTGTGTATATATATTTTTTTCCAGGGTTTGTATGTATGCATATGCATACCAGAATAAGCTAAGATTCTGACTACAAAGTTTATCCACTATGATAGGGTGGACATGTGTTGCCATTCTAGAAGTCAAGCATCTGGCATTCAGCCTTTAATCAATGATCAAATGTAACATTGTCAACAGTTGGACTACTTATACCAGGGGCCTCCATATGTATGATTTATTAAGATATACTTTTCACCTTGCAGGTATTCTTACCAAGGAATGTTAATTTTGAATTATAAGCAATCAGAAAGATCCAGAATGGAAAACATTGTGTAAGACAAGATTTCTTAACCTTGGCACTATTGTCATGTGTTTCCAGATAATCCTTTAGGGGCATGAGAAAGCTACTCCATGCACTATAGGATGTTTAGCAGCATCCCTGGCCTCTGCTTGCTAGATGTCACTAGCACTACCAGGTACAACAACCAACAATGACTCTAGAAATTGCCAAATGTCCTTCTGGGATGAGGGGACAGATTTGTCTCCCTTCCTCATGTCCTAAGAGGAGTCGAAAACCACATTGTATGAAAACTGGCCTACTCCAGTGTTTTATAGACAACCAAAAATAAAGCAGGGAACACTATTTTAGGTAAAAAACAATAACCAAATCCATGCTGGACACAATAATCTGTCCTAAGTGTTAGCAATACTCTATCACAGATGCCCTATTGTGCTCAGCAGAACAAGACCGTATCTTCATGCCCTCACCAATCCCTGGTGGTGGGGCATGGGGCAGTATCCCTAAAAATGCAGATTCTCCCTCTGCAGGTCTGCATTGTCTGTGAGTTCCAACAGGCTGCCCTCTCTGCTGTCCACAAGCTACACTGGACCGCACCTAGAAAAGGGAGTCATTGGAGGAATATAAGCATACCAAGCAGAGAGAATAGAGAATTCAGAATTCAAATTTCACTTCTAGGGATAAATGATCAGAGGGAGCTTCCTTTGAAAAGTATCAAGGCACAAGTTTATGTCCCTCCCACTCATTCTTGGTGTGTTGATCACAGCTTGATCAAAGAATAAAATGACTGGAGTGCTTTCTTCTTTCTCAGTTTCTGAACTATCAGCAATTGGGCCACCCCAAATTGTTATAACTGTAAAATCCTTGACCAACTTGGTGTAAAAATACCTTGAAATATTGGTGTGTGCTGACTAACCTGAGTTGATCCACTTCTCCCTGTTTGGTTGGGTAGTTTCTTGGCTGCTCCTCCTACTCTCAGGGTCTGGAGGCTATAAATCCATTTAGATGTTCACCTTTATGGCATGACTTTGAAACATTTCAAAGTCTATAGCCTGAAAGACTATCGTCTCATGACCAAGCATTATGCATTTTTAGAAATAGCAGTTAAGCTGAAAATGGAACTGGCCTCTGATGTGCAGAGCATGCTGCCCACACTGGACCAGGGCTTGGGGAGAATGGAAAGAGCCAATTTACGCAGTCAACACAGGTCCAAGCCTAAGACCCATGCCCTGAAAGCACATTCAAAAGGAAGCAAACACTGGGACACTTTCTTTCCTTTAATTCCTTACTCTCTATGAATTACGTGAAATTGGACCACCCAACATGCCTACATTGGCTACACGGCT
This sequence comes from Macaca thibetana thibetana, assembly GCF_024542745.1. Lineage (NCBI taxonomy): Eukaryota > Metazoa > Chordata > Mammalia > Primates > Cercopithecidae > Macaca > Macaca thibetana. The sequence goes on along the minus strand of NC_065599.1, from coordinate 10,332,907 downwards.
ACATTATATAAAATGTACTTAGGAGTCAAATACAAAGGAATACACTGAGTTTTATTTACATTTATGTAATAATTAATTGTTTTTATTTATTTGTAATAGTAAATAATTATATAAACTCTAATTATGTATCATACTATGTTATGAAAATATAACATTAAGTAACTACATAATTACTTACATAATTATTTAAAATAACAGTTATATACTACATAATTATATTATTAATCACATCATATACATGTGTAAATGTCACCTATCTTATGTTATAATTTCAATACAGATCATGTATTCATGTTTCTGTATAAGTATTTATAGGTTATATATACATTTACATGTAAGTATTTATATTAATTTATATGTCAACTTGGAAATTAGCTATATATGTGGGATATATATAAATATATTTTAAAATATATAAATTTTAAAATATATATATTTCTATTCGTTTCAACACATTATCTATTTGTACGACCCTTTGTAGCAAGCCGACTATAATCCATGCTGGGAATACATCAATTAGGAAAAGGTGTGCCAAAAATGTCTAAATATTTACTGTTCCTAAATATTTGTCTAAAGTTCTTTCCATTGTAGAAGGAAATATACTAGAAATCATACCTTTAGGCCAGGCACAGTGGCTTACACCTGTAATCCCAGAACTTTGAGAGGCTGAGGCAGGCAGATCACTTGAGGTCAGGAGCTCAAGACCAGCCTGGCCAACATGGCAAAACTCATCTCTAATAAAGATATAAAAATTAGCTGAGTGTGTTGGCATACACTTGTAATCCCAGCTACTTGGGAGGTGAGGCAGGAGGAATGCTTGAACCCAGGAGGAAGAAGTTGCAGTGAACTGAGATTGTGCCACTGCACTCCAGCCTGGACTAAAGAGGGAGACTCCATCTTACCAAAAAGAAAAAACAAATTCATACTTTAAAAAACCCACAAAACTCCTCTGGAAAACTGCTATCTCTCCTATGTCAACACCGAAAATGATCACAATCCTGTGTCAAAGGGGAAAGGCAGAGCTTCCAGAACTTTCCACATCAATGAGCAAGTGAGGAAGAGGAATCTGGAAAGACTGACTCAGGGGTCCTAGGGCTGGGTTCACCTATGAATTCAGTTGTAACAAAGAAATCCTAATGTGCCTGGCAGCCCTGGGCCCCTTCCCTACCCAGGAACCAAGGGGCAGGGGCCAACACCCAACTTGCACAGAGCTACCATGAGCAGCCTGGGCCCAGGAGAGGTGCTGCTCACCCACCCTGCTTCCATCCCCAGCCAGCACAAGCATTAGCCTGCCTCTTCAGACAGCAGTTGCCACTCACACCTAGACCCTACCCAGGCCTAAGGTGATTCACCTCCCTCTTACATCCCAGAGGGAACCTGATTTTGATTTGTTTTGACTACACACACACACATAAATATGCACACACATATATTTATTGATATGTACAATTTTATACATATAAACTTATAAAGTATAAATATGTAACATTTAAATATCAACATAAAAATATGTTTATGTAATTATTACATTTATGTAATTGTTTTTATTTATTTGTAATGGTAAATAATTATATAAGCATTAATTATATATCATACAATGTTATGAAAATATAACATTAAGTAACTACATAATTACTTATGTAATTATTTAAAATAACATATACTACATAATATATATTAATCACATCATATACATATGTAAATGTCACCTATCTTACATTATAATTTCAATATATATCATGTATTCATGTTTATGTATAAGTATTAATAGGTTATATATACATTTACATATAAGTATTTATGTTAATTTATATATCAACCTGGAATTAGCTATATATGTAGGATATATATAAATATATTTTAAAATATATAAATTTTTAAAAATATATATTTCTATTCATTTGAACACGTTATCTATTTTTACGACCCTTTGTAGCAAGCCGACTATAATCCATGCTGGGGAAATAATTCTGTGTGATTTTTTTAAAGGACACATTTTAGTTGCATGATTGAACTTTTTCCCCAAATAGAAAATACTAAAATATTTGGGAAGGCTAGCTCACCTGAAAAAAAGTGTAAGGAGTGGGAGACTGAGCAGAAAATTCCTGATATTCCTCATTTTAGATAGGGTGGATTGTAAATTTTCACTGATCTGAAGAAAAATGCTAACAATAACAGCAAAACCACAATGAACCTATACAATTCCTGTAATTACCCCCCCTTCGCATCAAATTACAAGATGAAATTTTCCATTAAAGGCAGAGGTCTCACAGCACCCTTCCTCATAAACACTTTATATAGTCCCTCAGTGAAAGATGTTGGAACTGGGGATGGAAGTTGACCTATAATTCCTTTGTTTATTTTTAGCTACAATGTTGTCAGCCCCCAGGCTAGCTTATGCTAATTTGTGCTAGTCTATGCTTGAATTTAAGTAGCATGTTTCCTTCCCATTTCAGTAGTGTAAAGTGTAGGGGCAAAGGTATCTACCTACAAATACTCTGAAACTAAAATATAAATCTAACGCAATACTTTGTGTGTTTCCTGTTGCCTCTGCAACAAATTAACACAAATTTAGAGGCTTAAAACAACACAAATGTATTATTTTACACTTGTGGAACTCAGAATTCCTACAATCAACATGTGGACAGAACTGGCTCCTTCCAGGACTCAGGAGTTAGAGTATGGACACCTTGGAGCAGAGAGCAGGCGTATTATCTGTCCACAACAAACACGGAAAATAGCCTGCATTAATCAGGAGACTGGTTGCTAAACTCTTCAGATTACTTATCCAAAGTCACTGAGGGAGACCACACACAAAAATAGTGGATCACATAGAACTTTTCTTATGCACTTTTAGAGAGTTCTTAGTAACAGCAGTAGCATCCCCATCTTGGACAAGCATGAGCATTTTAAACTCCCCCTTGATCAAAAACCACCTAAATCCAAAGGGCTTCAGCATAATGTCCAAAGGTCAGCATGACTATAAACCACAAATGACATCTCTGACCAGAAACATGCCAACCATAAGATAAACCCATCCCCAACCAGAGACATGCCAGCCCTGAGATAACCTCCTACCTCCAGCCCCTGGTTGCAGAGGTGTCCGCCCCAAAATTCCAACCCTGCCATAAACTTCTCTCTTACACAGAAACATTCCAAGCTTGTGATAAGCTCTCTCATCTTGAACCCTTAAATACTCTTAGTCTGTAAGAGAGAATGCTTCAGACCCAAAGCAGCCAGAAACCCTGTCTGACTGTTAAGCTGCTTTTTGGGTTTCTTTCCCGTTTCTTTAACTCTTACAGTTAGCTTCCCTTTGCTCATGGCATTGGTGAATTACAGTCCCTAATTCAAGTGGAGCAAACCTGAGTCTACTGTAAGCTCAAGTGATTCAAATCAAGGAGAAATCAAAAACTGTGTATAAAGAGCATAACATGATGGCAAAAGTATCAAATCAGCATGGCACTAACTCTGGATTTTTCCAAATTAAAATTCAAACTTTGCAAATAGCTGGTGCCAGAACAAAATAGATATTTGCACCAGGAAAGTAAATGAATCTTGATCCTTACTTCACACCAAACCCCCAGGCTAACTCAAAATGCATCAAATATAAAAGAGCTAAAGCTCTTAAATTACTATCGGTGAATCTAGGAGAAAAATCTATGAGAAATCAGATAAAGGATTTCTATGTCAGGACACAAAAGGCACAAATATTTTTTTAAATAGACAAAATAGAAATTATTAAAATTAAAAACCTTTGCTGTCTGACAAATACACGAAAAATTTGAGGAAATCCACAGTGTGGGGAAATTTTACAAAACATATCTGACAGAAGGCATGTATCCAGAATACATACGTAAGTCTTATACTCAATAATAATAAGAAAAAAAAATAACTTTGTTTATTTTTTATTTTTTATTTTAGAGACCAGTTCTTAGCATGGGTCATCCCATTCCTGGGCCCTCTGCTAATAATATGCCTGTCACACACACAGTAGAGCACAGTGACACAATCATAGCTCCCTGCAGCCTTGAACTTCTAGGTTCAAGTGATTCTCCTGCTTCAGCCTCCCAAGTAGCTAGGACTACAAGCATATACCACTACAGTCAGCTAATTTGTTGTTGTTGTTGTTGTTGTTATGATGGAGTTTCACTCTTGTTGCCCAGGCTGGAGTGCAATGGTTCACTACAACATCCGCCTCCCATATTCCAATAATTCTCCTGCCTCAGCCTCCCAAGTAGCTAGGATTATAGGCGATCACCACTATGCTTGGGTAATTATTATTATTTTATTTTTGTATTTTTAGCAGAAATGGGGTTTCACCATGTTGGCCAGATTGGTCTCAAATTCCTAACCTCAGATGATTCACTCTCCTTGGCCTCCCAAACTGCTGGGATTACAGGTGTGAGCCACTGCGCCCGGCCTAATTTTTATTTTATTTTTTATAGAGATCGGGTCTAACTATGTTGGCCTGGCTGGTCTAGGACTCCTGGACTTAAGTATTCCGTCCCAACTTTTTTCAAATGAGTAAAAGATCAGAACAATCACCTCAAAAGAGAAGACATAAATAACCAATATACTTTAAAAAGATGCTGAAAACTAATAGTTATCAGGAAAATCCAAAGTAAAGTGCCTTTAATAGAATTGATAAAGTTAAAAAGACTGACAATAACAAGTATTGATGAAAATGCAGAGCAAGTGAAATTCACATATACTCCTGGTGGGAATGCAAAATGGTCCTTATAAAGTTAAACACACACTAACCCTATGACCAAACAATTCTACTCCGAAGGGATGGAAAGGAAGAAATGACTGACACAGGCAACTCAAATGCATTATGTTAAATGAAAGAAACCAGACAGAAAAGCCCCATGATGTATACTTTGACTTATCTGACATTTTAGAAAATACCAAAAACAGACATGTTCCTTACTCAGTTCAATGCTCTGCTCTGGCCATCTTTAAATTCCTAATTTTCGAAAAGTGGGGCTCCATTCTTTCGTTTTGCTCTAGACCCCGCAAGTGTCGTTTGCTCCTACACTTACTTGTTCCCAACAGGGCCCACATTCTTTTTCTTTATCACTATTAATAGAGCTTCCTCAAACATCAACATTGCTGCCTGACTCCAGAAAGCATTCAGGGTTTCAAAAGTTGCAAAAGCATGTGGTCACCTGCCCGTGGAAACTGCAAAAGGAAAAGCATCCCCATCACCTCATCTCAGAAATTGGGTAGGGGGAGGGAAACCATTTCATACATAAAAACTAACAAAGTTTACACTCATTTCCCTCACCCTGCACTTTACTCTATGGGTTAAATTATAGCCACATGCTGTCAAGGCCCTCCTGAGATGTTCAAAGCTTAGCCTTTTGTCTCACTAGATAATTGCAAGTGTTCTAAGGACCAAGAGAAATTTTTGCTTTCTGTCTGTATGTTGTCTTTGCCCCCACACAGGAAGGTCAGGGGATGATGCACTGAGAGGGAAAGTGACATCCATCCAGGAGATTCTTAAAAATGTCCAAATGTTGCTGGTTTCTAAAAATCTGCCTTATGACCAGGAAGACTTCTTTCTACCCAGTTAAGGGTAGAAAGCCTGGGGTATGGAGCAAGACTCTGTCTCAAAACAAAACAAAACAAAACAAAACAAAAAGTTGCTAAGTGTTAACATTGTCATGTGTAATTGAGATTACTGGAGAAACAGTTTTACATACAAGGTCTTAACATGCTTTTTGGTAAAGGATTATAAGAAGGCATGGAAATATAGATTTTGTTCAAGGGAAAGTAATTTTGTGTAGTTCAGAGGGTTTTAAAGATTGTCCTAATCCAAAACAGCAACAGAACAAACAAGGTTTAAGCAAAATGAAAAGGGATTTGTGAAAGGTTGGCCTTATAAATGAAATTCTGTGGGTACAAACAAGTTGGCTAAGATTTGAAAGAAATTATTTAGCTTTTTTCTGTAGGTTAAAACATTAAAATCATACTAATGTGGGGCCAGAATCTGGACCCCTGTGTCTGAATAACAGGGTTTTCTTAGGATATTGATCTGCTGTTGGATGGAAAATTGCAAAGGGTTCTCAAAAATTTATGAAAATCTTACCTTATGGTCAAACTAATTAAAACTCGATAGAAATCTAAAATTTTATTTTAAGGCCAAGTGCAGTGCCTCATGCCTGTAATCCTAGCACTTTGGGAGACTGAGGTAGGTGGAACGCCTGAGGTCAGTTCAAGACTAGCCTGGGTAACATGGTGAAAACCTGTCTCTACAAAATACAAAAATTAGCTGGTATGCACCTATAGTCCCAGCTACTGCAGAGGCTGGGGCAGGAGAATCATTTGAACCCACGAGGTGAAGTTTGCAGTGAGCTGAGCTAGTGCCCCTGCATTCCACTCTGGGTGACAGAGTGCGGCTGTCTCAAAAAAAAAATTAAAAAAAATTAAAAAAAAAAAAAAGGACCTGGACGACAGTGGCTCACATATGTAATCCCAGCACTTTGGAAGGCTGAGATGGGTGGATCATGAGGTCAGAGGTTTGACACCAGCCTGGCCAACATGGTGAAACCCTGTCTCTACTAAAAATGCAAAAATTAGCAGGGCATGGTGGTGGGCACCTATAATCCCAGATATTCAGGAGGCTGAGGCAAGAGAATCGCTTGAATCCAGGAGGTGGAGGTTGCAGCGAACTGAGATTGCACCACTGCACTCCAGCCTGGGTGACAGAGCAAGACTCTGTCTCAAAAATAAAATAAATAAAATAAAATTCTATTTTAAAAAACTAACTTTAACATCAAAGATACACTAACAAAAACATGAAATTTAGTTTTCTCTTTTGAAAAAGATTTTTATGTAATACTGAAACATAATAAAAGGTGTTTGTCCCTTTGGGTAAATGGCAGGGAAAAAAAAGGAGGAGAGAAAAGAAAGAGAATCAGTTGGCCTCATGCTATCTTCATTGGGTATTGTTGTTTGGAAAGTTAAGTCCTTTATCAGAGTAAAGATTTTTCTGTTTAAAAAAATTTGGGGGCTGGGTGCAGTGGCTCACGCCTGTTATCCCAGTACTTTGGGAGGCTGAGGCAGGCAGATCATGACTGCCCAACATGGTGAAACCCCATTTCTACTAAAAATACAAAAATTAGCTGGGTGTGGTGGCATGCACCTGTAATCCCAGCCACTCAGGAGGCTGAGGCAGGAGAATTACTTGAACCTGGGAGGTGGAGGTTGCAGTGAGCCAAGATCATGCCACTGCACTCCAGCCTGGGCAACAGAGACTCCGTCTCAAAAAAAAAAATTTTTTTTGGAGTTATCATTTGGCCAAATGAGTGAGTCATGGTGATCGGGGAATGGTGGTACATGCCTATAGTCCCAGCTGCACAGTACACTGAGGTGGGAACATGCCCTGAGCATGGGAGATTGAGGCTGCAGTGAACTTTAATAGCACCATTGCACGCTGGCCTGGGCAACAGAGCAATACCTGACTCAAAAAAAAAAAAAAAAAAATCCCTCAGTTGTAGAAGAGTTCATTTCCTGTTGGCTGCAGGACTCAGGGCCCTGGTGTCTTGCTAACTGCTGGTTGAGGGGTTCGTGGGGCTGCCTTTGGTTCCTTGCTACATAGCTGCTTGCTTCTTCAAGAGCATGTCTAAAGGAACCTCATCACAGGAGTGGTATCCCATCTACTCTGCCATATTCTCCCGGTGAGAAGCAAAACATAGGACCTACACACAATTAAGAGGCTAGAATCCCACAAAAGGACAAGGATCATGAAGACCTCTGCCCAATCCACAAAGCCTGTTCCATATACCTTGGAGTTGGGAGAAATGAGAGAAGGAATAGTTGAAAAGTCAGCAGCATGGGGGAAATTTTGCTCCTTCACAAGTTGGCCCACATTCACTCACCAATTCTCAAAGTCATCTTTCTAGACCTTTCATCTCAACAACCTGGTCTCTCTCTGTTACTCAGGCTAGAGTGCAGTGTCATGATCATAACTCACAGCAGCCTTCACTCTTGGGGCTCAAGCAATCCTCTTTCACCTCAGCCTCCCAAGTAGCTGGGAGTACAGGCACATGCCACCTGGCTAATATTTTTTCTTTTTTTTTTGTTTTTCTTTCTAAGATGAAGTCTCACTCTGTTACCAAGGCAGCAGTGCAGTGCTGTGATCTTGGCTCACTACAACCTCCGCCTCCCGGGTTCAAGCAATTCTCCCGCCTCAGTCTCCTGAGTAATTGGGATTATAGGCATGAGCCACCAAGTCCGGCTAATTTTTGTATTTTTAGTAGAGAGGGGGCTTCTCCATGTTGGTCAGGCTGGTCTTGAGCTCCTGACCTCAGGTGATCTGCCCACCTCGGCCTCCCAAAGTGCTGGGATTAACAGGTATGAGCCACTGTGCCCAGCCCTATTTTTCATTTTTTAAGCAATGGGGTCTCTCTATGTCGACCATGTGATCACTCAGGTGATCCTCCTGCATCAGCCTACCAAAGTGCTGGGCTTGCAGGCAAGAGCCATGGCACCTGGCCATGGAGCACAATTTTGCTGACACCTTGATATTACCCAATGTGTTAGGGTTCTTCAGAAAAACACAGAACCAATATGATACATATAAAGGCATTCAATTTTAAGGTATTGACTCATGAGATTGTGGAGGCTGAGAAGCCCATGATCTGCTGTCTGCAAGCTGCAAGGCTAGCGGAATAGTTCAAAAGCCTGAGAGCTAGAGTCAATGGTGTAGACTCCAAATTAGGTCTGAAGGCCTGAGCACCCCGAGCCCAGAGAACATATCAATGTCCCAGCTCAAGCAGTCAGTCAGAGGAAGGGCAAATCCAGCTATCCTCATCCTATGTGCTTTGCTCAGGCCCTCAGTGGGTTGGAGGGTGCCCACAACATCAAGGAAGGTGATCTACTTTGGCCAATTTAGCGATTTAAATGCTAACTCTCATCTGGAAACACCTTGAAAGAGACATCCAGAAAAAATGTTGAAGCAGTTATGTGGACATCCTGAGGCCCAGCCAAGTTGACATGTAGAATTAAGCATCACCCCCAGTGACACCCATTTGGGATTTTTGACCTCCAGAACCATCAGATAATACATGTGCACTAAGTTTGTGGTAATTTGTTACAGCAGTGACAGGAAACTAACCCAGTCACTAACCTGAAAGTCAACTTTTCTCCCTTGTAAAAGGAATATGATCATGATATTTCCCTAGCCACTTCATATGTTACTATGACAATCAGTGACAGAATGTTTGAATATATTTTGAAACGATAAAAGCCTTGCCAGATCCAAAACAAAATCTGCTGCCCCTTTTGATCCAGTACTTTTCCTACCTACTCAGTTCTTCCTTTGCTGACCAGTTTCTGCTCCTCTCAGGGTACATTTGATTTGGCCAAGTCTTTCCAGTGACCTTCACCTTTTCTGAATGGGTGGCTGGGCCTGAGGCACTGGCCATTTCTGCTTTTTAGAATCTATCATCATCACCAAATACAATAAGCTTTATTTAATATTTTGTTATTTTGTTCACAATGGAATATTTGCATCATTTTTGCCTTTTAAAATATGGCATTAAAGGACCATCCAAGCAACAGGAAGAGAGTTTCCTGTCCAGCGAGCCTTGAGTGACTGTAACAGCTGCCCAGAATGCACTGCAATGGCAGTAGGCATGTGAGGGACAGAGCCAGGGCCGGAAGTAGAATGGTGTGGCCAATGCCGCAGCTTTGGTAGCCGAGTACTGAGTCCACCTAACATAAAATCAGCATGATTCCACCTGGCACGGTGGCTCATGCCTGTAATCTCAGCAATTTGGGAGGCCAAGGCAGGCAGATCTCCTGTGGTCAGGAGTTCAAGATCAGCCTGGCCAATATGCTGAAACCCTGTCTTTACTAAAATACAAAAAATTAGCTGGGCATGATACTGCTCACCTGTTATCCCAGCCACTTGGGAGGCCGAGGCAGGAGAATCGCTTGAACCCGGGTGTTGGGATTCTCTCAGAATGGTGGCAGAAACATTAAAGGGAAATATTAGGGTAATCACTCAGTATTGTGGCAGAAATGTTAAAGGGAAATACTAGGGAAAGTTATAGGGAATAGTCACAAACCTTTTTGGAAGGCTGAAAGGTTATATAGCTTGTAACAACTGAACAGGCTGAAGGTGGCCATTTCTTACCTTAGAGCATTAGGTTATAGGGAATACTAGGGTCAACAGAGGTTTCCACAGTTAAGTCTGTTTACCCTACTTCCATTAACTAACCGTTGAGCCAGATGACCTGCTGCGGGCAGGGGGGCAGGGACCTCGACCAGGAAAATTGCCACTAATGGTATTTGCTTTAGACCTTGGTATCTGAGCTTTAATCATTCGTAGAATACTCTCTTAACCTTGTTAATTACCCACAAGTGTGTTTACTCAAAGCTCCTGTTGTTAATTCTATACTAAATAAATGCCTGGAATGCAAACTGCTCAGGGCCACTGCTGCCATTCTTTACAAGACTCTCCTTGGAGTCTGTCAGTGGCCTTGGACCCTCAGCTGGATTGGCAAAGCAGAATATCTATGTGTCAGTGTATTCTATCCATCTGTTGCTGGGTCAGGGGTCTGTAAGGGACAGACTCCCCGCAGCTAGTGCCCTGGTGAAAGCAGTGCTGCCTCAATGGGAGGCAGAGGTTGCAGTGAGCCAAGATCATGCCCCTGCACTCCAGCCAGGGCCACAGAGCAACACTCTCTTTCAAAAAAAGAAAATCAGCATGATTCTTCAGAGGCTCTTCAGGTTCTCCTTTGTCATTCAGTCAGCAGTCTCAGTCTACTTGCAGAGGAACATTGGTGTTAACTGCAGTGGCATTTAATAAGGAACTTGATCCTGTACAGAAACTCTTTATGGACAAGATTAGAGAATACAAATCTAAGTGACAGATATCTGGAGGACCTGTTGATACTGCTCCACAGTATCAGCAAGAGCTGGAGAGGGAGCTTTTAAGTTCAAGCAAATGCACGGTAAAGTAGACATGAATAGGTTCTCCAACTTCAAATTTGAAGATCCCAAATTTGAAGTCATTGAAAAACCCCAGGCTTGAAGAAATAAAGTAAAATTAATCTGGTAATTTGTCATGGGTTAGTTGTACAACTGGTTAGAAGTTTCAGAATAAACATATATTTCATAACTGTTAAAAATAAATAAAATATGGCATTATAATATTATGTATCTTGATGACTGCATTTTTGGCACCCCCTTAAACTTGTTTCACCCTAGTGTCCCACCTTATATTTACCTGCCAAAGTTAAGGACACACACCTGGGAGATGGGTTGTATTAGTCAGGGTTCTCTCTACACTGATAGAACTAATGGAATATATATATATATATATATATGTATATACAAAGGGGAGTTTATTAAGTATTAACTCTCATGATCACAAGGTCCCACAAGAAGCCATTTGCAGGGTGAGGAGCAAGGACGGCCAGTCCAAGTTCCAAACCTAAAGAACTTGGAGTCCCATGTTTGAGGGCAGGAAACATCCATCATGGGAGAAAGATGTAGGGTCACAGGCTAGGCCAGTCTCTCCTTTCTGCCTGCTTATATTATAACTGCGCTGGCCGCTGATTACTAGTGCCTTTCCCTCAATGTTAATCTCCTTTGGCAACATCCTCACAGACACACCCAGGATCAATAATTTATATCCCTCAATCCAATCAAGTTGACACTCAGTATTAACCATCACAAGTCCACACCTTTTCACCGTGAACCCATACACATCTCCTGAGATTACGTTAGGCCATAATTATGCCTAACATAATACAATTATCCTTTATATGACAGGAAATGCACCAATCCCTAACACAAATACTAATACATACGGTTAATAATACTTAAATGCTGACATGAAGTCAATATATCTTATGTCACATGATAAAGGAGAAAGAAAATAAAATGAAGATATTTTCTTAGTGCAGGTGTATACATGCACTAACATGTTTTTAACAAAAGAAGGAGAAAGTACTCGTGACAATTACCATGGTTGTTTCTGCAGCTGGTCGCGTGGTTGTGGCTGGTGTTGATGACTACCTTCTACTTCCCATTCCATATTCCCTTTGCCTTCAGCAAGCACTTTAGCAGGTTGTGGATTTTTTCCTGGTGGAGTGACCCAAACCTTCATTCCTGAAGGGTCTGGGTCATTTGTAGTCCTGCTTGGATTGGGCTGTTGTAGTTTTCTATTGACCTTAATCATAGGGCACAGTTATATGAAGAGATTAATAGATCTCCTGTATTCCTTTTTTTTTTTTTTTTTTAAACAGAGTCTCAATCTGTTGCCCAGGCTGGAGTGCAGTGACACGATCTTGGCTCATTTCAACCTCTGCCTCCTGGGTTCAAGCGATTCTCCTGCCTCAACATTCCTACAAGCTGGGATTACAGGAACATGCCACTGTGCCTGGCTAATTTTTTTTTTTTTTTTTTTTTTTTGAGATGAAATCTTGCTCTTGTGCCCCAGGCTGGAGTGCAAATGGTGCAATCTCAGCTCACTGCAACCTCTGCCTCCCAGGTTCAAGCGATTCTCCTGCATCAGCTTCCTGAGTAGCTGAGATTACAGGTGCCTGCCACCATACCTGGCCAGTTTTTGTATTTTTAGTAGAGATGGGGTTTCACCATGTTGGCCAGGCTGGTCTTGAACTCCTGTTCTCAGGTGATCCGCCTGCCTTGGTCTCCCAAAGTGCTGGGATTACAGGCATGAGCCACTGTGCCCAGCTGTGTGCCTAGCTAACTTTCATACTTTTAGTGGAGACAGAGTTTTGTCATGTTGTCTAGGCTGGTCTTAAACTCCTGACCTCAGGTGGATCTCCAGTATTCCATATCTACCCTTCCTTACCTCTGTTGTGGAATAGTAGACTCATTTCATCTTGATAATCTGGGTCAGCCAACCCCAGTCAACACTGTAACTCCCATTTTAGTCTGTTGACTTAAAGGGAGGAGGAGCCCAAAGTGTCCAGGTGGTAGTCTTAACTTCCAGTTTAATGGAATCATTGTTGTGTCTACTCATGGCAGCATTCCTCCCTCTGGAACTACATGGCAGCATTCCTCCCTCTGGAACTAAAACCTTTAGGCCAGCAGAATGTAATGTTGTGGGAATAGGAAGCAAATATTTTGGTAGTGGGTCACTAGTGGTGATGATGAGTGGTGCCACTTCCATTTTCATCCCTTAATTCCTGGACCCATGAATCCTGGCTATGGGAGAAACAGTACCATATATTAGGTGCTGATTCAGAGCATACATGGCCTTCTGGAGAACTTTGCCCCAGCCCTGCAAAGTATTGTCACCTAGTTGGTATTGTAATTGTGACTTCAAAAGGCCATGCCACTGTTCTATCAATCCAGATGTTTCAGGATGACAGGGAACATGGTAAGACCAGTGAATTCCATGAGCATGAGCCCGATGCCACACTTCTTTAGCCATAAAGTGAGTCAGAGACAATACTGTGTGGAATACCATGACGGTGAAAAAGGCATTCTGTGAGTCCACAGATGGTAGTCTTGGCAGAAGCACTGCATGCAGGACAGGCAAACCCATATCCAGAGTAAGTGTCTATTCCAGTGAGGACAAACCTCTGCTCTTTTCATGATGGAAGAGGTCTAATATAATCAAACTCCCATCTGTAGTTGGCTGATTACCTCAAGGCAGCAATGGTTCCATATTAAGGGCTCAGTGAAGGTCTCTGCTGCTGGCAAATTGGGCACTCAGCAGTGGCCGTAGCCAGGTCAGCATTGGTGAGTGGAAGTCCACGTTGCTGAGCCTCTGCATAACTTCTATCCCTGCCACCATGGCCACTTTGTTCATGGGCCCATTGGGTGATGACAGAGGTGGTTAGGGAAAGAGGTTGAGTGGTGTCCACAGAACGGTTCATTCCATCCCATTGATTATTAAAATCCTCCTCTGTTGAGCTTACCCTTTGGTGGGCACTTGCATAGGATACAAATATCTTCACAGTTTTTGACCACTCAGAGAGATCCATCCATGTACCTCTTGCCCAATTTTTTTTTTTAACCAATATCCCAATCATGCTTCTTCCAAGTCTCTGACCATATAGCTAAACCATTTGCTACAGCTCATGAATCAGCAAATAATGGCACATCTGGCCATTTGTTGTTTTATGCACAGTGCACAACGAGGTGCACAACCAGGCTCAAAGTTCTAGGAAAGGGACCGTAGTGCTGCAGCTGTCCACTTTTGGGTGTTGCCTGTATATTGTGCAGAATCATCTGCAAACCAGGCCATACTCTTCTCTTCCTCTGTCAACTGATCTTAGGGAATGCCCCATAAGGATATCAGTGCAGGCTGGGGGTGAGAAGGCAGGGTGGCAGAGGTGGAGCCTTTGGGCGTTTAAGCCACCTCCTCATGTAACTTACTTGTACCTTCATGACCTACTACAGCCTCATCACATATGTACCACCTCCATTTGATGATGGAATGCTGCTGTCCATGACCCACGTTATGGCTAGATGGGTCAGAAAGCATCCACTTCATGACAGGCAGTTCAGGTTGCATGATGACTTGATGATCCGTAGTCGAATGCTCAGTTTCCACCAAAGCCCAGTAACAAGCCAAGAGCTATCTCTCAAATGGACAGTAGTTACGTACAGAAGATGGTAGGGACTTGCTTAAAAATCCTAGAGGCCTCCGCTGTGATTCACCTATGGAGGCCTGCAAAGCCTCCAAACAGCGTCTCTATCTGCCACTGACACCTTAAGCACCATTGGGTCTACTGGGTCATATGGCCCAAATGGCAGACCAGGTTGCACAGCAGTCTGGACCTATTGCAGAGCCTTCTCCATTTGTGGACCCCATTCAAAACTGGCAGCCTTTTGGGTCACTTGATTAATGGGCTGGAGTAACACACCCAAATGAGGAATGTGTTGCCTCCAAAATCCAAATAGGTCCACTATGCATTGTACCTCTTTCTTGTCTGTAGTAGGGGCCAAATGCAGCAACTTATCTTTCACCTTAAAAGGAATATATTGACAGGTCCCACACCATTGGACCCCTACGAATTTTACTGAGGTAGAAAGTCCCTGAATTTTAGTCAGATTTATTTCCCATGCTCTGGGATACAAATGTCTCACCAATAAGTCCAATGCATTTGCTACTTTTTCTTGTTTCTTTTCGAGATGGAGTCTTGCTCTGTCGCCCAGGCTGGAGTGCAGTGGCGTGATCTCGGCTCACTGCAAGCTCCACCTCCTGGGTTCATGCCATTCTCCTGTCTCAGCCTCCTGTGTAGCTGGGACTATAGGCGCTCACCACCACGCCTGGCTAATTTTTTGTATTTTTCAGTAGAGATGAGGTTTCACCATGTTAACCAGGACGGTCTCAATCTCCTGACCTTGTGATCTGCCCACCTTGGCCTCCCAGAGTGCTGGAATTATAGGTGTGAGCCACCGCGCCCAGCCTCATGTGCTACTTCTTGCTCACTGGACCCAATCAGCATAATGTCAACAATGGAATGGACCAGCATTATATCTTGCAGAAGTGAAAGTAATCAAGGTCTTTCCAAATAAGATTATGACACAAGGTTGGAGAATTGATATACCCCTGAGGTAAGACAGTAAAGGTATATTGCTGGCCTTGCCAGTTGAAGGCAAATTGCCTTTGGTGGGCCTTATGTACAGGAATAGAGAAAAAGTCATTTGCCAAGTCAATGGCTGCATACCAGGTACCAGGAAATGTGTTAATTTGTTCAAGCAATTCAACTACATCCAGTGCAGCAGCTACAATTGGATAACCCACTGTAATTATACAAGATCCACCTGTCTTCTGCAAAGGTCAAATGGAAGAGTTGAATGGTGAAGTGGTGGGAATTGTCAACCCTGTGTCTTTCAAATCCTTGAATGGTGGCTATAATCTCCACAGTCCCTCCAGAGATGCAATATTGTTTTTGATTTACTATTTTTCTAGGTAGAAGCAGCTCTAATGGCTTCCATTGGGCCTTTCTCACTATAATAGCCCTCACCCTACTAGTCAGGGAGCCAGTGAGGGGTTCTTTCAGTTGCTAAGTATGTCTATGCCAGTTATGCATTCTGGCACCAGGGAAATGACCACAGGATGAGTCCAGGGACCCACAGGACCCACTGTAAATTGGAACTAAAACAAACTAAAACTCCATTAATTACCTGACCTCCATAAGATGCTACTTTAACTGGAGAACCACAGTGACATTTTGGATCCCCTGGAATCAACATCAGCTCAGAGCCAGTGTCCAGTACTCCCCAAAATATCTGATAATTTCCGTTCCCCAGTGCACAGTTACCTGGTAAAAGGCCAGAAATCTTCTTGGGGAAGGAAAGATGGAAGAAAGATTCACTGCATAAATTGTTGGTAGTGTAGTGGGGTCCTTCCTCAAAGGGACCCAGCCTCCCCTTCATTCAACAGTTTTGGGTCTGTAAACTGGCTCAGGTCTGGTAATTGATTGAGGGGCTGTGATTCTCAGTTTTTATAATTCAAGCTAGTCTTTTGTCCATTCAACCTAGGTTTTCAGCTTGTATAAATCGAATAGGAATGCAGTAGGGTTCCTATCACTTTCTCTTCTAGGAATACTGTGATTGATTAGCCAATGCCAGGGCTCTACATGAGTCAGATTATTCTGATTGCCTGTTTGCCTATGCTGTCCATTATGGTAGCTATGCCTACTTTGCCTTTGATGGTCGAGTGCCACCACTTGGCCCCCACCACCTTGGAATCCAATTGTTCCCATTGTATTTAAATTTTGTAGTTGAGTGACTGTGGTTTCCACTGTTAGATCTGACATACAGAGAAAAGCAGTAACAAGCCTCTTCAAAGATGCAGGTGCTGCCCTGGCATTGGTCAGGGGTATATCTTCTGGGCCTTCCCAGCTAGGATGAGTAGGTCTAAAGTGACTAATCCACTCCACCATCCCAATCTCCCTAAGTCTTTGGATCCCTTCCTCTATATTAAACCAAGGGAGATCAGGCATTTCCCACTTGCTCACAGTGGGCCATCTTTTAATCCATATTTCAACTAACTAAGCAAATAAACGGTCAGAACCTTTTTTAACTCCACGAGGTGCAGTATTAAATGCTCTACTTAACGGGCCCAAATCAATAAATTCACCCTGATCCAACTATACATTCCTTCCACTGTTATCACGCCCTTAATATCCATTCCCATGCCTGTTTTCCAATTTTCTGTTAATATAAATTAGAAAATTCACTAGTTGTTGGTCTAGAAACAAATAGGGGTGTTGGCGGTGCCTCCTGAGGAGAATCAACATTTTCTTGCCTAATTAGATTGTACTCACCCAGACTAAGGATGGGTCTGCCTTTCCAAGCCCACTGACTTAAATGTTAATCTCCTTTGGCAACACCCTCACAGACATACCCACGATAAATACTTGTATTCTTTAAGCCAATCAAGTTGACGCTCAGTATTAACCACCACATTGGTATATGCATTTCGCTGAGGATAATTTTGAAGTCTCCAAATTTAACGGGGCAAAGGGTGGGATATTGAGAAGCACATAGTTTTCATGTAAGAGGTGCGTAGGAAAAAAATAGTCATTCACGTCTTTGTCTACCTCAGTGAAACTGTTTTATTTTTACTTTAAGATGGAGTTTCGCTCTTGTTGCCCAGGCTGGAGTTCAATAGCATGATCTCAGCTCACTGCAACTTCTGCCTCCTGGGTTCAAGTGATTCTCCTGACTCAGCCTCCTGAGTAGCTGGGATTACAGGTATGCACCCCTATGCCTGGCTAATTTTGATACTTCTTGTAGAGACAGGCTTTCACCATGTTGGCCAGCCTGGTATCTAATGCCTGACTTCAGGTGATCCACCCACCTAAACTTCCCAAAGTGCTGGCATTACAGGCCTGAGCCACCATGCTGGCTGAATCTGCACTTTTTAAATATAAGATAACATTGACAAAATTGGGCAGAGGAAAAATCGGATATGCATTTGTCTCTTGTGGGCTGGCTGTGACTACACCAGTAAAGATAAACTAAGATAAACTATCAATTTACATTGTCATGGTGAAATTTTTTTTTTTTTTTTTTTAATTTTGAGATGGAGTCTTGCTCTGTCACCCAGGCTGAAGTGCAGTGATGTGATCTCAGCTCGCTGCAAGCTGTGCCTGCTGGGTTCAGCCCATTCTCCTGCCTCAGCCTCCCAAGTAGCTGGGACTACAGGCGCCCCCACCATGCCCAGCTAATTTTTTGTATTTTTAGTAGAGACGGGATTTCACTGTGTTAACCAGGATGGCCTCAATCTCTGGACCTCGTGATCCACCCGCCTTGGTCTCCCCAAGTGCTGGGATTATAGGCGTGAGCCACTGGGCCTGGCCTGTATTCATGTTTATATGTGATATGGTTTGCACCCAAATGTCATCTTGAATTGGAACTCCCACAATTCCCACATGTTGTGGGAGGAATCTACTGGAAGGTGACTGAATTATAGGGGCACGTCTTTCCTGCGCTGTTCTTATGATAGTGAATGAGTTTCACGAGATCTGATGGTTTTCAAAAATGGGAGTTTCCCTACACAAGCTCTCTCTCTTTGCCTGCCGCCATTAATGTAAGAGATGAGTTGCTCCTCCTTACTTTCCATCATGACTGTTAGGCTTCCCCAGCCTCACGGAACTGTTAAGTCCAATTAAACCTCTTTCTTTCGTAAATTGCCCAGTCTTGGGTATGTCTTTATCAGTAGTGTCAAAATGGACTAATACAATGTGCATATATATAGAATAATCTTTATATATACTGTATGCTCATACCATAGGTGTATGTACATCCATGTGATACACATACACATATGTACATACATACACATAGAAATATATAAATACATACATATACACACATAATACACATATAAATATATTCATACACATACATATATACATAATACATACACACATATATACTTAAAAATTTAGACAGGACCTAGCTGTTGCCTAGGCAGGAGGGCAGTGGTTCTTTTTTTTTTTTTGGAGACGGAGTCTCGCTCTGTTGCCCAGGCTGGAGTGCAGTGGCCGGATCTCAGCTCACTGCAAGCTCCGCCTCCCGGGTCTACGCCATTCTTCTGCCTCAGCCTCCCGAGTAGCTGGGACTACAGGCGCCCGCCACCTCGCCCGGCTAGTTTTTTGTATTTTTTAGTAGAGACGGGGTTTCACTGTGTTAGCCAGGATGGTCTCGATCTCCTGACCTCGTGATCCGCCCATCTCGGCCTCCCAAAGTGCTGGGATTATAGGCTTGAGCCACCGTGCCCGGCCAGGGCAGTGGTTCTTATCACAGCTCTCTGCAGCCTCAAACTCCTGGGCCCAAGCAGTCCTACCTAAACAGCTTTCCAAAGCACTGGGATTATCGTGGGAGACACCATGCTGGCCTACAGATTTTAAGTAAAAGCCTTCATCTGATATGGATTTCACAAATACTTGCTTCCACTATGTGATGTGTTCTTTCACTGTATTAAATGTCTTTTGTATACTTCTAAAGTTTTAGTGATGTGTAACATCATTTCTTTTTTTTCTGTCCCAGATAGAGTCTTGTTCTGTCGCCCAGGCTAGAGTGTAGTGGTGCTGTATGGACTCACTGCAATCTCCACCTCTGGGGTTCAAGCAATTCTCCTCCCTCAGCTTCCCCAGTAGCTGGGATTACAGGCATGCACCATCACGCCTGCTAAATTCATTTTTGTATTTTTAGTAGACATAGGGTTTCACCATATTGCCTCATCTTGAACTCCTGACCTCATGATCCGCCTGCTTCAAGCTCTCAAAGTGGTGGGAGGCTGAACCTGGCCAACATCGTTTATTTTTTCTTTCATGCATCATGTTTTTGCTATTCTATCTAATAAGTCATCGCAGGCTGCATGTGGTGGCTCACGTCTATAACTCTACCAGTTTGGGAGGCTGAGGTGGGCCGATCAGTTAGGGTCAGGAGTTCAAAACCAGCGTGACCAACATGTTGAAACCCCATCTCTACTAAAAAAAGAAAATAAAACAAACAAAAACAATTAGCTGGCTGTGGTGGCAGGTGCCTGTAATCCCAGCTACCTGGGAGGCTAAGGCAGAATTGCTTGAATCGGCAGAGGTTGCAGTTAGCCGAGATGGCACCGCTGCACTCCAGCCTGGGCAACAAAGTGAGAGACTCGGTCTCAAAAAAAAAAAAAAAAAAAAGAAAGAAAAGAAAAAAAAAAGTAATTGCCAAACCCAAGGTTGTCTAGGTTTTCTCCTATGTTATCTTCTGGGAGTTTTCATAGTTTTGCCTTTTACATTTAGGGCTATTGTCTATTTTATTTTTTTGTGAAAGGTATAAAGTCTATGTCTAGAGTTTTTTGTTTTGGTTTTTGTTTTTTTGCATATGATGTCCAGTTGTTCCAGCACTGTGAGTTAAAAAGAATGAACTGCCTTTGCTCCTTGCTCAAAGATTAGTTGAGGTGGAATGCTACGGCTCACGCTCTAATTGCAGCAATTTGGGAATGTGAGGCAGACAGTTTGACACCAGTCTGGGGTAACATGGTGAGATCTCGACTCTACAAAAAATGCAAAACAATTAGGCATGGTGGTGCTCGCCTGTAGACCCAGCTACCTGGGAGACTGAGGTCGGAGGCTCTAGTGAGCCAAGACCACACCACTGCATTCCAGCCTTTGCGTGGGTTCCTACTGCCTTTTTTTTTTTTTTTTTTTTTTTTTTTTAAGATGTTGTCTTGCTCTGTAGCCCAGGCTGGTGACCGGATCTCTGCTCACTGCAATCTCCGCCTCCTGGGTTCAAGCTATTCTTCTGTCTCAGCCCCCTGAGTAGCTAGCTGGGATTACAGGTGCAAGCCACCACACCCGACTAATTTTTGTATTTTAAGTAGGGACGGGGTTTCACCATATTGATTAGGCTGGTTTCCAACTCCTGACCTCAGGTGATCCACCCACGTTGGCCTCCCAAAATGCTGGGATTACAAGCATGAGCCACTGCACCCAGCCCCTACTGGCTTTTAATTTTAATTTTGGATACTTGGCCTGCATGGTTGTTCATGCCTGTAATCCCAGCACTTTAGAAGGCCAAGGAGGGCGGGTCACTTGAGGTCCGTAGTTGGAGACTAGCCTGGCCAACATGGTGAAACCCCATCTCTACTAAAAATACAAAAATTAGCCAGGTGTGGTGCTGCATGCCTGTAACCTCAGCTACCCGGGAGGCTGAGGCAGGAGAATCACTTGAACCAGTGAGATGGAGGTTGTAGTGAGCTGAGATAGTGCCACTGCACTGCTGCCTGGGAGACAAAAGAAGAGTTGGTTTCCAAAAAAAAAAAAAAAAAAAAAAAAGAAAATTCCAGCTACCGTTGGTGACATTTCTTGCAAACAGATTAGTTTTTCCCCTGCCTCCAATTAGTAACTGAAAATAACTGGAACACACACACACACATCTCTAGTGCAGTAGTTATCTGTGGAAATTATTGTGGCTAGCTTTGTCAGAATGCACTAGCTCCTTCCAACCTTGTTTTCTTGTTGTTTCCCACCTGATAGGACTGCACATTTGAAAAATTCGAAACAAAATAACACAGTCTATCACTTATCTACCGCCCATCTAGCACTTCAGAAAGAGGAATTTTGGTGATTGCATGACAAAAAGAGGAGGTCTCTCTCCTAACTTAGTTGTTACAGTGTCCTTTGGTGTTCTATAAGCCTATGATAAAAGCTATTGACTATTCACGGGCAATAAACCCGGTTGGATGATTGGGATATTACAATACAGGCAGGATGGATTCTGAGCTGTCTTGCAGCTAGCTACAGAAGATCAGCTGTAAAACTTGGCTACCCTGTGCTCCCGTCTGAGCGTGAGGATTTCCATCACTTTCTCCTACTTTAAAAGATTGACATCTGCCAAGTAATTAGAACATATAAAGAGGCCTTTTAATCAAGTTCAGTGTGGAATTTCCAAGTGCTAAGCCGGGGTGGCAGGCTAGGAGGACGGTTTGGCTGCGCAGCTACTTGAGGGCGTGCGGTAGCCGAGGGCTGAGTCTCTGCCAGTCCAGAGCATTAAAGATGAATACTCCTCCTTTACTTTCTGAAACTGAATGAGCAAGGCGAAAGAAGATTCAATTAAACGCAAAGTGACCCTACAGGCGGAAAAAACACAGCGCTTCCACCAGAAGGCGGTGGGGGAAGGGAAAAACGTGTACCCAGGGTAGGGTTGCATCATGAGCTCCGTTGGGTTTTCTATTGCACCCTTAGTTTTTCCATTGCATGCAATACCTCAGCATCAGTCTACACAAGCCCAGGTAGCCTGGGAGCAACGAAGGGCAGGCTCAATGGAAGGCCCCAAGTCTTTCTGGAGACCTCTGAATGGCAGCTGATAATAAGACATAATAAGGCACTATTCTGCTGATTCACAATTATGGAGACTGTGTATGTATTTTCTTACCGATGTGCTCTAACGATGGTGTAGCAACCGTGGTTTTGTATCATTGAGGTTTTACAGCACTATTTCGCAGGGTAGTTTTTAGGTCTGCTTTTTTGGTTGGAGGATCGAACCTTAAAAAGTCATCTCGGGTTCCCGTTCCCCCACAGCTTGAGCAACAGATAGTCTAGTGCGCGAGAAGAAAGTGAGGTTATAAATTGCTGAGTGTACTGGGATCTCAGCACGAAGCTCATTATATATTAAAGGGAGGGGAAAACTTGTTTAAAAATATTCAACACAGCAGGCCCCAGAGGTGGTGGGGAGGAGGAGTGGAAATCTGTTTAACTGAATTAAGGCCGCGAGGCGAAGAAGGAGCGCTGGAGACTTGAGTGCACGAAGGCCAGGCCATGTAAACATTGGCAACATAACGCACTTTGCTAATGCTCGAGGGCTGAAGCCTGAGGGTGACGGTGGAGGTGAGCCTCTTAGCCTCCTCTCTAATTCCCATACCCGAGCTCCTGGCTTTTACGCCAGTTTGTCCCTAAGCATTTCTGGTTCTTTGTGGGAGGTGTTTTGCAAAGAGGGGACTGTCCCTTTTTTCGAGGTGGGGAAATGACAACTGGGGCTGTCTTCTAAGACAACGATTTTGAGGGAGGTACACCCTCGGTCAGGTGCCAGGGGGCGGCCGGGCGGCTTCCTTTTTCAGCTGGGGGAGGGCAACAGTTTAGCAGCGGTCCAGGTTCCCCTCACCCACCCTCGGCATAGGGGAGGGGCAGGTTCGCAGTTCCCGATTCTCCTTGGAGGAGGGGCTGTTTCCTGATCTAAACCACTAAGGCGCCGGAGCTGGGGCGGGGGCTGGTGGGACGCGGGTATCCCACGGCCGGCCGTTGAGGAGTGGCCGGCCGTGGCTAGCGGGGGCCGTCCCGCTCACAGTCCTCCGGGCCAGCATTTGCGTGCTAGCGGCCCCTCCCAGCGGTGGTCACTGCCAGTGTCAGTCCCTCCCGCCGCCGTGCAGTGCCGCCCTATTTCGCTGCAGCCACCGCGCCGGCTCCAGCGCCCGCAGCTTGCGCTCTAGAGCGAGGAGCGGCCAACGCCCCCGCCCCGCTGCCGCCATCGTCACCGCAGTGCTCTCCGGTCGCCATTTGCTACCGAAACTTTCCAGCAACCGCGACGTTTCCCGGACTCCGCGGCGGGGGGGCGGAGGCGGCCCAGGGGCGGCGCGCTGCTGCTCCGGGGCGCCGGGCTCTTCCCGGCCGGTGCGACGGGCTCTTTTCGGCAGCCGCACTGCTGGGCCTCGAAAGCTGACGGCCTGAGGGAGATACATAGTGCGACCAGGTACCCGCCGCCGCCGCCACAAGTTGCCGTGCTAGCGACGAGGTGAGTGCTCTGCGTTCCGTGGACCGGGCGCAGGTCGCAAACTTCTGCGTACTGCCCTGACTCCTTGGGGTCCAGCAGGCGGCTTGGGCCGTCCAGAGGGTCCGCTTGCCCGAATTCCTGGAGACGCAGGTCCCCAACTGTTCCGGCGGCGCTCGGACTGGGGTGCGGAGCGCTGCCTGGACTCAACAATACTCGGAGGTGGCCGCTCCCCTAAAGTGCTTGCCCGCCGTGTGGGGAGGGGACGGAGGTTGGCGGGAGAGACTCCTTTGTCTGGGGAAGGGGAGGGGCTGGTAAGTTTAGGAAAATGGAAGTACTTGGCTTCTTTCCTGGTGCCGCTTCGTCTGCCGCTCTTGGGGTTTGCTGGGCCCAGCGCTACCGCTGGTGGGCGGAAGGGGCAGGTGGTGGGATTTTTCTCGCCGTGGTGAAGGGGAGTCCCTTTCATCCACCGGACTCGGGCCGGCCTGCCCCGACCTGGGAGGAAGGCGCAGTTGCGCAGAGCGGGGCGACCGGCGGGCTGGGCGGCTAGGGCCCCGCGGCGCCTGCTCGGTTTCTGAGCAGATTCCCCACCTCCAAAAAGGGGATAGGCAGACGCTCCCCCTTTGCAAAACACCTCCCACAAAGAGCCAGAAATGCTTAGGAACAGACTGGTGTAAAAGCCAGGAGCTCGGGTGTTGGAACTGGAGAGGAGGCTGGGAGGCTCACCTCCACCGCCACCCCCAGACAAAAACTGTCAAAGAGGTCGGGAGTTCCCCTCCTAGTCCGGCCCCACCGCTCTGTCGGGCCTGGGGGCACCCCCCGCCCCAGCCCGCTCTGTCTGGGTCTGCAAAGCGCCCCCACGGGAGAGCGCAGACTTGTTAAACCTCGGCTCTGGCGAGTCGCCGTCTAGCAGATCCTGGGCCCGGTCTTGCTTCCCAGGGGGACCTTTCCTCACGGAGTGGGCGAGGCGTGTGCCTTCGGGAGTCAGTGATGTCCGGATATGTGACAACTCTGGGTCGTTGGAGTCCCGCCGGCGCTGGACTAGGGCTGGACTTCACGTGCGTCGTCTATGCGCGGTCATGCCAGAGGCTAGGGCTCACTCACTGCACGGCCTCATGTTCCTGCAGCCAGCTACGTGAGTCTAAAATTCCACACAGGTAGGGACCAATGTGATTATTTTCGAGTCGGTGGTGATCTGGAGTAAAACTTAGTGAGAAACAAAATCCCAGCCTGTTTTATTTGCAACTGTTTTGCATGGTCAAGAGTGGCTTGACCTGCTTTCTGGGTGTTTTCCTCTGCTGACAGGCAAGAATCCCCGGTTCAGCCTGTAAGGCGAGGGGCAGGACTCCACACTAGGAGGCGGAGAGGAGGCCAGCCACCTCACTGCTAATGTCCCAGACGGTGGCCTCAGTATAGGAAGTGGTTTTTATGGAAAGTTTAGAAGTCCTTCCTAGAAAAGGGGCAGTTAGGAAAAATAAAATATAGAAAAATGTTGAGTATGACTCATTTATTTTAAAGAGTAGTCATGTCTCACATATGCCACAGATTTTTGTGGAACGCCGCCGAGCTGGGTAACTGACACAACAAAAGTTGTTCATCACTGGATCTGTTTATTAAAAGGGGCCCTTAAGGCGATTGCAGGCCGTAGTAGAACACACACCTGTAGGTCAAAAATGGAAATTTGTGGTGTAGTTCTGCCACCCTTGCTGCCTCACCACCCGCCCCAAGGCATTTGGCCCCTTTACTGGGCTCAGAGGAGTCCTGTCCTGTGCTGGCAGTTTTAAAGAGGAAACTGGACCAGGCGCGGTGGCTAAGGCCTGTAATCCCAGCACTTTGGCAGTGCTAGTGAGTGATCACTTGAGATCAGGTGTTCAAGACCAGAATGGCCAACATGCTGAAACTCCATCTCTACTGAAAATACAAGAATTAGCCGGGGTGATGGCAGATGCCTGTAATCCCAGCTACTCGGGAGGCCCAGAGGGGAGAATCTCTTGAACCCAAGAGGCGGAGGTTGCAGTGAGCTGAGATCATGCCATTGCACTGTAGCCTGGGCGACAAAGTGAGACTCCACCTCCAAAAAAAAAAAAAAAGAGGAACCTGTGTGCAAAAATAACTTTACTGTAGACACAGTTAGAAATGAATGATGGCCGGGCGCGATGGCTCAAGCCTGTCATCCCAGCACTTTGGGAGGCCGAGACGGGCGGATCATGAGGTCAGGAGATCGAGACCACTCTGGCTAACACAGTGAAACCCCGTCTCTACTAAAAATACAAAAACTTAGACGGCCGAGGTGGCGGGCGCCTGTAGTCCCAGCTACTCGGGAGGCTGAGGCAGGAGAATGGCGTAAACCCGGGAGGCGGAGCTTGCAGTGAGCTGAGATCGGGCCACTGCACTCCAGCCTGGGTGACAGAGCGAGACTCCGTCTCAAAAAAAAAAAAAAAAAAAAGAAGTGAATGATTACAATTTTGCAGTACCATTGGTTCTGTACAACATAATCTTGAATTTTAGTTAGAAGATATTTTTTTGCCTTTTAAGGTAACAGTTCATTAAAAAATACATCAGCCTACTGCTAGGTGCTAGGTACTGTGCTGGGCCCAGGGCACACCATGAACAAAGCAAAGCCCTGTTTGGGGACTTTGGATTGGGGGTAGGCTAGGGTATGCCCTGGTCTCCAACTACAGAGTGTGTGCTACTAGGATCCTTCGTGGGAAGAGTTTTTAGCTGTTCTTAGTCTTCTTTCACCCAAGGCTGATCAGTCCAGTAATTATAACTGTCTCCCTTTACATTTCACATGTAGATACACAAATCTTCTAACTGCTCTGGAAAGTTTGGGCGTTTTAATGGACTGCATAGAGATATATTATGGTGTGGGACTTTGGAATGTATTTGGTTTCGAATCTGTTTTGTCTAGTGGAGGCTTGGTTTTCTCATCTGTGAGATGGCACCATGAGTCTCTCTCACAGAGCTTTTTAAGAGGCTGTATACCACTCTCAGGAGCTGACAAAGTGGTGATTAGAGCCCCTGAGTTAATCTCCACAATGGCAGGTTCCATTGACCTAGGTATGTTTGGCTAGAAAAGCTACCTTTGTCTCCATTTGTCCTTAAGTTGTGAAAGTGCCCACCATGTTTGCTTTACCCTTGAGCAGTTATGTAACTTTGAACTCCCACAACTTTTCTAAGCATATTTTTCATGTGTAAATTTAAAAAACAGAACTAGAATTCCTCAAAGTCCAGCTCTTAAGCTTGGTGTTTATTATGCCTTTCTGTCTAGTGTGGATCTTCCCACTGGGAAACAAAAATCTATAAATTATACACACACTCACAGGAGACTCTATGATTATGGAAATACGTGTGTGTGTGTGTGTGTGTGTATATGTAGATGTATCAACAGACTCCCAGAAAGTCAGTGAATCAGGTGGTTTCTTCTGTAGCTTTGTCATTGCATATAGTAGCCAGTTGCCACATGTGACTATTCAGACTTAATTGAAAGCAACAATTCTGTTTTATCAGTAGCACTAGCCGTACGTACTTCATGTACTCTGAGGCTGCATAAGGTTAGGTGGCCACCATACTGGACAGTCATGCGCAGTCATATTGGATAGCAGGAAATTGCAGAAAGTTCTGTTGGAGTATGTTACTCTGTAGTTACTGCAGTGAAACCTTAATAAAGAAAACTGTTGGCCAGGTATGGTGGTTCATGCCCGTAATATTAGCACTTTGGGACGCCAAGCAGGGAAGAAGCCTTGAGGCCAGGAGTTTGAGACCTCATCTCTACTAAGAATATTTTAAAAATTAACTGGGCATTGTAGTGTGAGTCTATAATCCCAGCTGCTCAAGAGGCTGAAGTTGAAAGATTTCTTGATCCCAGGAGTTCTGGGCTATGGTGAGCACACATCTGCACTCCATCCTGAATAACAGAGGAAGAATCTGTTTCAAAAACAAAATAAAACAAAACCCAAAACAGTAGTCATACCTAGGTGAGGTGGTTCATGCCTGTAATCCAGCATTTTGGGAGGCTGAGGTGGAAAGTTCAAGACCAGCCTGGCCAACATGGTGAAAACACGTTCTCTATTAAAAAAATACAAACATTAGCTGGGTGTGGTGGCGCATTCCAGCTACTTGGAAGGCTGAGGTGTGAGAACTGCTTGAACCCAGGAGGTGGAGAGGTTGCATTGAGCCGAGATGGTGCCAGTGTACTCCAGCTTGGGGCACAAGGTGAGACTCTGTCTCAAAAAACAAAATAAAAACCCCAAAACAACAACAACCAAAAAACAGCAGTCAAGAGAGTTGTGCTTTTTGTGGAGGAAGATGTGAAGTCAATAAAATTTAACTCACAGGTGGGCTTGTCTTTTTAAAAAAATGACTCATTTCAGCCAGTGATTTGGCCAGGAAAACAATTTCAGCAAATGGGTTCTTAACGTGAAGCTGACGACCTCTAGTTTTAAACTGAGGCGGTTTGGTCCAATTTTGATTTAAAAAACAGAACTCCAAGCCTGAGTCCCTCACTGAGTGTAGAATTTTGGGCAATACATTTAGCTGCTCTGTGTCTCACTTTCCCCATCTTAAAAAATGACACTGCCAATCGCCATGTTGCCAACCTAAGCAGATTGTGGTAAATATTCCTCAGGATGGTGTAGGTGGAAGGCATAAGTAAAATCAAAGGTGCTTCTGTCAGTAACAGTCCTATGCCAGGGTACTGTAGTGCCATATCTGTTATTTTGAGATCCTCACATACTCTGGATACCTTGGGCTTTCCCTTCCCCTTCGTTAAGTTTAAGGCCTAAGTATCGAGGTTAAGTATTTTGAGATGAAAGTCTTTTGTATTAAAAAGCTAATAATTGTTTCCAACAAGATGAGACTTTCCAGTAGTCCAGTATTTTAAAAACGTCGAATCACGACTGTTAGCTGTTTTCTGCACAGCAGTCTTGAGTCAGGATGTTATTTTTCTTACTTGGTAGATATGTCATTTGTCTGGTTCTTTGTATTTTTTATGGCAATGAATGAGAAATTTTATTTGTAAATGAGGATGGGGAGAAAGTGAATTCTATGTTTTTTAGAGAGGTGAATTCCCAGATTAACTCCCCTGCCATTTGTTCTTTTTTTGGTGTCTCTCTTGTCAGGACTCTGGTGTCACCTCCTGTCAGCCTTTGGTTGAAAGCACTTGGAAACCTGGGTGGCTGATGTTCTCCAGAGGCAGAAAAATGTTCCCGGCCAAGGGAGGTCATCTCCAGCAGATCCTGAGTGTCAGGAATTCAGATTCTCTGCTCCACTCCTGCTGGATAGGAGAACACTTCCACTAGAACCTGGACCTGGCCCCTTTCCAGTTTTCTGCTGGGAGTCCAGATTCTGGTGTTTTGCCCTGAATCTCCCCGCCTGGCTCATCATCACAGCGTCTCTGCGCAGTGAGGCAAGACCATCATTGTGCTGCTTTCCTGATGCCTTCCATTTGCCTTTTTCTCCACTTGGGAAAAACAAAAAATCCTGGTATGTTACATCCTGAGAAGTTGTTAATCTTTCACCGCTGCATACATTGAAAAAAATCAGTTCCAGACAGGAAGCACCACTAAAAGGCATATGGTAAACTTTTTTTCTAATTGGAAAGGAAAGCTTTTTTCCCCCATAACTATTTTTTAGTGTGAAGGAAGTAATTGATGTCTTGAGCTAGAGATGGGACTCAAGTTTTTCCCCTTAGGTCTTGCCTGCTACACTCCTGGCCACCCTTTCTGTGGGACTTGACCAAAGGGATCACACTGGCCAGCCTGGCAAACCCACCAGAACCAAAAGAAAAGCTGGATGTGGGAAAGAGCTGAAGAACTCCACGTGTGTCTGAAGGGCAAAGAGAGCCTAGGTTGATAAAAGGAGGTTCAGATTTCCAGTGGAGAAATGCAGCCGTTAAAGAATGCGCCCCTTTGCAATCATCACCATCAAATATTTATGGAGAATCCACTGCATGCCTGAATGTTGCAGTAGTGACTTGGAAGCTGTTACAGATGCAATTGGAGGAAAGCAGATGGAACTGGAGGAAATTTAAAGTAAAGATGATGGAAGAAAGAGTATACTGAGTTTTCACAAGAAGATGGGTACTGTTTCCTTTTGCCTATGTCTGTTCTTGGCTGATGGAATGAGAGAGTTCAACTTGGGGCATGCTACACTATGTGTTCAGAAAAAAGGGAAGACTTAGAAATGAAAGTAGAGGCTGGGTGTGGTGACTTATGCCCATAATCTCAGCACTTTGAGAGGCTGATAAGGGCAAATCACTTGAGGCCAGGAGTTCGAGACCAGCCTTACCAACATAGAGAAGTCGTGTCCCTACTAAAAATACAAAAATTAATGGGTTGTGGTTGCGGATGCCTGTAATCTCAGCTGCTTGGCAGACTGAGACATGAGAATTGCTTGAGCCTACTGAGAGGCAGAGATTGCAGTAAGCCGAGATCACACCAATGCACTCCAGCCTGGTGACAGTGAGACCCTATCTCCCTCACCCAGAAAAACTCACCGCACTTTGGGAGGGTGAGTAGTTGGGTAGATCATGTGAAGTCAGAAGTTTGAGACCAGTCTGGCCAACATGGTGAAATCCCACCTTTACTAAAAATACAAAAATTAGCTGGGCATGGTGACACATGCCCATAATCCTAGTTAGGAGGCTGAGGTAAAATCAATCACTTGGGAGGTGGAGGTTGCAGTGACCTGAGGTCATGGCATTGCACCCCAGCATGGGCAATGAGAGTGAAATGCTTTCTCAAAAATATATAAACGAATGAATGAATGAATAAATGAATAAATAAATGGAAGAAGAAAAATGAAGGTAGACAACATGCTTGCTTATTGGAATGATGTTTTCACACTGAGTTCTGGAATGTAGCAGCCAACCAGTGGCTCTTATTTGGCATGCTTTGGTCCTTTGCTTTTGAAGGGGGCATTTGCTAAAGTCTGGAGATATTTTTGGGCTCCCACAGCTGGAAAAGGTAGGGGGAGCTCCTGGCATCTTGTGGGTGCACCCCTGGGATGCTGCACAGTACCCTGTGTGCACAGGACAGCTCCACCGCAGAGAATGGTCTGGCCCTGAGTGCCAACAGTGCCAAGGAGAAACCCTGAATTGTATAGTCAACTTTAGCAACAGTCCCCAGCCTTGGGCCTCAGACCAGTACAGGTCTGTGTCCTCTTAGGAACCTGCAGGAGGTGAGTGGCAGGTGAGTGAGCATTGCCATTTGAGATTTACTTCCTGTCAGATCAACAGTAGCATTGGATTCTGATAGGAGTGAGAACCATGTTGTGAACTGCACATGCAGGGGATTTAGGCATTGTGCTCCTTATGAAAACCTAATTCCTGATGATCTGAGGTGGAACAGTTTCATCCTGAAATCATCCTCCATCCCCACCCCATGGAAAAGTGTCTTTCATGAAAGTGGTCCTTTGTGCTAAAAAGGCTGGGGAGCACTGAACTGTTTAATCCTGTTTTGGTCAAGGCCTGTTGGGGAGATGGGAAGGTGGATGCCAAGGAAAAATTAACTTCAATTTCTGTAGTTGTCAAGACACACAAATTTTAGGGCGATATATTAGGAAATAAATCACAGCTGCTGATCAGTACAGTAAGAGTTTTAGATGCTTACAGGAGAAAGGGAAGGAGGAGGTAGGAAGTGGATTTTGCAGAATGATCACAAATGAGGTCAGAGGGTTTTGCAGTGGGCGGTGGGGCAGGAGTGGGGGTCATTGCTAGCTGTCCAAGCTCTATTTCAGCACAGGTCTCCTGGAGCCCTACATTCAAGTACTCCCTTAGTGCATGTTTCTCAGCCCCTTCCTTTTGGTTGTATTGATGTCATCACAGATGTACTAGGTCTTTCTTACAAGGAGGGTGAACTCCTTGGTACTTTGGAGTTGGTTACGAACAAGTGGCACAAGGTTTCTCTGCTCAGTGAATTGTGAGTGGTGTAGGATCACTAGAAATCTCAGAAGGAGTCAACTTAGTGTGCCGCCTTCATCTCATTCTCTTCCTACAAATGTTGAAGTGAGACAGGGTGGGACAGCTGGGTATGGACCTGTATTATACTTTGTGGAGGCCCTCTTCCAGGTGTCTATAGGAAAAAGGGGTCTAAAGTGAGGTTCTGCTGTGGCATGTTTCATCCTGAGCCAGCCCCTGGTCCCCATGTCCAAGTGAGCTCCAGAGCTGCCCTGAGTCATGCCTGTTTTCAGGAATTCTGTGTTCCAGCTGGACCTAGGGGCTGGGGACAGCCATGTTGGAAACCTCATTTGCAGCCACAGTGCCATGCACTGTGTGCATCTTTGAGCACATCAGTGAGCTTCTGTAGCATTAGTATTCTCATTGAGACAGAAGGTGTGTGGAGTGGGGGATGTGGGGAGAAAGATTTCCCAGGCTTCTTGTATTAAATGAGCTAGAACTGTATTTTCATGTATTTTGAATTTTTACTTATCCTTTCTTGAGATGGTCTCACTCTATTGCACAGGTTGAAGTGCAGTGGTGCGATCTCAGCTTAGTGCAACCTTGGCCTCCTGGGCTCAAACAGGTCCCCCACCTCAGCCTCCGGAGCAGCTGGTACTACAGGTCTGTACCTCCATACTTGCGTTTTTTTATTTTTGTTTTTTAATTTTTGGTAGAGAAGGAGTCATCTACATTGCCAGGGTGGTCTCAAAATCTTGGACTCAAGTGATCCATCCTCTTTGTTTGACTACACAAAGTGCTAAGACTGCAGGTGTGAGGAACGATACTCCGCTGAAGCAGATAGAATTATAATGCTTGGAGCCCAATATGCTTATATTTTCCTGTTTTCCGAAGTTTTGAATTGGGTCTGGAAAGGTATCTTTATCATTTAGGATGTCTAGTAACTTGCTTGCTTTTTTTTTTTTTTTCCGTTAACGTTTTCTTTTCCCTCTTTTTTTTTTTTTTAAAGACAGAGTCTCGTTCTGTGGCTCAGGCTGGAGTGCAGTGGCACGCTGCAACCTCCACCTCCTGGATTCAAGCAGTTCTCCTGCCTCAGCCTCCTGTGTAGCTGGGATTACAGACATGTGCCACCACGCCTGGCTAATTTTTGTATTTTCAGTAGAGACGGGGTTTCACCATGTTGATCAGACTGGTTTCTGACTCCTGACCTCGTGATCCACCTGCCTCTGCCTCCCAAAGTGCTGGGATTACAGGCGTGAGCTACCGTGGCTGACCTTCCCTCCCTCATAAATTTTAGGACCATATCTGTATACTGTTATTTTTTAAATTACTGTATGGTAAAATTGGCTCTTTGGTTGTATAGCTTTATGTGTTTTAACACATGCATCAGATAGGTGTCATAATCAGGAGAGAGAACACTCCCCTCAGCCCAGAGATGCCCATGGTGCTATCCTCCACAGCATGTTTCTCTGCAGTCTCTCCGGCCCCAGCCCCAAACATGGGGCATCTGCCTATAGGTCTTACAGAGACAACCTTATGGCCTGTTAAATACAGTAAGACATTCTTCTTCAAAGGGTTAACTTGTTTAACTTTCCTTGTCCTTTGTTACCTGCTTTCAAGGCCAGACTCCCTTACTCTTTATGTTCCCTTGCCCTGGGAAACAACCTTCCTCTGGTCTTTTGTCTACAGAATCTACATTCCATATCTGCTGCTCACTCTGTAAAGCAGCCCTCCTGTCAAAACACCGTTGCTGTAATTACTTGTTCTGCAAGTCTTAGGGATCCCATGTTCTGTAACACATGGTAGAATGCCTTAGGTGAATCTCTCCAGTCTTCAGTACCATCCTTGACTCCTCTTTCTGATGACACATGAACTTTATGCCTTTGCACACCTCAGGCAATATCAAAAGAAAGGAAAAGAACAGCTTAGGTTCTTAATGTGTGTAAGAAACCACAGTGAAAAAGTCAGGTATGTTGTTGAGGCTGTTAAAGCTTTGCTTTTTTTCTGTACCAGTTCTTGCTTTCTCATTGGTTGACATGGAGGATCTTTTTTGATGTCCCCTTTAGAAAGTGTTATCCTCACCTTTTTGCACAGTCTTACCAAAATACATCTCACAAGCAAAATGTATCAGAAGCTTGTAGTCATGACTGTAGTTTCAAAAACAAGACGTATGTTCATGAAGAACCTTTGCTGTTTTCCCAGTGCGTTAATCATATGAATATAAAATAGACTACAAATATCAAGTTGTTTTTGCCTTTGTTTATTTTAGAAATAAAATGGATTGCTACCTCTGAGCTGTGAAGCTGCTAACCTGTATTTTACTTTGGGCCGTAATGTTGCTTTCTGTGATCTCATATGAAGTGACGTTTTCTAGAATAATCGTTGTTCTGGTATTTCGGTGTCTTTTGTCCTGCCTGAAATGGTGGTGTGAAGTCACAGAATATGTGCCTGTCTTCCCATGTAGAGTTAAAGGGCTGAAAGAGTGGCCTCAAGCCTCCCTCTCCCTCCCAGGTGTGAAAATTTGGATTTCAAGGTCTGGGAGGCCGTGTGTTTTTCAGACTGGTTAAGGACGATGATTTTATGTTAACTAAACATTGGGATAAACTTACAGTTGTTTATGTCCTGTGCTTAGAGGAGCAGTTTTACATGATTAAAATAAGCAGTATTTTGGTAAACATTGGTAAGTTAGTTACGCATTTTAGTTGAGGAATGCACAGCAAGTCAGAAGGCGCTTTGTGCTGCAGGGTGCCTCTGAGTGATTCTTGGGAGTGTGGCAATTTTCCAGTCCTAGGAGATCCTGTGAAAGAAGCACAAGCAATGCTTACAGCAAAACTCACACTGTTTTGCCGTGGACATTGCTGGACTGTAACAAAGGGGGATGCGGGAATAAAGACAAAGACAGAAGAGTATATTTGGAAGAAGGGGTCGGGGCTCCTGGCTTCTACTGAACAAGGGTACTGACTTTCTAGAGCCCTTCATATTTATTGAGTAAAGGAGATACAGAGAAGGGGGTGGTTGTGATCAGCTGCTTGACTTAGTGCAGGCCTGCATGACTACATTCTCTGAACAGTAGTCTCCAGATGTTCCAGTAGATAACTTCAGCGAGCCTGGTGCCAGGGAGTGACTGTCCTCAGCAAACCTTCTGGTGGCAGGTGCAGATACGAGTTTGCTCACATCCTGCATTCATGATAAACAGTTTGCTGTTTGATCATACAGCCTCCAGTAGAATGCTGAGTTCGTCACAACCCTCAGACTTTCGGCTTCCAACAGTGTTTATTCTTGACCTGGGTGTCTGCCTTAAATTCCTCTCATTTTTCCTATCATGGTGGCCGTAGCCAGAATGCTTTAAAGAAAATATGAGAGTTTTTCTGCTTGTTTCTTTTGAGCCTGGAACTGAGATTATGACCCCAGATAGCCTGCACAGGGCTCTTTCCTTTCAGGAACACCTGCTTAGGCTAGAATACCAGAGGAGGGAGAAGGTGAGGCTCTCCCTGGCTTGGTAACTTTCCTAGCCAGCTCTTCAAGATGCTGAAACCTTCCTTCATGTCTGCTGGGAACTGTATCCCTAGCACCATCATGTTGGAGCAAGAAGGATACATGTTCCCTTTTGGGTAGCTTCACTGATTCCAATTAGGGATCTGCCTGTTGTTAGAGTCTGTGTGAATGTGCAGTATTCTTTTTTTGAGATGGAGTCTCACTCTGTCACTTGGAGGGCAATGGTGTGATCTCAGCTCACTGCAGCCTCCACCTTCTGGGTTCAAGCAATTCTCCTGTCTCAGCCTCCTGAATAGCTGAGATTACAGGCATGTGCCACCATGCCTGGGTAATTTTTATATTTTTAGTAGAGGTGGGGTTTCACCATGCTGGCTAGTCTCGTCTCGAACATCTGACCTCAGGTGATCTGCCTGCCTTGGCCTCCTGGAGTACTAGATTACAGGTGTGAGTCACTATGCCCATCTGTGAACGTGCAGTATTGTTCAATGCTGCAAGCATTTTTGCTTGGCTGAATTGCCTGATAGATGGAAATTTGGAGAAGAAGAAGTTTACATATATATGTGGTGGCATTTTATTTCTTACATCCGTAATGACAAACCGTTTATTTATTTTTATTGTTTATTTATTTATTTTTTTGAGACAGAGTCTAGCTCTGTCGCCCAGGCTGGACCGCAGTGGCGTGATCTCGGATCTCAGCTCACTGTAAGTTTTCCTGTCCAGGTTCACGCCATTCTCCTGCCTCAGCCTCCTGAGTAGCTGGGACTACAGGCGCCCACCACAACATCTGGCTAATCTTTTGTGTTTTTAGTAGAGACAGGGTTTCACTATGTTAGCCAGGATGGTCTCAATCTCTTGACCTCATGATTCACCCACCTCAGCCTCCCAGAGTACTGGGATTACTGGCATGAGCCACTGCGCTGGGCCTATAACAGACCATTTACTTATCTAGTTTTAGAGACAGGCCCTGTCACTCAGGCTGAAGTGCAGTGGGGTAATCACAGTTCATTGTGGCCTCAACTTCCAGGGCTCAGCTGATCCACTCCTTCAGCCTCCCAAGTAGCTGAGACCACATATGAATGCCACTATGCCCTGCTTTAAAAAAAAAAATTCTCAATTTTTGTAGAGAGAGGTCTTGCTGTATTGCCTAGGTTAGACTTGAACCCCTGAACTCAAACAGGCCTCCTGCTTTGGCCTCCTGAAGTGCTGACATTACAAGTGTGAGCTGCCACACTTGGCCAACAAATCCTTTAATATAGTGGTACCATCTAAACTCATTTTAAGAACTGAAGAAAAATTCAGCAGAACTGAGCTGTGATTTCCATTTCTGGTGCACTGTAGGTGATACTCAGTGTGAACCTGGACACTTATGCTCCTTTAGTTGTTCCTATATCTTGTCATCCATGGGAAGATGAGAAGTGAAGTTGGGTCAGGTGCAGTGGCTCATGCCTATAATCCCAGCACTTTTTGGGAGGCTGAGGTGGGTGTATCACAAGGTCAGGAGATCAAGACCATCCTGGCTAACATGGTGAAACCTCGTCTCTACTAAAATTACAAAAGATTAGCTGGTTGTGGTGGCCAGCTACTCACAAGGCTGAGGCAGGAGAGTGGCGTGAACCCAGGAGGTGAGGCTTGCAGTGAGCCAAGGTCGTGCCACTGTGCTCCAGCCTTGGCGATAGAGAGAGATTCTGTCTCAAAAAAAAAAAAAAAGAAAAAAAAAAAAAGAAAAAAAAAAGAAAAGAAAGTTAAGTGGAGATCTGTCACCAAAATCTGCCTTGCAAAAATTGGTAG
Organism: Macaca thibetana thibetana; assembly: GCF_024542745.1. NCBI lineage: Eukaryota > Metazoa > Chordata > Mammalia > Primates > Cercopithecidae > Macaca > Macaca thibetana. The sequence goes on along the minus strand of NC_065599.1, from coordinate 10,296,024 downwards.
TGCCAGTATGCAAACGTAATTCCCGGCTGCCATAAAAGTCCAGGTGACTTCACAGTTTTTGATTGTATTTTCTAAAAGCAGGTGAATAGGGAATTGAAGTCCCTGCCATTTAGTTCCTTTGGGGGTTGGAATAATTTTGGTTCCTTGCCTTCAGATCTTCTTTCAACAGAATCTTTTTTTTTTTTTTTTTTGGAGACGAAGTCTTGTTCTGCCCCCAGGCTGGAGTGCAGTGGTGCAATCTCAGCTCACTGCAACCTCCGCCTCCCGGGTTCACGCCATTCTCCCGCCTCAGCCTCCTGAGTAGCTGGGACTACAGGCACCCACCACAGCGCCTGGCTAGTTTTTTTGTATTTTTAGTAGAGATGGGGTTTCACTGTGGTCTCGATCACCTGACCTTGTGATCCGTGCGCCTCGGCCTCCCAAAGTGCTGGGATTACGGGTGTGGGCTACCGCGCCCGGCCTTTCAACAGAATCTTATCATGCATTCTCATCCTATACAACTGTAATGCTAGCTCCATGTGGATAAAAACTCAGGGATTCAAAATTATAAACTTGAAAATGGCAATTGCCAAGTTCTGTCAGTTGCACATCAGTCTGGGAGACATGATTTGGTTTAATTCCCATTTTGATTTTGGAAAAAAAGTCACATTCGGCTTGCTTTGTTTCACCAAAACACACTGGTGATTCTATGCCAATTTCAGCTACTTCCAGTGATGTTTATTAGGCTACTTCAAAAATCCTAACTAGAAGAGGCAACCTTTGAGGTGCACCTAGCTCAGAAGCTGGTGAAAATGAGAATGATTAATCTCTTTTGTCCATTACATGACAGAAATTATCATAGACCATATGACAACAGGTAGAGAAACTTGTGGGTATTTTTGTTGTGGTGGTTGAGAAAATTGTCATTTGGTTGCTGCTACCTTACTGTTGTTACAGAGTGAATAAATGTAGAAATTATACACAGGACTCAGACCACATTATGGGTTGTGGAGGTGACTTAAGGTCTTTTGGCTGAGTTCATTTGCTGAGAATAGCTGAAGATTTGGTTTTCATCAGGCTAAATGCCAACCAACTTCAAGTAGTTCTAGGTTTCCATATCAGATTTTTAGTTTGTTTAACTTTTAGTTTAACTGAGAGGACTGACATATCAGTTTTTGTTTTTATGTATTATTTTTGGGGTTTGCATCTATTTTCTTCTTTGTGAATAATGAATTTTCAGTATAACTTTGTTATATGAAATGATGCTGATACACTGGTGCAGTGCATTAAAAAGCCTACAGGGAACAATACTTGTGGATTTGTATGTATTGATGTCACAGGTTCCTTGGGGTGTTGCTTTGCCAGAGGGAAACCTTTGTGGCGGGTGGTGTCTTCTGCCTTAGTTTTGCTCAGGCCTGCTGGGTTCATTCCACCCACTTGGCCTGGCAGGCTGGTAGCACAAGCCAAGCATAGAGCACTACAGTGTCTTTGTGAATGTGGGGTGCTGGCTCCGTGTGAGGCTGTGGCTAGACCAGATGTACCACATGTGCCTTTTGTTGTGGGCACCTGCATCTGGATAAGGGGAATGTGGTGGCACCCAGAAGATTGGAGACATGAGGAACTGCAGAGAGCCAAAGAGGGTATCACAGCCCTGGCTTGGGGAGCCCATCTTGAAAGTCGACAACTTGTCTGTCCTCATTGCCTGCAACATGGTAAGCAGGGAGGGAGGGCTGTGTTTTAGCCCTGTTTGTGTTACAGCTCTTTCAGTCCCACCATTTGGTGCGTCCTGAGTTCTTGTTCTACATCCAGGAACATTGTGGTACACAGACAATTGGTAGGAGAGCAAGGTGGAGAGAAGCTTCACTGAACGACAGAACAGCTCTCAGTAGACCTAAAGTGGGAACTCCTTTCCACAGGCAGGTCATCCTGAAGTCTAGCTGAGTCTGGCTGAGTCTGGAGTTTTCATGGTATCAGAAGGGAGGAAATGTGTGCTCACTGATCCATGGGGTCCATGGGTGGGCCTAAAGAAAGCACCATAAGCTCTTGCTTCTGGCCACAGACTCCACACTGAACTAGCAGCCTGGTCCCCAGGCTTCAGGCCATCTCTGGCTTGAAGGTGAGGTTTCACTAGGGACCCACCCCTTCCTGCCTAGGAACGTGTCTGCCTCCCATGGCCATAAACATGCTGTCCATGGTGCCTAGGCTGTCCAAGCTGAGGGGTACCTGCAGGCATGCACTGAGATACTCTTGGCCTTCCAGCCTCCTTCTTGTGCTCATCAGTGCCCAAAGTCTGGAGGGGGCCAGGGTAGCAGGGACTAGGCATGTCAGTGTTGCCTCAAGCATGTACACACCCAGCTGGGTCACAACAGCACTCAGGCTTGGCCTCAACTTTGCTCTGAAATTGGAGCAGGTGCTGGGATTGGGGAGAGGCCAGGCGGCATGATCAGGCACTTCTGAGCCTGGAGGGGCAAGGCCTTCCTGGGACCCTGAGAGTACAGGTATGCCTGGGTACACAGCTGTGGCTGGGTGGTTGCAGCTGCGCCTAGAAGGGCAGGCCTCGCTGTTCGCAGCTCCTGATGACTCTACAGAGTGTGCGACCGCAGCCAGGCCTACTCTGCGTCAGTCAGCATTTTCCAAACCGCTGCTCCAGATGGGTTGCCGCTACTATCACCAACAGGATAACTCATAGCTGAGCATGATTAATGCTCATCCTTTACTAAAGTGAAATATTCATGTCTACTTTTTTTTTTTAAACCTGTTACTTCTCTTTATAGTAATACTTATGTGTTCACTGTAAAGAGAAAGTAGAATTTTTAACTATCTCAATTCATGCACCTGTCTCCACTCTCCAGAGACCAGTGCATTTAGGCCCTCATAAGACAGTTATAATAAAGTGTAAGTAAAGCAAATGCAGAGTATATTTGGGGATATATTTTGCATGCCCCCATAGCCTCACCCTTGTAAGAGACAAGAGATGGCACAATGTATTTTGCGTTTAGCCAGATACTTTGAGGTTTACACAGGTGACTTCATATTGGAAGCAGGTGAGTGAAAAACCACTGATTGCTTCAGCTGTGAACTAGAATCCTCTCATCTTTTGTTGTTGTCTGACAACACTTGTAATTATTCATTTGCTTATTTGCCGGCCAAATCACCATCCGTAGTATCTCAGAAGTGTACCTCAGATAATGACCCTAAGCAGGTTGACCTCTGAAGCCAGAGTTGACTTTATTTCCTAAGTGTTGACTTTATTTCCTGTGCTTGTTGTGAAGGGCAGCTGTCTAGGTAGAGTTTCTGGGTGTTTGAGGTGCAAGAGGTATTTAAGGGAATAAATAGTAAGGCCAAATGATAGCTCCAGGGACATGAAATCTCTGAATATGCTAACTTCTAGAGAGACTATGAAAACAAATTAGTTTGCTGGATTACATGCCTGTAATCCCAGTGAGAGGTGAAGCCAGTTAGGCTTCTGGGTTGGGTGGAGACTTGGAGAAGTTTTCTGTCTAGCTAGAGGATTATAAACACACCAATCAGCAATCTGTAAAAATGCATCAATCAGTGCTCTGTGTCTAACTAAAGGATTGTAAATGCAGCAATCAGCACTCTCTAAAATGGACCAATGGGCACTTTGTAAAATGGACCAATCAGCAGGATGTGGATGGGGCCAAATAAGGGAATAAAAGCTGGCTACCAGAGCCAGCAGCAGCAACCCAATGGGTCCCTTTCCGTGCTGCCGAAGCTTTGTTCCTTCGCTATTCACAATAAATCTTGCTGCTGCTCACTTTTTGGGTCTGTACCACCTTTAAGAGCTGTAACCGGCCGGGCGCGGTGGCTCAAGCCTGTAATCCCAGCACTTTGGGAGGCCGAGACGGGCGGATCACGAGGTCGGGAGATCGAGACCATCCTGGCGAACACGGTGAAACCCCGTCTCTACTAAAAAGAAATACAAAAAACTAGCCGGGCGAGGTGGCGGGCGCCTGTAGTCCCAGCTACTCGGGAGGCTGAGGCAGGAGAATGGCGGGAAGCCGGGAGGCGGAGCTTGCAGTGAGCTGAGATCCGGCCACTGCACTCCAGCCTGGGAGACAGAGCGAGACTCCGTCTCAAAAAAAAAAAAAAAAAAAAAAAAAAAAAAGAGCTGTAACCCTCACTGCATGAAGGTCTGTGGCTTCACTCAAGTCAGCAGGACCACGAACCCACTAGAAGGAAGAAACACTGGATACATCTGAACATCTGAAGGAACAAACTCTGGATGCTTCAAGAGGTGTAACACTCACCATGAAGGTCCGTGGCTTCATTCTTGAAGTCAGTGAGACCAAAAAGCCTCTGGAAGCAATAAATCCCTGACACACCAGCACTTTGAGGGGCCAAGGTGGACTGATCACCTGAGGTGGGGACTTTGAGACCAGCCTGACCAACATGGAGAAACCCCATCTCTACTAAAAATACAAGATAGCTGGGTGTGGTGGTGCATGTCTATAACCCCAGCTACTCCCACCCTGGGGAGGCTGAGGCAGGAGAATCACTTGAACCTGGGAGGCAGAGGTTGTCCTGAGCTAAGATCGCGTGATTGCACTCCAGGCTGGGCTACAGGAGCGAAAGTCATTTCAAAACAAACAAACAAACAAACCAAATAGTTTATAGCATTGGTGAAGTAGTAGCTGTATAATTTATATCAATGACAGCAGTAACTTCTCATTAGGAAAGTAGGCTTGTTAAAATGAGCAGCTTTCATCTTTCTGCAGAAATAAATCAATTTTAGTTGGAATAATTGTATGTGAAGCTTTATAATTGGAAACTTGAAGTCAGCAAAATTATTAACTTTAGTTACATTAGTGTACTGAAACTAAATGTAGAATAAGATTAGCTCATGGGAACATTTCATTTTTATCTCAATACCTACCCAGCAGTGAGTTTCTAGTTACATTTTGTAATTTTTTGAACATCCTGAACATGTATTACAAAATTAGAAACAGTAGTTGCAACAAGAGGTCGTATGTTTTAATTTTAATTATTTATCAGTTCACCTTTTTTTTTTTTTTTTTTGTTTGAGACAGAGTCTTGATCGATGGCCCAGGCTGGAGCGCAGTGGCACGATCGCGGCTCACTGCAAGCTCCGCCTCCCGGGTTCACGCCATTCTCCTGCCTTAGCCTCCCGAGTAGCTGGGACCACAGGCGCCCGCCACCGTGCCCGGCTAATTGTTTGTATTTTTAGTAGCGACGGAGTTTCACCGTGTTAGCCAGGATGGTCTCCATCTCCTGACCTCGTGATCCGCCTACCTCATATCCAGGAAGTGCTGGGATTACTGGTGTGAGCCACCGCGCCCGGCTCCCAGTTCATCTTTAACTGCAATGAAAACAGAGTAAATTGTCCTTTTTGAATTTTATGTTCTTTATGTGTCTGGCACAACAGAGGACCAAGTCTGGGGATCATTAATCTGCTTTTTCTGCGTGGTGTTTGTTGTAAGGGAAGTTTGGGCTAGATTCATGGTTTGCTGTCTAAAAGTAAATGTTCAGCCTTCTCTAGTTTCCTGTTTTATTTACATTTCCATTCAATGTTCTGTATTTGGACAACAAATAAATTTGTCTCTATGGGTTTCTGTTGGCCCAGATGTTCATCCCATTGGAAATTCTTTCTCTCCATGCCACTGAGTTGGGCAGTGTTTGCTGGTATTTGGCTTTCTGTATTTCCTGGAGTTGTCTTAGACACATTGTATATTCAGGTTGGGCAGTCATTCCCTTTGCAAGCTCTGTGTTACTTGTTTCTTTTGGCTTTGCCATAAATGTTTGCCTTCTGCTTGCCCCGATGTCAGCTTGTGATGTTTCATTTAACTTAGAAGTATTCAGCCTGACCTAAAATTAAATGTTTTTTAAAATATTGTTAATAGAGATATAAGTGACATAGAAGTCACCTCTTTGAGGTGTATCATTCCGTGAGTTTTAGTAAATTTACTTGGTTGCGTAGACATCACCATAATCCAGTTTTAGAACTCCTGCCTTCCTGCCTTCCTGCCTTCCTGCCTTCCTGCCTTCCCTCCTTCCTTCCTTCCCTTCTTCTTTCCTTCCCTCCCTTCTCCCTTCCTTCCTCCCTCCCTCCCTGTTTTGAGACAGAGTTTTACTTTGTTCCCAGATTGGAGAGCAGTGATGTGATCTCGGCTCACTGCAACCTCCACCTCCTGGGTTCAAGCGATTCTCCTGTCTCAGCCTCCTGAGTAGCTGGGATTATGGTCGTGTGCCACCACACCTGGCTAATTTTTGTATATTTAGTCAAGGTGGGATTTCACCATGTTGGCCAGGCTGGTCTTGAACTTCTGATCTCTGGTGATCTGCCTGCCTCGGCCACCCAAAGTGCTGGGCTTACAGGCCTGAGCCATTGTGCAGGCCAGTTTCAGAACATTTTCAATATACAATGAGAGCACTCCTGCACAGCTGTCACCCATTTCTGCTCCTACCTCCCAGCCACGGGCCACCACAAATCTTGTTCCTGTCTCTATAGACTCTCTTTTCTGAACTTTTTTTTTTCTTTCTTTCTCTTAGATGGAGTTTTGCTCTTGTCTTCCAGGCTGGAATGCATGGCGCGATTTCAGCTCACTGCAACCTCTGCCTCCTGGGTTCATGGGATTCTCCTGCCTCAGCCTCCCAAGTAGTTGGGACTGCAGGCATGCCCCACTATGCTGGGCTAATTTTGTATTTTTAGTAGAGGTGGGGTTTCACCATATTGGCCAGGCTAGTCTTGAATTCCTGACCTCAGGTGATCCGCCCGCCTCGGCCTCCCAAAGTGCTGAGATTACAAGTGTGAACCACTGCACCTGGCCCTTTTCTGGATATTTTAGAGTCATGTTTCCATGAATGAGTATCTCTCTGTGCTTGGTTGAACTTCCCAGATGGTGAGACCTGACTTAGTCACTTTGCCCCCCGCTGCCCTCCCCAGGAAGGGTAGGTGGGGAAAGGGAAAAGAAGGCAACTTTAACAGAGTAATGGGCATTCCACCTCAGTTTCTTATCTGTAAAATCAGGATAATGATGGACTTGTTGCAGGCTCTAAATGTGAAATCCCATAGGAATTAATTAGCTGGAAATGTGGCATACTGGAGGAGCTCATTGTTTTTGTGTTAACAGTGGGAATTACTGCGTAAAGGAGGTGGGAAAAGGGCTACCTGTAGAAAGGTGTGGCCTAAGTCCCTGGAGAGCTGAGGGCACACACCCCTTATGCCTTCTCTGTCTTTCGTCTTGAAAGAACCTGCCTGTGAACCTCATGCTTGGAGGGAAGCTGGATGTTGGCCCAGGATATACCTTTGCTGTGTTGTCCTCAATCCAGGGCAAAAAGCTCCCAACATACAGATTGATTTTTTTTTTTTTTTTTTTTTTTTGAGATGGAGTCTCGCTCTGCCGCCCAGGCTGGAGTGCAGTGGCCGGATCTCAGCTCACTGCAAGCTCCGCCTCCCGGGTTCATGCCATTCTCCTGCCTCAGCCTCCCGAGTAGCTGGGACTACAGGCGCCCGCCACCTCGCCTGGCTAGTTTTTTGTATTTTTTAGTAGAGACGGGGTTTCACCGTGTCAGCCAGGATGGTCTCGATCTCCTGACCTCGTGATCCGCCCGCCTCGGCCTCCCAAAGTGCTGGGATTACAGGCTTGAGCCACCGCGCCCGGCCCAGGTTGATTATTACAAAGGAAGAAGGTGTGTTCTTGGAATGTAATGGGTAGAGGCCAGGGATAGTCTCCAGCAATACAGTGGATGGTCCCCTCCTCTGCCAACAAAGAGTTATCCAGCTCTAAAAGGTCAGCACTGGGGAGGTTAAGATATCTGACCTTAGAAGTTTTGCACCTGCTGATAGCTGTAAATGAGGTACTTACATCCTCCATGAAGATGTAATGAAGTAGAAGGAATAAAAATCCCATGGAACCTATGAAAGAAATGCAAGTGTCTTTTAGTTTGCATATATTCCATGGAATAGGGATTTCCCTCTAAAGCAAAAATGATAAAGAAAACTTTGAAGCTGAGTTTTGAAGAGGAAAAAAAGACTTTCAAACCCTTTGGAAGTATTAATTTACCAGTGAAAAGTAAAATGCTGTGTAGGCAGAGAAACCATGACTGCTTGTTGGCTTCAGTCTGGTGATCATGTTCATCTGTGTTTGTTCCCTGAATAACGAGTGTCCACACATGCCCCTCTTCTCTACTTAATGCTCATTAGTGAGTGCCAACCTTCCTCCTTTCCTGCCTGGCTGGACCTTTTCCTCCTTCTGCGCTGAAGCTTGCCTGCATCTGTTTTCCTCCCTCTAATTAGCTTTGATATGTGCCCCTAGGTATCTTTTTGCCTGCCCCAAGCTCATTTTCCCCTCCCACACCCCACTCCCAGGTAACAGGTAATTGTACTAAATTCAAAGAATCCAAGCATTGTGGAGTTCTTTTCCTCCTTGTCTAGCAGAATCACCACTTCTCAGTCTAGGGTGCAACATTACAGATCTTTCTCTACCACTTTCAACTGTCCTTACACAAATATGTAGTCTGCTTTTTTTTATCTAAATGGACAGTTATTAGTTTCACTCTGCTTTCCATATTTTTATATCTTGATAGAGGTATATTGAAGTACAGTAAGCTAGACATTAATGTACAGTTTAGTCCATCCTTTCTTTTTTTGTATAGTCTTTGTAGAGATGGGGCTCACTCTGTTGTCCAGGTTGGTGTCAGACTCCTGGGCTCAAGCAGTGCTCCCACCTTGGCCTCCTAGAGTGCTGGAATTACTGGTGTAAGCCACCACACCTAGTGTTTTTTTTTTTTTTTTTTTTTTTTTTTTTTTTTTACCTTTTTATATCAAGAACTTGCTTTGTTACCAGACTGGAGCCCAGTGGCACAGTCCCAGCTCACTGCAGCCTTGGCCTCAGCCTTGTGATCGAGTAATCCTGCCACCTCAGCCTGTCAAGTAGCTGGGACTAAATGCATGCCACTACACTTGGCTAATTTTCAATTTTCTTTGGAAGAGATAGGGTTTTGCCAAATTGCCCAGGCTGCTGGTCTTGGACTCATGGACTTAAGGGAAAATCCTCCTGCCTCTAAGCGCCTCCCAAAGTGTTAGGATTATAGGTGTCACGTGTTTTTTCATACATACATAGACACAAATATTTGTGAAACCAGCACCACAATCAAAGAATATTTCCATCACTCTGCAAAGTTTACTTGTGCCTTTTTGTAATGTTGCTCCCCATCTCTATACCTCTTTCCCTAGACAGCCATTGGTGAGTGTTCTGTGACTATAGAATAGTTTGCATTTTCTACAACTTGGTATTTCTGAAATTGTACTCATTATTTTGCCTGGGATCTTTCTCTCAGCATCATGATTTTGGGGCTGCATGTTGTTGCACGTGTCACCAACACATTCCTCTGTATTACTGGATAGGATTCCATCCTTTATGAATGCACCTTGGTTTGTTTATCATTGGATGTTTGGGTTGTTTCCTTGTTTTTTATTGTGACAATTGTGAATACTGCTGCTGTAAATGTTTATGTGGCTGTCCAGTGGTTCTCACCTTCATTATGCATTGGACCCACTTGCAGAACTTGTTAAAACAGAGAGTCCAGTGCAGTGCCATGGTTCATGTCTGGAATCCTGTCAGTTTGGGAGGCTGAAGGTATATTGCTCAAGACCAGCCTTCACAACATAGGGATACCTCAGCTCTTAAAACAACAACAACAACAACAAAAAACAACAAAAAAAGTGCTGAGTGTGGTGGTGTATGAGCCTGTAGTCCTAGCTATTTGGAGGCTAAGACAAGAGGTCCTTGAGCCCAGGAGGTTGAGACTACAGTGTGCCATGATTGTGCCACTGCAGTCTTACTACCGGGGTGACAGAGCGAGATTCTGTCTCAGAACAAAAAATAAATAAAACACCAACTAAAACACTGAATCCCAATTCCCAATCCCCAATCCCAGTTTGTGATTCAGTGAATGAGGGGCATGGCTACGACACTGCCTTTCTAAGGAGCTCCCAGTTGACACCCATGGTGATGGTCCAAGGACCACACAGACTTTGAGGGCTGATGTTGCAAAGGAAATCTTTATAAATTATGGTAGTTTTTCCTTTGCTGGTTGTTCCAGATATTTCTCTCCTACACTGTTCCAAGAATAACTCAGGGTTGGTGGCTTGGGTGCTGATGTGTGTGACACACAAGCCATGACATTCCCCCAAATAGGAGTCAGCCATCATTGGGCCAAATTGTACCCTCTCTCTGCTGTGGATGCTGGAAATGGCATTCTGATGATATGGTCAGGTTGTATGGTCACACACACCCTTGCAGCATGAGCTTGTAGTTGTGGCTGGTACCAGGGGATCTGAGGTGCTGCTCTGCCCCCCCTAGAACTTTTGGGCCAAGTACAGCTACTTACTGAGCTTGCCTTTCACAGGCAAATAAAATCCATTTTCTTCTTCATCTCCTTGTCCTGTGAAAAAGAAGCAGTTCCAAGTCAGTGCACCAAAGGGGGCAATTTTGCCTTTCAGGCTTCTGATCTAACAAGGCTTGGAGCAGCTAGAATGTTAACCAGAAAATGTGTAATAATCAGTGTGTTTGTTCTCATTGTTTTGTTGTTCTTTTATTTTGGGGACAGATAATACTTTTGGTTCAGAGAGCAGCTTTAAATTAGTGTGGACCCTTTTTCACAAAAGCATTTCCTTGAATTTGGTGATAAAGCCCTGTTCTTCCACTTTGCCTTCTAGCTCATTCTGCAGTTACCTCTGGTCACTGCTTCTCATCTTTGCTGTTGACCTCAGTTCATTTATTTCAGGTTCTTCACTCATGAGATGTGGTGTGGAACGGATTCCTGGAGCATTTCAGGCGCTGTAAAGAGGCTTATCTTTTTAGGATGGTTAAATTTTAGATTTGCAGTGACTTGTAATCATTGGCTAATATCCTAGTTTTTTCTCCTTTTTACTGACAGTTTTACGGAGCATACACCCAACTCACTTCCCTAAAGTGTATAATTCAGGAATTTCCTAGTATATTTACAAAGTTGTGCAACAATCACTATCTAATTTTCCAACATTTTCATCACTCCCCAAAGAGACCCTATACCCGTTAAGACATTACAGCCACTTTCCCTTCTCCTCAGCTCTCTGGTAACCCTGAATCTACTTTCTGCCTTCATGGATTTACTTCTCTGGATATTTCACAGATACCGTGACCTTTTGTTGTATAATGTATGAAATTCTACTTTTGTGTAGGACTTTCTGTCAAAACCCTGGATGGGCTGGGCACTGTGGCTTCTGCTTGTAATCCCAGCACTTTGGGAAGCCAAGTTGGGTTTATCACTTGAAGTCAGAAGTTTGAGACCAGCCTGGCAAACATGATGAAACTCTTGTTTCTACTAAAAATAGAGAAATTAGCTGGGCGTTGTGGCAGATGCCTGTAATTTCAGTCTCAGAAGACTGAGGCAGGAGAATCACTTGAACATGGGTTGTGGAAGTTGCATTGAGCCAAGATCATATAGTTGTACTCCAGCCCAGGTGACAGAGCGAGACTCCATTTCATAAGGAAACAAACAAGGCTGGGCATGGTGGCTCACGCTTGTAATCCCAGCACTTTGGGAGGCCGAGAGGGGCAGATCACGAGGTCAGGAGATCGAAGCCATCCTAGCTAACATGGTGAAACCCCATCTCCACTAAAAATACAAAAAATTAGCTGGGTATGGTGACGGGCACTTGTAGTCCCGGCTACTTGGGAGGCTGAGGCAGGAGAATGGCGTGAACCCGGGAGGCGGAGCTTGCAGTGAGCCGAGATCCGGCCACTGCACTCCAGCCTGGGCGACAGAGCGAGACTCCGTCTCAAAAAAAAAAAAAAAAAAAAAAAAAGGCAAACCAACCAATCTTGGGTAATTAAGGAAGGTAGGAGAATATTCTGAGATAAGTCAGCTGGAGACACAGGCTCCCCTTCCTTCCAATTACATTAAAATGGAAAATCATTCACAAATGGAGTATTGCTCACAAAATTGTTTATAGTTCAGCTTCCGTTCTAGCATGAACTAATTTTCTCTGTTCCCGTTTTCTGTATCTCCTCCACATTTCTCCCACTTTCCTGTACCTAAAGGTCATTGTAGAAAACAGTTTTGGTCAGGTAAAACTGGCCCTTCAGGTCTCTCTTGTGCTGCATCTTTTGGATGGAATCAGAAGGTCCTTTGAGAGTTAGGAAGCTTGCATTTCCCAAGGGGCTTGTGTGACTTTCCTGCCAGAGCTGAGGTCATGGGATTCCAAGCAGCAAGAGTTAGGCTGTCTTCTGTGGTCTCCCCAAAGTCACAACCCTGAATGACCCACAAACAGAATCATAGGTTATTTTTTACAAAATTTATCAACCTTTTGTGTCTGTATGACCAAAATTACTGTTCCTAGGTTGGGTTGGAGAATGCAGAGGGTGATTTGCTCAAACCTTTCATGGGACATGACTTTCTGTGGCATCTGTACCTTCAATGCAAGGCTCATTGATAAGAATGAAGGCCGTTGTACTTTCCTGGTTGGCATTGTAATTGATCATGTTAGTTTCCGGTCACTACTGTGAGAAATGTCCACACACTCACTGGCTTAAACACCTATTTATTAAGGTTTGGAAGGCCAGAGGTCTGAAACGGGTCTTGCTCTGCTAAAATCGAGGTTTCATCAGGGCCATGACTTTTCTGGAAGTTCTAGGGGAGAATTGGCATCTTTGCCTTTTCCAGGTTCTGGAGACTGGCAGTATCCCCTGGGCTTGTGGCCCCTTCTTTCATCTGCAGAGCAGCTGCATAGCACCTCTTCAACCGTTTTTCCGTAGGCAAATCTGACTCAGACTGTAGCTGGGAAGGCTGTCTACTTTTACGGACTCCGGTGATTACATTGGGCCCACCTGGAAGATCCATAATGTGGATCTACCTTAGTTCTTCCTGGTGGGTTCTTGGTCTCACTGACTTCAAGAATGCATCCACGGACCCTTGCATGAGTGTTACAGTTCTTAAAGATGGTGTGTCTGGAGTTTGTTCCTTCAGCTGTTCAGCTGTGTCCAGAGTTTCTTCCTTCTGGTGGGTTTGTGGTCTTGCTGACTTGAGGAGTGAAGCCAGAGACCGTCAAAGTGAGTGTTACAACTCCTAAAGGTGGCGCATCTGGAATTGTTTGTACCTTCTGGTGGTACCTTCTGGTGGGTTCTTGGTCTCGCTGAGTTTAGGAGTGAAGCTGCAGACCTTCATGGTGAGTGTTACAGCTCATAAAGGTAGTGAAGACCCAGAGAGTGAGCAGCAGCAAGGTTTATTGGGGAGAGCGAAAGAACAAAGCTGCCACGGTGTGGAAGGGGACCCAATCACATTGCCACTGCGGCTTAGGTGGCCAGCTTTTATTCTCTTATTTGGCCCTGCCCACATCCTGCTGATTGGTCCATTTACAGTGTGCTGATTAGTCTGCTTTACAGAGCGCTGACTAGTCTGTTTTTACACAGTGCTGATTGGTGCATTTACAAACCTTTAGCTAGACACAGAGTGCTGATGGGTGGATTTTTACAGAGTGCTGATTGGTGAGTTTACAAACCTTTAACTAGACCCAGAGTGCTCATTGGTGAGTTTACAATCCTCTAGCTGGACAGAAAAGTTCTCTTAAGTCCCCACCCAAGCCAGAAGCCCAGCTGGCTTCACCTCTCAAAAATAACTCTCACATCTACAGATCCTTAATTTAATCACACCTGTGAAGCCCCTTTTATACATATAAGGAAATACATTAACGGATCCCGGAGTTTTGGGCCTGGAGATCTTTGGGGGCCATAATTCTGCCTATTACATTGTCCCTCTTCAAGGAGAGACTTACTTTGCCTGCAAGATTTATAGGTTTATTTAATTTTTTTGTCCCCCGTTTTTTTTTCTTTTTTCTTGAGACAGTTTTGCTCTTGTTGCCCAGGCAGGAGTGCAGTGGTGCGCTACCTCGGCTCACCATAACCTCCGCCTTCCTGCTTCAAGTGATTCTCGTGTCTCAGCCACCCAAGTAGCTGGGATTGCAGGCATGTGCTACCACACCCGTCTGATTTTTTGTATTTATAGTAGAAATGGGGTTTCTCCATATTGGTCAGGCTGATCTTCAACTCCCAACCTCAGGTGATCTGCCCACTTCGGCCTCCCAGTGTTTTTTTGTCTCTTTAATTCAGAGATCTGGCCAGGCGCGGTGGCTCACACCTGTAATTCTGGCACTTTGGGAGGCTGAGCGGGGCGAATCACCAGGTCAGGAGATTGAGACCATCCTGGCTAACATGGTGAAACCCCATCTATACTAAAAATACAAACAAAAAAAAGCCGGGTGTAATGGCACGTGCCTGTAGTCCCAGCTACTCATGAGGGTGAGGCGGAAGAACAGCCTGAACCAGGAAGGTGGAGATTGCAGTAAGCCAAGATCGCACCACTGCCCTCCAGCTGGGTGACAGACTCCGTCTTGAAAAATGATAATAATTCAAAAATCCAGTACTGTTGAACCATTTGGTTTGTATGCCTGCTTACTCACTGAGTCTTCATTTGATTGATTGATTGATTGATTGAGACACACTTTGTTGATAGAGTCTCACTTTGTTTTCAAGGCTAGTCTTGAACTCTAGGGCTCAAGCAATCCTCCCTCCTTGGCCTCCCAAAGTGCTGGGATTACAGGCATGAGCCACCATGCCTGCCCTCTGAGTCTTGACTTACCTCTGAGTGAGCCAGGGTTTGCTTTCCATTTTGGAAAGCTCCAAGATTGCTGAGCAGCTCAGAGACACACTTGTGTGTCTAGGTCCTCATTGCTTTCCAAGTACCTCTGGGTCTGGGCCCTGCCACCCTTGGTTTGGGACTTTACTGGGGACTCTGCCAGAGCCACTTTTCTGGACTTGGAGTCTCAGAGTCTGTGTCAGCTGTGGATAAGGAATGAGACCACCATGATGCACGCAGAGGTGGCATGTGGGGCCTGGCTCCCAGGACTTTTCCTCATGCATGTTTGCATTTCTGTGGCCTGAATCAAGAGCCTCTGGGGCTTGTGGCTTCACACAATGGTGGAAGAAGACTGGTGGAGTTAGAGACAGAAGACTCAACAATAATAATCAGCTTGTTAATCAGCATTTTGGTTCAAAAATAGTTTGGGGGAGTGTATTGGTTGGCTTTCTGCCATGCTAATGTTGCACAACAAATGGCCCCCAAATTTAGAGGCTTATATTCTTTCTTTCTTGCTCCCTACTCAGTGTTAAGCTGTGTCTCTCGTGGGATCATTTGGGAATAGGAAGGCCTACTCAGGTTCTGGGCTAGGTTTAAGGTTAAAATGGTTTATCTCCGCATTCTGGGATCAGGGGACCCTGGGGCATATTTTTGTCTGTGTTTCTCCTGTCAGGTATAGGAAGCCAAAATAAATCATGCAGGTACATGTAAAGCGTCTGTCCACCAGGTGCAGTGACTCAGCCTGTAATCCCGGCACTTTGGGAGGCTGAGGCAGGCAGATCACAATGTTTGAAAGTGACTAACTCCGTTGCCTAGACTGGAGACGATCCTGGCTAACATGGTGAAACCCTGTCTTTACTAAAAATACATACACACACACACACACACACAAATTAGCTGGGCGTGGTGGTGGGTCCCTGTAGCCCCCGCTACTTGGGAGGTGGAGCTTGCGGTGACCCGTGATTGTGCCACTGCACTCCAGCCTGGATAGAGCAAGACTCTGTCTCAAAAAAAAAAAAAAAAAAAAAAAAAAAAAAGAAACAAAAAGGGCTCTGTTTGTCACTACCCCTAACATCCCGTTTGACCAAAACAAGTCTCATGGTGAGGTCCAGTCTGCACTGGGTGGGGAGGGCTATTCTAGTCTAAAGGCACTGAAAAGTCACATGGCAAAGGGGGCAGACATAGACTTCCATTACAGGAGGATGGAATAGTTAGCATTGCAGAGCCTCTGCCGTATTTGTGGGTGGAGGGGAACATGATCCCTGTGGCTATGGATACATCCTGTCATACCCTGGAAAGTCAGCTCTGTTAATAAGAATTCCCGCATTCTCACTCTTGGACTACAGTTTGCAACTGGAATAAAATGCCAGCACAGACACCTCCCATCTGATTTTTGAACCCCTGCAGTACATTCAGTGTACACAGTCTTTTTCTCCTGGACTCAAGTGACCCTGTCACCCTAGTCTTCCGAGTATCTGGAACTACAGGCATGTACCACCATACATGGTTACTTAAAAAAAATTTTTTTTACAGAGAGGAGGTCTCATATTCTCAAGGCTGGTCTCCAACTCCTGGGCTCAAGTAGTCCTCTTGCTTTGTCTATCCAAAGTGCTAGGATTACAGGTGTGAGCCACCTCACCTGGCTAGGTGCTTATTAAATATGTAGCTTTCTTGAATCCATCCTAGATTCCAGTTCTCACTTGAGGAGAGGGGATTTTATCCCTCAGGGGATATTCAGCCATGTATGTGAACATTGTTGCCTTTCACAACTGGGTGGTGGGCAGAGGGTGCTCCTGACATCTAGTGGATAGAGGGATTCTAAACATCTTAAGAGTGTGCAGGATAGCCCCCTTAAATTATCTGGCATAACAAATGTCACTTGTGCTGAGGCTGATAAACCCTGCATAAACAGACAATTTTCAGTTGATTTTAATGTACTTTGCAGTTTGAGAATCATGTCTTGCAAGACTGTATTACTTAACAAAGGGGAATTGTGATTCTTCCTTTTTTTTTTTTAAATTTATTTATTATTATTATACTTTTAAGTTGTAGGGTACATGTGCATAACGTGCAGGTTTGTTACATATGTATACTTGTGCCATGTTGCTCTGCTGCACCCATCAACTCGTCATTTACATCAGGTATAATTGAGACAGTGTCTTGCTCTGTTGCCCAGGCTGGAGTGCAGTGGCGTAATCTCAGCTCACTGCAACCTCCACCACCTAGTTGGAGATGAGAGTTTCACTATGTTGATCAAAGCTGGTCTTTGAACTCCAGGCCTCAAGTGATTCCCCCCGCCTTGGCCTCCCAAAGTGCTAGGATTATAGGTGTGAGACACTGTGCCTGGGTTGTGGTGATTCTTTTCATATAAGTACATTCAGACCTACCTAGAAAGAAAAGTTTAATATCTCACAGATAGCTGTGTAGAGAGGCAAATTAAAATCCAAGGGTCTTGGCTAGATCTGTTATTTTTGTAATTTAAAAATAGTTTCTGCCATGTATTGTATTGTTTTATTAATTATTTATTATTGCTTTTTATTAGTACCTTAATAAATGGAACCATTTATTAGGTGTGGAAAAATGTGTTTCATTAGGAGATTTTTTTTTCTTTGCTGTCTATAAGAAACCTACCATATGAGGCTTTAAGTGGTTTTATTTTTTAATTAATTTTTATTTCAAATAGTTTTTAGGGTACAGGTGTTTTTGGCTACATAAATAAGTTCCTTAGTGGTAATTTCTGAGATTTTAGTGCACCCATGCACTAAAGGCTGAAGGAAAAAAAGAAAAAAAGCCTCCATTGCCTAGTTTCCCTGTGAACTGTTCTAGTGTGGTAAGTTCTGCAATCTAGAGAAGCACGAATTCCCGCATTCTCACCCTTGGACTACAGTTTGCAACTGGAATAAAATGCCAGCGCAGACACCTCCCATCTGATTTTTGAACCCCTGCAGTACATTCAGTGTACACTGTATCAAATAAATATACTTTTATTCCTCCCTCCAAAATCCATTATATCATTTTTATGTCTTTGCATCTTCATAGCTTAGCTCCCACTTATAAGTGAGAACACAGGATATTGGGTTTTCCATTCCTGAGTCACTTCACTTGGAATAATGGCCTCCAGCTCCATCCAAGTTGCTACAAAAGATATTATTTCATTCCGTTTTATGGCTGAGTAGTATTCAATGATGAATATATACTACATTGTCTTTAACCACTCATTGCTTAATGGGCATTTAGGCTGGTACCATATGTTGGCTATAAAATGTTCTAGGAATAAATGCTCAGTGCAGTGAAGTTAAACCAGCACTCAGGCGAAAGTTTAATTGTCTCGTAAAAGTAAAAAGGCAATTTACTTCTGCAGAAGGGTGCTGTTTGTGTCAATCAAGATCACAAGAGCACAGAGAACAAAGGAGACCTGGGGGGTTTTATCCTTAATGCAGTCTCTATCTCTGTGTCACTACCCCATGGGCTGGGGTTGGACCACACAGTCTGAGCTGACCTGATCAACTGCTAGTATATGTTTTCCTAAATATAGGAGGAGAAGGGGTTGTGAGGTACAGAGGTAGAGCATGTGAGACATGCAGTTTCAGGGGAACACTGGGTACAGGTAACCAAGGGAAGAGAGTGAGTTATTGATTAGAGCTGATGGGAAGCGGGTAGGCTGTTCACAGTAACTAGGGGCAAGGAGAAACAACAAAGTTGAGTTTGACAACGAAGGATAAGGAAGCTAACAGGATAAATCCTTTGAAGAGAAACTCAGAAAGATTGTATGTATGTAAGATTGTATCTTACATACATTTTTGTGATTCTGAATTTTGCTACTATAAACATGCATGTGCAATTGTCTTTTTCATATAATGACTTCTTTTCTTTTGGGTAGATACCCAATAGTAGGATTATTAGATTGAATAGTAGTTCTACTTTTAGTTCTTTAAGGAAATCTCCATGCTGTTTTCCACAATGGATGTGCTAGTTTGCGATCCCCGCCAGCAGTGTAAAAGTGTTCCCTTTTCACCACATTCACACCAACATCTATTGTTTTTTGATTTTTAAATTATAGCCATTCTTGCAAGAGTAAGGTGGTGTCTTGTTGTGGTTTTAATTTATATGTCTCTGATAATTAAAGATATTGAACAGTTTCTCTTGTTTGTTGGCTGTGTGTGTGTGTATATAACATATATAAAACATACAACATATATAAAACATATAAAACAAAACAACATATATAAAACATAACAAAATATATAACATATAAAACATAACATATATAAAACAACATATAAAACATATAACATATACAAAACATATATAACATATAAAACATATATATATATAACATATATATATATATTTTTAAGTAGAGATGGGGTTTTGCTATGTTGTCCAGACTGGTCTCTAACTTCTGAGCTCGGGTGTTCCACCCACCTCGGCCTCCTAAAGTGCTGGGGTTACAGGTTTGAGCTACCATGCCTGGCTTGTATATTTTCCTTTGAGAATTATCTATTCATGTTCTTTGTCCACTTTCTGATGGGATTATTTTTTTGTTTGTTTGTTTCTTGCTGATATGAGTACCCTGTAGAGTCTGAATGTTTACTTGTTTGTCAGATGCATAGTTTGAGAGTATTGTGTCTCACTCTATGGGTTGTTTACTATGCTGATTATTTCTTTTGCTGTGCAGAAGGTTTTTAATTAAGTCCCATTTATTTATTTCTGTTTTTGTTGTATTTGCTTTTGGGTTTCTGGTCATGAAGTCTTTGCCTAAGCCAATGTCTACAAAAATTTTTCTGATGTTATCGTCTAGAGTTTTTTTATGGTTTTTGTATTTAAGTCTTTGATTCATCTTGAGTTGATTTTTGTACAAGGTGAGAGATGAATATCCAGTTTCATTTTTCTACATGTGGCTTGCCTGGTTTCTCACCCTATTCCCTATTGAACGGGGCGATGTTTCCCCACTTTGTGTTTTTGTATGCTTTGTCAAAGTTCAGTTGGCTGTAAGCATTTGGGCTTCACTTCTGGGTTCTCTATTCTGTTCCATTGGTCTACATGCCTTTTAAAAACACCAGTACTGGCTGGGTGCAGTGGCTCGCACCTGTAATCTCAGCACTTTGGGAGGCCGAGGTGCGTGGATCACAAGGTCAGGAGATCAAGACCATCCTGGCTAACTCGGTGAAACCCTGTCTCTCCTAAAAATAGCAAAAATTAGCTGGGCATAGGGGCACATGCTTGTAGTCCCAGCTATTCAGGAGGCTGAGGCAGGAGAATCGCTTCAGCTATTCAGGAGGCAGAGGTTGCAGTGAGCCGAGATCGTGCTACTGCACTCTAGCCTGGGCAACAGAGCGAGACTCTTGTCTCAAAACAAACAAACAAACAAACAAAAATAAAAACAAAAATACCGAAACCAGTACCATGCTGTTTTGGTTAACTGTAGTCTTGTAGTGTAATTTGAAGTTGATAATGTGGGCCTCCAGATATACTCTTTTTGCTTATTCTTGCTTTGGCTATGAGGGCTCTTTTTTGGTTCCATATAAATTTTAGGATTTGTTCTTCTAGTTCTGTGAAGAATGATGGTGGCATTTTGATAGAAATTGCATGCATTGAAGCTTCAGATTGCTTTGGGAAGTATGTGCATTTTCAGAATATTGATTCCTTCTATTCATGAGCATGGGATGTGTTGCCATTTTTTGTGTGTCATCCATGGTTTTTTTTTTTTTTTTTTTTGAGATGGAGTCTCGCTCTGTCGTCCAGGCTGGAGTGCAGTAGCGTGATCTTGGCTCACTGCGACCCCTGCCTCCTGGGTTCAAGCAATTGTGCCTCAGCCTCCTTAGTAGCTGGGATCACAGGCACCCACCAGCATGGCCAGCTAATTTTGGTATTTTTAGTAGAGATGGGGTTTCCACCCTCTTGGTTAGGCTGGTGGTGAACTCCTGACCTCATGATCCATCCGCCTCTGCCTCCCTAAGTTCTGGGATTACAGGCGTTGAGCCACTGTGCCTGGCCTATGATTTCTTTCAGCAGTGTTTTGTAGAGATCTTTTACCTCCATGGTTAAGTGTATTCCTAAATGAATAAATAAATGTGTGTGTGTGTATGTGTGTATATATTATATGTGTATATATATATATGTGTCTTTCACTGTGGTTGTAAAAAGAATTGAGTTCTTGATTTGATTCTCACCTTGGTTTCTGTTGGTGTATAGCAGTGCTAATGATTTGTGTACATTGATCTTGTACCTTGAGATTTTACTGAATTTGTTTATTAGATCTAGGAGGCTTTTGGGTAAGTGTTTAGGGTTTTCTTTTTTTATTGTAGGTTTTTAAAAGTATACTTTAAGTTCTGGGATACATGTGCAGAATGTGCAGGTTTGTTACATAGGTATACATGTGCCATGGTGGTTTGCTGCACCCATCAACCAGTATCTACATTAGGTATTTCTCCTAATGCTCTCCCTTCCTAAGCCCCTACACCCTGCAACAGGCTGGTGTTTTATATTCCCCTCCCTGTGTCCGTGTATTCTTATTGTTCAGCTCCTACTTATGAATGAGAATGTGCAGTATTAGGTTTTTTATTTGGTGTTAGTTTGCTGAGAATGATGGTTTCCAGCTTCATTCCTGTCCCTGTAAAAGACATGAACTCATCTGTTTTTATGGCTGCTTAGTATTCCATGGCATATGTATGTCACATTTTCTTTATCCAGTCTATCATTGATGGCCGTTTGGGTTGGTTCCAAGTCTTTGCTGTTGTGAATAGTGCCTCAATAAACATATGTGTGCATGTGTCTTTATAGCAGAATGATTTATAATCCTTTGGCTATATACCCAGTAATGAGATTGCTGGGTCTAATGGTATTTCTGGCTCTAGATTCCTGAGGAATTGCCACACTGTCTTCTACAATGGTTGAACTAATTTACACTCCCACCAACAGTGTAAAAGTGTTTCTATTGGCCGGGCGCGGTGGCTCACGCCTGTACTCCCAGCACTTTGGGAGGCCGAGGCAGGCGGATCACAAGGTCAGGAGATTGAGACCACGGTGAAACCCCGTCTCTACTAAAACTACAAAAAATTAGCCGGGCGCGGTGGCGGGCGCCTGTAGTCCCAGCTACTCAGGAGGCTGAGGCAGGAGAATGGCGTGAACCCGGGAGTTGGAGCTTGCAGTGAGCCGAGATCACGCCACTTCACTCCAGCCTGGGCGACAGAGCAAGACTCCGTCTCAAAAAAAAAAAAAAAAAGTGTTTCTATTTCTCCACATCCTCTGCAGCATCTGTTGTTTCCTGACATTTTAATGATTGCCATTGTAACTAATGTGAGATGGCATTTCATTGTGGTTTTGATTTGCATTTTTCTAATGACTGGTGATGATGAGCTTTTTTTCATGTTTATTGGCTGCATCAGTGTTTTCTTTTGAGAAGTGTCTGTTCATATCCTTTACCTCTTTTTGATGGGTTGTTTTTTTCTTGTAAATTTAAGTTCTTTGTAAAAAACCAGCACAAGACCAGGATGTCCTCTCTCACCACTGCTATTCAGTATTTAGGGTTTTCTAGTTATACGATCATATTATCAGTGAATAATGAAAATTTCACTCCTCTTTTCCAATTTGATTGCCCTTTGTTTCATTCTGTGCCTGATTTCTGTGGCTAGAACTTATGCTACTACGTTGAATAGAAGTGATGAATGTGGGTATCTTTGTCTTGTTCCAGTTCTCAGGGGGAATGATTTCAGCTATTCCCCATTCAGTCTGATGTTGCCTGTGGGTTTGTCATACATGGCTTTTATTACCTTTAGATCAGTCTTTTCTCTGCCTATTTTGCTGAGGGTTTTTATTACAAAGGGATGCTGGATTTTATCAAATGCTTTTTCTGTGTCTCTTGAGAATATTTTTTGTTTTTAATTCTGTGTATGTGTTGTATCACATTCATTGACTGGCATATGTTAAATTATCACTGCATCCCTGGCATGATACCCACTTGATCATGATGTATTATCTTTCTATTGGATTTGGTTAGCTTGTATTTTGTTGAGGATTTTTGCATCTGTATTCCTCAGGGATTATGGTTTCATGTAATTTTCTCTTTTGTTATATCCTTTCCTGGGTTTGGTATAAGGCTGGTATTGGATTCATAGAATGATTTAGGGAGGATTCTTTCTCTCTCCTAGAATAGTATCAGTAGGATTGGTACCAATTCCTCTTTGAATGTCTAATAGAACTCAACTGTGGATTCATTGGGTCTTGGACTTCTTCTTCTTTGCAGTTTTAAAATTACTGATTTATTCTTGCTGCTTGTTGGTGGTCTGTTTATGGTCTCTATTTTTTCTTGATTTAATCTCAGAGCATTGCATTTTTTCCCCAGGAATTTAGCCATCTTTTCTAGATTTTCTAGTTTGTGCACTTACTAGCAGGTTTCTATTACTAGTTTATTTTTTGCCTATCCTAGTGGTCTTTTGCCACCTGTTTCTTCTATGCTTTTTTTCCCCCTTACCAGAAAGACTGTAAATTCTTAAAAATTTATGGGATTTATTTTATTTTATTTTTTGAGATGGAGTCTTGCTCTGTCCCCAGACTGGAGGGCAGTGGTGGGATGTCGGCTCATTGCAACCTCTACCTCCTGGGTTCAAGCAGTTCCTTTGCTTCAGCTTCCTGAGTAGCTGGGATTACTGGTGTGTGTCACCACACCCCGCTGATTTTTTGTATCTTAGTAGAGATGGGGTTTCATGAAACGTGTTGGCCAGGATGGTCTCAATCTCCTGATCTCATAATCTGCCCGCCTCGGCCTCCCAAATTATTGGGATTACAAGTGTGAGCCACCGTGCCCAGCCTCTTTTTATTTTTTATTTTTTAAAGAGAGAGATGGTCGTACTCTGTCATCCAGGCTGGAGAGATGTGGCACAATCGCAGCTCATTGCAGCCTTAAATTTCTAGGCTAAAGCAGTCCTTTCCCTCAGCCTACTGAGTAGCTTGGGACTATAGGTGCTCATCACTACACTCTGCTGACTTAAAATGTTTATGTATTTTTTTGTAGAGATGGAGTCCCACTATATTTCCCAGGCTGGTGTTGAACTCCTGGGCTCAAGTGATTCTTCCACTTAGGCCTCCCAAAATCCTGGGATGGCATGAACCACTGCACCTGGTCAGAAAATTTGTGATAGCAATGATCATTATTTACATTTTGTTTCTATTCTGCACAGTACTCAGCATACAGTAATGATCACTCAGTTGCTAATGGATCAATTGCAATGTGAACCATGTTCTGTGGTTAAGACTCGTTTATCAGTATCCACGGACCAGCCTTTTATACTTTGCTATAAATCCTGTTTCCAGGCTTCTAGGGCTCAATGGTTGGCATGTTGAATGCTCGGTTTCAGTTAGGAGAAGCAAGCGTTGTCATTGGCACGCCGACTCAGCCTCCTTACTTTTCCTAACCTCAAGCTGTTTTGTTTTGATGATTGAAATGTTCTAGGTGTAAGAAAGATCTGGCTGGGTGTAGTGCCTCAGAGGCCTGTAATCCCAGCACTTTGGGAGGCTTAGGCAGGTGGATCACCTGAGGTCAGGAGCATGAGACCAACCTGGCCAACATGGTGAAACCCCATCTCTACTAAAACTACAAAAATTATCTGGGTGTGATAGCGCGTGTCTGTAATCCCAGCTACTTGGGAGGCTGAGACAGGAGAATCACTTAAATGTGGGAGGTGGAGTTTGCAATAAACTGAGAGTGTGCCACTGAGCTCCAGCCTAAGTGACAGAGCAAGATTCCATCTCAAAAGAAAAAGAAAAAAACAGGAATTGCTTGCTCATAGGACAATAAAAGTACAATTCAGGGAGTTAAAGCTTTTCCATTCCCCACCTCCATTGTACACAGCAAACATGGACAAATTTCCTTTTAGAAAACACTAGGGAAGTCCACGTGTGTTGGCTCATGCCTGTAATCCCAGCACTTTCGGAGACTGAGGCAGGTGGATCACGAGGTCAAGAGATCAAGACCATCCTGTCCAACATGGTGAAACCTGTCTCTACTAAAAAGACAAAAATTAGCTGGGTGTGGTGACACATGCCTCTAATCCCTGGTACTTTGGTGACTATGGCAGGAGAATCATGTGAACCCAGAAGGTTGAAGTTCCAGTGAGCCATCATGCCACAGCACTCCAGTATCTGGGTGACAGAGCCAGACTCTGTCTCAAAAAAAAAAAAAAAGCGTTGGGAAGCATTTCTGTAGGGATGTGTTGTGTCACATGGAATTTCCTATGCTCAGAGCAGCCAACTATTGCCTTTGGGGGCTACCAGCAAGTTAAAGAAATAACTTCATGAAATAAAATGAAAATGAACAAATAAAATAGATTATAAAATAAGAAAATATAAAATAAAAGTTGTAAAATACGTTTTTGAGGGGAATTAGTGTTGATTCACTGAAGTGGTTCTCTTTGTGTATATCTATGGCAGAGTAGTTGCTAGTGCAAAGCTCTTGTTTTTCCTGGTTGTCCACGTGGAAAGGACAGTTAGTGGTTTGTGGGATGGAGCGAGAGGAATAGGGTCCATCCTTCAGTTGCTCTTTTTACTGATTTATTAACTTGCCGCTCATGCCCTTGGTTGTTAAAACAGAAAGCCCACCCTGTGTCTGACAAGCAGGTGACCTAGAAATTCATGCGCAGTAAAAGAGAAGATGAAAGTAGAAGTACGTGAACTAAATTAAGAGGAGAACTTGGCCTCATTAAAAAAGAAAGCCATGTTGTGCTTTATGTTTTTGTTTTTGTTTTGAGACAGAATCTCGCTCTGTCGCCCAGGCTAGAGTGCAGTGGCGCCATCTCGCCTCACTGCAAGCTCCGCCTTCCGGGTTCCCGCCTTTGTTCTACCTCAGCCTCTGGAGTAACTGGGACTCTACAGGCGCCCGCCACCACGCCTGGCTAATTTTTTGTATTTTTTGTAGAGACGGGCTTTCACTGTGTTAGCCAGGATGGTCTCCATCTCCTGACCTTGTGGTCTGCCCGCATCGGCCTGCCAGAGTGCTGAGATTACAGGTATGTCATTGTGCCCGGCCATGCTGTGGTTTTTTTAACCACCACTTTTCTAAGTGCAGGACTAGCAGTTTCAGATACCATTATGCTACCAGTCTTGGTAATTTCTAATCATGTTTTGTCTAAAGAAAACTTATATTAAAACGAGCCAGCCTCTTTAAAGTCAAATTTTAGTAGTGAGAAAACCAATGTCAGTTTTTGGAAAGGGAACCCTCTTCTCAGCTCGTGTGAATGTTTTGTGGAGGCCTGCAGTGTTTGTGGGTTGTGCTTGAGCACTTGCGCTGCAGGCAACATAGGAAGAGATCAAACTGCTCTTTCTGTTCTGTATGTACCAAGACATTTTGTTGATTGATTGGTGGCATGGTGATACAAGGTGCATATCAGGTGCATGGAGTGGAATATTGTTGAGATTGGGAGTAGAGGGAGTGTGTGTGATCGAGAGTGTGTGTGTGTGTGAGAGAGAGAGAGAGAGAAGGGGAGGATGGAATGGAAGGATGAAACCATTTGGAATGTGCTAGAGGACATGCATTTGAGGATAAGCAACATGATTTTGGCACTGGCTGGTTTTCTGAGCGAGTGATAAATGTGTAGTACATTTCCCTGTGGCTGGGAGTATGATGGAGAGAGACTCTGCTGGTCATTTCCCTCCACCTGCTTCTTATCAGGGCTATGTAACAGAGTCTCAATTTTGCTTGCCAGAATGCTTTCTAGGAACTCTTTATGCTCAATGGAGGTGATGTTTTCCTACTTGCTTTTCTGTGCTTTAAGGGGCTAGGAACTGGCATTATCACATAAGCAATCGCTAAGCCCCTTGGAAGATTGTCTCATTCATCAAGAGGGAAAGAGGATTCTGATTTTCCTGCCTGGTTTCCCCAGAAGTCTTAACTTCTTGCAGGGACCTGTTCTCACAGTCCACTTGTGCAGCATGTATAAAAGGGAATGAAGACTTCTGGGGATTAGTTGATTCACTTGTTGGGAAACTGGTGGTGTTTGAGCCGAATTTGAGTTCTGTAACTCATCCATGACTGCTTGGATTAAATCAAAGACCTGTGTATTTGTAGATTTTTGTTGTTATTGTCATTTGACATGCAGACTGGTATTGTATAACAGCCCTGTCTTTGGACAGAAATGTTGATCAAAGTTCTGATGCTGTACCTAATCATGCTGTGACACTGCCCCAGGAAAATACAGGAATTGTGTCTTTTTTTCTGTCACTGGAGGGCCTTTGCCAAAAACACTCTATACAGTTGTTTTAGCACCATTCTCTGATTCATCTTTGACACTGTTCACAGCCCCTAATCTGAATTTGTAGAATTATGGGGAATCACACTGCCACAGCCAGTGCTGAAAGCTGCATATGGTGCAGTCCAGTGGCTTCAAGTCTGTCTTTGGGATCTTCACTGGGCACCACAGGGGATTTGTATCATTATTATGTTGACTGGAACTTGGAGTGACTCAGCTGCCTTGGACAGGAACCAAGAAAGAAAAGAACCCAATTCCAGAAGAAAATTTGCTGGAACCTTCCAATATACTCTGTAATCGAGGGTTGTCTTATAGGGCTGTCTGAGGGCCTTTCTTGGCTGTCTACTCATGTGCATCTGTGTGAAGGAAAAGTTAAATATTAACTTTGAACTCAATTGAACATGGGCACAACAATGGTCACCAAATCCTGGAACAGGTCATAGTCATCCAGCGCTGTTTGGGAGAAATCTCTATTTCAATCTATCCCTATATGTTAGTTACTGAAAAACAACAGACAATCACAAAAACCAGTTGACCTTTTTGTGTTCTTTGAGCCCAGTAACGAAGGGCCTCATGCCAAACAACTCGCTACAAAAAGACCTAGGATCCTATTCCTGATCTGGTGATGAATCCTCCATAGTCTGGTGAGTGTAACCTTCCCCTTAATAGACTGATGGCCCTTGAGCCCATCCCACACAGGAGGCCCCAACAGCTCCCCAACCGCTTCAGTTGCTATGACTCAGCATATCAGGAGCAGCTCTAGTATTTGTCTTCATGTTGTACTGGGAAATGGATGGAAAAAATGTATCCAGGGTCAGAAGCAAGACTCAGTTTCAAAACAGGTAAACTGTTCTTTCTTGTTTTACAACTCCTCTAAGACCTGATCTGGAAATGTTTTCAAGCAAGCAAACGACCAAAAATGAGACTCAAGACGGAAATTTCTCGTGTAATGTGAGTGATCTTCACAAACCAAATAATTTTAAACATACTTGCCTTCATGGAGAATTGTTCTAGCCCAGATTCTAAAAGGACCAAATATGTCAAGCAGGAACGAAACAAATCTTTTAAAAAGATACCAAAGCCTACGTAAGCAAATTCACAGAAGATTACCAATTTTCAATGAATATTCTCTAGTTAAATATTTTAAAAATTAAAAAAAAAATAATTTTGTGCCAAGCATGATGGCTCATGCTTGTAATTCCAGCAGTGTGGGCAGATCACTTGAGGTCCAATAGTTAGAGACCAGCCTGACCAACATGGTGAAACCCAGTCTGTACTAAAAATGCAAAAATTAGCTGGGTATTGTGGCACACGCCTCTAATCCCAGCCACTCAGGAGGCTGAGACAAAGGCTGCCCTTCATTGCTGGCAGTTTCTCTTTGGCCCTGGCTTTTTCCATTCACAGCTGCCATTGGTGTTCATTTTAATCTAATTTCATCTTTATAAAAAGTCTATGGGGAGAGAGGTTTCTCTGTGATGGAGCGCTGCTGTCCTACAACTCTGTAACCCTTATTTAGTAGAGAAGAGGCAGGAACCGTTGAAGGCAGAGGAGCAGGAGAACAGGTGCATAAGGGAGAGGGGATAGTGACGGGTCATTCAGAGATGTGTATGGAGTATGAAGATGCAGCAAGATGGGTTTAGGTCTCTCTTTTTTTTTTTTTTTTTTTTTTTTTAGGTCTAACAGATATTACTAGGATAGCTACATCTTCATGTTGTACACGTGTACAGTTGATTCCCATTATTCACGGGAGCTATGTTCTATAAGTCACTGAGATTTTATAGAAATCGTTGTCCCTAGTGAGAGGCAAAGCCAGCTGGATTTCCTGGGTGGAGTGGGGACTTGAAGAACTTTTCTTACAAGAGGATTGTAAAATGCACCAATCTGTGCTCTGTAAAAATGCACCAATGGGTGCAGCTAGCTAGAGGTTTGTAAAATGCACCAATCAGTACTCTGTAAAATGTATGAATCAGCGCTCTGTGGCTACCTAGAGGTTTATAAAATGGACCAATCAGCACCCTGTAAAATGGATCAATCTGCAGTCTGTAAAATGGATCAATTAGCAGGACGTGGACGGGGACAAATAAGGGAATAAAAGCTGGCCACTGCCCACCCAGCAGCATAAACTGCTCGGCCCCCCTTCCACACTGTGGAAGCTTTGTTCTTTCACTCTTCACGATAAATCTTGTTGCTGCTCACTCTTTGTGTCCGGGCCACCTTTAAGAGCTGTAATGCTCACTGTGAAGTCTGCAGCTTCATTCTTGAAGTCAGCAGATACCACGAACCCACCAGAAGGAACCAACTCCTGACACAGTAGGGGAAATACATGGTTTCTGCAAGCCTCTGGCCACAAATGTTGTTTCCAGGTAATCAGTACATAAGTTCGTTTTATCTATTTCCATTTAATTTGTGTGTTTCTGTTGGTTCCCTCACATTGCATTCACGGCCAGCAGCACTGTGACTCACACCTAGAGGAACCTCTAATGCATCTTTTATTTTTAAAAAAAGGCAAGTGAAACACATTTAGATACACACTTGTATTTACCTGCTCACTCTCCTAGGTGTGGCCTATGCCCTGCAACCAGGCACACACCCATCTATAGTTGGAGGAAGGTGGGTCTGTTTGTTGACTTGCACTGAAGGAGAATGGATACCAGGGAAGTGTGGACAACTCAGTACGTGTAACTTTGTAAAAACCAGGTGTGTTGTGGTGTCCTGTATGGTCTCTGTGATACAAACAGGTGGCCACCCTGTTTCATGTAGACCCGTGTTTACTGGGGAGGCAGAGTCAGAGTCAGGATTGTGGAAGTATCAGGCTGAGTGGTGCTTGAGTTATAATAATGCCACTTTCTTGTGGTCTGTATTTTAAAGCATTGAATTTATTCTTTTTGATGCTCTTGTGAATGGTATTTTCAGATTGTCCATGGCTAGTGCATAGAAATGCTATTTTTCTCCTTTCAAATAGAGTTTATTTTTTAGAGCAATTTTAGGTTCACAGCAAAATGGAGCAGAAAGTACAGAATTCCTGTGCATCCGCTGCACATGCACATTGTCTCCCACTATCAGCATCCCCCATGAAAGCAGTGCAGTGTATTTGATACAATCCATAAGCCTACATGGACACATCAGCATCATCCAAAGTTCATGGTTTCACTAGGGTTGAGTCTTAATGTGATCTCTTTTATACATTCAACTCTTAACTTCTCTGTGCGCTGCCTTTCTTTGGCCTGTATGTTATGCTTAGACATAAGATATTTCCTTTATTTTACTATGAGAAAATTGGAGCTTGCCTAGTCAGGTCAAGTGATTTGTTGAAGGGTGAAGTGGTTTATTGATGGTTTCCCAGCCACAGTCTCCAGGAAGTACCAACCAGGATCATTTCTAAATTCAGGCCTCTGTCTAGATGGCTGCAGCTGACTTTCACTTTACTTTTTTAAAAACAGGAGATGGGATCTTGCTATTGTTGCTCAGGATACTCTTGACTTTTGGGCTTAAGCAATTCCCCTACCTTAGCCTCCCGAAATGCTGGGATTACAAGTGTGAGCCACTGTCCCTGACACATTTTTCCCTTTCCTGCTCTCCCCTCCTAGCCAATGCACTTTTAAAATTTGGTGAAAATTAATTTTTCTTTGTCTTTTATTCAAACGGCGATTTTATTTCTTTTCTCTGTATGGGTTGTTTCAATAACATGGACACCCACACATAGTTTTATCAGGAGTGGTCGTTTACTTATAATCAGTGTGTTATGAGAACAAAGGTAGGCCCTCATTTAAGCTGCCCCATCACTTATTTTATGATAAGGCCAAGAAGGAAGAGGACAGCATCCTGTATTTTCAGATGGCTGTTGAGTAAGTCAGAGTGGGGGTGAGCAGCATGCATTGAATTCTATCTGGAAAGAGGATTTTTAGGCCGACCTTTAAGCTTGCGTTGAATGAATAAGGCTGGAAGCCTACAGGCCTTGGAGAAGAGAAGTCAGGAACCTACTCTCCTTGACAGCTGCTTAATGAAGGAAGTGACATATATGCAGTCCAGCAGCCTAAGCAAAGGTGTGGCAGCTCTATGACTGAGCCCTGGAAGGCTGAACTGGGCCGGGGCTCCCAGCAGTTTGTTCAGGAACACTGAGAGAGCCACAGCTGGAGCTGATTTAGCCTTTGCTTCTTCATGGGTTCCTGATGAGTCTGTGGGGCTGCAGGCACCTGGCTGCCCCTTGTGTTCACTTGTCTTGTAGTGAGCCTGGGGGGAACCCCATCCCATGCCCTCTGACTCTAGTGCCCATAGAGAATGCAGAGGATGGACTTTTCCCTATTCACAGTTAGGGTTTGTGTGTTTTCTGTCAGCTTGGTTTCCTCTTTGGGTTGCACAGCACTGAGATCTGAGCCCAAGGCAGTTGGGAAATTGAAGATGAAATAGAGGTGGCTTTGCTGTGCTCCTCATCTGTCAGGCAGCTTTGCCCAGGAACACAGCTTCCTTTTTTGGGGTCTTGGGCTTGGGTGGGGGTTCTGGAATGTCTGCCCTCCCACAGGTTCTACCTCCTTGGCTCCCTTGATGCAGAGAGCAGCCCATGCTTTGTTGAGCAGAGGTGCTCATGGGTGACAGGCTGCATCTGATTGGTGAACAGCCCTAGTCTCCAAAGTTAGCATGGTGCAGTAGAGCCTTCTTACATGTTCCTTCGTTCCTACTGCCATTTCTCATGGTTGGGTGTCCTGATGGTCTGTGTCTAGACTATGCCAGTGTGATCAATATCCTTCCCAGAACCCCTGAAAGAGGGTCATATATTGAGATGTTTGTCACCACTTCTGTCCATTGCAGAGTCACATACATGCCACTGACCAGCTCACCCTTGATGCTACCTGAGGACTTTACCTGCTAGTCATTACCAGGAGGGGAAGGATAATACAAAGATGAAAGGAAGTATTGTCCTTGGTATATTCATCATTGTGCCAGTGGACAGCCACATAGGGACAGTTAGAGGAAAAAGGCAAAAGTGAATAAAAAACACTGATACCTGTGAGGCTAAGAGAGGAACAGAACTGTTACCATTGTTCAAGGTGGCCATCTAGTTAAAATCTTTGCATTGTGTTTCAGCCATAAGCTGGCCATTATCAGGTAAAGGGACAAACATTGGTCCCAGAAAGAGGACATGGTTATCCTGAGTCAGGTTCATCTCATTTGATATCAGAATTATTAACTGCTACTCTTGATCATACCTGTGATCCCAGTGCTTTGGGAGGCCAAGCTGGGAGCATTGCTTGAGCCTAAGAGTTTGAGACTAGCCTAGGAAGCATAGTGAGACCCCATCTCTACAAAAAATAAAAAAATTACTCAGGCATTGTTGTTGAGTGCCTGTGATCCCAGCTCCTACGGAGACTGGTATAGGAGGATCACATGAGCCCGGAAGGATGAGGCTATAGTGAGCCATGAAGGCGCTAGTGCACTCCAGCCTGGGTAATGGAGAAGACCCTGTGTCTTAAAATAAAAAGAGGTGTGCTCCACCCTCTGGTGGGTGCCCCTCATGTGGCCCTTGTAGTAGTAGCGCTGTGGGAATTGAGTATCGTTCCAAGTGCAGTGAGGAAGCTGTGATGCTGAGTGTGGCAGAGCTCTGTGCCCAGGGCATGCACCACCCGTCCTAACATCTGGTGGGGAAGTTTGGGATGTCTATGCATTGCTTTTCAACCAGGAAGGTGATTATCATTTCCCAGGGGACACTTGGCAATGTCTGGAAACAGTTTTGGTTGAGACACCTGGGATAAGGGGTGTACTGTCATCTTGTGGGTGGAGAGTAGGGATGTGCACAGGATGGTCTCACAACAACCGAGATGTTGCAGCCTCAAATGTCAGTAGTGCCAGTGTCCAGAAACTGTGAGTCAGTGGGAAGCCCTAGATGCCCAAACCACGTTTCCTTTTTTCCTCACCATGTGCAACAGTTTAGGTGGACAGTACAGGCTGTCTTTCAGGGGCTCATGAGAGGACTCCATAGCATAAGAGTCAAGTACAAGGACTTTGCAGTCAGACTGACCTGGGTTTCAGTCCCCACTCATCCTAGTGGTGTGACTGAGAGCAAGTTTTGAATTCTCAATGTCCTGCAGAGTGGGCGTAGTAACCCCTGTCTTGATTGATTGTAGGAGTTTGACAGGCAATACATGCAAAGCCGTCCATTCCTGTGTCACTCAGAGTGACTGTACAAAATATACCATTGTTGGCATTAGTCATCATAACATTAAGAGTTACTGTGAACATAGAGGAGCTCAGCACCTTGTGGCAGTGGGCTGTAGTGAGAAACTCACATAGCTTGATGATTGAGTTTTGGCCCCAGCAAGATGGCAAAGCTGTGCTTCTCTTGTTCCTTGGGCCATGGTGACCTGTAAGGACCTCTGGGGGCTGCTTACCTATGAGGACCCTTGGAGGATGCCTTCTCCACAGGAACTAATATCAAGGACCACTTTGATGTGGACTCTGGAGTCCCCATGCTGTTAAGGAAGGGAACTTGGGCTTTGCAATGTCCTGCGTTGAGCGTTGCCACTTGCGGGTTTATTATCTTCATCATGCTATTTTTCTTTTTTTTTTTCATAGTCTTGGTCTGTTGCCCAGGCTGGAGTGCAGTTGTGCAATCTGGGCTCACTGCAACCTCCGCCTCCTGGGTTCAAGTGATTCTCATGCTTCAGCCTCCAGAGTAGTTGGGATTACAGATGTGCCCACCATAACTGCCTGATTTTTGTATTTTTAGTAGAGATGGGGTTTCATCTTGTCAGCCAGGATGGTGCTGGGATTACAGGTATGCGTCACCACACCTGGCCCATTATGTTTTATATTTTTTAGCACAGCAAAAATGGGATGGTACTGACTTTATTATTGACATATTGTTATGCTGCGTCACATATGTGACCCTGCTGCTGTTTTTCTGATTCTTCCAGATTTCTATGGGGGTGGAAAGAAAGAGTATATATCAAATGCCTAGCAGAGCATCAGGCGTACTGTGAAAGATACAGCAAACTTTACTTCCCTCTTCTTGCCCTGTTGGAAATTCTTTCCTGTGAGTTCTTCCTTATGCCCTGGACCCATTCTCCTGTATCCTTGATTCTTCTCCCATAGCCTATAGCCTCCTGCAGTGGCTCCTTGGGTAATTTTGTTGCCTTATAGCTTTGCAGTGTCCAATATGGACTGACTTGAAATGAGGCCAGTCTAGATTGAGATGTCTTGAGAAGTATAAAATACACATTGGATTTGAAAAACTTAGTGCAAAAGGAGAGAATGCAAGATATCTTTATTGATAATGTAATGTGGTTTACATGTTGAAACGATCACTGAAACTTCTGCCTCCCAGGTTCAGGCAATTCTCCTGCCTCAGCCTCCTGAGCAGCTGTGACTACAGGTGTGTGCCGCATGCCCACCTAATTTTTGTATTTTTAGCAGAGACAGGGTTTCACCATATTGGCCAGGCTTGTCTCAAACTCCTGACCTCATGATCCATCCACCTCCGCCTCCCAAAGTGCTGGGATTACAGGCGTGAGCCAGCATGTCTGGCCTAGGTGATGGTATTCAGATATTTGGTTACGTACTTTGGAATGCTGCTGAAGGCATTTTTTAGATGAAGCAAAAACTTAACATCAGTAGACATTTAGTAAAGCACATGACCTGTGTAATGTGGGTGGGACCTCATCCAATCAGTTGAAGGCCTTAAGAAAAAGACTGAGGTCCCCCAAAGAGGAGAGAATTCTATCAGTGGCCTGCCCTAGGATTAGAGACTGTAACATCTACACTTCCCTGGGTCTTTGGCCTGCCCTGTAAAGTCTGGACTTGCCAGCCTCCACAATTTTGTGAGCCAGTTCCTTAAAATCTGTCCGTCCATCCGTCCATCCGTCCATCCATCCATCCATCCACCCACCCACCCACCCACACACCCACCCACACACCCACCCATCTGTCCATCCATGCACACGTGCACAAACCCTATTGGCACTGTTTCTCTGGACAGCCCTGACTAACATTGTTGCTTTCTTGCCACAGCAGCCAAGTTGAATACATACCTGTATATAGAGAAAAAGGCCAGGCATTGGATTTGATAAATGAAGTCCTTCCATGGAAATGAGGAGTGCTCAGTGCTTCTTGGAGTTAAACAGAGAAACCATAAAAGCTCAGAGGGCTCAGGATGGTGATATCATTGTCTTTCATTCTTTTGTCTTCTGCAAATTTGGCCCATTGGCAGGCAGATTTAATGTCTCCAATCCAGATTGTGTTTTAGGGAATGGCTTGCCTGGCTTGTGGGTTGAAATGTTCTCTCCTCCAGTGTAGCTCCTGCAGTATCATCTCACCTGATGATGACAATAAGTGGAAGCCATGTGATGTGACCATCTGAGACGCAAGTTAATTAGGTTTTATCAGAAAAGGCAACCTTGGCTGGGTGTGATGGCCCATGCCTGTAATTCTAGCACTTTGGGAGGACGAGGCTGGTGGATCACCTGATCTCAGGAGTTCGTGACCAGCCTGGTCAACATGGCAAAACCCCATCTCTACTAAAAATAGAATAATTAGCTAGTCATGGTGGCATGTGCCTGCAGTCCCAGCTACTCGGGAGGCTGAGGTGGGAGAATTGCTTGAACCTGTGAGGCAGGGGTTGCATGAGCTGAGATGAGACCAGGCTAACATGCAGAGCTGAGATCCACTGCATGTTAGCCTGGGTTACACAGTGAGACTGTGCACTCCCCCACCACCAAAAAAAAAACAAAAACAAAAAAGGCAACGTTAACCCTTGTGGGATGTGTTGTGGGTGAAGAGAAGACACTAGTATCCTGTGATTTTAAATAGGAGATTAAAAAATTCTGCCTGTGGAGGATGGGTTGTCATTTGTCAGCCAAATGTAGGTTAAATATGTTTTATTTCTGACCCTTTTGTACACATTTTAATCAGTTTTCAGCTTGCAGTTACAGTTGGTACTTCTCAGTTCTCAGTGAATGGTGTAGAGAAATTGTTCGCAATGTCATACTTTTTTTTTTTTTTTTTTTTGAGACAGAGTCTTGCTCTGTCGTGCAGTGGCGCGATCTCAGCTAACTGCAAGCTCCACCTCCTGGATTCACACCATTCTTCTGCCTCAGCCTCCCGAGTCGCTGGGACTACAGTTGCCTGCCACTGTCACGCGCATCCCTGTGAAGAGACCACCAAACAGGCTTTGTATGAGAAGTAAAGCTTTTTAATCACCTGGTTGCAGGTGGGCTGAGTCTGAAAAGAGAGTCAGCGAAGGGAGATAGGGGTGGGGCCATTTTGTAGGATTTGGGTAGTCAGTGGAAAATTACGGTCAAAGGGGTTGTTCTCTTGCAGGCAGGGGCAGGGGTCACAAGGTGCTCAGTAGGGGATCTTCTGAGCCAGGAGAAGGAATTTCCCAAGATAATGTCATCAGTTAAGGCGGGAACTGACCATTTTCACTTCTTTTGTGATTCTTTACTTACTTCGGGCCATCTGGATGTATACGTGCAGGTCACAGGTGATATGATGGCTTAGCTTGGGCTCAGAGGCCTGACATTCTTGTCTTCTTATATTAATAAGAAAAGCAAAATGAAATAGTGGTAAAGTGTTTGGGCTGTGAAAATTTTGGGGGGTGGTATGGAGAGATAATAGGTGACGTTTCTCAGGGCTGCTTCAAGTGGGATTGGGGTGACGTGGGAACCTAGAGTGGAAGAGATTAACCTGACAGTAGATTTTTTGGTAAGAGGTGATATTGTGGGGTTGTTAGAAGGAGGATTTCTCATATAGAATGATTGGTGATGGTCTGGATGTGGTTTTATATGAATTGAGACACTAAATGGAGGACACAAGGTCTGAGTAAGAGAAGGAGAAGAACAGGTATTAAAGGACTAAGAATTGGGAGGACGCAGAACATCCAATTAGAGAGTGCCCAATAGGATTCAACATAATTACTTGCTTGGTTGGGTGAGTTTTGGGC
Organism: Macaca thibetana thibetana; assembly: GCF_024542745.1. Lineage (NCBI taxonomy): Eukaryota > Metazoa > Chordata > Mammalia > Primates > Cercopithecidae > Macaca > Macaca thibetana. The sequence goes on along the minus strand of NC_065599.1, from coordinate 10,259,214 downwards.
TCTATCCTTGACAGAGTCCTTCTTTTTAGAGGCTTAGTTAGAGGCTGAGCTTGGTGAGGTGTGTTTTTAAAAGACTGTTAGTCCGTTCTACCTTTCCTGAAGATTGAGAATGGTAACGGTTATGAAGATTTTACTGAATACCAAGAACCTAAGAAACTGCTTGGGTGATTTGACTAATAAAGGCCAATCTGTTATTGGACTGTATAGAGGTGGGAAGAACAAACCGAGGAATTATGTCTGACAGAAGGGGAGAAACGACTGTGGTGGCCTTCTCAGACCCTGTGGGAAAGGCCTGTAGCCATCCAGTGAAAGTGTCTACCCAGACCAAAAGGTATTTTAGTTTCCTGACTCGGGAAATGTGAGTAAAGTCAACTTGCAAGTCCTGGGTGGGGGCAAATCCCCAAGCTTGATGTGTAGGGAAGGGAGGGGGCCTGAACAGTCCCTGAGGAGGTGTAGAATAGCAGATGGAACACTGAGAAGTTATTTCCTCGAGGATAGATTTCCATGATGGAAAGGAAATGAGAGATTCTAAGAGGTGGGCTAGCGGCTTGTAACCTGCATGGAAGAGGTTATGAAATGACGACAGAACAGAATGGGACTGTGAGGCTGGAAGGAGATATTTTCCTTGGTCTAAGAACCACTCCTTGTGTGGGAAGAGATTGACAGGTGGAAATTTTAATGGAGGAGTAGGTGGGAGTGACTGATGAGAAGGAGGAAAACTGGTGGTGAAGGACAGAAGTTGGAAGCTAGCTGCTGCTTTAGCTACCTTATCAGCATAAGTGTTGCCTTGAGTGATGGGATATGATGCCTGTTGATGGCCCTTGCAATGAGAGATGGGTTTTTTTTGTAGAGATAGGGTTTTATTATGTTTCCCAGGCTGGTCTTGAACACCTGGGCTCAAGTAATCTGCCCACCTTGGCCTCTCAAAGTGCTAGGACTAGGGGTACGAGCCACTGTGTCTGGTCTAGAATTGCTTTTATTGGGTGATTTTTTGCTGTCACTGTTATGGTGTGCATTTGACTCCAGCTTCCTTTGGAAGTAAAGTGGCTTTGAGAAGAGTTTTTATTAAAGAGGCATTAATGATGGAAGACCCTTGCAAAGTGAGGAAATCTCTTTCAGCCCATATAACAGCATGGTGGTGCAGGATATGGAAGTCATATTTAGAATCAGTATAAATATTGATGTGTAGTCCTTTTGCAAGAGTGACAGCTCGAGTTAAGGCAATGAGTTCAGCTTGCTGAGAGGTAGTGGAAGGGGCAGAGCGGTAGCCTCAATGATAGATGTGGAAGATACTATAGCATAGCCTGCCTTTGCTGATGAGTGGCAATTAGGCCTGGTGGAACTGCAGTCAATAAACCAAGTCTGATCAGGGTGAGGAACAGGAAAGAAGGAAATACGGGGAAATGGAGTGAATGTCAGGTGGATCAGAGCGATACAGTCATGGGGGTCAGGTGTGGTATCAGGAATAATGTGGGAGGCTGGATTGAAGTCCAGGCTAGGAAAAGTGGTAATTGTGGGAGACTCAACAAAGGGTGAATATAGCGGAAGGAGCTGGGGACCGGAAAGTATATGTGTCAGGTGTGAGGAAGGCAATAGATTTTATAAGTTATGAGAACTGTAGAGAGTCTGAAGTGAGCATAGTTTGTGATTTTGAGGGCCTCTAACATGATGGCCAGCCTAAAACAGTAAGATCAAGTTGTTTGGACAAAAAGGCTACAGGGCATGGTCCTGGTCCTTGTGTAAGAATTCCGACTGCACAACTCTGCACTTGGGCTGTGTGTAATGGAAAGGATTGGGATGAGTCAGGGAGAGCTAGTGTGGGAGCTGTTTTTTAAGGAATGGAAAGGGGAGTGGGGAAAGGATTTAGATCTACGAGGTCAGATATGTTTATCTGAAACAGAATCATTTGGGTTGTGGAGGGAGGTATTGAGGATAGGAGAGTATGTGGGTTTGGCACCACAGGGTGGATAGGCAAAACAATTTGGTTGATAAGGTGCAGATCCTGAACTAACCTGCAAGGCTTGTGTGGTTTTTGGACAGGTAAAATGAGGGAATTGTAAGGAGAATTTGTAGGCTTTAAAAGGCCATGCTGTAACAGGTGAGTGGTAACAGGCTTTAATCCTTTTAAAGCTTGTTGTGGGATGGGATATTGGTGTTGAGCAGGGTAAGGGTGATTAGGTTTTAACAGGATGGTAAGGGGTGCATGATAGGTCACCAAGGAGGGAGTAGTGATGTCCTATACTTGTGGATTAAGATGGGGAGATACAAGGGGAGAATGTGAAGGAGGCTTTGAACTGGAGAAAAAGGTGGCAGTGAGGTGTGGCTGTAGCCTAGGGGTAGTCAGGGAAGCAGATAATTTAGTTAAAATGTCTTGACCTAATAAGGGAACTGGGCAGGTCGGGATAACTAAAAAGGAGTGCATAAAAGAGTATTGTGCAGGTTGACCCCAGAGTTGGGGAGTTACAAGAGGTTTGGAAGCCTGGCCATCAATACCCGCAACAGTTATGGAGGCAAGGGAAACAGGCACTTGAAAAGAAGGTAATGTGGAATGGGTAGCCTCCGTATTGATTACGAAGGGGATGGACTTACTCTCTACTGTGAGAGTTATCCAAAGTGTCTGTGATGGTCCAGGAGGCTTCTGAGGCAATCTGGCAGCATCAGTCTTCAGCTGCTAAGCCAAGAAGATCTGGAAAGGAGTCAGTCAGAGCCTTGGGCCAGTTAGACAGTCCAATTTCCAGTGGGGTTTCGCACAGGTGGGACATAGCTTAGGAGGAATCCTGGGCTGTGGGCATTCCTCCGCCCAGTGGCCAGATTTCCGGCACTTGAAGCAAGATCCTCAGGAAGGATATCCTGAAGGAATGCCTGACTGCTGTGGCTTAGGTGTTTTGAAGTTCTTGTGTGCTGGAGATGTGGCTGGGGTTTCTCTCACCGTGGAAACAAGGAATTGCAACTCAGAAATATGTTGCTCCTTGGCTGCCTGTACTCTATTATTGTACACCTTGAAGATGAGGTTAATTAGGCCCCATTGTGAGGTTTGAGGGCTGGAATCTAATTTTTGGAGCTTTATTTAATGTTGGGAGCAGATTGGGTTGTAAAATGCATATTGACAATAAGACGGCCTTCTGACCTTTCAGGATCTAGGGCTGTGAAGAGTCTCAGGGTTGTGCCAAATGAGCCATGAACTGGGTTGAGTTTTATATTTGATGAAAAAGAGCCTAAATGCTGACTGATCTGAGGGAAGTCTGATAGAGAAAAAGGCACATGTACCCTGACTATGCCTTTAGCTCCAGACACTTCTCTAAGAGGAAATTGTTGGGCAGGTGAGGAAGAGCAAGTCATGGAACCAAACTGTAAGCCAAACCTGGTGTGAGGAGACAAGGTGATAGAAGGATTGTAGGGTGGAGGAGCGGAGGCTGAGGAAGAATTGGGACCTGGCTCAGCCTGACGAGGAGCAGCCTGTGGGGGAGAGGGAGAGGTCAGATGGGTCTGTAGAAAAGGAGGATTGGAAAGACTCAGCAACACTTGGGGTTGGGACTGAGGGGACAGGCGGGAGGGAAAGAAAGAGGATTTGGGATGAGTTGCCTTGGAAACAGAGACTAGGGAGGGACTGATGTGTAAAAGAATGCCGGGACGTCAGGCACCCCAGACCGTTTGCCCATTTTATGACAAGAATTATCTAGATCTTGTAGAATGAAAAAATCGAAAGTGCCGTTTTCTGGCTATTTGGAATGGAACAATTGTTGAGTTTGTATTGGGGTTAACTGGCATTGCAGAAGAAAGGCGTTTAGGTTTTAGGTCAGATGTGAATTGAAGAGGTTTTAAGTTCTTGAGAACACAGGCTAAGGGAGAAGGAGGAATGGAGGGTGGAAGGTTGACTATAGTGAAGGAGACAAGCCCAGAGAAAAAAGAGGGTAGAGACATGGAGAGAAGGGGTGAGGGGTACTTGCCCCCCAGGAAAGTGATGCTTGCCACTAAGGGTGAAGGATCAAGGCAGGTATCCCTGTGGTGATCAGACACCTCTGAAACATGGGTGAGTAATCAAGCAGGTGTCCCCGCAGTGATTAAACACCAAAGGAAGACTGTCTTCCCGAGTTTGTGACCAGTGCCGGAGTTTTGGGTTCACGGATAAAACGCATCTCCTGTGTCTGCCAGAAAAGGAAAGGAACTGAAATCAAGAGAAGGGAGAGACTGAAGGATGGTGCCAAGATGGAAAGGAGAAAGGTTGAGGGATAGTGAGAGAGGCTGGAGAAGAGAGTAAAAAGACACTGCTTACCTGATTTAAAATTGGTGAGATGTTCCTTGGGCTGGTCAGTCTGACGACCTGAGGTCGTATGTGGATCTTTCTCATGGAGCAAAGAGCAGGAGGATAGAGGATTCATCTCCCAAGGGGGGTCCCCCTATCCAAGTCATGGCACCAAATGTCACAAGCATCCGGGTAAAGAGACCACCAAACAGGCTTTGTGTGAGCAACGAGGCTGTTTATTTCACCTGGGTGCAGGCGGGCTGAGTCTAAAGAGAGTCAGCGAAGGGAGATAGGGGTGGGGCCGTTTTATAGGCTTTGGGTAGTAAAGGAAAATTACAGTCAAAGGTGATTGTTCTCTGGGCGGCAGGGGTGGGGGTCCCAAGGTGCTCAGTGGGGGAGCTTCTGAGTTAGGAGAAGGAATTTCACAAGGTAGTGTCATCAATTAAGGCAGGAACTGGCCATTTTCACTTCTTTTGTCATTGTCATTCTTCAGTTACTTCAGGCCGTCTGGATGTATATGTGCAGGCTTGGGCCTAGAGGCCTGACAGCCACCACTACCGGCTACTTTTGTGTGTGTGTGTGTGTGTGTGTGTGTGTGTGTGTGTTTTTTTTTAGTGGAGACAGGGTTTCACCGTGTTAGCTAGGATGGTCTCGATCTCCTGACTTCGTGATCCGCCTTCCTTGGCCTACCAGTGTGCTGGGATTACAGGCGTGAGCCACCGTGCCTGGCCTTTACTTTTGAAATGATGTTGTCGATTAAAGTTTTAGTCAGAGTTTGATAATGAAGACTTTGAAAGGTAATGGATGCTTTTGACATGAAATAGACACTGAGAAGAAAATGAGGTTTGGTTGTCCACTTCTTAACATTTATCTTTTTCATTGTTGTTGCCCAGGCTGGTGTGCAGTGTCACAATCTCAGCTCACTGCAGCCTCGACCTCTGGGACTCAAGTGATTCTCTTACCTCAGACTCCCAAGTAGGTAGACTACAGGTGTGTGTCATCATACCTGGCTTATTTTTTTATGGAGGTGGCGTCTTCCTATGTTGCCCAGGTTTGTCACAAACTCCTGGTCTCAAGTGATCCTCCCACATCAGCTTCCCAAAGTGTTGTGATTACAGGCATGTGCCACCGTGCCTGGCCTTAACATTTATGTTAATGACAGTGAAATTGTTGATGTGCGTCAAGAGTGTCCCTTTTTCTAAATGGAAGCAGAATGTTTCGGGTTGTCATGAATCCATCATGAATGTGAAGAGAAAGTTTGAAATGTCCGTTAGCTGTCTGTGGTAACACCTATATTTGTATATTCATGGCCAATGTAGCTTTCAAGTTTATGACACATGGCACCCCCTGAGTTCACTTACCTGGTTGCTAACATCTTTAGACATCACCATATTTGTTATGTGAGGGTTCCTTTTGCTAATTGCTCTTGTGGGCTCTCAGGCTTTCTCTGTTTACTTTGGTTAAGATTCTTAAAAGTCTTCTGAAATGCAGACACCTAGTGTCTCCTGTGAGTCTTTCAGGGAAAGACTGAGTTCCACGTCAGGTTGGAGTTTCTGTTCAAGTGACTGGACTGCTTCCTAGCCCCCTTTATTTGAAAAAATGCTATGGTCCTCACTTTTCTTCTGAGCCTAAAACGGGCCGGTTCATGTGTTTCTAGGACTTTGTACAGCATTTTTGGTCTGCTTATTTTGAAAACTGAGCCCTGGGACTGTGCATTTGAATACAAATGAAAGCACCTAGAGAAGGTCCCCACACGGTCACACAGAGTTGAGGAGACAAACAAAGCGTGCTACATGTGCAGAAAGATTCCTCATTAATTCTTGTAATGACCTCTCTTTGCTTTTTATTTTCAATTTAAAAGGAATCAATGCTTTCAGTTTTGTTAGACTGGACAAGGTAGCAAGTCATATTTAATGAATCCAGGTTGTTGCTTGAGTTTTCACTGAACTTAGGCTCCACTAACAAGTACAGTCAAGCAGAAATTCCCCTCACAGTGTGCTCTGATGGTGCATTAGGTATCAGTGCACCTGTGCACCCTACACTCTAGTGTGGGGTTGCAGAAGGTTTGGAGGGATCTGCTTCTCAACTGGGGCAAGTTAACCTCTTTCTGCCTTAGTAACCTTTTTGTATACCCTAAGAGAACCTACTTAACAGATCCTTGTGAGAATTCACTCAATTAGTTTAAAAAAACCTGATAAAACAACTAAAAAAAAAAAAAACAGATAAAACACTTTTTCTTCTTTAATCTTGTGTTTTATATTTATTAATCCCAATAGACCTCCCTTTGGTCTTCCTTCTTCTGATCTGTTTGTCCTGTTTGCCAGTTAGTCACCTTATTAGGAAAATCAAAATGTAAACTCGTAGTAGACAGGAACCCTGCATCATTAGCACAGGATGTGGCGTAATGATTTTTCTTTCCCACCTCTCGCTGCAAAGGTGATGAAATTGGAAATGATGTAACATCCCAGACTTATGCAACTCTGAGTGTGGAGGAGAAGGTGGCAGCCCTTGACTTCAGCAGTGGAGCCACATTGTTGAATATCCTGGGTCAAGAATTCAGTACTGTTGCTTTTGGTCTGGGGATCAAGAGGCTTTTCTTGTGAGTGTGGCATGGAATGAAATTGCAGGAAGCCTGTGTGACTTCTAAAGACTGAACAGGCTTGTTTACTGCCTCGCACAGGGAGGTATAGTAAGACTGGGAATTTGTTAGTATCATTCATGCCAGGGAACCTGCCCAATATTTATAGAGGCTTTTGGACTAAATGAAAAACGGTTTGGTCTGTCTGTGGAGACAAGAAGTATGTGAGTGGTTGCCCAGGACTGGGGGTTTAGGCAGGTAAGAGGTTGTGACTGCTAAAGGATACAGGGTTAATGGAAATTCTTGAAGTTAATTGTTCTGATAGTGGCTGTACAACTCTGCAGGTACTAAAAGCTGTTGTTGTACTCAAAATGTCATGGCATGTGGTTTATATTATGGCATGTGGTTTGTGGCATGGCTTGTGGTTCATATCTCAATAAATCTGTCCAAAAAGGGTTCAGGACCAGTGGTTTTGTACATGCCTTTAAAATACCTTCTGTGATCTAGCATGGTCACAACTGGTTCATGCAAATGGGCATAGTTTCAGTGTCACTGTGGAGATAGCAGTTTCAGATTGTTGGTTCCAGAAAATGTGTCCCTGTCTGTTATCTCCATGTTGGCACAGTTAGGAACCAAGGGTCCCTAACAAGCAGTGAAAGTGATTGATATCAAAGGAAGTGTGGCAGCATCATCTCTTTTGTGTTTTTCTCTCTTCTCTCCCCGGCTGACTTAGCCTCCTTCCTTCTTCAAAATAAAACTGAAGAAAGCAAGAAACAAGTGGCTGAGCTGAATGTGCTCCAGCCCTTTAGAAGTGGAGAGAACACATACTGGAGGGAAGATAAGCAAAAATGCAGCCTTTCTCAAGGGCCAGCATGGATAGAGATAAGGAGAGAACCACAGGCACACTGGGCAAGTGTCAGCTCCTCAAGCATCCATCTCACTATTCAGGGTTGGGAAAATATCTGATACCCTAAGTCCTCTTTATCATCACTGATGAGACTGACATAGGTGATTTCCTTTTGGAGCATTTAGGGAGAATGCAAGAGAAATTGACAACACATGATGCAATTGGGTGACCAGTCTTTGTGTTGCCCTCTAATGACTCTTGCTTGGAAATGATTGGACGTCCATCATTTTAAGTCATTGGAATGACTGTCCCCTTCATAAAGCATGATATAGCAAATGAAAAGTATACTTGTGGTGAAAAATGTTTTTCAAAAAAAACTTACGACATTGAGGAGGTCATTTTATATTTCTTGATACCCAGCAATTTTGTGTGAACTTTGTAGAACTGGCCTGGTGCTTAGTTCAAATAAGAAAAGGAATTACTGGAATTGCACATCAAGTTAAAAATTATCAGGGTTTGACAAAAAATTGGCCAGGTGTGGTGGCAGGCGCCTGTGGTCTCATTTACTTAGGAGGCTGATGCAGGAGAATGGCATGATCCTGAGAGGTGGAGCTTGCAGTAAACCGAGATAGTGCCACTGCACTCCAGCCTAGGCGACAGAGCAAGACTCCGTCTCATAAATAAATAAAATAAATAAATAAATACAAACAACCATCGGGGTTTGTTGCTTACACTTCTGTCTTGCTATTTTGCTACAGCATGAGGTAGAGATTGTAAATAAAGCATCTTTGTTATAAACTGAGTACTACTCAGGCACTGGGAGAGCAGAAAGAAGAGCAGAAGAAATGCATAGGAGGGAACCACTCAGGTTGGGTAATAACAGAGAAGAGATAGATAGGGCCCAAGACAAGGCCAAGAAAGGTGGAAGGAAGAGCTCGCAGAAGCCAGTTTCTTGTACTTTTCAGAGCTGAATCTTCCAATGAAGGGAAGGCCAATATCTTTGTGTGTTCTTTGAGGAGACCAAAGTAGCCTGCCCTGCCTTTGACCTCTGTTCTTTGAACATGGATTCCTTCCCATGTACCTGTGTGTTCTCAGTGCTGTGGTCAGATCGTGAAACAGACACCAAACCCTGACCTCTGAGGCACAGGTGGAAATGTAACCCAGCCGTAAGGAGAGATAAGGACAGAAATAATCAATATTCTAGCTGGGACCTGTTTTGGGAATCTGCCTTCTGCAGGGCAATGCTCTAGGTGCATTCAAGCCAGTATAGCAAATCTGCATTACTAGAAAGACTCTTCTCATTTTACATCTTGGGAAACTGAGGACAGGGCACTGACAAGTAAGTGCTAAGTCCCACAATTCTGAACTGTGGATCAGCTCACAGTTGCATGGTGGCAGGTGGGCCAGTGTGATTTTCAAGTTGTGTGCTTTTTAGGGCACCCTGGTTCCTCAAATGCAGGAAAGCTTTCCCCAGTAATTCATAGCTCTGTTTAGTGAGGATTCTGCAGGACAGTGCCCTGGGAAGTGCAAGACCGTGGTCCCATGTTTAGAAACCTTGAGCTGAAGATGGTTTTACATGTTTAAAGAGTCAAAAAAGAGGCTGGGAGCGTGGCTGACTCCTGTAATCTCAGCACTCTGGGAGGCCGAAGTGGGAGGATTGCTTGAGCACAAGTTGTTCAAGACCAGTCTGGGGAACACAGTAAGACCTCATGTCTACCAAAAGAGGAAAAAAAAAAAAATTCGCAAAGTGTGGTGGTAGTGCACCTGTGGTCCCAGCTACTTGGGAGTCTGAGGTGGGAGGATTGCTTGAGCCCAGGTTAAGCAAACATGGCTGCATTGAGCCATATTTGTGCCACTGCAGGTGAGTCTAGGAGAGAGAAAAAGACCTTGTCTCAAAAAGAGAAAAAGAAAAAGAACAAAACTTTGTTGACATATGGAAATGATGTGACATTCAAATAAAGTTTTACTGGAGCTCAGCCATGCCCATTCATGGAAATACTGTCTGTGTTTGCTTTCTCACTATAGAAGGTGTTGCAACAGAGACAGTCTGTCTAGTGATGCCTAGATGCTTGCTGTCTTGTCCTCTGCAGAACTACATGTAGTCCTGAGTGCTTAAGGCATGTACTACCTCCATGGTGTGACTTGGACTTTCGCTTTTCCTGATCCCTTCTTTTCCACCCTATTCCCATCTTGCCTTGCTTGTGAAAGCCTGGCATTTCACAAACAAGTCATTTGCCTGATGTGAAACCTTGTCCCAGTAAAGTGCCAACAGTCCTGGGAGAGGTAATACATTAAACTTTATCAGTTATTTATACCTTAGGATTGGAAGGGATTGTTGCTGGCTTGCCTTACAAGCTGCAACCAGAGGACAGAGCCCAAGTGCTGTTGCATGAAATGAAGGAGGTGTGGGTCACTTCTGTGCAGGGTGGGAGAAGAGAGGAGTCTCGGTCATCTGAAAGATGACCTTTGTTTATGACATCCCGATGTTCTCCAGGCACCAAGAAGGTGGGATTGTTGATAACAGAGGCTGCGGCTGACCTGCTCTCTTGAGAATTGGTGTTGGTTTTGGAGAGCCCCTACCTTGAAGACCCTCCTTATGTAACCCCGTTATCATAAAACCAGAGTGGTGGCCACATGTGCATTCTGTCCATGCTGATGTGTAAGGCAGGGCTTCTAGGTAGATGTTGGACCTGGGATTTTACATGGACAGCCTTCTGCTTCCCTGGTTCTTAGCTACATTATAATGCCTTCTGAGCAATGCCAGCTTAACATACATATGAAGGGTGCTGACCCATTTCGTGCCTTTTGCGTTCACTCTTTTAGGGGCCTGGTTTAGGGAGATAACGTGAAGGAGATGCCACATGATTTCTGTCTTGTCCCTGGTACACAGAACACATTTCCCTCAGTAAAAACATGATGGTTGAGACATGTAATGCCACAATGTACCTTTGCCACCATATGGTATACTACTATATATATGTGTGTGTATATATCATATATATATACTAGTATAGCATATGGTGGCAAATGTACATAAATTATACACACACACACACACACACACACACACACACACATGTTTATTTGTTTTAATTTTGTTAGAGAGTCTTCGTCTGGTGCCTAGGCTGGAGTACAATGGTGCTGATACCGCTCCAATGAGTGGAGGAATACCAGGACTCTTGTCTCGAGTAGAATTAGATAAAACAACCCAGACAGAGATGGGGTGATTTTTAAGGAGCGGGGAATTTATAGGCAAGAAAGAAGGAAGAAACTTCCTTATATAGAGACAGAGGGAAGGGGCTCCAAAGCTGAGAGAGGAGACCCCAAGTATCATGGATACCAGTCAGTTTTATGAGTAGGCTGGAGGAGGCAGTGTTTGATTTGCATAGGGTTCAGCGGATTGGTTTGACCAGGCGTGTCATTCATGTAGCCTGCGAAAAAAGGTGGCCCTCCCACCCTAGTCTCTTAATATGCAAATGCAGGGCACCAGCCTGTTCTGCACACGCGGGGATATGTGGGGGTGGCTATGTTGCCAGGATCATGTGGGGAAGGGCAAGAAGAAGAGGGAGGAATCACAGTGTTTGGGTGGCTTTCTAATGGTCTGCATTTGCATATCAAAGATTGCCAGTCTGTGATTTTACTAGAAACATTTCTGGAGCAGCTTTAAAAACAAAAACTTCCCAAGGACCCCTTTTCCTCTCTATGCCAAAAATAATTTATTAATAACTCTTACAAAAGTGCAGTCATAGCTCACTGCAGCCTCCAACTCTTGGGCTCAAGTGATCTTCCCACCAAATCCCAAAGCTCTGGGATTATAGGTGTGAGCCAGTGGGCCTGGCCTACTTGTATATTTTTTATGGCAAGTAAAGATTTCAATTACGTTATGGGCTTTAAAAAGCCTTTCTAGGATGGCTGGGAATTTGACTATTTTTTATGGCATAGTTATTAGGAGAAAAACATTTCTGAGGAAGAAACAAAAGAAGAGTTGAGCTGTATCGCATTTGTAATTTAGAGAGTACTCTCATTTCAAAATTTCTTTCAACTTGTTTTTGTTTTGACTTGTGAAGTAGGCAGGCAGGTTTTTTTGCTTGTTTGTTTTTTGTTTTTTACCGTGGCTTTGGTGTCTTTGGGAAGCTTTCCTTCCTTTGCCTTTCTGCATTTTCTTTCTTGACTTCTCCAAGCATTTGGCTGCAGGCATATACACCTTCTCTTGGGGGAGTGGCAAAGAGAGGTGTCTGGAGGAGCAGAGATAAAAATTAGCTAGAATTAAAAAACAGCAGTGAAAGCTGGGCGCAGTGGCTCACACCTGTAATCCCAGCACTTTGAGAGGCCGAAGCGGGCAGATCACCTGAGGTCAGGAGTTTGAGACCAGCCTAACCAACATGGAGAAACCCCTTCTCTACTAAAACTAGAAAAATTAGCCAGGTGTGGTGGCAGGCGCCTGTAGTCCCAGCTATTGGGGAGGCTGAGGCAGGAGAATTGCTTGAATTTGGGAGGCGGAGGTTTCAGTGAGAGAGATTGCGCCACTGCACTCCTGTCTGGGCAACAGGAGGGAAACTCCATCTCAAAAAAAAAAAAAAAAAAAAAAAAAAGCAGGAGTGATAGTCCAGGTGATTTTTCATGCTAACCTACTTTAAAAGCTGCCAGAACAATTGTGGAGTGGGAAGTCTCTCATTTCTCCTGTCCGACTCTGACAAGATCTAAAAATAACTTTGAGGAGATGGACATGTGGCTCTTTGATCTCCTTCGCCTGAAGTATTTCTTGGTAAGAGCAGAGCTTATGGGAAGGTACTCTTCAGTGAGTGTTGCCATTGTGGGTTGGGCAGTTAGTGTTGTGAGAGGGGCTGATTATGGTAATCTTCCTTCACCATTGAAGGATTTGATCTTCCCTGGTTTCCATTACTTGCTGCTCTGAATACTTTTCTCTCCTTCACATGGTGGCTCATGCTGTAATCCTAGCACTTTGGGAGGCTGAGGCTGGCAGATCACCTGAGATCAGTAGTTCGAGACTAATCTGACCAAACATGGTGAAATCCCTTCTCTACTAAAAATAAAAAATTAGCCTGGCATGGTGGCGTGTGCCTATAATCTCAGCTACTCGGGAGGCAGAGGGAGGAGAATCGCTGGAACCCAGGAGGCGGAGGCTGTGGTGAGCCGAGATAGTGCCATTGCACTCCCTCCTTGGTGCAGAGCAAGACTCAGTGTTAAAATAAATAAATAAATAAATAAATAAATAAATAAATAAACCTGTCCGCCTGCCTGCCTTTTATGTAAACGTAAACTGGAATATGAGCATGGAAGACTCAAAGGAGGCAAATCATACTTGAAGTCAAGAATCTTGATGCTGGATTTAGCAGCTGTTTATAAAGCATCAGGGGACTGTGTTGTACTTGGAAGACAGAAGGCAAAAGTGTAAAAAGGAAGCTCTGGACGTAGGAATTGAAATGAGGCTAAGAGCTGGTGAGATGGCCTGGGACTAGAGGCCAGGGAGATGGGAGGAGTACGAGTTCCTTGGCAGGGAACTCCTGAGAGATCCCGAAGAGTGAGCAGAGATTGACAAGAGAGGCGAGGGGAGACCTAGAGTTAACAGGGCTGCAGAGGTGTCCTTGGCACATAGAGGTCATGGTATTCATGTTGGCTTCTAAGGTAGGGGCATTGCATCTGTGGCTGGCTGAAGATGGAATAAATGGGATAGTGGCTAAAAAGATGAGGATACTGTCGACACTCTTCTCCTTGGAGAGGTTCGTGCAGATAAGGGGAGAAGTAGAACAGCGCTTGACGGGAAAGCCGGTGTTGGGGAAGGATTTTTTATACTGGGGGAGACTGGTTGAATAAAACAGCTTTGAGAGGAACAGGGACAGTGGCTCACATCTGTAATCTCAGTGCTTTCGAAGGCTGAGGTTAGTAGGATTGCTTCAGTCCAGGAAGTTGAGGCTGCAGTGAGCTTTTATCTTGCCACTGCTCTCCACCCTGGACAACAGAGCGAGACACTGTCTCTTGGGCAGGGGAGGGAAAGAGATTCAAGAGATAAGATAAAGAATGGAGGGACAGGATGTATTTTTTGCAGGAGGGACATTTTTGAGGGTTTAGCCTTGGAAAAGGAGCAGTAGAGACAGATGGGAAGGTCATAAATGTGAAAAATTTGGAAGCAAAAAGGAAGATGATTTCTCTTAAAAGTTTTGCTTAGAGATGACAAATGTGAAGGTCTTAGTGTTCTAAGGGAGAGAGGAAGACGGAGGTGGTGGGTCCAGTGGATGCAATTTCAGATTATATAGCTGGGGAGCAGAGAGTATGTGCTTGCCATTGGGGAGGCTGCTGGCCAAGACTGACCTTCCTCCTCCGATGACCCCTACCGAGAATTAGAACAGCCTCATTTAGTGTACTTGATTCAAGGCCTTTTGTTTAAGAGCGTATTTGTACTCATTACCGTCATTGCTTAGTATCTTTGGGGAATCAGTTCCAGGACCACCTCCAGATACCCAAATGCATGCACACTCAAATCCTGCAGTGTACCTTGCAAAACCTGCTGGTAGGAAAAGTCAGTACTCTGTATCTGGGGTTTTGCATCCCAAGGATACTGTATTTTCCTTCCGAATTTTGTTGTGAATGCAGAACCCAGCCATAAGGATGCCAATTGTATTTACTGAAAAAAAGTCATGTTGTTTGATTGCTGTTTGAACTACAGAAACCAAGCAACCAACCAAAGCCCCCAAAACCAAAGCTTTAAAAACCAATGTCTGGAGCATAAACCAAAACCAACTAAAAGGACTGCATGAAGATGGTCTAACTCAGAATGCCCAATAGAACTTTCTACCATATGGAACTAGTTTTTATCTGTATAGCCTCATTGCCACAGCTGGCTAAGGGCACATTGGGCCAAGTCACCCCCACTAGTCAGTGTCACCCACACTGGGCCATTCTAGGCCACGCCACTCACATTGGGTTGTGTCACCCACCCCATGCCATGCTGGGCCACATCACTCAAACTTTCCTTGCTGGGACCCCCTTTATCCTGATGCTGAAGACTCAAACACCAGTGGCTCAGCAGTCAGTGTGGGGGCAGAAACTTCAGTGAGGCCCCAACGTGTGCCCCTGTGGGGCAGTAAGTACAAACTCCTTCTTTTGAGCCTCAGACTCAAAGGGTCTGGAGCCTTTATTGGCCCCTTTGTTTTACACCAGTGTCTGTAACCTGTGTGTGCGCATGACTTTCTTTAGTTATTTAGGTCACTGAGTGAAGCCACAGAGGTCTCAGAATCACTTTCTAAAATAAAAAAAAAATAGAATCACAAGTAATGTTATTAACAGTACAGTTGTCAAAATATCAAAAAATTTATTGAATAAGTATTTTTTATTGTTAAAATATATATAAAATGTATCATTTTAACCATTTTTATGTGTACAGTTCAGTAACTACATTCAGTGTTGTGCAGCCAACCTTCAGAACTCTTTCTGTCTTGTAGTCCTGAAACTCCGTACCTACTACCCACTAATTCCGCTACTTCCCCAGTCCCTGACACCCACCATCGACTTTGTGTTTCCATGTGCTTCACAACTGTGGGACCTCAGAGAATTGGAATCCTGCAGGTATTTACATTTTTGTGACTGGCTTATTTCACTCAGTATGGAGTCCTCCAGGTTCATCCACATGGTAGCATGTGTCAGAATGTGTTTCGTTTTTAATGCTCAGAACGGAATACAATGCTCAACGGAATACAACTATTCCGTTGTATGGATAGGTCACTCTTCCTCTGCGGATGGTTACCTAAGTTGCTTCCACCATTTGACTGTAATGAATAATGCTCCTGTGAACTTCTCTGCACAAATATTTCTTTGAGATTTTGTTTTAGTTACTTCTTTTTTCATTTTCTTTTTTCCCTTTCTTTTCCCCTTTCCTTTTTACCCTTTTCTTTTTACTTTCCCTTTTTTGTCCTTTTCTTTGCCCTTTACCATTTTCTCCTTCCCTCCTTTTTCCTCCGCTCTTGTTTTTTTCTTTTTCCTTTCCTTTCTGTTGCCTTGTCCTTTCCTTTCCTTTACTCTCCTCTCTCTTTTGCCCTTCCCTCTCCTCTCTTCTCCTTACCTCCCCTCCTTGCCTTTCTTCTCATCTGCTCCACTTTCCTCTCCTCTTCTCTTCCCTTTCCGCTTCCTTTCCCATTCTCCTTCCCTTTCCCCTTCCATCTTCCCTCCCCTCCACTCCTCTCTTTACTTTCTTGCCTCACCATTGCCCTTGCCCCTCCTCTCTATCCCTTTGACCCCCCACCCTTTTCCCTACCCTCATCTGCATGCCCCGCTCTTATGTTTTCTTACCTTACCTTTCCTTTTTCCTTTTATAACAGAGGATCTCACTGTCCCAGACTGCCGTGCAGTAGCCTGATCATGTCTCACTGTAACCGTTGTCAATCTCCCAGGCTCAAGCTATCCTCCCATCTCACTCTCCCAATAGCTTGGACTACAGGCACAAACCATTCTGCCCAGCTAATTTTTGAATTTTTAGTAGATATGAGGTCTCAGTATGTTACCTAGGCAGGTCTTGAACTCTTGGGCTCAAGCGATCCTCTGACCTTGGAGCGAATCAGCAACAGGTGGTTTGGCTATTGGAGGCCAGCAGAATATTCCACAGGGATGATGGTTCCTTGGACCAAGGTGTGGCCCAGGAGCTTGAGATATGGCATCAATTACAGACATGATAGTGGGATTTATTGGGATTCTTGATTTTCTTCAATTGTGAGAAATTCCTGTTTCCGCTTAAGAACACCATCGGTCCCCCTTAGGCGGTCTTAAGAGTATATCTGCTTTTGTTCTCTTTCCAAATCCCATTAGACTTGATGTCAGTCTCACTTTACTTGTTTTCAATATTTAAAGCATTATACCTAACAGCTGAATGGACTGTATGCCTTTAATCCTGCATTCCTAGGTATTTGGACAAATTTCTCCATAAGAGAAGTGAACACATAACTCTAACTTGTAATAGCAAATAACGCAGGAACACTGGGAGCCATATATTAAGATGTTAATAGACCTTCCCTGGAGTGTCCAAGTGGTCTGTAATTGTTTAATAAGGAGATGTTTTTGCTGCAACTTGTATCACAAAATTTTGCTTTTTAAAAAGAAATTATCCAAATGTCAATGGAAAAATTGCCTAGTCTCCTAAATGGTGATTTGCGTTTGACTCTGGACTGTTTAAGGAGGAGAAAATAACTCACTTGAGCCAAAATATAAATGTAAAAAAAGAAAATCTGGTACAGGTCTCAGTTTATTCAGAAAGTTTATTTTGTCAAGGTTGGGGACGACCCACGACACACAGCCTCAGGAAGTCCTAAAGACATGTGCCCAAGGTTGTTGGGGCACAGCTTGGGTGTTTTGTGTTTTGTTTTGTTTTTGAGCCAGAGTCTCGCTCTGTCGCCCAACTGGAGTGCAATGGCACAATCTTGGCTCACTTCAACCTTCCCCTCCTGGGTTCAAGCAATTCTGCCTCAGCCTCTCGAATAGCTGGGATTACAGACGCCCATCACCACACCTGGCTAATTTTTGTATTTGTAGTAGAGACAGAGTTTCACCATGTTGGCCAGGCTGGTCTCGAACTCCTGACCTCAAATGATCCACCTGTCTCAGCCTCTCAAAGTGCTAGGATACAGGCGTGAGCCACCACCCCTGGCCACAGCTTGGTTTTATACATTTAGAGAGAGATACAAGACATCAATCAATATACGTAAGAAGTACATTGGTTTGGTCTAGAAAGGCTGGGATAACTTGAAGCAAAGTAGGAAGACTGGGACGAGGGACGGAGCTTCCAGGTCACAGATAGGTGAGATACAAATAGTTACATTGGTTTTAATTTCTAATTAGCCTTTCCAAGGGAGGCGAATGAGATATACATCTATCTCAGTGAGCTGAGGAGTTATTTTTAATAGAATGGGGCAGGTTTGCCCTAAGCAGTTCCCAGCTTGAGTTTTCCTTAGTGATTTTGGGGGCCCAAGATGTTTTCCTTTCACATTTTCACCCTTTTTAAAAATCTTTCAGAGAAAGCGTTTTACAAGAAAATGAGTCTCTGGGCTCAGGTTTCGTCTGATCTCTCATGGCTAAGAGGATTTATTCCTAGATGGGTAGGTCGGAAAGCTCGTTTTTAGCAGCTTGTGAAGTCTCATGTCCTGTGAAGAGAAACTAGATGGAGGAAGGGAGAAAAAACAACAAACAAAACAACAATCCTGGAAAATCACTATAGGTCATATTACTCTACAGTGCATGGATGAAAGTGGTTTATTTATGTAAATAGGTTGCTGTTATTTTCTTTCGAACTTTAAGTTGTCTGGCTTCAGTTCTCAGGGCTTTTTTTTGAAAACACAGCTTAGTTTTCAGTGACTACAAACTTCGAAGAAAGGAAAAAAGAAGGAAGAAAATTGAAAGTATTATTCTGAATACTTGCAACTAAGAAAAATTAGAATTGGTCCAAACTGTAGACAATAGTTAAAATTGAGGAAAAAATTAGGCAAGGCTAGAATTAACAACAGGTCTACTGTAGTTTTGAAACATAATTTTTCTCTCTCCAGTTTCCCATTTTTACTAAAGACATATCCTGGTGGGACTGGTTTGCTTTATTTATTTTTTCAACTAACTCACATTTATTAAAAATAGAAGATTACAGAAAAGCATAAGATTGACACCATTAAACAAGCTTAATTAACTTACTTTTGACTAATAAATGAAAGTATTTAATAACACTCAAGGAATTTTGAGAATAAAGTCTATTCCAACTTTAGAATTAAATACGAAAGCAAAGCAGCAATTCTCCAAAGGAGAAAGCAACCACGGATCTCCCTCTAGTGGCAAAAGATAGTTACTGCTGAAAAGCTGAATTGCGCTTCTGTACATAAAACTGTTCAGACATTTCTTTTATAAAATTCTAACTTAAGATTAAGGAAAATAGCTCTATTTTTTGTCAACAAAAATTATACCTACTTCCCAATAATAGCATGGATTTTAAAAATTAGACATAATTTTCACTTACCATGAATGCTAGTCTCTCTAGAAATCTGATCTCTCTGGAAAAAAATATTTTGCCAATGACATTTGGGTATCTGGGACTTTCACCAAATAAAGTTATACAGCCATAACCAAACTGTGAGCAAAAGAAAAGAGAGCAGTTCTTCTCTGTTGGTAAACATTCTGGGATAGAGCATGAAAGGAGCTGACTCAGAAGTATAAACTGAGTGGGGTTTGTAATAACTTGGTACATCAAAGGAAACAATA
This sequence comes from Macaca thibetana thibetana, assembly GCF_024542745.1. Classification (NCBI taxonomy): domain Eukaryota; kingdom Metazoa; phylum Chordata; class Mammalia; order Primates; family Cercopithecidae; genus Macaca; species Macaca thibetana. Next base: position 10,240,302 of record NC_065599.1, on the reverse strand, counting down.
TGGTATTATAAGAGTTCTTGGCCCGGCCCCATGGCTCATGCCTGTAATCCCAGAACTTTGGGAGGTCGAGGCGGGCGGGTCATGAAGTCAGGAGATTGAGACCATCCTGGCTAACACGGTGAAACCCCATCTCTACTTGAAAACAAACAAACAAAAAATTAGCTGGGCATGGTGGCGGGCACCTGTAGTCCCAGCTACTCGGGAGGCCGAGGCAGGAGAATGACATGAACCTGGGAGGCAGAGCTTGCAGTGAGTGGAGATCAAGTGAATGCACTTTAGCCTGGGCGAAAGTGCATGACTCAGTCTCAAAAAAAAAAAAAAGAAAAAAAAGAAAGAAAAAATTGTTAAGCAAAACAACACTTTTCATTCTGGTATTCAGTTTTAAAAGGCAGCTTTCCCATACAGCCAGTTTTAATTACAACTATACACACTCATTTAGATTTCATTATTGAAGTACTTTTGAATACAAGAAGGAACTCAAAATAGAAATGACTTATGATACAGCTATTGTTATTCCCTCACAGCTTCAGGGAAAACAGGCTTTAATAAGTACAGAATGTACAGAAGACACAAAAGTGCATTAATATAGTAATACCTTTAGCAGTAATACAGGAAAAAAAATCCTGGTTAACAATCTGATAAATTATAGTATTTAAGATTACTTGAAGATTCTCCAAACCAGCCAACTTCCTAGTTGCTTTGGTTATAATATTGCTACTACATAACTAATCCTTGAAATGAAAAAGCAAAACCAAAAACCCACAATTTGACATTTTTACCCATCTGTGAATTGTTTTGCATATACTTCTGTTTATCATTAATAGTTTTTGATGAGAGTCTTTAAATTCCCAACACAGAGATTCAAAATAGAAAATACTTGTTAAGTGAGAGTACGCAAATTAGGAAATTAAATGGATCCACTACAGGAACAGACATTATCTGTTCCATTGTGAAAAGCCTTATCTAGATAACCACAAATCTCAATTTCAGTCTCAGTTTAAATCCAATAGGTCAGCTACTGTTAAAGAGACAGCAGCTCCACAAAGCAAGTCATGGCTTCCGGCCACTGTTCCTTAGAACAATTTGTTATGCCCAGACCGTTTGTTCCCCAAAGAAGACCACCAGAGTCCAGAGTCAAAGCCAAGCGGCAAGGATCTTTACTACAAGTTCGAACTTGGTCCCTCCATTCCACAGCATACAAGAGGGCCTCGAACAATGCGAGTGCTTGCCCTTTATAGCCCGATGTAAACAGGATATGCAAAGTTACAGGGAACAAGGTAATTCTCTCGGTTACAGCATTACAATTGGTTAACATTATACATTTAGCATTCCTTATCGGAGATCTCCCAGGTGATGTTTTTCTGAAGTTTGAAAGAAATATGGAGGAATGTGATTGTGCTGGGCTCAGGAAGTTGGGAGATATATGGGAGATGTGCCTCATTCCTTTCAAATTCAGAATAGTAAGTGTTAACTTGTTATTTATACAGACAGTCTACAACTACCTTGACGTAGTCAAAATGTATAATTAGAGCAAGTCTCCCCTTTTTCTCCTCCGTCCCTCACCACAAAATTTATAACACAGATTTCCACAGGTTTTCTTGGCCACAAAGATGTAACAAAGAAATTTGACCAAAAAAAAAATGCTACATATTGAATTTTAAGCCCAAACAAGTTGTTCTTAGTTCAAAATGAGGGTCAAAGTAAAATTTAATTTCTCATTATATGTTCCTAGGTTAAAATACTAATTATCTTAATTTAAAAAATAACTGGAGGGAGAGCCAAAAATAATTTTAATGTTAAAAAAATAAAATTAAGTTTTAGTTAGTCAGCTCAGATCTTCAGCTGTACCGGGCAACTTCCTTACTTTTAATGGCCAGTTAGAAGAATTTTCAGAGTTCCTTCTGAGCCTTTTGGAATAAGTAAGTTATTTTCCAAAGAAATAAGACCTAACCATTGTAAGTAGTTATGTTCTGGATACTATGCTAACAAAGATGCCCAACTTAAAATATCTCAGATAGTTTCTATTCATTTAGCATAATTTTATTTTTAAGACAAGGTTTATCTTACTTTATCAGACTTAAAATGAATACTACAGTATATGTGTATATAAATACTTGTTTCCTAACTGATAGTCCTTTTCAGAATTAAATTTACTTCTAGTTCAGACATGTTGAATGAGTCAGTGCACTCAACATCAACACTATCATTTGAATGCAAGAAGAGATTTTCCTATTAGTTGTCCCAAACTATAAACGGACTGTGGAGGCAGGGCATTTGCACTTCTTTTGCGATTCTTCAGTTACTTCAAGCCATCTGGGTGTATACGTGCAAGTCTCAGGGGATGCGATGGCTTGGCTTGGGCTCAGAGGCCTGACAAATTCCAAACAAATGTTTTTCTTGAAGATAGATGAGCTAAAAGATCATTTGTTAAAGGAAAGACGAGGAATGTCTTCCAGCTATTACACAAATGAATTCAAAGAATTTCTAGAAAATCAACTTGCTATATAATCTCTGTCCTTGAAGTGCTTTTGCCTGTACCTTGAGAGATATCTAATTAATCCAAGGGACAGATGAACTGGACAAAACATCCGTAGCCTAACAAAAATGAGGTAAGTCTCATGAAAAAAAGTGTTATTTTATTCTAACTTCTTGTTGGGACAGAATGAACTAGCCTTTTATACCTCACTATGCATTATAATACACTACCTTCCTTTAATTTAGATTCAAAACAATAGAAAAATATTATATATGTTGCTTTGTGAAATGCAAGTCTCATCCTTTAAAAAGCTGTAGTAGGAACTGAGATACTACTATAAGATCTCTAATAAAATGTTTCTTGATAAATCTGTGGGAAATTTATTATGCCCTTAGTTAACAAGGTTTATTTTCAAAGGGGAGACATAAAATTTGCTCCAATGTCAGTTCTCTACAGGTGAGAACCAATACTACAGTAACTAAGTCTTGCCTTTTTATCGATTGGTTAGGATTTATATTTAAAAAGAAATACTAGTGAGTTGGATGTTTTAATTTGAACTCTCAGAGATACACCATATTGAATAAATTCTTACTTATTCCAAGAAAGAAATAGTACAGACTTTGAATTATCTACACAAGACATTAAAATGGAAAAAAAGTACAGCACAAGAACAGAGACCAAAGAGTTTTTATGTCTTTTTTGCTAGTTTCTTTTCTGGGGAGATAGAGGACTATTTAATATACCTCTTGGATCATAAGCAAGCCCAAGTTTTAAAATTATTTTATTTTGGTCAAAGAAAATACTTTCAATCTCCTTCAACCCAACTTTATGGACTATCTCTGATTTATAGTACTATAATGACAGTTCATCTGGATTTATGCAAAATTTCATGATGCCCTTATATAAACATTCAAACCTTTACAGACTTTAAAAATCAACTCTGTGGCCCTTTGGTAAACTTGTTTAATAGTGAGTCAAGTTAAATTGAAAGTAATAAGACTGTGATTATTGGGATTTTCTTTTACTGGTCACTGACCGTCACTGTTAAATAAATAGTTTCCAAGTGTTTGACAGATAAATGCCACTCTGTGGTCTCCAGAAGTGGCCTGTTTTCTTTGAAGAATAGGTAAAGACAGCAGGCAGTCATTCTGTGGGATTTTGCTTTTGCTAAGAGCAGGTAAAGAATTTAGATACAGTTACTCTGCTATCCATTTGCTCTTCCCATACTTGGAAGCGAAAACAATGAGGTGAAGTCGTTCTGTCTCCACAAAGTATTCTGGTGTCTATCGCCAGTCTCTCTTTGGGTCCTCTAAGCTGGTTAGGAGAACCAAAGAGGAGGAGGGAGAAAAGTAAGAAGGACTACTCCAATTGAAAACCATAGATACATATATGTTTTATTTTAGTAAAAATTTCAAATTATGACTTTAATAGTCTTTAAAAGGTTACAACTGTCATGCATGTCCATGTGAAGAGACCAACAAACAGGCTTTGTGTGAGCAATAAAGCTTTTTAATCACCTGGGTGCAGGCTGGCTGAGTCCGAAAAGAGAGTCAGCGAAGGGAGATAAGGGTGGGGCTGTTGTATCGTATTTGGATAGGTAAAGGAAAATTACAGTCAAAGGGGGGTTGTTCTCTGGTGGGCAGGAGTGGGGGTCACAGAGTGCTCAGTGGGGGAGCTTTTTGACCCAGGATGAGCCAGGAAAAGGAATTTCACAAGATAATGTCATCCCTTATGGCAAGGACTGGCCATTTGCACTTCTTTTGTGGTGGAATGTCATCAGTTAAGGCGGGGCAGGACCTTTTTCACTTCTTTTGTGATTCTTCAGTTACTTCAGGCCATCTGGGTGTATATGTGCAAGTCATGTCATCAGCTAAGGTGGGGCAGGGCATTTTCACTTCTTTTGTGATTCTTCAGTTACTTCAGGCCATCTGGGCATACAGTGCAAGTCACAGGGGATGCGATGGCTTGGCTTGGGCTCAGAGGCCTGACAACAACCATATACCACAGACCTTGGCGAAGCTGCAATGTATTAATTTTTATCATCAGTTTCCATTATTTAATCTACAGAGAACCAACATGAAATCAAAATTTTAAAACACATGATTGTAAGCCTTTGTATCAACTGAGAATTAAGAATTTGAGTCATGAATCTTTTTCTTAATAACCTACTGGACATAACAAAAAGTAAAAAAAAGTAGAAATCTTATTAACCTCTGTACTCTAGAGTTTGAAAAATATTAACTCTCTTCCTACAGAATCATGATCACCTTTAAAATGCTATCCACAATATCAAAATTATAAAAGTCAGAAAGCAGCTTGATTGTCAGTAGTATTGGTTTCCATCTTCTTTAACCCATGTGTATGTTAAAGATGTGGTAGAAGAAAAGGAATCATGCTATTTCTAGTGTTCATGATAACAAACTCTATGAAAACATTTAAAGAAACTCCATGATTTCACAGTTACAATTAGAACTCTATTAATAACCAACGAGCTAAGGTGTTTTCTATATCTCATTGATCTGTATATTTCTAGCAATTTTTAGACAAGTTTAGCAGAACTATAAGGGTTTTCATCAGATAATTTTCAACATTATTAACTAGGTCATGTGCCAGAAGCTGTTATACCAAATATTTAAAAATTAGAACTGTGCTGAAAAAAAAAAGACATACAATAAGAACTTCCAAGAGAGATAGACTGATGTCCTGCCTGAAACAATTTTACAGCCTAAAAATTCTGAAAGCAACAGAAAAGCAGAATTGCTTATTTTGCCTAATTACTTTCACCATTTAAATATTAATCAACATAGCATTGTCTTAAATTCAGCTACTAGTAACAGTATTTCATCAGTAGTCATCACTTAACAAAAAAGGATTCTGAACTTACATAAAGTAAAAAACAATAAATCTAATAGGAAAAAAGATTAGGGCCTCTTCTTATACCTGTGAGTCAATAATGAATGAAAACAGAACTAAATCTAACGAAGGCACTATCATTAGCAGCAATCCACACCTTGCCCACCCCCACACCTCAGAATAGATTTCCACCAGGAATCAAGATTTATGTCATGGTGCTTCAGGAAAAATAAACTAAGAAATCGTAACATTAAGAAGGGAACTAAATTATGATCTCTGCACATGTATATTGACATAGTAAACTACTGTAAGCAGTACCTTGAAATCTTCTAAACTGTATAAGTACCAGTCTTTGAAGAAGCTCACTTCACCATCATAAAGTTTAAACAGTCAAAACATTTACCCAAAGTAGTGGTTCTTAAACTAGACTGTGCATCAGAATAACCCGGCATTTATTAAGAAACAATGCTTAGGCACCTCCCTGCTGGTTTCTGATTCACTATGTCTGGGGACAGGGCCCACCAGTATGCATTCCTAACAACTTCTCAGGTGATGCTGAAGCTGTAGGTCCTGGGACTACCTGCCAAGAACCACTGGCCTAAATAATAATAATAATTATTATTATTAGAAGTAGTTTTGTTCTTTGTTGCCCAGGCTGGAGAGCAATGGCACAATCTTGCCTCACTGCAACCTCTGCCTCTGGGTTCAAGTGATTCTCCTGCCTCCACCTTCCTAGTAACTGGGATTACAGGAGTGCGCTACCACACCTGGCTAATTTTGTATTTTTAGTAGAGATGGGGTTTCTCCATGTTGGTCAGGCTGGTCTCAAACTCTTGACCTCAAGGAATCTGCCAACCTTGGTCTCCCAAGTGCTGGGATTACAGACCTGAGCCACCATGCCTGGCCCCCACTGGCCTAAATTGTTAATGGTACATCAGCACAGACCTAATCAAAATTTTGGTCAAGATGCATGTAAACCAATAAGGTAGAGTATTTTAATGCTCACGAAGAACGCTGATAAATTCACCCTTATTACATCAAAACATCAACATCTGCTTCATGGTCTTCCTCAGTGAATTTTAAAGACAGCACCTCTTCATTAAGGAAGAGCCTACTGAGCCTCTCCTTCCGGGCCTGACTCTGCTCCTTCAGTTGCCTCTTGTGCTCTTGTGTAAGGCCTTCTGGTGTAACTTTCCACTGTTCAGATCGTTTTTTTGAATCCCGAATCTGCTCTGCTGCACTTGCAGACAGGTTGCTGTCACTGTGTGCTCAACTCATGTTGGCACTGGAGTTTGAAGCAGAGTTTCCAACACTGGACTCACTACTGCTTGCAGAACTGACCATGGTGGCACTGCTGCTGCTAGCACTGGCACTGGCACTGGCACTGGCACTGCTCACTCCACTGGGTGTTTACACAACTAGAAGTTGCTTCTCTTCCAGGCCTCTCTTGCAGGCCATTGGCGAAGCCTGTGCTCCTTGATACAGTTTCTCACCTGCTTCAGTTTTTCATCTCTGAGACAGTTAAGTTCAATAATAAACTCACTGTCTGTAGGGGAGATTTGAACAGAAGGATCAGTGATCTTAATAATATCAAGTTACTCCCGAAGACTCATCACAGTACTCACTTTCTGACTCAGATGCTCAGTACATTCCACCTGCTCATCATTTGTCATTGCACACCAAGGGAGTTCATCTAAATTCTGATGCTTGTTTTTCTTTTTAGGAAGCACACAGGGTGAACTTGGAATACTGGGTATGACATCAGAAGGTACATCGCTCCCACTGGCAATGTCACTGCCTGGTAACTGCCATTCAAACTCGCTATCTGACCAATCCCAGTTAGTGTTTATAGAAGAAGAGACATCATTGCAGACACTCCCCTCAGGAAATAAATGGAAAGAAGTGAAGTCCTGATAATCTAACAGGGAATAGCAGTCATCTTGATCTCCAACAGACATAGATGAAAACACCTCCTCACTGCCTTCTGAGCTGGCAACACTTGTTCCATAAGAAGTTAGGTTCCACCTGTTGGTATGGAAACCGTGGAGCGGGTCAGAGCAATGGCAGGAGGACAGCTGGCAGCTGAAGTCACTGATGTCCAGGCAGCTCAGCTCCTCGCCCGGGCAGGTGCCCACCCCACAAGGGGGTCCCAGGAGCAGGAAGGGTTGCTCAGGGATTAGAAACTTCTTTAGGAAATGATGGCCGAGGCCTCATCGGACATGGCTGGAGATGGCCCGGCTTGGGCTCCCTCTCTGGCCCTGGGCTGCTGCCTTGCTTGCCCCTGCACTCACTCCAACCTGTACGCAGAATTTGCAGACTATTCTGTGAATATTTTTAATTCACAGCAATACAGTTATCTGTGTTGGATACTGTACGCAGTCACCATCACTCCAGGTTGTGCCTGCTGCAGCTCACTGGCAGACTGGGCGTCATGGCCCGCTGCTGCTTGGGGTGTGCATGGCTGCACGAAGAGGCTGCTTGAGGCCACAGCAGCCCACTGGCCACCCAGTTAGCACCTCAGTGGCCTCTGCAGCCACCTACACCACCTGGCTCAGCCTGTCAGTGCAGTGCAGCTGCCCGGCCCGGCCAGGCCTGCCCTGCCCTGCCCTGCCCCGATTTGCTTTATTACACTTGGCCTAATTATTTGTGTACACTGCAGCAAGAGTTTTTACATAGGCTTTTACATTTGCTTTGATGAAATTGTTTTCCGTAGGAGGAATCTTAGATAAGGCTTTTTAAAAGCTGAGCCCAGCCATAGATTGCCATCAAATATATATGAGTCAAGTGAATTTCCTGTCTTCTTGAGGTTCCAGGATAAACCTGGAGCTTCTGTGCCTGTCACTAAGTGACATTCTTTGCTTACCATAGATCACAACTCCTGTACAGGGACTGTGTATACGAAATATGAGGACAGTTTTCCAAAGGCTTTCTTGGCTCTGTAAGTCAAGTTTGATTCCTTAAAGAAAAGCACATCATTCCAGTCAAAGCCTTAGAAAAATAACCAGTTTGTCCAATTGTTTGCTGTTACAAATGAAAACAGGTTCCTGTTGCACTTATGCAAATGTTATAAATTTTCGATGCTGTAAGAAAGTGGCACTGCAACATAAATTTAATTTTCTCAGCAAGGCAATTTTTATTTCAATAGCAGGTGCAACTCGTGAATGGAGCAATGATGAGAACAAGAGAGGGGAAGAGGTTCTTATTCCTGTTGCAGGTAGCCCCTACTGCTGTGTTGTTCCTCTGTTGGCTAGGTTGTACTGTGCTATCTAAGCTAATTCCAATTGGCTATTTTTAAGAGAGCAGGAGTATGAGGCAGGGTGGCAGGGGGATCAGTCTGGCAGGAAAGACGGTTATGAAACAGGTAACTAAAGATGATTTAGGTCAGAGCAGGTGACCAGGGATGATTCAAAGAACTGAACATACTGACATATTCATTCTTTGAAGAGAAATTTAGAACTCATTGTATCCAACACAGATAACTCTATTGCTGTGAATTAAAAATATTCACAGAATAGTTTGCAAATTCTGGGGAAATCAGGTAGGAGAGAAACAAATACGCTCTAAATTTTGTTCACAGGGGTATACTTTACTCAGTTGTTAAAAGCTGTAAATAAATAGCTTAAAAGAAAAGTTTTAACTCTGGAAAACAAAACAAAGGATTAGCAACGTTTTAAGCAAAAAGTCAAAAAGGTTACTTGAGTTTTCTGTTTTTCAGGCAGCTCCTGTTCTGTTTGATAGTCATCATGAACACTTCAGTTCTCCATGAGAGTTCTGACAGTTTTTACTTCTGTTTCAGTCCAAATTATCAGAAAACAAGCATTTAAGTGCACTTATTAACAAGTTCTGTTGTTGATTTTAAGCCCATCTTTTAAAGAGGATTTAAAACAAGACAAGACAGCTGTCTGTAGATGAAAAAAACAATTTTTAAGGCAGCCATATGTAAAAGACACAATTGATGAGAAAATTTGCTACCTCTGTGGCACACAGTTAATTTTAACACAACAATTATGATTATTACTGATAATATCAGAATTACAGGAGTTTCCCATAATTTTGGAACACATAATAATAACATATTTATACAAGTACAGCCAAAAGAAAACCAAACACTATTTCATATTTGACAATGCTTTTCAAATGCTTTCCATGTAATTTTTATACCAAATCGGACAAATTAAGTCATTTTTGGACTTCAGGGAAACTAACGTATTAAAGGATTAATTAGATTACAAAAAAGACATAATTTATCATTTGATTTTGCAAAGTTTGTCAAATATCAAACATGTAAAACACATGATATTAAAAACAGGATTACAGGTCATTGTAAAGTCATTTAGTTAACCAAGGTGATAATTCAGACGTTTCAAAGAAAAGCAAAAACCTTCATTCTTTGAAACGAGAAAATTTTCTACACAGGAAGCCCTAATAAAAACAGCATGAAACCAGTTACACTTGTTCTTCAGAATTACTTAATTAACCTTGTTAATCTGACACAGGAGTCCATATGCTGGTCACAAGGTTTATAAACAAGTTATCTTTTAAATTATTGGTAAAGTACTATTAGAAATGTCCTAAAAATTTCCCAGTTCAGTTTTTCTATAATTATTAATGTCAAAGGCACAAGATTTTACTCAAGTTACATAAACTTGAAAAAGCATTTGACTAGTCGTTTGTTTTTTAGTATCCAATTTAAGTGCTTTTACTTTTTAAAGGCAAGATCAAATTTTACATTGTTTACAAAATTAAGTAAAAGGCAATTAATTAGAGCTCTTACATATTTTAGTAGTAAAACATCTGTACACAACACATAAATACTTACAAAACGTATTAGGTATGCCCATTGAAGTACATTTTATAGATTTACACCACTCCCCCACTTTTTTTTGTAGTTCCTGTCTTAAACTTTCAGATGCTTGATAACTGGTTTCACAACCCTAGGCAGTTGTCAGCTAAATAACCTTAACTTTACATATGAAACAACTCAAGTGAAAATCAAATAGCAAAATTTGCATCATAAAGTGCAAAGAGAAAAGTCGGTGATGCTAGGAGAGACTTTTATTTTTCTTTGAGCCAAATTAAACATAAAATTAAACTGCACTCTTCCTTAAAAACCCAAGAGTAGCTTCTGTTGCAATAACTCTTTTAGTAAAAAAGAAAAAAATCAGGTGAAAATAATTCAGTCAACTGAGGAGAGAGAGAAAAAAACACTTGCTAAAAAAAAAACAAAAAAAACAAACAGGTCTTAGGACAGAAAAACAAACAGAAAACCAAAAACATGAAGGGCTATCAGATACAAACTTGCACACATAGACACATAACGTCTTGGATGTTGGTGACTTTTTAACCATGGAGCTCCTTTAAAAACAGTTTTTAAAAAATCTTATTACTGTATTTCAGCTAGGACAAAATGCTGCTAAACTATCAATGATCACACAAATTACACACTTTCTGAGTGTTCTAAGTGTAAGCAGAAATTAACACCAGTTGGTTGTTAAATGCTAACTTTAGTAATTTAAAAGGAATTTGGAGAATCCCAAACCAGTTTCTTACCTACTGATGGGTCTCAGGCTGTAGACTGCTCTTTACCATCATAGAAGTGGGGAAAAAAAAATTCTTCCCTTTTGGAAGCAAGTTCAAACTCCATAAAGGAGTCACCTGCCTTCCATTGTCATGGAAGCAGGAAAACTTGGGTTTCTGTTGGAAGCAAATAAAACTCCAAAAAAAAGAGGAGTTGTACAGCAAAATAAACTTTAGATCTCAACCAAGTTTGAGGAGAGCAGGGATTGCCTGGAGAGGGTGCACTTAGACCTCAGCAAATTTCCCTATTGGTTTGAGCCATAAAGTCAGCTCATGCTAGTACCAACCACCAACAGGAGATTTGTTAAAGATCAGGGGCATCACTACTCAATTCCCTCCATGCTTACCAAAAACGTGAACCTAGAACATCTGAGACAGGTCTCAGTTAATTTAGAAATTTTGTTTTGTCGAGGTTGAGGACACACCTGTAACACAGACTCAGGATGTCCTGATGATATGTGCCCAGGGTGGTCAGGGCATGGCTTGGTTTCTTACATGTAAGGAAACATGAGACATCAATTTGTATATATAAGAAGTAAATTGGTGTGGTTGGGACATACTAAGGCAAGAAAAGCCATGGGGGTGGTGAAATATTCCTTGGTGGGGTATCCTGGAGGTTAAAAAGAGGTGAGGAATCCCCATTGGTGGGTATTGAGTCTCAAACAAATCTGCGGTAGTGGAGAATGTCAGAAATTTCCAGTAGGAGAAATTGAGCCTTACCTCAAAAGGCAAGAAATTTCCAGTAGCGGAAATTGAGTCTCAACCCAAAAGGTGAGAAATTTACCTTTGAACCTCACCCCAAAACCATCACGATGGGAAATACCCCAAGTAAAGTAAGAGATAAAAAGGATAAAGCTAGCAACACATTTCCCCTGATAGTCCCCTAGGCCTAATGTTAAAATACTAGAAAGATAATGAAAAGAACCTATAAAATTCCTAGAAAAACTCAGAGCAAATGAGGAAATATGTAGTTCTAGAATTAGAAGACTCCTCTGAAATGCGGGATGTTAAAGCTTCATTTTGTAACTAATAGTTGGTCACATATTAATAAGAAATTACAAAGGCAGAGAAATGGAAAGATACACCTATAGAAGAGCTTCTAAGACAAGCCCAAAAAGCATATGTAAAAGAGACAGAAAAATAAAAGCAGAAGGCAAAAATTCCTCTGTCCACTGTACAAAAAAGTACCCAGTAGGCCAGAACCCATAATGAACCTAGACCCCCACTCTCCAGGCAGTATTAAGGGTATGAAAGAGTAAAGCCATGAGGCTCAAAGATAGAAGGAAAAAACAAAATAAAAAAGAAAAAAAAAATCTTAGAGGAGACAGAAGTGTAAAAACCCATCAGCTAGTATCAAATTTCTGTTAATTCCAGAAACGAACAAATCTATTAGGAGAGATTTAATGCTAAAAATAGGCTTAGGCCTCCAAATGAATCATGGAAAATTCCTCCCTTCCCTAAACTTGCTCACCACCACAGACAAAGAACACATTCATCCCCAGGTATGGTCAAAAGACAGGAATTGAGGAAAGTTACAGATTCCTCTGATTCAGGTTAAATTAAAAAACCCCTGGGGAAGTAATAAAGAGAAAGCAATGTATCCTATTCCCTCAGAAGCCAGGGTAAAATTAAAATCTATAATTGACGTTCTTCTCTGTGATTAACTTCTTAAGCCCTGTATGTCTCCCTATAACACTCCAATACTGTCTGTAAAGAAGCTAGGTGAGTCATACCGGTTAGTGCAACACCTCTAGGCTGTTAATCAAATAGTCCAAACTACACACCCTGTTGTTCCCAATCCTTATACGTTATCAGTAGGATCCCATACAGGCACCAGTGGTTTACAGTAATATATTTGAAAGATGCCTTCTGGGCTTGTCCATTAGCAGAGGATAGCCAGTACCTACTTGCCTTTGAGTGAGAAGACCCTCACTCTGGTTGACCCAGCAATACTGATGGACAGTCTTATTCCAAGGGTTTACGGAGTCTGCAAATTTGTTTAGTCAAATACTAGAACAAGTCATTTAATTGGCAAAGGTAAGTAAAAAATTGAGCTTGAGTGGATTGAAGGTGTCGTATCCTTGCCTCTGCCAGGGACTAAACAAGAAGTTAGAAAATTTTAGGATTAGTAGGATACTGTTGTCTGTGAATGGACTCTTATGCCCCCCAAACAAAACCCTTGTACAAAAAGCTCACACAAGATGGGCCAGACCCCATCATTTGGCAATTACCAGAAATCCAACAGGTCGAAGGGTTAAAACATCTATTAGTAACTGCCTGTGTTTCTAGTTTTACTCTCTTTAAGCAGCCATACCACCTTGTTGTCAGTGTAAACAAGGGCGTAACCTTAGAAATACCCAAAGCAAGGAGGCCACTGACAACCCATAGCCTTCCTATCAAAAATCCTTAACCCAGTAACCCACAGATGGCCCAAATGAATTTTGTCTATAGCCGCAACTGCTTTGCTAACAGAAGAAACTAGAAAAATAACTTTTGGAGGAAACCTCATTGTGAGCACACCTCATCAGGTCTGAACTATCCTAAGTCAAAAACCAAAATGGTAGCTTACTGACTCAGGAATCTTAAAGTATGAAGGTATTCTGTTAGAAAAAGATGATTTAACATTAACCACTGATAGTTTGCTTAAATTCGCTTAACCCAGCAGGTTTCCTAACAGGGGATCCAAATCTAAAGAGAGAGCACACATGTTTAGATTTATTACCATACAAAACTCTGGCCAGACCTAGGATAAACTCCCTTCAGGACAGGACAACACTTATTTATAGGTGGTTCTGTTGTGGGATTGTTAAGGAATTAGACCGATGGGGTTCACGAGGATTTTTACTATTTAGATATACTGGCCCAGTTGGATTAACATCCAATAGACTGAGCGCTGAACAAACAGTTAAGTTACCTTTTAAGCATTTCTGGGGATGGGGAGAGATCTGTGCACTCTCACTTCTACAGAAGTGAGAAACAGCCAGTTATTCAATTAATTGAGACATGAATTACACATTCCTTGCTTTTCAAGGAACAATATGTTATACAACTTAAGATTATCTGTCTAGTGACCTTGCAGCTGCACAGCTAGAAAACCAGGGTCTTAACCATGCCTGGAAAGGAAGAGACAAGACTCACTAGCCATAGAAAAACAGACAGTTTTTAAAGGACTGCAGCTCTTTCTGTTTCTCAGGGGGAATTGGGTTTTCTTACATCCAACTGAGTTTCTGCTTACACACTTCTTAATTTCTTTTAATTCCTGTTCCAGTTCCTCTTGGGTGATTAAGGGGAAAAGGACACAATGAGTATTCAGTAATTGACAGAGAAACCTTTGTAGAAGTAGAGTCAGGAAAATTGCTTAATAATTGGTCTGCTCATTGTGTGAGCTGTTTGCACTCAGCCAAGCCTTGAAGTACTTACAAAACCAGGAAGGAGCCATCTATATGGATTATAATTATGCCTTGGAGTGGCTCATACATTTGGAAAAATTTGCCCTGAATGAGGTCTCATTAATAGTAAATGTCAAGACCTTGTTCACAAGGAGCTAGTCACCCAAGCATTGAATAACCTTCAGTCAGCAGAAGAAATAGCTGTTGTCCATGTTCCTGGACACCAGAAAAGCCTTTCTTTTGAAAGTCAAGGAAATAACCTAGCAGATCAGATAGCCAAACAGGCTGCCCTTTTCTCAAAAATGCCTATTTTCCAATTCACCCCTATCTTCCACCTCCTACCATAATCCCCATTTTCCACCGAAAAAAAAATTAATAAAGATAGGTCCTAAAGAGAATTTAGAAGGAAAATAAATGGGTATTGCTAGACCAGAGAGAAATGTTGTCTAAACCCCATATGAGGGAAATCTTGTCACACCTACATCAAGGGACCCATTGCGGCCCCAGGTCATGTGTGACGCAGGTCTCAGAGTTTATGGGTGTATAGGAATTTATGCCTTGGCCAAACAGGTTACAGATAGTTGCTTAGCATATTAAACAAAACAACTAAAAAACTATAAAAAGATTACCACTTGGGGGAAGGAGTCCAGGCTTAAGGCCATTCCGAAGTATCTAAGTTGATTACACAGAAATGCCTCCAATAGTTTATCATTTACTAGTAATAGTAGACCACCTCACTTACTGAGTTCAAGCTATCCGCTTTTTGAGTACAACTGCTGATAATGTAGTCAAGGCATTAGTTGAAAACATACCCAAGTTTTGACCAGGCACAGTTGCTCACGCCTGTAATCCCAACACTTTGGGAGGCCAAGGCAGGTGGATCACAAGGTCAGGAGATCGAGACCATCCTGGCTAACACAGTGAAACTGCGTCTGTACTAAAAATACAAAAAAATTAGCCAGGTGTGGTGGCAGGCGCCTGTAGTCCCAGCTACGAGGGAGGCTGAGGCAGCAGAATGGCGTGAACCCAGGAGGCGGAGCTTGCAGTGAACTGAGATTGTGGCACTGCACTTCAGTCTGGGCAACAGAGTGAGACTCTGTCTCAGAAAAAAAAAGAAAATATACCCAGGTTTGGATTAATAGAAAACACTGATTCAGCTAATGGGGCTCATTTTACTCCACATGTCATTAAAAATTAGTCCAGGTAATGGATATAACATGGGAATATCATACTCCCTGGCACCCACCTTCATCAGGAAGAGTGGAAAGACTGAACCAAACTCTAAAAAACCACTAAGCTAAATTGGTTCTGGAGACTTAGTTACCACGGAGCAAATGCCTTCTTATTGTCCCGCTGAGAATCTGAACTTCCCTGCAGAAAAAGACTGGTCTTTCTCCTTATGAGATGGCTGTACAGATTGCATTATTTACACACCACTGCTGACCTTCCTACCTTTGAAACAAAAGATCAGTTTCTTAAAAACTATAATCTTGGTCTGTCTGCTACTTTCTCTTCCATAAAACTAAAGGTCTCAGTACAGGCACCACCCCTGGAGTTCTCAGGTAATCAACATCAACCTGAGGATCATGTCCTCATCAAAAGCTGGAAGGACAAAAAGCTCAAACTGGCCTGGAAAGGACCTTATCTAATGCTCCTAACTACTGATACTGCATTTCGAAGAGCAGAAAGAGGCTGGACCCATTATATGCGTCCAGAGAGCATTGTCCCCTCTGGAGTCATGGGCCATAGTCCGAGGGTGAAATTCTACCAAACTAAAGCTAAGCAAAGTTTAACCTTCCATTTATTTTGTTACTCTTTCTTTCCTTACTCTACTGCTGAGCACCTTGTTATTAATATAACCAGGTCACCTTTTCCTCAGACAATTATATTTGATGCCTGCTAGCCATACCTTGCCAGGATCTCCAAAACTAAAGGCAGTTGGCCTCCTCAGAAAAATATGCATCTCTCCAAAGGCACATCTGACCTCTGTAACTCTTGCTTCATAGAGACCAAGTCCCTCACATTTCTCACTTTTTGGGAACTAAATAAGGAGGAGTTTCTAGGGTGGCACTGTCCCTTCTGTGGACCACTGAGGAACAAGGGTGGACTTCCTCAAAAGGCTGCACCTCTCTAACACCATTACTTCGTTTCACCAAAGAAAGTGTTCCCTCTAATTATCACCAGTATCAATGCAATCCAATGCAACTTTCTATTTTTACCTCTACCGATCCTAATCCCACTTTATGTCACTTCTATGGCATGAGAGCTAACTTGGCTGGCACAAAGCTCATAGAGTCTTTGAAATGCGTTTTATTAATCCCTCAGCCTAACCCGTCTTCTCCATTTGGACCTTCTTCTGATCAAACTGTCATCCCTTCCATACCCAATGATAGGACCAAAGTAGATGTTGTAGCAGTAAATGATTTATAACAAACTTTAGCAATAGAGATAGGATATCAAGATGCAAATGCCTGGTTGGAATGGATCAAATATTCTGTCCACACATTAAACAAAAGCAATTGTTTTGTCTGCGCATGGCAGACCAGAGGCCTAGATGGTCCCCTTTCCACTAGGATGGTCCTCCAGTTGACCAGGCATGGGCTATATGGTACCTCTGTTCTAGGATTCCACAGTCTCAGGTAACAAGTCATGCCAAGCTCTCTCTGCTAATCCCGAAGTACAACACCCTCCAGGCCAGCCCCCGAGGGCCATCCAGCCTCCATCTCCTGACACTAAGTTCACTTTGTGTCTCTCACAACAAAGAGGAAATTTAGCGTTCCTTGAAGACCTAAAGGGACGCCATGAGCATAAGAATTTTCAAGAGCTTATCAATCAGGCAGCCCTTGTTTATCTCCTAGCAGATGTGTGGTAGTATTGTGATGGACCTTTACTGGACACTCTTTCAAGTAACTGGAGTAGCACTTGTGCTCTAATCCAATTGGCTGTCCCTTTCACACTGACATTTTATCAACCAGAGGGGAAAAAAATACAATATCCTAAAACAAGAGAAGCCCCTTATGGGTCTTTTGACACACACATCTATCTAGATGCAATTAGAGTCCCACAAGGAGTACCAGATAAATTTAAAGCCAGAGATCAAATAGCTGCAGGATTTTAGTCAACATTTTGGTGGGTGATAATTAATAAGAATGTATTGGATAAATTATACAACCAACAGTGGTTTATTAACTACATTAGAGAAGCTGTTAAAGGAATAGCTGAGCAATTAGGGGCTGCTTGCCAGATGGCTTGAGAAAATAGAATAGCCTTAGACATGATATTAGCAGAAAGAGGAGGAGTTTGCATAATGATTAAAACTTAACATACTACCTTCATCCCAAAGAATACTGCCCCTGATCGAAGTACAACAAAGGCATTGCAAGGTCTAATCGCTCTGTTCAATGAGTTAGCCAAAAACTCAGGGGTAAATGACCCCTTCACAGGGTGGCTAGAAAAATGGTTTGGTAAATGGAAAGGAATCACAACCTCAATTCTTAACTTCTCTCGCAGCCATGGTAGGTGTACTTACTCTTCTAGGGTGTTGTGTCATACCATACATCATGGGCTGGTGCAGAGACTCATGGAGACAGCACTTACTAAAACCTCACTTAACTCTCCTCCACCTTATTCAGAGAAGCTTCTTACAGAGAATCAAAAAGAACAACTCAACCAAGACGTGTTAAGGAAGTTTGAAGAGCAAGAACTGTAAAATTCAGCAGGGGGAAGTTGTTAAAAACAGTGAGTTCTAAGTTTCTCTTCAAAGAATCAGTATGTCAGTATGTTCAGTTTCTTTGTCCTTTGTTCTCCATTTTAAAGTTTAACTTCGTCGTTCTTTTTGTCTCCTTGGTCCTAGTTTCAGCAAACAACCTTCCTACCAGCTCTAATCAGTAGTTGACATCTGTTCCCCTGGTCACTTGCACCTATTCCTGTAGCAAAACTGCATGTCCCCCTTGTGCATCCCCCTCCTCACCCACATATTTAGAGTCCCAACTCATCCTAGTCACCTGCTGTGACCTGAGTCACCTTTAGTCACCTGTTCCATAAACATCTTTCCTGCCAAAACTGCTCACCCCACCACTCGGGTTTCTAGCCCTGCTGTCTTTAAAATAGCCAATAAGAATTAGCTTAGACTGTGTGATGCAACCCTAGCCAATTGGGGAATGACACAGCAGTAGGGGCTACCAGCGTCAGGAATAGCAACCCCTTCCACTCCCTTGCTCCGGTGTGTTCTCACCATTGGTCCATCTGCAAGTCACATGCTTCTATAAAGGTAAAATTGCCATGCTGAGAAAATTTATGTTTGATTGCTATTTCTTTTGTGGCATTGAAAGTTTATTTCTAGGCCGGGCGCGGTGGCTCAAGCCTGTAATCCCAGCACTTTGGGAGGCCGAGATGGGCGGATCACGAGGTCAGGAGATCGAGAGACGATCCCGGCTAACACGGTGAAACCCCGTCTCTACTAAAAAATACAAAAAAATAGCCGGGCGAGGTGGCGGGCGCCTGTAGTCCCAGCTACTCGGGAGGCTGAGGCAGGAGAATGGCGTAAACCCGGGAGGCGGAGCTTGCAGTGAGCTGAGATCCGGCCACTGCACTCCAGCCTGGGTGACAGAGCAAGACTCCGTCTCAAAAAAAAAAAATCGAAAGTTTATTTCTAACAGTCTGGAAAGGTGCTCCTCCCAATCAATACTGCCCCTGATGGAAGTATAATAAAGGCATTGCAAGGTCTAACTGCTCTGTCCAATGACTTAGCCAAAAACTCAGGGGTAAATGACCCCTTCACAGTGTGTCTAGAAAATGGGTAGGTAAATGGAAAGGAATCATATCCTCAATTCTTTTTTCTCTTGCAGACTTTGCTTTGAAGCAAAGGCAGGAAGACTGGAAGCGGGAGGGAACTTCCAGGTTACAGATAGGTGAGACACCAGTGGTTACATTATTTTGAGTTTGCAGTTCTTAGCTTGAGTTTTTGGGGGCCCAAGATGTTTTTCTTTTACGTAAATGTGCATTGGTATTTAAGCA
This sequence comes from Macaca thibetana thibetana, assembly GCF_024542745.1. Taxonomy (NCBI): domain Eukaryota; kingdom Metazoa; phylum Chordata; class Mammalia; order Primates; family Cercopithecidae; genus Macaca; species Macaca thibetana. The sequence continues at coordinate 10,220,991 of NC_065599.1, read as the reverse complement.
TACGTGACATATAAAACCATTATAGCCAGTGTTTACATGTTTATGTAAATTGAGTTTATGGACAGACACGTTGCATATTTCTCTTTTCTTTTTTTCTTTTTGAGACAGAGTCTCACTCTGTTGCCTAGGCTGGAGTGCAGTGGCGTGATTTCAGCTCACTGTAAGTCAAGAGATTCTCCTGCCTCAGCCTCCTGAATAACTGGGATTACAGGCATATGCCACCATGCCTGACTAATTTTTGCATTTTTAATAGAGGTGGGTTTTGCCATGTTGGACAGGCTGGTCTTGAACTCCTGATGTCAGGTGATCCACCTTCCTCAGCCTCCCAAAGTGCTGGGATTACAAGCGTGAGCCACAGTGCCTCGCCTGCATGTTTTTCTTGATTTGTTGATGTAGAAAATAGTTTCTTCCTAAAGAGATGTTGTGTTAAAAACAATCCCTGATACTGTTGAAAGTTTTAGATGCCTTAGATTTAGTTTTCCTCTTTTTGCCTGAAGGGGTTGAATGCTGAAGCATCTAGTGTTCCTGCGTATGGGAATATTCCCACATAATTTTTGTTTCTAGTTCTGTTTCTTCCTGTGTTAGAAATAAGACTAAGGTGTGTAGCTGCATCTATAGTTCAAGATGAAGGGGTCTGTGTGAGAAATACAGTGTTTGCACATGTGCATGCATGTGTGTGTATGTGTGTGAGAGAGATGACATACAGAGTACACAACCTCTTTGTAATACCCCATTGACAGTGAAATCTGGCGCCTCTGGGCATAGCTTGCCCTTCGCAGTTTTAGATCTTATTGGTTGTGTAGTTTTTCAGCACTCAGATGTTTAGAGCTATGTATTTCTCAGAGCAGTCTCCCTTCTTTTTTTTTTTTTAAATGTGCATAGAGCGCACATAAAAATTGTATGTCTTGTTTAGATGAGATCAGGGCATTCAGGGTAGTATGACTGTAGACTCTATCTCTTTTCAAAGATGACAGATTTATTGCTAGGCATGTTCTGGAAGGAGATTTTTGTTTTGTTTCTTTGGGATTCCCTTTTTGCTCAGTGAATGCATTGCGTAATTGAATGCATTGGTTATTTATTCTGTAAGCACAGGTTGGTGGCTTCTGCGGAGGCCCATGCTTGGAGGTGGTTGCACTAGGGACAGTTGCTTTCTTCCCTCCTGGAGCTGATAGACTTGAGGGGAGGCAGATACTGGAAAGCAGCCACAAACACACCAAAGTGTGCGGTGGACTGAGAGAGGCCAGGATGTGAGGAGTTACTGTAGCTGCAGTACAGACCAGTGCCACGAGACTTTATTTTCACTGTAGGAGAGGGACTATTGAGGGAAAAGAACAAAAGACACATTTGCCCTACAGATTGAGGAAAATTACTATAGGGGTTTCTTCTCTGTTATACTCACAGTTGTGTGACTTTTTTTTTTTTTTTTTAGATGGACTTTCGCTCTTGTTGTCTAGGCTGTAGTGCAGTGATCTTGACTCACTACAACCTCTGCCTCCTGGGTTCAAGTGATTCTCTTGCCTCAGCCCTCTGAGTAGCTAGGATCAGAGGTGCACGCCACCATGACTGGCTAATTTTTATATTTTTACTAGAGGTGGGGTTTTACCATGTTGGCCAGGCTAGTCTTGAACTCCTGACCTCAAGAGATCTGCCCACCTTGGCCTCCCAAAGTGTTGAGATAACAGGAGTGAGCCACCACGCCCAGCCTATGGTGTGACTTTTTTTGTTTGTTTCTTTTGAGACGGGGTTTCATTTTTGTTGCCCAGGCTGGAGTTCAGGGTTTAGGGGGCAGGCCCATGATCCTCACTCCTTCTGCTCCCTCCAGGAATTGGAAAGGGAATCTTTTTGCTCAGCATTTCCATGCCTCCCACAAGCCTGGCATGGAACCTGCATGGTTGCCTTAGTCTCCTGGGCTGCCCTAACAGAGCACCACGGGCCTGGTGGCTTAAAGTGCAGCTGGTCATTCTCCCATAGCCCTAAAGGCTCGAAGCCCCAGGTTACATGGTCGGCAGGGGTGGTTCCTCCTGAGGCCTCTCTCCTGAGCTTGTAGACACTGTTTTCTCCCTGGCTCCTGACAAGGTCATTCTTCTGTCTGTGTCCTCATCTCCTGTTCTTTTGAGGGCACCAGGTTGGATAGGGGACTAAACCTAATGACCTTGGTTAATCACCTCTTTCAAGACCCTAACTCCAAATAAACAGACAACATTCTGAGGTCCTCAGGGTTAGGACTTCAGCATATGAGTTGGGATTGGGGATATAACATGCTGAGTATCCAGAACAAGCAAACCTATACAGGCAGAAAGTGGGTTCCTGCTTGCTAGGGCTGGGGACGGAGAACATGGGGTGACTGATAGCCAGCACAGGGTTTCTTTTAGAGGTGGTGAAGGTGTTCTGGAATTAGAGGTTGCACAACTTGGTGAACATTTTAAAAACCACTAGATTGTACACTCCAAAAGGTTGAATTTCATGGTATGTGAATTATATGTTAGTAAAGCTGTTAGAAACAAAAACTGAGGGCAACAGGTAAAAAGAGGAAGGGAGTTGAAAGCAGCATCAGGTGTGAACGGTCCATAATTCAGCTCATAAAAAAGCATGAACTTTTAGCATAACTGTGCAGCTGTGTGTTGAAGACACGAGTGAATGCTTGCTTTCTGCACCCTTTGGCCTGGTTTTCTCTACTTTCTAATTTCATCATTATACCTTCTCTTTCTTCCTCCCACTCCCCACTTTTTCAAAACTTTTTTTTTTTTTTTTTTTTTTTTTGAGACGGAGTCTTGCTCTGTCGCCCAGGCTGGAGTGCAGTGGCCGGATCTCAGCTCACTGCAATCTCCGCCTCCCGGGTTCACGCCATTCTCCTGCCTCAGCCTCCTGAGTAGCTGGGACTACACATGCCCGCCACCGCGCCCGGCTAATTTTTTGTATTTTTAGTAGAGACGGGTTTTCACCATGTTAGCCTGGATGGTCTCGATCTTCTGACCTCGTGATCCACCCGCCTTGGCCTCCCAAACTGCTGGGATTACAGGCATGAGCCACCGTGCTGGGCCTCAAAACATTTCTTCTAGTCTTTACCTGTGTCTACACAAAATTCCATAAACATAATACTGCAGTTCAAGGAAGTCTTCTGATATTAGGGCGATAACTTAGGAAAACATCTTTGGAGAAGTTTTGGTTTCCCTCTGAATGAAAACCCTCTGTGAAAGAGACACTTAAATACAGTTTTCAAATGCTCCTGAGACATTCCCAGATGTTCTTTGGGGAGAAGTGAAGGCAGGACAGTTTCCAAGGCAAACACAGACGTACTGCAGACAGAACCCAAGTAAAGAAAGGCACAGTGATGGTGGGTATTTATGCACCAGCATAAATGTGGAGGTCAGGGATGCTAGCTTACCAGGCCAGCATGATTGAGTTATAAGAGCTGGCGACCAGGACACTGCCTCTTCTGGGTGTCCTGCTCCAAGCTCCTTTGAAAAAGGAAGCAACTGGTGGACTTCCCTGGACTATGGTTAAATTGGATTCATGTTTGTGCCATGAAGACTCCTCAGAGCCAGGGATGCTGGCACCCTGGAGAGACCTTGCTCCAGGAGCTCAGGAGTGGGTAGACAGTGACAATAAAACACTGGCTTGTTGTGCCCAGTGCCTGGGCAGTGCTGAGCTCAGAGTGAGGAACCCAGAACCATGTGGGAGCAAGGCAGACGAAGAGAAGGGTTGCCCAGCAGCCTGTGAACTGGGTCAGTGTTCTATCATACTGTCTTTCTGCTTTGCTGTCTGATCCCACTAAAGACTAGCCAGAGAGATGTGGAGATAAAAGATGGTGGGTTACCATTTCTCTTACTTTCACAGTGTCTACAATGTCTGTTTCACATCAACAGCAAGATCTGTGCAGGCATCCTAATAAGTATAAATAAGGTCCTCAAAAAAACTGGGTTGTGAGGCTCCTGTCATCTTAGTTTCTTTCATCATTTAAGTGATTATTTTTTACTTATTGACATACAGTTGTTACTCAGTGGCCACCTACTATTTTTGTAGAGTTCTTTATGTGCTTTCTGTGTACAAACATTTGTTTTCATGCTCATCCTTTTTCGGTGCAGCTTACATATAATAAGATGCACCCATTCTTGATTACTGTGGATTAAAAAAAAAAAAAAGGCTTATGGAGATGTGATTCACATATCAGACACCCATTTTAGGTGTATAATTCAACCATTCTTAATAGTCTAATTAAAAAAAATACAGTGTTGAGTATTCCCCTTTTCTCCTTTTTCCGTAAAATGGACTCAGGATTGTGGGTAACTGCCATTAGTCCCTTGGTTTGATTCCTGGCTGTCAGTGTTTGCTGGGGACGTTCGTACCTCCCTTTATAGGATATTCTGAGAGCATTTAAAAAATTCTAGTAAAAAGCATATCTGAAATGAGATCTCCTCTCTTAACCTTTCCCTGTTTCTCCTGCCTCCATCTCCCAGCAACCACTATTCCACTCACTGCTTCTTTGATTTTCACTTCTTTAGGTAGCTTGTATAGGTGGAATCACTTTAAAAGCTGGTTCATGTAAGCATCTGGTCAACATTGAGTACATTTATTTATTTAATTTATTTATTTAAATGAGGTCTTGCTCTTTTGCCCATGCTGGAGTGCAGTGGTATGATGTTGGCTCACTGCAACCTCCACCTCCTATGTTCAAGCAATTCTCCTGCCTCAGCCTCCTGAGTAGGTGGGATTACAGGTGCCTGCCTCCAGGGCTGGCTAATTTTTGTGTTTTTAGTAGAGACGGGGTCCACTATGTTGGCCAGGTTCGTTTCAAAGGCCTGACCTCAGGTGATCTACCTGTCTTGGCTTTCCAAAGTGCTAGGATTACAGGAGTGAGCTACTGTGCCCAGTCTAAGTACTGTTGTTGTTATTTTTAAGAAGCAAGGCACATGGACTTCTGTCTTTTCACTGTGTGGAAGACTCCTGTCTTTTCACTGCACTGGTCCCGTGCAGACCCAGGCTTCCAGAAACCATCCCAGTTGAATTCTTACCCAACTTTTCCCCTAAAATGGAGCTAGGAAACCTTCATTGTCAAGAATGCTTTGCCTGGTATGCATATGTGAGTGATGTTATGTTTGTCATTGTTTGACAGAGGGGGAGGAATCTTCCAGTCCTGTATAAGGAAATGAAGTCATCACACACAGATGTGGTTTGGTTTATAGAGGGAAGGGATTGGAGGTGTAATATGTGTATGGCAAGAAGCCAGGCTTTCAAGTGTGCAGAGGAATAAACATTTTTGCCTCCAGAATTTTAACTTAACTGGAAAGAAGCCTGAATTCCACCTCTTGGGCACACTAGCCTGAGGTCTTCTCTGCATACCTCATCATTAAAGTCTTCAGGTGTGTGTTTAACAGTCTTCAGGGCTATATCTCTCACAGCCCCCTTTATGTGAGAGTCAGCACAAACTCATAAAGATGTTATGATGAATTCTATCAGAGAAATCTTTCTGGTTTTTTGAAAATAAACCATGCATTCTTTCATCTCCAAATGATGGAACCTGGCTCACATTTCTTGTCAATATTAAAAGACAATGTCCTTTGTATTTTATATATAAACATCCTACTTCAGTGTGTAGGACTACCTCTCTTCTTGATTCTGAAAAGAGTGTATAGAGTGAGATTTTAAAAATGGAATTAGTGGGCATACAAGGATCAGAGTGACATTTAAGAAACCAGCAATAGATAGTGTTGGTATGAGGACTGGTAAAACTAGGGGTGGGAAATGAGCATTTTTGGTCCTGTATCATATTCTCAAGACATTTTCTAGTAATTCACTCTTTTCACATCAGAATGGTTTGAAATTGATCAGCCTGAAGCCACTAATGTGCGCTGTGGCACATGGATTTTAACACTAAAAACACAATTGTGCTTTGTTTTTGATGAACTCTGGCCATTTGAAGTAAGTAGGCATAGGCAGTCTTCTGTCCTATGATAACCTCAGTATATATCCTTTATGTACTTTACAAGCTGCTGCATGACAATAGTTAGTATGGGGCCATTACATAAAGCTATCCAATTTTAAATGTATTGGATAATTCTTGCTTGCCCCAGCATCAGAATTGACCACTTTTGTCATGTAATACTCACGTCTTACTGGCAATGCCCTGTAAAGTTACGTTAAGTTCTGTCTGTTGTGCACAGGTAATAATTATGAGATAATTTCCATAGAATTAAGGTGCTTCTTTGACTTACCTGTAAAATCAAAACAGAGCTTAAAAGAGTAGACACACATTACTCTTAAAATGAGCTGTCTCCCAACCACTATCATGACTTTAATCTTGCCAGGAGGGAGCTGGACTACAGAGTAACATTTCTTAGAGATCAAAGTCTACTAATTTAACTTTTGCCATAGAGGAAAGAGATTTTCTTCCATTTCATCAAGGCAGTGGCTTCCGCTCCACTTTTAATGATGAGACAAGAAACTGGAGAGCAATTCTGATCTAACCGCTTAATTTAAATCTGTTCCTGATGAAAGACCTAATTTTTTGTCAACTGTTCATATAAAACATTTTGCTCAACACATATTTGAAGGAAAGATCAACGATTGCCTTTGGCATCATTTCCCTTTATTGCTCCAGCTCTGCATTAACAAGCCCAGTTTTTAACCTAAGCCCCCATGTGAAATGGTTCACTTTATGAGGTTCCTGGCAGGTGCACAATATTCACTGTAGCAGGAAGAGCTGGATACCATGGCCTAGATAGCATCTCAGGTGCAAAAGATACTTAAGTCTGTCCTGGTGGCTGGGGGAGGCGGGGAAAGGGGGTGGGGAGGGGGGGGAGGGAGGGAAGGAGAGGGAGAGAGACAGAGAGAGATAGAAAAAAGAGAGAGGGAGAGACTTGCTCTGTTACTCAGGCTGCAGTGCAGTGGTGCAATCTCAGTCCACTGCAACCTCCTCCTCCCATGTTCAAGCAATTCTCCTGCCTCAGCCTCCCAAGTAGCTGGGATTACAAGTGTGTGCCACCATACCTGGCTCATTTTTATAGTTTTTGTAGAGATGGGGTTTCACCATGTTGGCCAGTTTCATCTTGTACTTCTGACCTCAGGTGATCTGTCTGCCTGGATTACAGGCGTGATTACAGGGATTACAGGCGTGAGCCACTGAGCCTAGCAAAAGCTGTATGTTCTTAGATTGTGTTCTCTTAGATTGCAGATGACAGTGGTTTTGCAATAGCATTTTCAGGCGAGGAAGGAGAAAGATAGTTTAGGGTTTCTTGCAATGTGGGGACCAGTTTTGTCATTGCTGTTGGTGGTGGTGGCTCTAATGGTACCGTGAACTTTTTGGCTGGTTAAATTTTGCTGCTGGTAGTATGAATTTTGACTGGTTAAATTTTGGAAACTTGCCTGTAATTTTATTTGATAGATGACAAAAATTGATAAATGACTTAATAAGTGATAAGCATTCTGAATGGACTGGTTTCAGGCTTTGATCCTGCTTTGATCCTTTCCAACTGTGCTTCCCCTACCCTCAGGCCGTCCCTATCATGCTTTGCTTGTCTGGCACCACTCACCCTGTCCTGACACTGGATGATTTATTTCTGAATGAATTGCTCCTGGAAGCTTTTCTAACACCATTACAGTTGGCAGCAACAGAACTGTCTTGGGATGCTCCTGGAGCATATAGATAGATGTAAACACAGCATTTTGGTAGCTCTACTTCCCCAGCATTTTCTTTTAGAATGGGGGTGTCAGAAGGTGGGGCCATGATGAAGACTGTTGGTACTGTGTGTTTCTTTGTGCATTTTCATCATGATCTGAGCTTGTGAAAACTCTCCTGTGGCCCTTCCTCCCACTTTGGAAGAAATTGGAGCAAGAGTGGACAGCAATTGGGTTCATAGCGTGATATGAATCACATGACAGCTCAGTCCTTCGATTCCTGGGTACTGCAGAGAGGGAAGAATAGGCCTCGCAGGGGGTGTGACTGGTAGCCCATGTGGCCTGTCTCCTGCTACATGTCACCATACTGAACATTTGTGTGTGCTCTGTGTGTTTTCAAAACACCTTCATCTCACCCGCCCTGGACTCATCCCTGTGAACAAGGCAGGGTGAGCATTACCATCTCTCTGGACCAACAAGGAGACTGCAGCTTGTAATGCATGAGGTTGCTTCCCCATTGCTCTGGAGGCATAGAAAGTGGGTCCCTGGGACGCAAATCCATGTGTTGGATTCTGGCCACCCATGCCTGCTGGTCACCCTCAGTTCTTCCCTGGATTTGATTCTGTGGCTCTTCTGGATGTCTGTGTGAGTGTGTTATGGGTAAGTCTATTGTTGTTGAGGGGAGTGAAGGGGAAATTAGCTGGCCAGAAATCTCTGTGCAGTGGCTTTCATGAGGTTGGCTATATCCAAGCCCTGTGTGATTGTCACTTTTCAAGGCAGCAGGGTGACTTTGAAATCAGATGGGTATTTTCCTTATTCACAGAGACTTTGTTCCTACCACTGCCCCTCCTCGTCATCCTCCCCCACTCCCTCCCCTCATTATTCCTCTTGCTGGCTCACATACTGAGTGGGGCATTCCAGCCTGTGCATGGGAGGTCAGGAGAAAGAGGAGGCAGAGCTGTCAGAGTGTGACCCGTCATTTTGGGGGGTGTGCAAGTGACTGCTCCCGCACTTGAATGGCTCTCATTCAATGGATCCATGGGTATAAGGGACATTGTCCAAGCTATATGCTCTCTGTTGATGCTTGTTTTTAAATAACCTGTTTGATTGAGCTTGTCTAAAGTCTTCTTTGTGCCAGGTGTCAGGACAGGTGATAGAAAATTCTGACCGAAGCCAAAAATTCCAATATCAAAAATGACAGTGATATATCCTTGCCCCTAACTCAGCTAACAAACAGGGGTAAAGGATTATCTTCCACATACGGAGAGGCCATAAGCCTTGAGTGACAGTAGCTGAACATAGAACATTTTTTGCAGATGTCGCTGAGTCTTAAACTCATTATGCTTATAAGGATAATCTGCTGTTCTTAAGAGGGCAAAAACAACCACAAGTCTACCTGCCCTGTCTACCTCTGCCTCCATTTAGATCCTGGTAGGGCCTGGCAGGGGGAGTTTTACAAGAAGTTGGGGCAAATTACTCCAACAGATACTTCCACCCAGCATCGTGTGTAAATGCTGTTGTGAATTTTTTAACAGTATTCCAAACTGCTACTAATTATTAGGTGTTTGCTCAAGTCAGGAGCAGGAGAAGTACAGGCCTTGTTATCACAGGGTCTGTGAAACTCTGTTAAGGTGTCATAGTCAAAGAACTTGGGGCTGGAAAGTGGGCTTCGCTGGAGATTCTTGCTCCGTTCCGGCTTGTTGCACATAGGAGATGCACTGGAGAATGCAAGGCCGGAGTCTGGAGAGGTGAGGGGTCCTCATGCCTGCCCAGCATGTGGTGGCGAGACTCCAGAGACACATACGAAAGCATGCTGTTAAGTAGACAGTGTGGCATAAATACAAAGTGAGTGAGGTTTTTTTATATATTTTTAAACATCACAGTGAACATTTAATATTTATTCTACTTATTTCAATATTTTATTCAATATTATTTCATTATGAAGACTGAATTGATCCTGGCTGTGTCTGTGAGGATGTTGCCAAAGGAGATTAACATTGAGGGAAAGGCACTAGTAATCAGCGGCCAGCGCAGTTATAATATAAGCAGGCAGAAAGGAGAGACTGGCCTAGCCTGTGACCCTACATCTTTCTCCCATGATGGATGTTTCCTGCCCTCAAACATGGGACTCCAAGTTCTTTAGGTTTGGAACTTGGACTGGCCGTCCTTGCTCCTCACCCTGCAAATGGCTTCTTGTGGGACCTTGTGATCATGTGAGTTAATACTTAATAAACTCCCCTTTATATATATGTCTATTCTATTAGTTCTGTCCCTGTAGAGAATCCTAATACACTGTTAACATTTTTGCCAGTTTGCTTTCTTTCTCACTTCTGTAAGTTTGTTTCCTTTCCTCCTTCACTCTTCTCCTCTTTTCCTTTCCTTCAGTCCATGGACGTTTAGAACATTGTCCTACAAAACCACAGTACTTACATTCTCAGAATTGTCATGCCTCATAATTAAATATATGATGGTATTATTAAACACGCTGTCATATGTAAATTTCTCCAGTTGTTTAGTTCACGTTGTAATCATGGGTATTGTATTGTATTTAGTTTTATGTCTCTTTTGTCCTCCAACCTTTTATGACATAGTAGTTTTAGGATTTGTCCATTTTCCTCTATGATTACTGTGATGTTGAACAGTTTTGTTAGGACAGTGCACAGGTGATAATTATACTTCTCATTGCATCCCCTCAGGACCTCAGAATCTCCTTGTTCCTTGATAAAGGTGTATCCACCAGATGGCTCCCTATCAAAGCTCCCTTCTCTCCTTAACCAATGAGTAATCTGCATTATGATACTGAGAGATAGGGTGATTATTCTGTTCCTCACAATAGTTTTTCTTTGGTGGTTTTAGCATCCATTGATTACCATAAATTAGTAAAGCTTATACGGCTGGCCTTAAACCAAACTCCACCAAGTTTGCTAACTTATGTATTGTCTGATGAGCTTTTGCACTACCGCAACAGAGTTGAGTTGGGACAGAGACCAGACAGTGAAAAATACTATTTAGCTGAATGCTGAACTAGTACATTTTAGTTAAAAAAAGAGATGTGTTTCTAGTTCTTCCATTCAGATACATTTATTAGTTTGTATTCTTAAAGAAGAGTTTTCTGTTTTGATCTTAAAAAATAAGTATGGACTCATTTATTCTTAATTTTAAAAAAGGTGTCATTTATCATTATTCTTTTACATTCATATGTTGCTCTAAAGTCAGCCAATGGGAGCTCCTTCAGGATGGGTGCTGAGTTCTTCTGCCATATTTCCCTTCAGGATGGTCCCTGGTGGGCGCGGTGGCTCATGGCTGTAATCCCAACACTTGGGGAGGCCAAGGTGTGTCCGGAATTTATCCCTTCTGGTGAATTCTTGGTCTCGTTGACTTTAAGAATACAGCTGCGGATCTTGCGGTAAGAGTTACAGCTCTCAAAGGTGGCATGTCTGAAGCTGTTTGTTCCTCCCAGTGGGTTCATGGTCTTGCTGACTTCAGGAATGAAGCTGCAGATCCTCTCAGTGAGTGTTACAGCTCTTAAAGGTGGTGCGGACCCAAAGAGTGAGCAGCAGCAAGATTTGTTATGAAGGTGGAAAGAACAAAGCTTTCAGGCTGCTGGCTGGGGTGGCCAGCTTTTATTCCCTTATTTGTCCCCATCCATGTTCTGCTGATTGGTCTATTTTACAGAGTGCTGATTGGTCCATTTTACAGAATGCTGATTGGTGCATTTCCAATCCTTTAGCTAGACACAGAGCACTGATTGGTCTATTTTTACAGAGTGCTGATTGGTGCATGTACAATTCTTCAGCTAGACACGGAGTGCTGATTGGTGCGTTTTTACAGAGTGCTGATTGGTCCATTTACAATCCTTGAAATAGACACAAAAGTTCTCCAAGTCCCCACTTGACCCAGGAATTCCAGCTGGCTTCATCTCTCAAATGGAGGTAGTTCACCTGAGGTCAGGAGTTTGAGACCAGCTTGGTTAACATGGAAAAACCCCATCTCTATTAAAAACACAAAAATTAGCTGAGTGTGGTGGCTTGCACCTGTAATCCCAGTTACTTGGGGAACTGAAGCAGCAGAATCCCTTGAACTGGGGAGGCAAAGGTTGCAGTGAGCTGAAATTGCTCCACCGCACTCTGACCTGGGCCACAGTGCCAGACTGCATCCCCACCCCCCATTCCCCCAAAAAAAGACGGGTCCTGGCTTCTTCTATCATATTCCTCTTCAGGATGGGCCTTGGATTCCGTTCATGTTCTTCTTGAGGATTGGTCCTCACTTCTTCTGTTATGCTCCCCTTTAGAGTGGACTGTGGGTTCCTCTGTCATTTTTTTTTTTTTTTTAGGATGGGCCCTGGGTTCTTCTGTCATGTTTCCCTTCAGAATGGCCGCTGGATTTTTCTGTTATTCTCTGCTTCATCTTGAGCTCTGGGTGTTTCTGTTTCTGTATTGTTCAGCTTCAGGATGGGCCCTGGGTCCTTCTCTCATATTTTCCTCAGGATAGGCCCTAGGTTGTTTTTTTCCACTTCTCTAAGGCCCTTTATCTCTTTCGTTGACCCGAAGAGGTTCCAGGTTCACAGTGGAGATTTTCTGCTGCTCACCTTGAATAAGCCCTTTGGCCTAAGAGCCTTGGAGAATGATATTTAATGTTTAGAAACCAAGAACTGATAACTGAATATGTTCATTTCTATTTGGGTATTATTGCTCCAACGCTTCTTGTGTGGAGAGATCCAGGAAATAGATATTGTTTCTGTGTATGCTTTCCCACTGTCCCTCTCTCTCAAGCCCACAGGATGCTTCTTTTCCTATCTCTTACCACTTAGGTCATGCTTCTATAGTGAGAATTTGCTGCATACAGCATCAACATATTGACACATTTGTTCTCTTTTATGAGACAAAAAGTTTCAGAAATGCTTACATTGATGCTGCCACTACCATTGCTACCATCACCACTACCACCACCACCACTACCAAAACAATGAAATAAAGTTCAAGATTTCTTGCATTTTATTATCTTTAGAATATGTCTCACTATTGGTGTATAGACTGTACAAAATTTACTTAATATTTTCTCTAGTGTGTCTGTTACCAATACCCACAAGTAGGTTAAACTCTTCATTTTCTTGTTGAATTTAAGATACACATGTTTTCTTCTTTTTCAGTTGTCTTATTTGAATGCATGAAACATTTCATGGTCCAGAAGTGAAAATTCTATTAATAGGTTTACTCAAAATTCTCTACTCCCATTCTTATCCAACTACCTTGTTTTTGTGTCTCCTTAATGTCAACACCTAACACATGGGTGCATCCAGTTTCAGTCTCAATTTTTGTTTATTTTTTTGATTTTGAGATGGAGTCTCTCACTGTCACCTGGGCTGGAGTATAGTGGGGCAATCTTGGCTTCCTGCACCCTCTGCCTCCTGGGTTCACACTATTCTTCTGCCTCAGCCTCCCGAGTAGATGGGATTATAGGTGCACACCACCACACCCAGCTAATTTTTTTACATTTTTAGTAGAGATGAGAGTTCACTGTGTTGGCCAGGCTGGTCTCAAATTTCTGACCTCATGATCTGCCTACCTTGGCCTCCCAAAGTACTGGGCCTCCCATACGCATGAGCACCGCACTTGGCCCTGAAATGTTTTGAGATTTATTTAGCTGAGTTTGTAGGAGTTTAGTGCTCTTGTAATTAGAAGAGTTTCTCCAGTGACATAGTGAGAAGAGACGAACCTGGGACCTTTTGGGTTTTCTTGATATTCACATATATTTTGTGTGTGACATAGGAATTGTCAGGAACCTGCAGTGCAATATTTCTTGATCTCCATTCGTGCAAACTGTGGAATAAAAAGAAAGGTGAATTTTAATTCATGTAAACTTTATATGCTTTTTCTCATGCTTGCTTGAAGATAGCAACTATACTTTGAGTTCACTCTCAGTGCAGACAACCTCAAAAGAAAGTACGTTGCACTAATGAAGCCCTTTTCATGACACAAAGGGCAAAATCTGAATTTCCCTCCCTTTCTCTGTGGTCTCCCTGTTGCTCCCTGGATCCCAGCCTGTCTCCCCAGGCCTGGAGCTGGGCCATCTGGGTCTGTGGCCAGGAGGTGGGGTGTAGGTCCTCCTGTGCTCCTCAGCCACAGGTTCTGCAAATTGCAGTCTGTGGGGCAGACTCAATTTCCAGCCTGAGTAAGGACCTCCAGCTAAGAATGGCTTTGACATTTTAAAATAGCCAGGGTGAAAAAACTAAGAGGATTATGTCATGACACATAAAATGATATAAAATGGAAGTTTCAACATTCATACATTTTGATTTTGTCAATAAAAGTTTCTGAGAAATTTATTTTCTTTTTGTATTTAATGTTAACTACCTAATATACTTGATTTTGCCTTCCTGCTCACTGAAGCTAAAATATTTACTGTCTGGCCCTTTCCAGAATGTCGCTGATGCCTGCTTGGTGGAATGACAGCTTCCACACAGGTGTAGAAGACCATACATCCCAAGCAGTTATAAATGCCACTCACATTCTCAGCTTTAATGACTCAAAAGAAAGGATGCTGTTCCCTCCCTTTTGTCCCAGGCAGGCCTCCTTGTTTGTTACACAGTGTTATCACTGCAGAACTCAACAATGCCGTTGCCTGATGGCCATTTCTTTGGGGATGGGAGGGTTGGGGGTCAGTATCTGATCCGACTTGAATGGCTAAAAGTCCGGACTTAGTACCACAGAGCAGGTCACTGATGGTAGGATATTTAGGGTACTGAGTTGCTGGCGCCCTCTGCTCAGCTCCTGACAGCAGCATGAAGGATGCTTTTGTGACACCCAGCCTTCAGCGTGGGAGATGGTGGCAGAGGAAACAGGGAGATGTGCAGATGGGTGTGCTGCAACTGTACACATTTGGTACCCACCCGGGGGCACTGGTCTCATTTCCCAGAGTCCCTACATACCTGATCTTGGCTGCTTTTAAATGGAGGTGTGGGTCTGCGATCCCAGAAATATTCCTCTCTGGTTCTGCACCATGCTCTTTACCATAATTGAGGGTATAGGAGCAGGGAAGAAAGATGCAGACAGATGAAAGCAGGAAAATCATTTTTAGAGTCATAGTTAAAAAGATAAAATTAGAGCTTTAATGTAGACTCTATTTCCAGCAATCCATTGTATTCTTTGTTCACAAGCTAAATGAAAATAGTCATTCAAAAATGATAATTATGTAATCTGCAAAAATTTCAGTCAAGGAAGGGAAAAACGGAATGGGGGTTAATACATGACTGTCTCCCAAGTTCCCTCCGTGATTGCAGGGTTTTGGTGTAAAGCTGACAGAACAGGGCCGGGCGCGGTGGCTCAAGCCTGTAATCCCAGCACTTTGGGAGGCCGAGACGGACGGATCACGAGGTCAGGAGATTGAGACCATCCTGGCTAACACCGTGAAACCTCGTCTCTACTAAAAAAATACAAAAAAAAAAAACTAGCCAGGCGAGGTGGCGGGCTCCTGTAGTCCCAGCTACTCGGGAGGCTGAGGCAGGAGAATGGCGTGAACCCGGGAGGCGGAGCTTGCAGTGAGCTGAGATCCGGCCACTGTACTCCAGCCTGGGCGACAGAGCGAGACTCCGTCTCAAAAAAAAAAAAAAAAAAGCTGACAAAACAAAGGAACTTGTATTTATTTTTATTTTTGTGAGACAGTCTGACTGTGTCATCCAGGCTGGAGTGTGGTGGTACAATATTGGTTCACTGCAACCTCTGCCTCCTGGATTCAAGTGATTCTCCTTGAGTTATTGTTGTGATTGTTGTTGTTACTGGAAAGCCAAGGGGCTGTAGAGAAATGGTTGCACCATCTATCATATGTCCCTAGAAATTGCACATAGTTAAGTTAAAACCTTACAGAACCCTTTTGCATGAGGCCCAGTGCTATAGTTATTCATAAACAATTTCAGTTTACTTTTCTGAAGGGCAGTTCAATTAAACTTCCATGCTTGCATATCTATACACGGTTTTCATGTGGTCTGTTTGTGGATGACTTGTTTTACCATTTCTTACTCATCAGCTTGAATAGTAGTGGGAAAGGGTTCACACTTTGCTCCCTGTATTGCAGAACAGTCCACGGTCTGGGCATGGCTCTCCAGTAAGGAGCCTTCTAGGGCTCTGATGCTCATCAGTTGTGGTGGTGGTGATGGGGCAGGGGCAGGAGGTTCCTTCCCACTCTGCACCCACCAGAGGACACTTGACAATGTGTGGATACATTTTGAATTGTTACAGTGGAGGTGGGGTGGGAGAAACATCCTCCCATGTACAAGGCCACCCCTACAACAAAGAGTGATGACCCCGAAATGTAGTGCTGACATAACAAACCCTGTCCTAGAGTACATTTCTTTTCTTTTTTCTTTTTCTTTTTTTCACAGACACATTCTTGCTCTGTCACCCAGACTGGAACGCAGTGGTGTCATCATAGCTCACAGCAGACTTGAACTCCTGGGCTAAACCCATCCTCCTACCTTAGCCTTCTGAGTTAGCTGGAACTATAGGTGTATGCCACCATGCCCAGCCAATTAAAAAAAGTTTTTTTGTTCACGTATAGTGGCTCATGCATGTAATCCCAGCACTTTGGGAGGCCGAGGTAGGCAGATCACTTGAGGCCAAGAGTTTGAGACCAGTCTGGCCAACATGGCAAAACCCCATTTCTAGTAAAAATACAAAAATTAGCTGAGTGTGGTGGTAAGACGCCTATAACCCCAGCCACTCAGGAGGCTAAGGAACAGCAATCACTTGAGCCAGGGAAATGGAATTTACAGTGTAAGCAATAGCGCGAGACTCTGTCACACACACAACATTCCTTTTTCTGTTGTTGTTTTTTTGGGGGCTGGGGGATGGTGAGATGGTAGAGATGATATCTTGCAGTGTTGTGTTGTACAGGCTGATCTGGAACTACTGGCCTCAAACAAAACTCCTACCTTTGCATCACAAAGTTCTAGGATTTATAAACATGAGCCAGTGTACCTGACCATGTTCTAGGTTACCTTTCATTTTGGTAAGTGCCGGGGGAAGTTTGATCTGCCAAAAGATCATCTTCTTGGAGACGACCAAGTTCCTGCACTGCCCAGATATGCAGGCATTTAAATTCTGAAAGGCTCTTGGAAACATGAGGCTTAGATCCCAGAAGCCTCCTGGATGTAGAGCAAATGAGAGCTGGGGGCCTGCTGCCCAGCCCAGCCCAGCCCAGCCCAGCTAAGTCTTGACTATTTCTCATATTGATTTTCATTCAGATTCCATCAAGGACTCTCTTGAAGGATGCTGACTCAGGCTGTCTGTCTTACTTCATTTCTTTGCAGGGCAGTAAAGCTGGAACAGAATGTTCCCGGAGGAGGCATTATGAGAATCAGGTCCTGCCTTTGCTAGATGCATCAAGAACCTTCAATTTTTTTTTTTTTTTTTTTTTTTTTGAGACGGAGTCTCGCTCTGTCGCCCAGGCTGGAGTGCAGTGGCCGATCTCAGCTCACTGCAAGCTCCCCTCCCGGGTTTACCCGATTCTCCTGCGTCAGCCTCGCGAGTAGCTGGGACTACAGGAGCCCGCCACCACGCCCGGCTAGTTTTTTGTATTTTTTAGTAGAGACAGGGTTTCACCGGGTTAGCCAGGATGGTCTCGATTTTCTGACCTCGTGATCCGCCCGCCTCGGCCTCCCAAAGTGCTGGGATTACAGGCTTGAGCCACCGCGCCCGGCCGAACCTTCAATATCTTTACAAGAAGCAGGATAACCAGTTTGTAGAATACTGTGCTTTGTAGCAGAGTATGGCTTCTGTTAACACAGCCTCAGTGTTGCAAAGGTCCGCAGCCAGCACGGTCTCGCCCTTAATTACTGCTTCAGAACCACAAGTTAACAGTTTAAAGAGTTTTCACAGTAGCTTGAAGTGTGATCTCTGGTATTATGGTCATATCCTTGGACTTGGCCCATGTTACATAAATTAAATTTTTATAAGCAGAATGCCTCTTTCCAAGCCATGTGCTTGCTATTGGGAATCTGATTCCACAGAAAATAGTAGTGTATTAAACATGTTGATTCCAGTACTTACAGTTCTATTCATGTGCTACCAGTATAGTGCATCTAATAAGAAAGAATCGCTTTTTTTTTTTTAATCCAAATGCACGTATGTGATCTTAGCTTGAGATATCATTTCTCTGATCAAGAATATTGGCAGATGAAGTTAAGAATTAAAATTTATTTCAATTAACTCAGTTGCAGGATTGCTGTGCATAAGCCATATGCAGTTTCAGCAATAATGAATGAGGTTCCAGTGTGTTTCTTATTGTTTTCAAAAAGGTAGTGAGTAAAATTAGATATTAAAGTGAATTGCATTGTGTGAAGATTGGGACAGATGCCACACGTATAGTTCAGATGGTTGCCTGACAGTCCCTGACATATCCTCTTGGCTTGTTAATTTGGAAATTGTTGAACATATTCAGAAGTATACAACACTTGGTATATTCCTGCCTACTCTTCACTCACCTCCAACTATTGTCAGCTTGTCACAAGTTTGTTTCATCATCTGCTCAGTGTTTTCTGTTTAGAGTAAGTTAAAGCAAATCCCAGACAGCACGTGATTTCACCCATAAATATTTCAGGTTTTATCCCTAATATAGAAGGATTTTTAAAATGATACTGTTATCATTCTGTAATTGTTCCCTGTTTGCCATAACAAATGGCCACAGACTAGGTGGCTTAAAATAGCAGAGATGTATTGTGTCATTATCGAGAAGGTCAGCAGGGTGGTCAGGCGGCAGCAGGGCGGCTTCCTTTTGGAGGCTCCAAGGGAGAGCCCCTTCTATGTCTGTCCTCCAGGTTCTGGTGCCTGCAGGTGCCCCTTGACCTGTGGCTGCATAATTCCCATCTCTGTCTGATAGGAGGACACTGCATTTAGAGCTCACTCAGGCAATAATCCAGAATGTCCCATTTCAGGATTCTTAATTTAATGACATCTGCAGTGGACCTTTTTTCCAGATGAGGTCACATTCAGTCTTTTACTATATAAGGGCATACTCACGGATTCCAGGGATCAGGTTGTGGACTTGATCCTGTTTCTTTGATGCTCCTTAATCCTGTTTCTTTGATGCTCATGGGAATGTGTGAGTTAGGGTCAGACAGATTATCTTTGTGCTGTATGGGTTTTTTTTTTTTTAAATTTTATAATGATTTATTGAGAAAGAAGGTTGATAGCATATACAGGAAAGTGTTATTGATAAATATGAAAAGAAATGCATGTTTTTAGGCCAAGCAGAATGCTTGTAGGAACCAGTGTTCTACATTAAAATTATATATGAACCCCAAGTGTTAATCATCTATAAACTGTATATAGCCATGAATTACCTCTTTGATTGTTGTGAAGATAAGAATGAATACACTATTAACACAGTGTATAAATGTTAAGCATTTAGTAACTATAGTTGGCCTCTTTTTTTCTGGAGGCTCAAAGTTGGTTGTAACTGTCAAACCAAGAAAATAATACTAACTACTAGCAACACATAATGCAAAGGAATAATTCCTGTGATACCTGAAGAACTCCCATAAAGTGCTGAGGAAGATGA
Source organism: Macaca thibetana thibetana (assembly GCF_024542745.1). Taxonomy (NCBI): domain Eukaryota; kingdom Metazoa; phylum Chordata; class Mammalia; order Primates; family Cercopithecidae; genus Macaca; species Macaca thibetana. Next base: position 10,201,824 of record NC_065599.1, on the reverse strand, counting down.
CTGGAGAAAAATGAGAAAAGTGAACAAAAGACGTAAAAAGTTTTTTTTTTTAATTATACTTTAAGTTCTAGGGTACATGTGCACAACGTGCAGATTTGTTACATACGTATACATGTGCCATGTTGGTTTGCTGCACCCATTAACTCATCATTTACATTAGGTATTTCTCCTAATGCTATCCCTCCACTGTCCCTCCACGCAGTCCCCCACGCACCAACAGGCCCTGGTGTGTGATATTCCTCCCTGTGTCCATTTGATCTCATTGTTCAGCTCCCACTTATGAGTGAGAACATGTGGTGTTTGGTTTTCTGTCCTTGTGATAGTTTGCTGAGAATGATGGTTTCTAGCTTCATCCATATCCCTGCAAAGGACATTAACTCATCCTTTTTATATGGTTGCATAGTATTCCATGGTGTTTGTCTGCCACATTTTCTTTAACAGGGTCTTGTTCTGTGGCTCAGGCTGTAGTACAGTGGCACCTTCATGGCTCACTGCAGCCTCCACCTCCATAGAAATTTGTAACTGTGTGTTTTATTTTTTTTTCCTATTTAGACTTTATCACATTATACTGCTTACCTGGCCTAAACAAAATAAATAATTTTGTAGATAAAACCAGAAGACAATTGTTTAGCTTACCTATGAGACCAAACGGTTGCATTAGCCAGCATGGGAGAATATTGTGGACAAACATGTGGCTTCATCAGTGAAGATTAGATGTGAAGTCTTTTAAAAATACATTAAAATTTTGGACTAACGATGGTTTGGATGGGACTAATCTCAAGTTGCTTGAGTCTAGAAGGCAAGATAAGAAGTGTTTGTAATTGTTACATAGGGCAGCCCTCCTAAGAAAACTAGGGGTCAGCAAAATTGGCTATTTGTCTAGACTGGTAAGTTGTATGGGTCTGAAATAAAGACAGTCTCTTTCCCCAGGGGACATTTGGCAACATCTGGAGACATTTTTGGTATCACCTTGGGGGAAGGGTAGTACTGGCATCTGGTGGGTAGAGATCAGGGCTGCCATGCCACATACTGCAATGCAGAGGTCAGTCTGCTCCCACCCCCCACCACTGCAGCCAAGAATGATCCACTCAGTGGAAGCACCTCCCCCCTTTCACTGATGTCGCCAGACATTGCCTAATGCCTCTTGCAGGGCGTAATCACCCCTACTTGAAAACCACTGCCCAAAACTATGAGGCTTTGCAATCAGTCATTTAAGCTCCTTCCCTCTGAACTCAGGGAAGGTTCATGACTCCCTCGAGCTGCCTTGGCTTTCTGTAGGAGCACAGATAAAAGCCATCTCTGACACAGGGCCCTAGGTTCTGTGGTTTCTGAGAACCACCATGAGTGAGGATCCCAGGGAAGCCTTTCTGGGTCAGGCTGCTTTACTATTATTTTAGATGCTGATTGAAAGTCAAAAAGGGGGAGGACTAGCACTATGCTGGAGGACCCTGAAGCCCGGATGGCTCATGGTTTCCTATAATGCTAACCATGCCTGGAGTATCTAGTTATAAATAATTGTGCTGATGCCATAAATGTTTTACATTGGTTCTCAGGTATGCATACAAAAAAAGTCATGAATGCACCTGTTGGCAAAGGAAGAGAGCTGAGACCTAAGTGGAAAGAAGACTCAGGAAGAAACAAGTTAGAAACAAATTTCAACATTGACAGAAAAAGAGAAAATGAGTCCAAAAGACTTGAGCTTTAGGAATATCTGTCTAAGGACAAAAGTACAGAAAAACTTGAGCCATAGGGAGAAGTAGGGGCAGGGCGTTGAAGTACCTGCTGTTCACCCTAAACCCAGCATGCTGTTCACTGCTTTCTTTTAGGGAGTGGTTATAGTGGTCTGTTTCAGAAGATTCAAGTCTACACCGCCTCTGCCACTGAAGTTCCTTTTGACCATGCAGATATCTTTGCCTTTCATCTCCTTCCTAAAATGCTGTGAGCAGTTTTCCTCCTGGAGGCATTAATTGGGAGTGGCAATGAATGCCCAGTTCTTCACAGTCCTTTGGCCCACACGCATTTCTAGCTGCCCACAGGCCAAACTGGATTCTAAATGCCAAAAGCTACAGACACTGACAGAGTGTTTTTGAAAAGAAATAAATGCATGAAATACTCCAAATGTATGGGGAATATTTATACCCAGAAGTCCTTGAGCCAAGTGTGTCCTTAAGGAACAGTGCTGCCAGACAGCCATTAGCATGGTTCACTCCTGGTGGTGCAAGGATGTTCTCCTTAGATGTGAGCTCTGATGTTCTACTGACATGTGTGACCAAGAAAGCAATGATTAGGCAGCCCATAACCCTGGCTCCAGTATTGTTAAGGATGGCCACTGATTGGGCTACATGCATTAGTCAGTGTCATTATTTGTTACGGACTGAGTTGTGTCTACTTCAAAAGAGAAGTATTTAAGTCCCAGTCTCTTGTATCTTAGACTATGAGCTTATTTGGAGGTGGGATCTTAACCAGCTTAAAGGGAGGGTGACTGGCATCCTTAGAAAAAGAGAAAATTTGGACACACTCATATAGGGAAATGGACAGAAAGGAGACAGGCTCAGAACAGATTTTCTGTCACTGTCCTTGGAAGGAACTAACCCTCCCAAAGCCTTGATCTCTGAATTCTGCATTCCAGAACTGTGAGAGAGTAAGTTTTGATTGAGCCACCCCACTTTTGGTACTTTGTTATGGTGGGCCTATGAAACTCATCTAGTGTTACTAGTCTTTCACACATATTTCAGTCCATGAAATGCAGCCAGCACAGGAATGCTTCAACTTACGAAAATGGAGAAGAGAAAGAATATTGTGCTTCACCTAGTTTTCTCATTATCCAGAAAAGAAAAAACTCTGACCTCTGAAACCTTGGAGAATGTCTTATTAAGATGCCAGAGCCCGTATGTCTGCCTGGTCCATGCAGAGCCTATACTTTTGCCTGGTCCAGGTGCATGCCACACTGGGCATCACCTCTCTCTGCCCAAGTGGCACTGGATGATGTCCAAGACTGGCTAGATCTGAATGGTTTCCATAAATAACTCATGCTGTTTCTGGTCACTGAAGAAAGAGGAAGCCAAAGCCATGTGCGTAAGTTTGCTGTGGCTGCCATAACAAAGTTCCACTAAGGCAGCTAAAACAATAGACATTTATCGTATCCCAGTTCTGGAGGCCAAAAGTCCAGAATCAAAGTGTTAGCAGGGCTGCTTCCTCCTGAGGGCTACAAGGCAAGATCTGTTCCATGCCCGTCTCCCAGCTTCTGGCGGTTGCTGGCAGGCTTTGGTGTCCCTTGGCTTGTAACTGAATGACCCATATCTCTGCCTTCATTTCCACATGGCCTTTTTCCTGTATTCGCCTCTGTGTCCAAATTTCCCTTTTTGTAAGGACAGCAGTCTGACGTAAGCCTATCTTAGGTCAGACCTGTCATAACCAGTTTACATCTGCAAAGACCCTATTTCCCAATAAGGATTCAGTCTCAGGTGCCAGGTGTTAGGACTTCAGTATACTCCTTGGGAGGGGTACTCTTGAACTCATAACACCATCAATTAAAACGTTCTGCCTTCTCCCTGTAAAGATTGCCACCAGCTTAGGAAAAGCTGCTGGGGTGCACTTGGTGGAGGAGGGTCTCTTTCATCAGGGCAAGGTCATTGCAGTGAAAATGAGAGAGAAACAGAGGCACACAAAAGCATATGGATTTCCTTGGCAGAGGTGACCAGCCTGGAGTTAGTGTTTTATTCTGCTCTTGGCTGTTTTCCATCCCTCTGGCCCCCAGGTGGGCAGTAAGAAATCCCAGTAAATGAGATCCTTGAAACTGCAACTTGACTTGGAACCACGTGTTTATTTTAGATAGAAATATTGACAATTTTTGTTTATGAAAACTCAAAGGCATCATCACAATATGATTTTTTTCTTTTTCTCATTATTTCATGCAGATGCTGTCTTCGAGAGAAATGATTATGAGCACAGTGATATTCTATACTGTGTACAGCTGTCAGGTATAGAACTGTCTAGAATGGCTCATGTTACCATTAAACTTCAGTTATGTGAACTCAAGGTTTTGAAATGTAGAATGAATGATGATTAGGTAGAAATCCTGGCTGTGTCCTCCAAGTTCCTTTCCTTTTCCTTCCTTCTCTTCTCTTCTCTTTTCTCTTCTCTTCTTGTAGATAGGGAATATCTGCATTTCAGCTTAACTTGCCACCAGTGTTCTGGTATCTTGACCATGCTGAATAATTTTCAGCCACACCTTGTATCTCTTAGAAGCCCTTCTTTTTTAAATTTTAATTATTTTAATCTTATTTTATTTTAAGTCCCACGATGAGCAGGATATTCAGGCTTGTTACATAGGTAAATGTATGCCATGGTCATTTGCTACATCTATCAGCCCGTCACCTAGGTATTAAGCCCAGCATGCGTTAGCTATTTGTCCTGATGCTCTGCCTCCCCCCACACCCCTACACCCAGCCCCCAATATGTGATGTTCCCCTCCCTGTGTCTGTGTTCTCATTCTTCAGCTCCTACTTATGAGTGAGAACATGCAGTGTTTGTTTTTCTGTTCTTGTGTTAGTTTGCTGAGGATGATGATTTCCAGAGAAGCCCTTCTTGATTCTCAGATATGGGGCTTAGAAAGCTTTGTCATGGGAGGTTATGAATTAGGCAACATGAAAATCAGATCATAACAGTGGCTGGTCCTGGCTGCAGGGTTCATCTGCCCAGAGTAGCTTGAAGTTGAATGTTAATATATGTATTCAAATGGCAGTTGCTTAATTAGGTAAAGTGAACAGGTGATTTTCTTACACTAAATGGATGATGAGTATTGGGTAGAGTTGTCTAAAATTTCTCTACCTTTTGCCCATATACAAATATATTAGATTTTACTTCTTATGCTATATATGCTATTTTAATAAATGATGATGGACTGAGTTTTCTCCCTTTTGGAAATGTAAGGAAAGTCTCAATGATTTTAAGTATCTTACATTTTATAATAGTGATAGAATGTAGAATTCCTAAAATCAAACTGAGTTCTTGATTAAATATTGAAAGGCTTGTCTTCATCCACCTGGGAGCAGTCATTGTGAACAAGCCCCAGTGCATAAATCATTGATTGATACATTGAAGTCTCCAAGTAAAGGAAGATTTGTTTGTTTTTCAGACATCTGGAAGGTGAGCATCAAAGCAGGTGAATGGCTGACTCTTGGATTCAGGCTTCCCTGAAGTGTATCTTTCTCCTTTAAAAGAAACTGTGGCATAGTTTTTAATTAATTCTTCAGGAGGACTCATTACTGGGAATGGAGAAAAAGCTCATTATACTAATGGTTTCACATCTGTTCTGTGGTTTAGTGCCACAGGCCCCTCAAGTCCAGGCTAAACCGTTGTTCCAGGATCTGTTTTATTGATCTGAAACCTACCCACCACCTTTTTAAACAATAATTTGTTTTAGAATAATTATCTAATGATGTCATACAGAATAACAATTGTACTGTTTTAAAAGATCTGTAAATGCATGTATGCTCATGTGTATAGATAAAACAGTTGCATATACAAATGTGCTTTTTTATATGTGTGCATTTGTGGACAATAGTTTGTCATCACTGAAATAACCAAGTCCATGATTTTTGATCTTGTACACTCTCACAGCATACAGAGGGAGATGGTGAAGGCACGCTCGACCTGGGCTGAGCCTGGTAACCATCTGGAGGGGACTGCAGAGGTTGACACACAGAGCCAGAGCTCAGCAGAGGGACCTTTTCCTACCTGCAGTTTCTTTGGAAGAGTAGGGTTCAAGCTTACAGTGTTGGTGGTGGTTTGTTTTCTGAGGCTGCTATAGCAACGTTGCCACCAACTGTATGGCCTACAACATGAATGGTCTGCCAGTTTTGGTGGCCAGAAATGCAGAATCAACACAGGGCCAAGTTCCCTCCAAGGAAGATCCTTCCTGCATGCTCTTGCAGGTCCTGGTGTTGCTGGTGATCCTTGGCTTGAGGGCCATCTCTGGCCTCGGTGGCCACGTGACCTCCCTGAGTATCCCTGTCTTCTTTCAAGGACAGCAGTTGTGGTAGATTATGGCACCACCCTACTGCAGTTTGTCCTCCTCTTACTTTAACTAACTGCATCTGCAGTGGTCCTTTCTGCAAATGAGGTTCTGAGGTGCTGCAGATTAGGACCCCAGCATGTCGTTTTGCGGACTCAGGTCACCCCATAACAGTAGCTACGTCCCACCCCATCGCATACCACCCTTCTCCTGATTCCGCTCGTGTACTCCAAGGTGATTACGTAACCATACATGACCCAGGCCCACTGGCCATTAGACACTTTGGCAGGGTGGCTGAAGAAATTCTTTGTGCTGAGTAAAATGAATGTGTAATAAGGCAGTACTCTGAGGGCAGGGTTGCGTGAAAGGGCAATAGAATCATGGGTCCTGATAAACAGAAGCCTGTTTAGCAGCAAGGTCAAAAGCCAGATGCAGAAGTAGAAATTAACTGGGTAGACTTAAAATTTATTTGTTTATTTTTTATTTTGAGACTGTGTTTCGCTCTTGTTACCCAGGCTGGAGTACAGTGGCGCAATCTCAGCTCACTGCAACCTCTGTCTCCCAGGTTCAAGTGATTCTCCTGCCTCAGCATCCCAAGTAGCTAGGATTACAGCCATGTGCCACCGCTCCGGGCTAAGTCGGGGTAGATTTTTTATTTCACTTTTTTTTTTTGTTTGCCAGGGGAATGCCAGCTGTTCTCTTAACAGAAGGGCAGTTTTTGAAGAAATTAAGCAGGACTTGATGTGGATTGTCATAAGCTGTCTCTCCCTCAAGAGGTAACTTCTCATGTTTGCTGGCTCAGAGGTGCAGGGAGATGTCTCTGATGTGTAGATGTCTGAGTTTGCAGCTCAGGTTAGCTTTGGGTCTGGGACCCTGCTTTTGACCACTTGGTGTATGTGGGCTGTTTTTCCATGTGATGGGACAGGGGAATGCTGTGAACATGGCCGCTGTTCCACTTGGGATGTTGGCTGAGCACTGCTGGCCTGTGTGCCTGGAATCCTCTCTGATTCAACTATCTAACATTAACTGAGAGGTCACAGTCACCAGCAGAGCTTCTGAGACCGGCACTGTTCTGGCCAGAGAGTCAGGAAGAGAAGACATTTTGCTCTTGTGTCTGGAATCAAAGGTCTTTTCCACTGAGTCTTGTGTGGTTTTCTCAGATAGAAATACTCTCTTGGGAGAGTCTTGGGTGCCAAGTGAAACATCTTTCAAGATGCCAAGTGAAACATCTTTCTTTTCAGGGAAATGTTAAACCAAGCAAACATCTGCTAAGAAATGTACTGTATTTGAAAGTTCTTGCTGGGCATTGTGGCTCACGCCTGTAGTCCCAGCACTTTGGGAGGCCGAGACGGGTGGATCACCTGAGGTCAGGAGTTCGAGACCAACCTGACCAACATGGAAAAGCCCCATCTCTACTAAAAATACAAAATTAGCTGGGCGTTGTGGTGTGCACCTGTAGTCACAGCTACTTGGGAGGCTGAGGGAGGAGAATCTCTTGAACCCGAGAGGTGGAGGTTACCGTGAACTGAGATCATGCCATTGCACTCCACCCTGAGCAACAAGAGGGAAACTCCATCTCAGAAACAAAAAAGAAAATTCTCAGTGTTAGGTGAAGCCTTGACCCTGGAATTTTCTCTTTTGGTGGTGGTGGCATCATATGGTAAACAGGTGACATGACTCAGGGCCCTGCAGGATCAGCTTCCAGTGGCACTTGTGAAGGTAGGGAATATGATTTCACATTCTCATTAGAACCCACACACGAGATTCAGTTTGTTTTAGAGTATCTGTCAGTTCCACCCATCTTGGGGAAGATGTCACACTCATAAACAAGCTAACCACACAGAAACTGGAATTTCACTTTGGAGGAAGAACATCTAAATTCTGTTACATGAGGTAAATACCGGTAGTTTAAAGCCACAAAGGATCTCTTTCTTTCACGTAAAGCTGCTCTTCTGTGCTCATGCAATATGCTAGAACAGCTGCTTACATTTTTATGTCAAGAATTTCAGACCAGGTGTGGTGGCTTACATCTGGAATCCCAACACTTTGGGAGGCCAGGGCAGGTGGATCACTTGAGGCCAGGAGTTTGAGACCATCCTGGCCAACATGGTGAAACCACATGTCTACTAAAAATACCATAATTATCTGGTTGTGGTGGCAGGTGCCTGTAATCTCAGCTACTTGGGAGGTTGAGGCAGGAGGATCACTTGAACCTGGGAGGCAGAGGTTGAAGTGAGCCAAGATTTTGCCACTGCACTCCAGCCTGGGTGACAGAGCAAGACGCTATCACCAAAACAAACAAACAAAAAAAAAACCAAAAAAGAAATTTGCTAAAATAAATTAGAGATTTATTTTATTTAGGATTTACTTTATTTAGGATTTATTTAGGATTTACCTCATCGTAAATCAAGAACTTCAGGCAGGGGCTTTTCTTCTAATAAAAAATGTCATTTATTCCATTTAGACATGTAAATGCTTAGGTGAGCAGAACAAATTATTCTCTGGAGATATAGGGGGAAAAATCAGTGTGGTGGTTTCTATGGCTGCATAAATCTGGAAGGTAAATTATTAACCTACCAGACTAAATTTTCACTGAAGACTCCTTTATGGTGGCAGTCTGTTCAATAGTGGTTTTGTTTGCATGCTTGCATGAAGGCAGACAAGGCAAATTAAACAATTATTGGCTTGGATGGGGGGCAAATGCATTGGGTTAGTTTCTATGACACGTACTCTCATTACCACCGGTGCACTCCAGTTTCAGCCTCTGTATCAGGTATCTATTGATTGCTCTGTAACAAATGACCCCAAAACTCAGCAGGTTGAAAACTACAAACACTGATGATCTCACACAGGTTCTGAGAATCAGGAATCCAGGCGCAGCTTAGCCAAATGGTTCTGGCTCAGGGTCTTTCACAAGATTGCAGCCTGTGCTGCAGCCTTTGAGACCTCATGTGGGCTAGAGGATCAATTCCAAGCTCAGTAAGGATATCACAGCAGCAGAAGTGATGCAGCATCATGTGTAGCAATTCTTTTGGTCCCATGGACCAACCTGGTAAATGTGGGACCGGCTGGTACTGGAGTATAAATTCCAGAAGCCTGGGCTCTTGCATGCCGTCCAAGAAGCTGCCTGTCACATTCCTGTTTGTCTTTTGCATGCATAAATTGGGACCTTGGTTAGAGAATAGCTCCTGTTGAGTCCGTAATCATCTGTTAGAAAATGCTAGGAAAAGTACTATCCCAAAAAAAAAAAAAAAAAAAAAGAATTAATGAATCACATACCTATTTTTTACTCTTAATTGTATTCTTTTTTTTTTTTTTTTTGAGACGGAGTCTTGCTCTGTCGCCTGGGCTGGAGTGCAGTGGCCGGATCTCAGCTCACTACAAGCTCCGCCTCCCGGGTTTATGCGATTCTCCTGCCTCAGCCTCCCGAGTAGCTGGGACTACAGGCGACTGTCACCTCGCCCGTCTAAGTTTTTGTATTTTTAGTAGAGACGGGGTTTCACTGTGTTAGCCAGGGTGGTCTCGATCTCCTGACCTCATGATCCGCCCGTCTCGGCCTCCCAAAGTGCTGGGACTACAGGCGCCCGCCACCTCGCCCGGCTAGTTTTTTTTTTTTTTGTATTTTTTTTTAGTAGAGACGGGGTTTCACCGTGTTAGCCAGGATGGTCTGGATCTCCTGACCTCGTAGTTTTCCCTCCAATCAAATCTAGACAGTTACTGAGCCCCCTAGTGGTCGAGCCTCCTCAGCGCCCACCTGCACCGTAAATTAGTGTTCATCTTGCTAGTTAATTTCACAACCACTGCTGCATCTCTTTGCTCCTTCTGCCTCAAGACATGTAGGAAATGTTGGCATTTCCCTTTCAAAAGGACGAAACAATTGAATAACCTTCTTTACAGTCTTTTGTGCACAGTTAACAAGTTAATGATAATATTTTTCTCCAAACAAATGTTCACCAAGTTTACATTTTCCCTTTTACTCATGATTTCAGTCCCTTTGTTGGTCTTGACTGTCACAGCACTAAGATCATTCATCCATTTGTTTGTTGGGTAGATGTTTTTTGAATACCTGTGGGTGTGAGGCACTGGTCCCGGAAGACGGGGTCATGAAGACAGAGCACAGTCCAAAGGGCAAACAATTTTCTCAACAGTGATTTGAGGCCCATGAGATTTGAACAAATGAGCCTCATGAGAGCAAGTTCTGGACACTCGGCCTGCCTTACTGGACATATTGCAGGTTCCTAAGATTTTAGAGTTGGCAGGGAATCTTTGAGATTCACTTGTAGCTCTTACATGTTATAGACAAGGCAGATGTCCACTGAGGCATGGCTTCCTCTAGTGGAGAGCTGAAGGTGGGATGAGGCAGTGGTGGCACGGGTACCACCTCACCTGGGCACTTGTGTTACCTGGAAACAAGGTAGAGCCTTGCTTTGGCATGCAGCTTCGTGGTAGCAACATGTTTTTGTCTTCACAGTGACATGGCCCTGGCTCTGAGACTCAAGGCTTAGATGGCAGCCCCACTTCTGGCTTTCATTTTTCCCTGGAGAGTTCTCACCTTCCATGCTTTCCAAGTCTACCTGAGATAGGCAACCAAAATTTCCTAAGGCAGGAAATAGTTGAAAATAGAAGTAGAATGTGAAAGACAATGACTTTCTTTTGTTTTCATTTTTTTTCTTTTCTTCTCTCTCTGTGTTTTTTTCTTTCCTCATCACCCACAAATAGCATCTACTCATTTAAGCCTTTCCTTCCCTTATTCTCTTCCTTCCTCCTTACCTTCTTTCCTTTCTTCCTTTCTGCCTCCCCGCTCCCTTCCCCTCCCCTCCCCTCCCCTTCCCTCCTTCCTTACTACCATCTTCTTTTTTCCCTGCCTCCCTTCGTGAATCATTTTCCTGGCCATTTCAATAGACTTGAGAAAATCCTTGGAGAAATGGCTATATATCACTACACTGGGTTCCTTTCAGGGCTCAAGATTCCAATTTTTTTTCAGTATTTTGCTCCTACAGACTAGGAGTCCTCTTCATGCTACAATGTGCACTGTGTACAAAACAGCTGTTCTTCTTCTCCACATAGATGTCTTTCACTCTGAACTCGGTGTCATGGGGCATGTGTGTGCCCACACGTTGCCAGTTTCAGCTGTGGGCAAACAACCAATATTCTCTTACCAAGATAAACATACAAGGAAAGCACTCTCTCTTTGTGCAGCATCATTTGCATCCTGTAAAATAATGGCTTCTCCTTAATGCTGACCTGTCTTATGGGTAGTTTTTAATTAGTTTCAAACAGAACCTAATGTGGCCACTAATATTCCACTTGCTAAAACAAGGACAGTCAAGTTCGATCTGCCATCATTGGTTACATGCATGCAGTCATCCAGTGCTGTTTGCCTAAGCATATGTAGGCATAGATTGCCCAGTGCTGATTCCCCAATGCTTCTAAGGGGCAAGACTTAATTAAATCTTAAAGTGACTGCTGAAAATTTAAGGATCAGGAAGTCATGTCTAAAACAGGAGTGATTATAATAATAATAATAGCAGTGACTAAGACTAATCCTGGTTCAGGCTATTTACTTATTTTTTTTTTGAGACTGTCACTTTGCCACCCAGGTTGGAGTGCAGTGGCATGATCTCAGCTCACTGCAGACTGTGCCATCTAGGTTCAAGTGATTCTCCTGTCTCAGCCTTCTGAGTAGCTGGGATTACAGGTGCCCAGTACCACACCCGCCTAATTATTGTATTTTCAGTAGAGATGGGGTTTCACTATGTTGGCCAGGCTGGTCTCAAACTCCTGACCTCAAGTGTTCCACCCACCTCAGCCTCCCAAAGTTCTGAGATTACAAGCGTGAGCCATCATACCCAGCCTCTGGCTCAGACATTTTCTTTGGGGTCACTTGGTTTTAATTAGCAGCACTCTGGGATTTGAATGGTGCTGTGCTGTTGCCCACAAAGCCCATCAGTGGCACCATTGTCTGTGTCCTTCAGGACAGGCTGTTACAGAGGGTGGCTCAGGTGTTGGCATAGTCATCCCCATTTTATTATAAGTGAGGGAAACTCAGCCCAGATCCTCTGGGGAACCCTGTGAGCTTGTAACTCCACATGCAGCCCACCATGTCATTGGCCCCCAAATTGAGAGATACAGAGGGCACCGAGGTGTAAGGCTGTTGGCTAGTGATGTGAGCCACTTGTCAATCACGTGGGCATTCTGAGGCTCACAAACATTAACCTGGACCTTGGTCAGGTATCTCACAGAACCTACAGTAATTGAATCTGTTAAAAATAACTTCAGGCCGGGCATAGTGGCTCACATCTGTAATCCCAGCACTTTGCGGGGATGAGGTAAGCGAATCACGAGGTCAGGAGATGGAGACCATGCTGGCTAACACGGTGAAACCCTGTCTCTACTAAAAATACAAAAAATTAGCCGGGCGTGGTGGCAGGTGCCTGTAGTCCCAGCTACTTGGGAGGCTGAGGCAGGAGAATGGCGTGAACCTGGGAAGTGGAGCTTGCAGTGAGCCGAGGTTGCACCACTGCACTCCAGCCTGGGCAACAGAGCAAGACTCCGTCTCAAAAAAAAAAAAAACAAAAAAAAAAACTTCAAAGACAGAAAATTGGTTTTTGTTCACTAGATATGGCTAGTCTTCACCTACAATGATTGGGGTTTTTAATTTGTTTCACACTGGTCAAGGGGAAAAAATAAAATATGTTACAGGTAAATAATTAAAAATTTTCATACAAGATGAATCATGTGGCCCCCCAAAATGGAAACTCTCCATATATTCATCTTGCCATCTACAATTCACAAATTGTAAAGCCTGCTAGATTTGCAGTGTCCATTAGCAAGAGAATGGGAGCTACACATGGAACTTATACTTTCCTAGCAGACACAGGAAAAGAGTAAAAAGAAGCGGGTGAAATTTACATCACAATATCTATTCCCCTAGGCATGGTGGCTCACACCTGTAATCCGAGCACTTTGGGAGGCTGAGGCGGTGGATCATGACCATCCTGGCTAACATGGTGAAACTCTGTCTGTACTAAAAATACAAAAAATTAGCCTAGCGTGGTGGTAGGCACCTGTAGTCCCAGCTACTTGGGAGGCTGAGGCAGGAGAATCACTTGAACCTGGGAGGCAGATGTTGCAGTGAGCCAAGATCACATGACTGTATTCCAGCCTGGTCGACAGAGCGAGACTCTGTCTCAAAAAAATAAAAAGATAAATAAATAATCAATTGTACTGTGTATTAAACGCATATTGCAACACCTATATTAATATATAATAATGTCATAATATGTTTAACCCAATATGTCCAAAATAGTATGATTGCTTCAAGCAATTCCTATTTTAAAAATTATCCATAAGATAGTTTATGTTCTTTCTTTTTTGTACAAAGTTTGCAAAATCCGTTGTGTTCCTTGGTCAGTGCAGTCTGAGATCTCAAAACTCCAGCGCCTGTTTGATATTATGCTAATATAATTAGCCTGGGGTGGTAGATGTATGCTTGGAATTCCAGCTACTCAGTAGGCTGAGGCCAGAGGATCACTTCAGCCCAGGAGTTAGGGGCTGCAGCAAGCTATGATCACACCATCGCATGTGACAGAGCAGGACGTTGTCTCATGAAATAAACAAGAAATGAATTGGCCAAGAGAAGTCAAGGTCATCTGTCTTGTAAGGGACTCAGGTTCTCAGTCTGTATTGTTTTTCTCTTCCTCACAGCATCCCTTAAGATAAAAATTATGCCAGGAGTGGTGGCTCACGCCTGTAATCCCAGCACTTTGGGAGGCCGAGGTGGGTGGATCTTGAGGTCAGGAGATCCAGACCATCCTGGCTAACACAGTGAAACCTCGTCTCTACTAAGAATACAAACAAAAATTAGCTGGGCATGGTGGTGCGTGCCTGTAGTCCAGCTGCTTGGGAGGCTGAGGCAGGAGAATCACTTGAACCCAGGAGGTGGAGGTTGCAGTGAGCCGATATCTTGCCACTGCACTTCAGCCTGAGTGACAGAGTCAGACTCTGTCCAAAAAAAAAAAAAAAAAAAAGATAAAAATGATTATTCCTATTATTACTTAAGGTAAAAGGTCTCAAACAGATGAAATAATTGGACCAGGACTATAGAAACTAGTAAGAATTGGAGCCTGGAATTTGGCCCAGGACTGCCTTCTTTGACACTGGCCAAAGAGCTGCAATCTCCTTTGATATAGAAGCTTACTTCAAGCTTTGTTTATGTGGTAAAAACACCCCAGGGCTCCAGAAACTGAACATTTGGTTCTACCTCCAGCAAAGTACATTTACAAAGTGGTACTGCAGGTGATGATCCTCGTTTGCCTGTTTCTGGGATTGCTAAGGCATAAGCACTCTCTGGGTTTCTGACTAGGAAATCATTCCTAGCTATGGATAGTGATCCTCATTCACCTGGAATCTGGGATTGCTAGCCATAAGCACTCTGGGAATACCTCGGTTTCAGAAACTCATTTGTAGCTGTAGATCGAATGCTTCACTTCTTTTCCCATGTGTTATATGAGGCCTTTTCTTTTCTTTTTTTTTCTTGAGACAGAATCTCTTGCTGCCACCCAGGTTGGAGGGCAATAACGTGTTTTATGGGTTCTGAGTATTCCTGTTGGCTGGTGAGGTGAATTTCCATTTGGTGAAGATGATACTATTAAGTGGAGGTGTCTACTTCATAGAAGTTGAGAAGAGATAAATGTAGACATATCCAGCCCTTGGGAACTCTGCTGTATGATGAATTATTTCCTTACACTTGTGGTGAACATTTGTACCTGTGATGTGCACAGGAGCGCAGAACCATATGTGACAAGTGCTTCCATGTGGACTGTATCTGTATGATACAGTGGTCACCAATTGGAGCCTTAGAAATCCAGTGGGAATGGTGCAGTGGTGGAGATGGGATGAACAGCTTCAAGGCATCATGTTTTTAATGTAACCAATTTGTTTCTGGCTGAAAATGCTACTCGTTGATGTGGTGGGCATTATGATAAGATGGTGTTAATGGTTAGACCACAGCATTTCAAACAGATGCCTTGTGAGTCCTGAGGCTATTGTACATCTCTGATTATTTTGGTCTTTGTTGCTTCTCCTTCCCCTCTATGCCTCCACAAAGCATTCTCTGGAAGTGCTGAGGGAGCAGAACAGGGCAGCCCCATGTGGAAGATGCCCTCTCCAGGGCAGAAAGTCAGATTTGCTGAGATCTCTGACTCACGTCACCTGCACTCATGCTTTTCATTGTGATTAAGAAGTCGCTTTTGTATATAAATGCACATTTGTGTAGTAATTATTTCTTATTGATAGCAGTGTTACCACACCTGTAAATTAGCATAACCAAATGGCGCAGCTACAGTGCTTTAGTCTAGTAAAATTTAGAGGGCATGTTTATTCTCAATAGGAATTGATCTAGGGAGACCCAGAGAGTGGGGGCATAAAGGCTATTTGTAGAGGGGACAACACAGTAGCTTCAAGATACAGCAACATTAATGCATTAGGCTGCTGGCCTGTAGGGGATCATGCTTCCTGCAGTGATGCCCATAAGACCGTTGGAGTGCCAGAAAGTATAAGCAACACAGTGTTCCTGCCAGTATCACAAAAGTGTCTTTGAGACAAGAGGGGCAGCAGAAAGATTAAATTTGTGTAGAATGTGAAAACTTGAGTTTGAGGTAACAGACACATTTACAGGTTAAGAAGGTGGATAGGCTGCACTGTGGTCAGTTGCTGCTAGATAATAGTTGTAGTGGGCCTGTGTTGTGGACTGTGAGAGGTTTAGTAGCATCCCAGGGCCCTAGCACTCCCTCCCTCAGTTGTAGCAACTGCAAATGTCTCCAGATATTGCCAGATGTACCAGGAGACCATGGTGGGAGCATGCAGTATCATTGCCTGTTGAAAACCTCTGGAATAAATAGGTAAATGCATACGAACACAAGGATCTTAGTCCTTCATTGAGAGAAGGTACCCAAAATGTAGACACCAGCAGAGCACATTGAAATAGGTTCTTTCACAGCATTGCGCACATGATAACCTGGAGATACCGTGGGAGCCTGAGGAGACAATGATCAGGCTGTGCCTGCTGGAATCAAGAAGGCTCAACTTCAAGATCTGGAGGAGACAAGTTTTAAATTGATCCTTGAAGGTAGAAGTAGGTAAGGAACTAGAATGAAAGGATCAGCATTAGGTGGGCTTTTAAATTTTTTCTGAGTAATGTGTATGCTATTTAAAAATTTGTCATTTTTCACAGATATATCTCACTTTGTTTCTAAGTAACAAGTATGTGCAAAAATGAATTTTTATTAGCTAGTTAATATAGTCAGTGGAGTATTATTTCCAGATTTCTACTTTTTATTCCTTTGTAATAAGACGACAGTGGTTGCAGTGAAAATACTCTTAATTAAGCCATATTGTAGTTTCTGAGTTTAGTTGCCTGAATTTCATAAAGGATCTTCAGTGCACTGGGGGTGTTTGGTGGATAGTAGTGCTTTTCTTGCATTCATCTGACATTTTAAGGTGGTTGCCATTTGACATTTCGTGTTCTCAGGACTCTAAAGTATGAGTGATCACTGTAGTTATTTAGAAACTCAAGATATAAGCACATATGACTTAAGGATTTATGCACGTTCTGAAGAGATGCATATCACACAAATATAACTTGAGTTTTCTATGAAAGGACGGTGAGACTCCTGCCCCCCAAATCTGGCCTGAGCATGATGTCAGTTGAAAAGTCGGTAAAAGCTGACTGGGAATCATAGATGCCTACATGTCTGTCTTTATTTAAGTGAAAGCATGTGAATATGCAGTCATCTGCCAATAGTTTGCAGTCCAGCCCAGCCTTTGCCCTAAGGATGGCCCCAAGCCTGGAATCCCCCGGTGATCCTGGCACCATCCACACCCTGGGTGTACCCCTCCTGGCTTCCAGTTTCCAGTTAACAAGGAAAGCTGCACAGACATCTGGCTGTGCATCTCTGTAGATTTATACCTCCCTTCCCAGTCTTGCTCCCCACACCTATCCTCAAGGCATTTGTAAAAAGTGATTCACACTTACCCTGTCTCTCATACATTCAGTGTTATTTTCGTTTTGAAAAAAGGCTGTGATGCTGTGTGCACTCGTATGTCATCTATCTGTAATTTATTTAAAGTTTTAGTTATAATAGTGAGGACAGTAACTGAAATGGGGCTGGGAGCAGACTTGGATCAACTTTGGGAGATGGTGTAGGCAGTGATGGGGACAGAGGTGCAGGTGAGGCTTAAAGTGCCGCCTTCCAGCTGTGAGCTTACGTCCTTGTGCTTGGGTGTTTGTCCTTCAGTTTCTTCTCCAGTGCCACGTTATCCACCTGAGCTGCCTCAGGTTTGCTCCCTGATGCTGTGCACACACAAATCAGTGCCTGGAGAAAAACAGGCAGAAGCCTTTATAAGAACTAGTTGCCATTTTTCTTTTTATTGTTAGGCCTTCCGGTAATGTGAAGTCTACTAATTGCATGTGTGTCAGATTAACTTAGTTGTAAACTCTGCATTATGATGCTGTTAATCTCTTCAATGTAGGCAAAATGGGGATGATGGCTTTTGCTGCAAGCCCGTCTTCTCTACCTATGTAAGTTGGCAGGGATATGGTACCATGTGACTTCTACTTCTCTGTCCACTTTACGGTTGGTATTCCTGCTCATTAAAAAGCCCAAAAAGACCCAGAGATATCATAGGAGTCCTCAAGAAGGAAAATACACTATTCCAGGGAGTTATGGTGTCCATTACAGGCTCTGAACTTTCTTAAGTTCATGTATTTTATCCAGGAACTCATACTTACCAAGCTGTTTTTTAAGTTTCTTTTGTGAGTCACACACACTCCAAGCTAAGAGTCATGGCTGCAGAGGCCCCTGCCCTGATGGAGCTTGCCTGGTATTTGGGACACTGATAGCAAACAGAGGAACAAAAAAACAAAATACTTTGATGACAGTAACATATCCTGTGATAGAGATGAACAGGGTAACATGGGTTGGAGGAGATTCCACATTAGATGTGTGAAGAACAGATGGATGAACTGAGGTTTGTAGAATGCGGCTGGAAGAGCCAGGAGAAGAGAGTTTCAGGTGGAGAGGCCAGCACATGCAAAGGCCAGGCACCCAGGAGCCTCAGGGAAAACACAGAGGCCAGGCCAGCATGGTAGACTGAGTGACCAACAGGGAGCTGAGGTCAGAGGTGTGTGTGGTGAGCACAGCCCGCAGTGCCTTGTAGGCCATTATGTTGTGGGAAATTAAGGAATCAGAGAGACCAAGCGGAGTGCAGGAAAGTGTTTATTTAAGGTGTCCATTGGCTTAACGGACATGTGTCCTGAAAGTCTGAGCCGAGAACAAAGAAAATTAGTTCCCTTTAAGCATCTTGACGTGAGCACTATGTGAAGCAGAAAGCAGGCTTACAGAAGCGAGAACAAAGGCTGCTGTGACACTTTTGCAACGTTTCTTACATCTCTGGGAAATCTTGGTTTGCAGCTTATGCTTACCTGTCTTGTGACCTTCCATCTGTGCACGGAAGAAAGAAACAGGATTTTACAGAGCCTATGAAATATGAGGAGGGTAGATATGGTTAATGTTTCTTCGGACAGGCAGTTAATGTTCTTTAACTTGGGGGGGTGCTACTTAAATTCTTTTTAGCCTTGGTTAATACAGCAGTTAATTCTATGAGCTATTATTATTTCTGTTACTAATACTATAATCTTTATTATTACTACTTATGCTACTATTCTGTTGTTTTCTTAGAAATTTCCTACTTCAGTAATACAAAGACAATGAGTACGAACTTGAAACCCTGCAGCAGCTTCCTACCACACGTTCCAGTGGCTGGATGCCAGGTGCAGGATAGACTGTGATCACTCCCATTTCCCAGGTGGGGAAATAACCTCACCTTCCATTAGCATAGCTCAGTGGAGTCAACAAGGGAAGAGGACAGATTCAGGACACTCTAAAGTGCAAAATATTATTGGACATATGTCCTGGCTACGGTAATGAAGGTGTGGCGTGTGACCATGGAGATGTGACTTATGGAGACCACAGGGTAGAAGAGGGACCAGGTGCCATGGATGGGTGGGTGGAGATCTCCACTGTGGGCATGCCACATTTAAGATGCTGGTTGAACCTCCAAGTGGCCAAGTCATGCAGGCCATGCAGGAATGAGTAAGGAGGTCTAGAGGTCAGGAGCTGGAGACATCTGGAATATAGTGCTGGGGAGTGGATGCCTTCACTGGGGAGACAGATGGTGGTGCAGTCAGCCAGGGCATTCAGAGGTCTGGAAGAAACCTTTTAGAACAAGCTCTCCAAAGTATTTCCAGAGTCATTTAATACCTCCTTGCATTTTTCATAGGCATTCAGAAGCTCTTAGGAGATAAGAATATGGGGAACCTGGCCATCCAGAGACTTATGCAGAGAATATGCATTAGTAACACCATCTTATTCTCACTGACTCCCCCTTTTTTTAAAATAAGGGAGATGGGGCTTAGACTAAGAAGTGTTCTTAAATTCCATCCCCCCTCCTTTTTTTCTGACTTTGTAGTTTTCAAAGTACAGAGGTACTTTGAAATGGTAGAGAGAAATGATGTATACAGCTAAATTAGACCTGATTATCTGTTGTTTTTCTTAGACTTTTGAAGTTTTTGCCAACAATCACAGCATAGTTTTGAACATTATATAACAGTATAATGTGTTAATTTTTAAAGTGCATCTTATGGTTAACCTTGACTTAAGAATACCCAGCTCATTTCCCAACCACATAGATTAATACAAATTTAATGAACTGAAATGTGCCCTTCTGCTGCCACGTAGTTCAGTTGTTCCAGGGATGGAAGCTGGCTTGAGAATTTCTAAGTTTGATGAACATTCAGATGTTCCAGAAACTATCATGATTCTGAAACTTTTTGTTAGAAATGCCTTGACTGTACCAGGAAGTATATCATAACAACACTTTTGAATCTGAAAATAACTGAATCCTGTACATTTTTTATTTAAGAGTTTGAATCCAGCTTATAAGGAAAAAAAAGAAAGTGGATGCTATATATTTTTGGCTTGCCAGTTTGAAAACAAACTGGTTGATGCCCATTTTTGCTGTCATAATCATTTTGATCTTTGTAATTTTTTTTTTAACCAACAGAGGGGCTTTGCAAGACATAGTGCCATTGAAGTGGCAAAGTACACATAACATAAAATTTACCATTTTAAGTATACAGTTTAGCGGCATTAAGAACAATTACCATCCACCACGAGAACTTCTTTATCTTTCCACAATGATTCTCCATTCCCTCTCTCCATGGCCTCCAGAAACCACCATTTTACTTTCTGTCTCTAGTTTTGACTAGTCTGGTGACTTCATATAAGTGTAATCATACATAAATTGTCCTTTTGTTTTGGGCTTATTTCACTTAGCGTAGTGTCCTTTAGGTTTACACACACTGTAGCCTTTGTCAGAATTTCATTCTTTTTAAAGACTGAATAATATGTCATTGTTTGTATCAGCAGCATTTTCTTTATCCACTTATTCGTGGTAAGCACCAACCCATTGCTTAAGCCCCCAGGAGGACGTTCTTCAGCAGGAGATGCAGAATGTAAAAACTCCAACCAAGTCTTTCATCTTGCCCATTTCAGGTACATTTTCTTCTCTGTTTGCATTCCAAAACATAGCTTCCTATCATACCTTTTAAGGAACTGCCTATTCCCATTGACTAGGAGGTAAATATCTTTATAATAAAGGAAACAAACAGACGAAAACTGTCAAAATCCCGTTACTTTTTTCAGACACTGTTTTTGGACAAGGTTTGTACCCAGTTAGAAGGCACAGTCTTCTATTTTTAATTTGTGATATTTCCATAAAATCATGTAGATCTTACACATCTAAGTGTCAGGTATTTTCAATTTTTTTTTTTTTTTTCAAAGAGCTGTTCTCTGCACTGAGGGCTGATTGTGACTTGTTAAAAGTTAAATTCACATAGCATCCGTCTCCTCCATTAGCTTCTTTCATTAAAACAACATCTTCTTCAACATATCATTTAAGGGCAACAGTTTGTTCAGTATTTAATTTGTTGTCAGGAATATCAGCCCCAGAACTTCTTAATATATGTACCTAATGCTATTGCACATACCTATATAATTTACATTTAACTTATTATTTTATTGAATTCATGCGTGTGATCTTAGGACCTGTGATAAATTTGAACAGGCACAATACAAATCAGGCTAAGTTTAAACCAGGAAGCTGACTTTAAGACTGTTTTTGTAGGAAATTGGGAATCGTGTTTTCTCTTTTGAAATTGTGTTTTAATTGTATTTGCATGAAGAAGAAGCTTGTTTCCTATTAAACTGGTAACGTGGGAACAGTAAAAAAGAGAAAGGTGGGATTTGGGAAATATGACATGAAGATGATGTTAAAAAAAGGATGCATGTAATTAAATATGGCAAGAACAGTGCTACTTAAATGTGAAAGCTGCTAACATATTTTAATGTTCTCTTTACAAACACAGGAAACTAAGAATTTTAACATATGCTAGAGCTCAGTCTAATCTGAATTCTTTTTTTCATCTGACCTTTTTATTTTTTCTTTCTCAAACACACTAACTGATTTAAAAAAATCTGTTTAAGAACCAAGTAATCTGTTTCCATTTAACAAGGCTACAGATAAATGTTATATTCCATTTGAAATGACAGCTTCACTCACTTTATAGTTTTCGATATATGACTATTTTAGTTTCCTGTTAAAGAAACAGGTTAAATTCGTCCTTTTGGGAGCCACTGATTAAAATGTTTGCAAGTTCATTATGGTTTTAAAATTTGTATTTGTTTAGTTGTGGTAGAAATTCACAAAAATATGTTTCTGTGTGTATGTGTCTGTAGGGTCTCACTTTGTCACCCTGGCTGGAGTGCTGTGGTGTAATGTCAGCTCCCTGTAACCTCCGCCTTCCAGATTCAAGTGACCTTCCCGCCTCAGTCTCCGAAGTAGCTGGGGACCACAGGCCCATACCACCATGCCTAATTTTTTGTATTTTTTGTAGAGATGGGGTTTTGCTGTGTTTTGCAGGCTGGCTTCGAACTCCTGGGCTCAAGTGATCCATCTGCCTCAGCGTCCCAGGGTGCTGGAATTATATGCGTGAGCCACCATTCCTGGCCTATGTTTGCGTTTAAGTTCTGAGAATATTAATAGAGCAAAGGAAACATACCAATATTCCAGTGACCAGTGTGTGCAGCTATTCCCACTGTGTGAACTGTTTTTGACAAGCCTACATGTATGGCTTTACCTATATTTGAATATGTGAATTCATACAGTGTAACTGTACAGCACTGTGCTCGCTTTAGTGACACAGAGAGGTTAAGTTATTGACTAGGGGACCCATAATCCTCAGCAGGAAATCCTGAGATTTAGCCAAGGACAGCCTCACTCCAGGATCATCCTGCTGCTTAGAGTTTGCTTGGATTGTTAGAGTGTAATTTCTGGAAAAC
Source organism: Macaca thibetana thibetana (assembly GCF_024542745.1). Taxonomy (NCBI): domain Eukaryota; kingdom Metazoa; phylum Chordata; class Mammalia; order Primates; family Cercopithecidae; genus Macaca; species Macaca thibetana. The sequence continues at coordinate 10,179,348 of NC_065599.1, read as the reverse complement.
AAGGCCATGCTGGAATCTAGAGGAGAGAAAAATGACTCACATTGGGTGTGAGTAGAGTGTGGTTGAGATGTGCAAACAAGATAATAGGTAAGATAAAAGAAAATGCAAACTAGTAGAAGAATGAATTGGGCTTTTGTTTGTTCTTATTTTTTTGTTTTAAGATAGGTCATGTGGTATAACAGTAAGCTGATGGAACTTAGGGTCACACCACCTGGGATCATTCTTGGATTCTGACCTCCCTCACCATGTATCCAGAGGCCAGCTTGTCTTTGAGGTATCTAGGGACAGTGATGCAATGGAGTTCAGGGTGTTAGTGAACACTAAACTTACGTAACGTGAAGCAAGACACACATGCTGCATGTGTGTCTTTGTACCATGACATACTTGGACATACATATTCCTGATCTGGTAAGAATTGATTCTGTATGTTTTTTGTGACCTCTGCATTCCATGCCCAGACTCTGAAGTCAAAGGGGACAATCAGAGCCCTTAGTAGGTGGGAAATTCTGATCACCAGTCAGCACAAATATTTGACTGTTGGAAATTTTTTAAATGGTGAGCTCTCTTTTTCTCTTTTGAGATTTGGTAGCCCTTTCTGATAGTAGACACAGAAGTCTTTTTGACAGATTGACAGAGGTGATGCGAGGCCCTGCACTGGCTGTCACTTCATGCAGTGCACTGTCCTTCCATGGCCTGTTCTGTTAGTTTACAGAGGTCAGTAATACCTGCCCATCTCAGAGGGTTTACATCCAAGCGTTTCATTGTGGTAGAAGTGGTTTTTAATGAAACAGTAGATTTCTTGGTTTTGCTTCAAGTGAAATGTCTGAAGTGTTTGCTTTCCCAGTGATTTTATGCTATAAACTGCTTTTTTGTGGCCATGGCCCACGAGCATAAAGCAGTGTCATTGCTGTTCAGGCAAATAAAAGCCAGGTAAAAGAAAACGTCACTGTTTAGCCATCTTACCAGAGAGAGCCAAACTGCCTATCTTCCTGGGCTCTGGTTTTTAGGGGATCACATGTCACCCACACCTGAAATCTAGTTATCAGTGTTGCGTAACAAGAAAGGCCACTGAGGAATCAGAATTCTTACAAGGGTGGCAATGCTTATTTTATAAATTGAAAAATACTCCTAATCAGCAGTTGTGGTTACATGAAATTAGGCCTGATGTAAGTCTCAACACTTTTAAAAAGCACTGTATGTATTTAACTATGATTTACAGTCATTTATATTAAGAATAGTTGCTAGTTTCCAGTAGTTGTAATGCAATTAGGGAAGCTTTTACATATCAAAGGCAGGAGCCACCAATACAGAACAGATTTTAATAAGAATTAGGGTATCTGGGAATTACATGGGAGGAAAATTAACTGAATTCCACAGGTAAAAACTGAAATTCATTTATTCCTCCAACCATGCACTCTGTTGCTTTCTTGGTGAGAGGAATGACTGACCTGTTTGGTCTTCATGGAGCTTGGTCTTCTCATCTATAAATAAGATAGTAAGTGTTGATCTAAGAATATATGAGTCTAAATTTTACATAGTGGGAAACATGCATACATGAGCAAAAAGCAGAACCCTGTGATGACTCACTCTTGTTCCAGCTACAATTTTGTAGACACCATGGACTTACTGTAGGAAAGGAAGTATCTTAGAAAATCCTAAAATTGGCTGGGCGTGGTGGCTCATGCCTGTAATCCCAGCACTTTGAGAGGCCGAGGTGGGCAGATCACCTGAGGTTAGGAGTTTGAGGCCAACCTGACTGACATGTAGAAACCCTGTTTCTACTGAAAATACAGAATTAGTCAGGCATGGTGGTGCATGCCTGTAATCCTAGGTACTCGAGAGACTGAGGCAGGAGAATGGCTTGAACCCAGGAGGTGGAGGTTGCAGTGAGCTGCGATTGCGCCATTGTACTCCAGCCTGGGCAACAAGAGCAAAACACCAGTCTCAAAAAAAAACCAACAACAGAAAGAAAATCCTAAAATTAATGGAGCATGGTGGTTTGAAGGTACAGTCCAAGTGACTCCATAAATTTCAGACCATCTAAAAGGGCTAAAGATTAATAAAACGAAGGGCTTAGAGTGATTTGTGATGGGTACTTTTTGTATGTGCAATTTATGTTCAGATGTCCATTATGTCCATATATGTCAATTATATTACTTGCGTTGTGTATATGCAAATTACATCCATGTTTCAAAGACTTCCCCAATAATTGTGTTTCAGTTTCCCAATTACTTTTTATTCTTGTTGTCCTGCTTCAATCTAAATTAGTTTGAACTGAATTGCTTTGGTCTAAAATGATGAAAGCACTCAAGATGAAGGCAGACCTTGGAGTTCAGATTCTACTACTTGTTAGCTGTGAAACCAGTCTACACTGTTCACTTACACTCTTAAGAAAGCAGCCTTTTATCTACAAAATGAAAACAAATGGGACTGATGTGATGGTTAAGTTATTTAATGGACATAATAAACACTTTCTTGAAAAAATGAGAATGTGAAAAAATTATTGAGTATAGATGAGGCATAACCATCCTAGCTGTTCAAGAATTATAGCATTATAACAGTTGATATGGCTGGGCATGGTGACTCATGCTTACAATCCCAGCACTTTGGGAAGCTGAGGCAGGTGAATCAATTGAGGTCAGGAATTCAAGACCAGCCTGGCCAGCATGGTGAAACCCTGTCTTTGCTAATAATACAAAAATTAACTGGGAGTGGTAGTGGGTGCCTGTAATCCCAGCTACTCCGGAGACTGGAGCAGGAGACTCACTTGAGCCCAGACGGTGGAGGTTGCAGTGAGCAGAGATCGCGCCACTGCACACTCCAGCCTGGGTCATAGAGTAACACTGTGTCTCAAAAAAAAAAAAAAAAAAAAAAAGAATCACTATGTAGTTCTCACGACTTAATTAAAATATTATAGTTAGGATGTTTTGTTTGTGTTAAAACTAAGAATGCACCTGTACAGAACTTGTGGAAGAAGCTTGGAACAGAGGCTGCATGTGCATTAAGACTGAGAGAACTTGGAAAGAGTTAGAAGACTTTTTTTACTTTTACATCAAGGTTTCTTAACTGTGGCACTGTAGACATGTAGGGCTGGAGAACTCTTTGTGGTGGGGCCATCCTGTGCACCAGGGGAGGTCCAGCAGCATCTCTGGGCATTCCTTCCTGGATGCGAGCAACACCCTCACCATATGATGACCACCAAAAGTGTCTCCAGACATTGTCCACTGTCCCCTTGGAGGGCAGCATGATGCCAATTGAGAACCACATAAAGTTTCCGCAGTGAAAATGCATTACTTCTCTAATTTTAATAGCCACTTAAAAAATTACAGATGTCATTTTTAAACCAACAAGATTAGTCTGTCCAGTTTTACATATTGAAGAGTTGGATGTTTTTATGAGGCCTTTTGTACTTGGTGTTCTGAAAGCTTAACAAAAAGTGATGTTACATGACTGTCCCAATGACTCCTGGCAGCAGCTATGAAAGCATCCCAGGAACCAAAAGCCAGCCTGATGTTGCCCTCATGTACCTGTGACTCTTTCAGTGTGGCCATTCTAAGTAACCAAGCACTTATGTGTGGTGCTTCTGGGATAAAGCACTCTGCATGTTAGTTGATGATATCAGTAGGTTATGTATTCTGATTTAGTAATGTATTATGAGTGCACAGCTTAATCAGTTGAATATGTTTTAGCTCCAAGGCAGGGATCAGCAAACTACTGCACATAAGCCAACTGGCCTGCAGGTTGTTTTTGTAGATAGTTTTATTACAACACACACACATCTGTTTACAGATTGCCAGTGGTTTCCAGGTGGAGTTAAATATGACGACATAGACAGTGAGGGTTAAGGCTGAGGAGGTTGCAGATGGAGATGAGGAACTTACTGGGACCTGGAGCAAAGGTCAGTTTTGTTATGCATCAGCAAGGAGGTTGGAGGCCTTGTGCTTCTGTCCTAGGGATCTGTGGAACTTTGAACTTAAGAGTGATGATTTAGAGTATCAGGTGGAAAAAATTTGTAAGTAGCAAAGCATACAAGATGTGGTCTGTCTGCTTCTAAAAGGCTATGCTCATATACATAAGCAAAAAACTACTTGAAACTGGAACGTATATTTTGAAAGGAAGGAGAATGTAAAAAGTTTGAAAATTTGCAGCCATGCCATGTGGTAAAAAAGAAAAGACTATTTTCTAGGGAGGAATTCAGGCATGCTGCAGAAATTTGAATAACTAAAAGGAAGAGAAGGGCTGATAACCAAGACAATGGGGAAAATTCTATTAATAGGTACAGTCCAAGTAACTGCATAAATTTCAGATGAATTAAAAGTTTTAAAGATTAATAAAATGAAGAGCTTGCAATGATTTGTGATGGGTACATTGTGTATAGCATATTGTTTATAAGACTTTCTCAATAATTGTGTTTCAGTTGCCTAATTTCTGTTTATTCTCATTGTGCAGAAGTAAGTTACTACCGGCTCCAATACAAATTAGTGTAAATTGTGAATTGCTTTGATCTAACATGAAAAGAGCACTCGACATGAAGCTCCTGAAAGCATTTCAGATACCCTCATGACAGCCCCTCCTATTATATACCTAATCCTAGGAGGGAAAAATGATCTCCTGGGCCAGGCCCAAGGCCTTGCTGCCCTGCACAACCTCAGGACGCTGCTTCATGCATGCCAGCTGCTCTGGCTTTGACTCCAGCTGGACCCTTGGCTCAGAAGACCCTGGTACAGCTCAGGACACTGCTTCAGAAGCTTCAGGCTGTAAGCCTGTGGCTTCTACATGATGTTAAGCCTGCAGGTGCATTGAGCATAAGAGTTGAAGCTTGGTAGCCTCTGCCTAGATTCAGAGGATATACAGAAAAAGCCTGGATGTCCAGACATAAGCCTGCTGCAGGACCAGAACCGTCATGGAGAACTTCTGCTAGGGCATTGCAAAAGGCAAATGTGGGATTGGAGCCCTGACACAGAGTCCTCACTGGAGCACTGCCTAGTGGAGCTGTGTTAGATACAGTTGGGTTCCCTCTTCAAACAGCTTATCCAGTTTCCCCGTTCTCTGTCCTATAATTCCAAATAACCCCTTTCCTGTGCCCCAGTTTGTCTGAATATGCCTAGGTATGCCTGAACTTGCTGCAACCCCAGCCTGCATTCCTTTCCTTATTAGGGAATAGGTTACCTTCCTAGTTCCTCCGTAATTGACCTTCCTTCTCTCTCTTCTCACCTCCCTTCTCTCTCTCTCTCTCTCTCTCTCTCTCTCTCTCTCTCTCTCTCTCTCTCTCTCTCGTCTCACCTCCCTTACCTTATCTAAGAAAGTTTAAATGTTTAGCCAGTTGGGACTAGTTTAGACTGTGTGGTCCAACCCTGGCCAAGAGGGGGAAAGACACATAAGCACAAGCTGCATTAGAGATAATAAAACCCTTGCTTTCCTTTGTTCTGTGTGCTTCTGCCATTGCTCCATATGCGAGATGCACACTTCTGCAGAAGTGAATTTTCTTCGTTGACACATTTTGTCTGAGTGCTTGTTTTCTTTGCGTTTCCAAGCTCTTATTTCCAACAAGCTATGAGAAGAGGTACGCCATCCTCCAGACCCCAGAATGGCAGGCATTCAACACCAGCTGGTGAGAGCAACTGCAGGGTCTTTACCTTGCAGAGACAGGAGTGGAGCTGCCCATGGCCTTGGTAACCTGCTCCTTGTGCCACTGCACCCAGGATATGAGACAGGGAGTCAAAGGAGATTCTTGGAGAATCTCCTTAAAATCTAATGATTCCTTGCTGGGTTTTGGACTCACATGGGGCCTGTAGGCCCTTTCTTTTGGCCAATTTCTCCCTTTTGGAAGAGGGATGCCTATATTCACCTAATGCCTATTTTCCCATTTTATCCGGGAAGTAACTAATTTGGTTTTGATTTTCCAGGCTCATAGGCAGAGGGACTTGCCTTGTGTCAGATGACACTTTGGATCTTTGAGTTAATGCTGGAATGAGTTGACTTTGGAAGACTATTGGGAAGCCATAATTGTATGTTACAGTGTGAAAAGGGAGGGGCCAGGTGTGGAATGATAGAATTTGAATGTGTGTCCCTGTCCAAATCTTGCATTGAATTGTAATCCCCAATTTTGGAGGTGGGGCCTGGTGGGTAATGATTGGATCATGGGGGTAACTTCTCATAGTTTAACAACATCTCTGGTGGTACTGTATACTGAGTGAATTCTGATGCGATCTGATTGTTTGAAAGTGTGTAGCACTTTCTATGCTCTCTTTCTCCCTCCTGCTTTTCCCATGTGATATGTGCCTGGTTCCACTTCACCTTCCACCATGGTTGTCAAGTTTTGTGAGTCCTCCCCAGAAGCAGAAGCTGTTATGCTTCCTTACAGCCTACAGAGCCTTCAGCCAATTAATTTTTTTTTTTTAATAAATTACCCAGTCTCAGGTGTTTCCTTATAGCAATGCTCCTTAGAATGGAAAAGTAAAACATAGGACTACAATTTTTATCATTTAACAAGGCAGACTGTTTTTGAATGAAAAATATTTTAGGTTGTTTCTTGCTTTTAATTTATAGTTTTCTAGTTCACTTATGGAAGATATGCTTATTTTTAAAGAACATTAAAGTTTAGGCCTTTAGAATTTGTTCGTTAAATAGTTATTGATTATTAAAAAAATACAAAACATGTTTTATTTGTCATGGTTGTAACAGGCAAAGGGAAGGGGTGGGCAACTCTCAGGAGCACATAGAAACAGTGGCAAAAAATTACTCTTCTAGATAAAGCGTATTCCAGAAGTGAATGTAAGAAAAAGCTGAAATGGTAACATACGAGGAAATAATGAATGCATTATGACTTGGTAACATACAAGGAAATAATGAATGCATTGTGACTTTTTACCTCCGCATACCCATTTTCTTATAGTTCGTTGAGGAGAAAGAGAAATGAGGATGCTGACCTGATTTTCATTCCCAGTGGAAAAGGCTCCTGCAGAACTGCCCTGCCTTTTCACACTATTATGGTATTAAAAGTTCCCTGAAATTTCATAAGTCTTTACTATCTTGGCACACTTGCATTCATTTTAGTCAAGTACTGTCACCTTTAGATTTCAGGCTTGCAGAGTCTTTTAAAAACACACAATGGAGAACACATAGTCTTCTAACAGTAAAATCTTGGCTTATTAGAATGTTTAGTGACTGGAGTATTCAGAGTCAGTTAGAAAAGTGTCTTTAGAATTTCAGCATATGGAGATGTCTTTCATAGAGAAACTTGGGGGAGTCAGGCAAACCCTGGCATGTTGAGCATGGAGTGTCCTCATCTGCATGGGTACTTAGACACCTGGACAAATCAATCAGCAGTGAGGCAGGATGGAGGAGTTCACAGAATACATGCTGCCCACTACCCGGAGCTGTGAGGAAATCATGAGGACTGACTGAGCATTTATTGTGCGGATGTGCACATGGTTTCTATGCCCTGGGATGTGGCAGTGAAGATGAGGTGGGAGGTTGAAGGGGTGGCCTGCCCCTCCACACCTGTGTACGTTTCTCGTTAGGTTCAATGAGAGACTTGAGAAAAGAAATGAGACACAGAGACAAAGTATAGAGAAAGAAAAAGTGGGCCCAGGGGAGCCGCGCTCAGCGTACAGAGGACCCACGCTGGCACCGGTCTCTGAGTTCCCTCAGTATTTACTGATCATTATCTTTACCATCTTAGAAAAAGGGAAGTGACAGGATAATGGAATTATTGTAGTGAGAAGGTCAGCAGTAACACATATGAATAAAGATCTATGTGACATGAATAAGTTTAAGGAAAAGTGCTGTGCCTTGATATGCATATGCAAACATCTCCATAAACGTTTTTAGTGCATAAAGAGCAGCATTACTGCTAGCACGTCCCACCTTTCACCCTAAGGCGGTTTTCTCCCAACTTAGTACATGGAAGATAGTCTGGTTTTACACCCTAAGGCGGTTTTCTCCCAACTTAGTACATGGAAGATACAGTCTGGTTTTACACCGAGATGTTCCATTGCCCAGGGACACGCAGGAGACAGATGCTTTTCTCTATCTCCACTGCCAAGAGGCCTTCTTTCCTCCTATACTAGTCCTCCTCAGCACAGACCCTTCACAGGTGTCAGGCTGGGGGACGATCCGGTCTTTCTCTTCCTACGAGGCCATAGGTCAGACTATCACATGGGGAGAAACCTTGGACATTACCTAGCTTTCCTAGGCAGAGGTCCCTGCGACCTTTGGCAGTGTGCATGTACCTGGGTACTTGAGATTAAGAGAATGGTGATGACTTTTCACCAGCATACTGCCTTCAGGCACTTGTTTAACAAAGCACACCCCGCACAGCCCAAAATCCGTTAAACCCTGAGTCACCACAGCGCATGTCTCTTGCAAGGAGAAGGTTGGGGTTAGGGTCACAGATTAACAGCATCTCAAATACGGAACAAATGGAGTCTCTTATGTCTACTTATTTCTATATAGACACAGTAACAGTCTGATCTCTCTTTCTTTTCCCCACAACTGAAGCTTCAGTTTCCTGGGCTCAAACAATCATCCCACCTCAGCCTCCAGAATAGCTGGGACCACAGACATCTGCTACCACATGTGGAATTTATTATTATTATTATTATTATTATTTATTTTGTAGAGAAAGGGTGTTGCTTAGAGAGCCCCTTCAGAACCTTTCCACGTTCAATGTGGAGGAACTGTCACTATGCATGCGTGGCACGTCACGCCAAGAGGGGAGGACCACTGGAAAATTAGAATCCCTTTTGTATTTGTCACATAAGCAGCATTTGGTTGTAAAAATAAAGGGCATATGGCATTTCTTAAAATCATTTGCATTTCACCCAAATATTTGGCCATATGTAAACTTTCTTGCCATGGCTGTTTTTTGATAATGTTTCTAATTGTGTACTAATAATTTCTAATAATAATAATGGGAAAATCAGTAATGAACAGGTGTTGGAAGGTCTGATTTCTCATTTTAATTTATTGTTTCTAGCAATGAATTATTGTTGACATGTTGCATAACCAGAAGAATGTTATTAAATAAGTCATAATTCTCCTTTTTGGTGTTGATGACACCCAGATGATAATTACACTTAATGAGTTTAACAACACATATAAAAGATAATCTAAAATTTCAGGACCCTATTACATGGGTTACCATCTGTTTTGGACCAAAGATTAAGAATTGGATTCCAAGCTTTTTTCTGAACAGCTTGTAATAAAACCTGTTTGTGAATTAATTAATTCTTGAACTATTGTGGGTTTTAATGTTTTAATTTACAAGCAATTTGGAATTTATGACATCTGCTAATATTTTGATACTTCATGCTATTTACCAATGTTGTCATGAGGCTGTTTTTCCCCCTGGTAATTTACAACCTAATTTTGAAAATAGTAAGTTGGTCTCTACCAGTTCACTCTAAGGAGAATTGCCCTGTTTCATCTCCACTGCAGATTTTTTTTTCCATAATTAAAAGTATCTTTGTTTTATAAACAAAATTAAGCGCCTTTGTGCCTGCTTGCCTGGTGCCCTTTAATTTCTTTTCACAGAGTTACAGATGAATTTACTTTCACTCTCATTATTTTACCTAAGCGGTTGGTTTTTTTTTTTTGAGACGGAGTCTTGCTCTGTCGCCCAGGCTGGAGTGCGGTGGCCGGATCTCAGCTCACTGCAAGCTCCGCCTCCTGGGTTCACCCCATTCTGCCTCAGCCTCCCCAGTAGCTGGGACTACAGGGGCCCGCCACCAGGCCCGGCTAGTTTCTCGTATTTTTTTGTAGAGACGAGGTTTCACCGTGTTAGCCAGGATAGAAGTGGTTGGTTTTTTACTAATTGTCCTGGTTATTATTTTTGGTTGGTTTTCGTTTTTGTTTTTCAGTGTACTGTAATGCAATTGAGGGTCCTCTGAACTTGACTGTAGAACTTTTAAAAAAAATCTCCTTTATTTAAACATCATAACTATAAACATGACCCAGTGGGAATAATTTACTTGCAGTTCCTGAAAGTACTTCATGAGGTTCCATGTAAGTCCACTAATAACAAAAATCACTCATAGCGTCACTGGTGGATTCAAGTATATTAAACCTGGTACCTTTTTATTATCACTTAAGACTATTTAGAGAAAATGGTGAGCATATTTAATTGTCTTAGTTCTTGATTTTGTAGATGATAGAGGGTAATTTAAACTACCTAGGAGGCTGACCGGGCACGGTGGCTCATGGCTGTAATCCCAGCACTTTGGGAGGCTGACGTGGGTGGATCACTTGAGCCTGGGATTTTGAGGCCCTGGCTAACACGGTGAAACCCCATCTCTACCAGAAATAGAAAAATTAGCCAGGCGTGGTGGTGGTGTCTGTAATCCCAGCTACTCAGGAAGCTGAGGCAGGAGAATCGCTTGAACCTGGGAGGTGGAGGTTGCAGTGAGCCGAGACATCACCACTGCTGTCCAGCCTGGTTGACAGAGTAAGACTGTCTCAAGGAAAAAAAAAAAAAAAAAAAGAAAAACTCTCTAGGAGGCTGGATTCATTCACAATCAAATAAATTTTATAAAAATTAGGTCAATATCATTAAATGGTTGATGGGTATTTATAGTGACTGAAAAATAAAAACAATTTTTGATACAAAGGATTATCGTTTTATGAGATATAAATCTGGCTTACTGCCGGGCGCGGTGGCTCACGCCTGTAATCCCGCACTTTGGGAGGGCGAGGCGGGCACATCACAAGGTCAGGAGATCGAGACCATCCTGGCTAACACGATGAAACCCCGTCTCTACTGAAAATACAAAAAATTAGCCGGGCGCGGTGGCGGGCGCCTGTAGTCCCAGCTACTCGGGAGGCTGAGGCAGGAGAATGGCGGGAACCCGGGAGGCGGAGCTTGCAGTGAACCGAGAGCATGCCACTGCACTGCAGCCTGGGCGGCAGAGCAAGACTCCATCTCAAAGAAAAAAAAAAAAAATCTGGCTTACTGAAAAATCAGTGCAAATGGAACCCTTGTGAAATACAAATGTGTAAGAACAGTAAATGAGAAGTTGAGATGTCAGTTGGTGCCTTTGTTTTCCTTTATTTTAGAAGAGCTGAAAGACAAAGATTCTGTTACTGGAAAGCTAGGCTGAACAGTGGGGAACATTTCGCAACAGCATGGTATCTTCTCCTAGTGGTGTGTACAGTTTCATGTATCAGTTGCAAAACGCAGTGTTCCAAACACAGCAATAAGGGAAAAAGGTTCAAGGAATCTTAATTTATCTTTAAACTTTATTTAATTTAAAATTAATTTAAATATTTATATAATAGCAGTAGCAATAGCTGAGCTAATGTTATCTATTTTGAGACTTTTCTTTCAGAACTTCTGCAGGCATAATAATGCCTGACTGTTCATTTTAATTTCTTCTTTTTTTTTTACTTTGCAAATAAAACCCTACAATCTGTGCTATGGACTAACACAGGAATTAAGAACCGATAACGTGTTAAGTATGAGTTAGGATGAAAAATAAACCTAAAGGAATGGGAAGGGTGGGTGAGAGGTAAAAACACCCTAAGGATTTTTAAGTCTTTTGTTTTAAACCTTTCCCTTTCTCCCTGGGCTGGTCCCCACAGACGGCGTGCCATTTCTATGACTGGACGCTGAGAAGCCTGCTGGTCCACAGGTTTACATATGAAGTTACCATAAAGGTAAGCAGCCCAGCATGCCATTGGATCCTTGTGCTTGTACCTGAAATGTATTTCAGGAACAGAACTGCATTTTGCCAAAACAGAATCCCTTCTGTTTTAAATGATGTTTTCCGGGAAAGTGGCACATCTTTCTCCTTCCTGAAATTGAAGGCATTAGAGAGAACATTATTAAATCCTTATGAGCTGCAAAGTCAATTCCAAATGAGGAATTTGCCTTTTTACTGCCTTCCGAGAGTTTTGGATCCTAAATGATCAATACCAAACTTTTCTGGGTCTTACCAGTTAAGGATAACTATACCTTCTAAAATCAATCTCTCTTGTGAACATTGTAATTACGCAGACTAGTTCATTGTAATTGGGCACACGAGTGCAGATTTTATGTGGCTCCTTTATCTTCATTTTATGCCCTATTAGTTTTTTAATATGATTTGCGTCTGTCTGCATTGATTTGCTAGTTAACTGCGAAACTTACCAGAAAATCATGCAGATTACTGTGTGTAAATCTGGTGAGATGCTGAGGTTTCCTGACTAGCAAACCAAACAGTTATATATGCCCAAGTGTCAAAAGTTGAAACCAATACCCAAGCTAAAACTAAGACCTGCACCCCAAAAGTTCTGTAAAAGTTTTCCTATTACCTTTTGGTACATGGGATTAGAGTTTTATTTTATTTAGTTGCTACTTAATTTTCTGGTTCTTTCTCTGATGCGTTTTTAGTTAAAAAAAAAAAAACTATAGAAATTTGGTAACTTTAAAGCATAGGGATGGAATTGTGAGGGAGATTTTTGCTTTACTGTTTTGAGGAACCAACTAGCACTAAAATGTAGACTTAAATGTAACTAAAATAGGAAGCTTACTTTGAGGTACTTTTGTTTAAAGCCAGATGTACATGGAACAAGTTAAACATGTACAGATATTTCAGTGTTATTTGACTTAAATATTTGAAAGGTGTCATTTGTTAATAAAAACAAAACTTGTAATGTATTAGTGAATTTGAATTTTCTGATTGGCTCTTTCACTCAGTATAATGTTTTCGAGGTTCATGTGCATTGTGGCCTGCATCATTCCTTTTTATATTAGAATAATATCTTGTTGTTTGCATAGATCATGAGCAGAACATATTTTATCCATGCATCATTTGATGGAAATTGGGGTTATATTTCCCTTTGGGCTATTGTGAAAAAGATGTCATGAATACACATATACGAGTTTTTTGTGGACTTATGTTTCATTTCTCTGTGGCATTTACTTAGAAGTGGGTCATTTGGTACCTCTGTTGAACATTTTGAGGAACTATTGTTATGTTCCTCAAAACATAAAGTCGTCAAAGTGGCTGTTATGTCAGTCAGTATGTTTTGAAATGCCATTGAACCATATTCTAAATGTCAGAGGGATGATGGGAGAGGGGACCTTTCTCTCATCAGTGTTTTGAGTAGGTATTATTTTAGTCTTTGGGAACATAAGCTTCAGTTTAATTGAATCTAGCATACATTGAATTTCTCCTGTGTGTGAGGGGTCTGTGTTTGGCCTTATAAATGACTAAGTGTTTTTGTGGCCTTTGATACCTTAGGCGGTTTATAAATGCAGGTGGTAATTTGGGATTATCCTGAAAAAGGGCACTCTGTTGCTATTGTTCATCACTAAGGCTGGGAGTAACCTGTCTAACATACTGTTTCTGCCGGTGTTAGGTACTGCAGCTCAGAAAGTGAAGGCTCATAATTGTTTCCTTGAGGGGGTGTGTGGTTTCAACACATGTCCTCCTTTCAAAGGCATCCATAACAGACATTGGTAATTATGTTTGCTTGAATCTTGATGAGATTATGAGGAATGTTCACATTAGGGGGCGTTCAATGTTGAGGTTCTTGTAAAGGTAAACTGAGGCTGGAGCCGAACCAGGAACGAAGACACAAGGCAAATGGCAGTGAGAATAGCCTTTATTAGGACTCGCCGGTGAGTGTCCTCGGTCCAAAGGCGTGGGCTGAGGAAGTTGCGCTGAGGGAGGAGGGTAGGGGCTTCTTATAGCCTGAGAGGTAGGGAAGCTGGTTGTGCAAACAGGGCCTGGGGGGTCTTGAAACTACTAGGGCAGGAGTTGAGTATGGGTCATGAGGAAGAGGTCTTTGGAAACTGTTAACCAAAACTGCTGTTTACGAACTTGTGGAATGCAGGTGAGCTGCAGGTCATGGGGGAGTGTGGTTGCCCAGCCGGAACCTCTAACGTATGCAAGTCTGCGGGTGTGTACAAGGGTGAAGGGAGTCTTTAACAAAAGGCCTGCTACGCTGGGTAACGCCGCCATGTTGGGTCTAGATTCCTAAGATTCCATACTGAGAAGGGACTAGGCAGTTGTTCTCTGATGTAGAGGTGGGAAAATCTGTCCTACAGCAGTAAGGACTGAGACCGGCTTAGCAAATGTGGTCTGTGATGGGCCTGAGAGTAAGGGGCTTACGGTTCATGGGCCAGGTAGTTGTAGCTGCTTTACTCTGCCATTGCATTACAAAGGCCCTACGGAGGTGAATGAATGTGGCTGAGTTCCAAGAAAACTTTATTTATAGATGTTGATACTGGGTTGCAGTTTGCTGACCTTGACCTAGAGCAACACACTGGTTTATTTTCTTTTTATGGCTTTTTATTTTATTTATTTATTTTTTATTTTGTTTTTTATTTTTTTATTTAAATTCTAGGGTACATGTGCACAACGTGCAGGTTTGTTACATAGGTATACATGTGCCATGTTGGTGTGCTGCACCCATTAACTCGTCATTTACATTAGGTATTTCTCCTAATGCTATCCCTCCCCCATCCCCACAATAGGACCTGATGTGTGATGATCCCCTTCCTGTGTCCAAGGGTTCTTATTGTTCGATTCCCACCTATGAGTGAGAACATGCGGTGTTTGGCTTTCTGTTCTTGCGATAGTTTGCTGAGAATGATGGTTTCCGGCTGCATCCATGTCCCTACAAAGGACACAAACTCATCCTTTTTTATGGCTGCATATTATTCCATGGTGTATATGTGCCACATTTTCTTAATCCAGTCTGTCACTGATAGACATTTGGGTTGATTCCAAGTCTTTGCTATTGTGAATAGTGCCACAATGAACATACGCGTGCATGTGTCTTTATAGCAGCATGACTTATAATCCTTTGGGTATATCCCCAGTAATGGGATGGCTGGGTCTTTATTTTTATTTTAAGTACTTGAGTACATGTGCAGGATGTGCAGATTTGTTACACAGGTAAACAAGTGCCATGGTGGTTTGCTGTACCTATCACCCCATCACTTTGGTATTAAGCGCAGCATGCATTAGCTCTTTTTCCTAATATTTTCCCTCCCCACTCCCTGACCCCCCAGTGCCAACATGTGATGTTCCCTACCCTGTGTTCATGTGTTCTCATTGATCACCTCCCACTTATGAGTGAGAACATGTGGTGTTTGGTTTTCTGTTCTCATGTTAGTTTGCTGAGAATGATGGTTTCCAGCTTCATCCATATCCCTGCAAAGGACATGAACTCCTCCTTTTTTATGGCTGCATAGTATTCCACAGTTTATATGTGCCACATTTTCTTTATCCGGTGTATCATTGGTGGGAATTTGTGGTGGTTCCAAGTCTTTGCTATTGTGGACAATGCCACAATAAAATACGTGTGCCTGTGTCTTTATAGTAGAATGATTTATAATCCTTTGGGTATATGCCCAGTAATGGGATTGCTGGGTCAAATGGTATTTCTGGTTCTAGATCCTTGAGGAATTGCCACACTGCCTTCCACAATGGTTGAACTAATTTACACTCCTACCAACAGTGTAAAAGTGTTCCTATTTCTCCAGATCCTTTCGAGCATCTGTTTCCTGACTTTTTAATGATTGCCATTCTAACTGGTGTGAGATGGGATCTCACTGTGGTTTTCATTTACATTTCTCTAATGACCAGTGATCGTGAGCTTTTTTTCATATTTGTTGGCCGCATAAATATCTTGTCCATATCCTTCACCCACTTTTTGATGGGGTTGTTTTTTTCTTGTAAATTTGTTTAAGTTCTTTGTAGATTCTGGATATTAGCCCTATGTCAGATGGATAGATGGCAAAATTTTTTTCCCATTCTGTAGGTTGCCTGTTCACTTCTTTTGCTATGCAGAAGCTCTTCAGTTTCATTAGGTTTCTACTTGAGTCTTCCCTGGCCTTAGGAAATAGGCCAACTCTTGTTTTTTTTGAAAACATTTCACCTGGTCTTTTTATTTTTATGCATAATTATGGAATGTTTATGTAATTACATAATTACAAAATATAACACAAATCATACATTAATTACCTTCATATGTGTAATAGCATAGATATTTTCTTTAATCATCTCACACACACACAAAAGAGAAATACACAGGCAGTGTTTCAAAACTGTCTTCTTTTTTCAAACAGAGTGTGGCTTCTGCTTCATCAACACCTCATTGCTGCGAGGTGAGGCTACAATGAGCATAACCAGTGACGAGGTGAACTTCCTGGTGTATCGGTATCTCCAGGAGTCCGGTAAGAGGCTTGGTTTTCTGTCGGGAGGAAATTCATCTTGAGCGTCTTATAAGCAGAATGATCAACCCTTGATTCAAAACCAAACGTACAAGAAGCAGCACTAAGAAGGTTCTTAGTGCTAATGGGGAGAAGAGAAGGTTCTGGAGCCATGTCATCCCACCTTCCTCAATGATAATGACCCTAGTGGACTTTGTTTGTCATCTCTACATGTTTACTACATGCAGCTCTTTTCCTAACCAACATACAGTGCTGGTGGATTTGTTTCCTAGGGCTGCCATAACACAGTACTGCAAACTGGGGTGGCTTAAAAAGAAATACGTTGTCTCCTAGGTCCTGAGAACAGAAGTACAAAATCAAGATGTGGGAAGGTCGGTTCTTTCTGAGGGTGAGTCTCTCCTGTGCCCCATCCTGGCTCCTGGGGCCTTGCTGCAGTCTTTGGATTCCTTGGCTTGTAGGTGCATCACCCTCATCTCTGTGTTCAGATATGTCCACATTTCCCTGTGATAAAGACAGTCAGATTGGATTAGAAATTTACTGTACTCCAAGATAACCTAATGTTAGTAATTGATGTTGAATCCAGTGATAATTACATCTGCACTGACCCTGTTTCCAAATAGCATCACATTCTGAGGTGCACTGTTGGTGAGCACTTCACCCTGTGAATTTCTGGAGGTGGGGGCACACTTCAACCACCAACAGTTGATTTGGAGTCTTTTTAAGCTTTGTGCCCTTAATACCATATTGAATATACAGTATGGAACTTAATTATTTGAAAAGGAATCCCCAGTTCCTAGGCACCCTTTCCCGGAGATGTATGTGTTCAGTTTGAGGGAAACCAGTCTGTGGTCCCTTGGGCATGGATTCGCTCACTGCTGGGTAGGGTACAATGTAGGCATTGGAGCCACCCAGCATGACTTGAGCTGTGGTGGTTAAACAAGTCTGAGTGAGGCCTATTCATTTGAGCCTCAGTTTTCTTGCCCAGGCAAATGTGATTAAGTATGTGAGGCATGTAACATATTGTAAATAAGTGCCCTCCCCATCCAAGCCTGGGTCTCTGTCCCTTGTGCTCCCAGCTACTGCTATTCATGGGAAGTGGGGTGCTTTCTGCATATATATCAGATGCCTTGGATTGGCTGTTGTCATATATAGAATAAGCAATTGGTATACAAAACAAAATAGGTACCTTCTCACCCCTGGGAATCAGGGAAATAATAACCCTTGTGCTAATATCTCAACCTTGGCTCTTAGATGAGCACAGGTGGTCTCCTGTCTCAGAGCTCAGAGCTTCCCAGAGGTGGCTGCAAATGGAAATCACATGTGCCAAAACCTGCCTCCCTCTTCACTCGTGTCGTAGAATGTAGCATTTAGCAACACTTTTGCACAAGGACATGGTGAAGGCCAAAGAGACTTACAGCATGCCTCCAACTTGCTTCCAACTAAGGCGGAGGCAAGACACATCTTAAATATGAATGGTTTTACAGAGATGTGTTCTGTTGCAGAGCTTTTCTGCCTGTTGCCCAAGCATATTGGAAAGTATGTAAAAAGACATTAGCCTTGGTGTATATGTCTGCAGGACATTCATGAAATTTGATTCTTTTTTTGAGGGTTTGCAGTTAGCTTTCTGGGCTAAATTCATGAACCTGTCAGGGTCACAGTTTCCGTGGGCAGATATGAATGTAGTCCAGGTCTGCTGAGTGACAGAGCATCCTTGTTTGCATACCTTCCCCTCCTTCAGCAGTGCTGTTGGTGTAACTTTCTGCATAGAAACAGAAAACTCTACAGTCTGGTCAGCCCTCTAGTGGATAGACTCCAGAATCTGCACAGGACAGAAGCCTGTCTGTTCTGCCTTCCAGAAAACAGGGTTCCTACCAGTTGGACCCTGTGGCAGCCAGGAAAGATCTCTGTGCATTTGCCCACATACCCATGCTGTCCAAGTCATGAAAAATCCAGTGAAGTATTTTCCCCACCTTATATATTTAACTTCTAAATGTATTTATCAGATAGATAGATAGATAGATAGAGACAGGTTAGATAGATTAGACAGGTTAGATAGACTAGATTGGTAGATAGATAAATATTAATAGATTCATTAGGTAAATAGTTTAGATACAGTAGATGTTGAAACATTAGACAGATGATAGATATAGATACATAGGCAGATAGATTGATAGATTAGACAGAGTAGATATTAATAAATAGACAGGGTAGATATTAGTAGATAGATTAAATAGATGGATTAGACAGAGTAGATGTTAGCATATTTGATAGATTAAGATGATGGATAGATACACAGATAAGATTGATCGATAATAATAGATTAGAAGAATAGATATTAATAGATAAATTAGATAGGATAGATTGATTAGATTAGGTAGATACATGGATTTCCTGGCCATGTGACCTACATCACCTGCAGTACTTCTCTCTCGTGATGATGTCATTCATATGAGTTAGTGAAAGAGGAGTGAGTATGCAGAAGAGTGACTGAGATCTCGGCGACCACCTGTTCCACAGCAAGCCCAAGCACAGAGAGATAAAAGGCTACAGTGAGCACTCAACACACAGTGAGGTTGGGCTCTCCATAAAGAGTATGTGGTAGATGACCCAGCAACTTCCCAACGGGTGCGGGTCTTGGTTAGAGTGAGGTAAGGTGAAGGCGAAGCACTTCGCTGAGGTGTCCCTGTGTTCCTGTGCCCTTCATATCCTAGGCTTCTGAACAGAGGGCTCTTAGTTGAGTGGGTGGTTCTTGTCACCGCCTGCTGGCCTAAAGTTTCATCGTTTTGGAGTTTCTGCCCGAGTGGAGACCAAGCTGTGTTCTGTGCCAGTCTCCTCCTGTCGCATCTGTAAGCTGCTGTTGTGAGCATGGTGGTGTCAGGGTCAGCTAAACAGAAAGACATGCCCCTTCCTTCCAAGACTGACCTCACACTTTAGGGGAGTAGTACAGTATGCTTTAAAAAACCTCAGCAGAAACAACCCAGATATCCACTGACAAAGGAAATTCCATCAAAAGAATGTGTGCATCCATTCAGTGGTATGTCATGACTGATCTTTGAAAAGGAAGGAAATTCTGACACAGGCTACAGCATGGATGACCTTCAAAGACACTATGCCACGTGAAATTAGCCAGTCACAAATGGCAAATACCACAGGATTCCGCTTGTAAGGGATACCTTGAGGAGTCTAGTCCAAAGAGACAGTGGAAGGGTAGTTGCTGGGGGATGGGAAGAAGCAGAGGGCATGGAGTTCGTATTTAAGGGTATAGATTCAGTTTTGCAAAATTAATAAAATTAATAAAATTCTCGACACATTTGCTGGCGAAAGTTGCACAACAGTGTGAATGCACCTAATGTCTCTAAACTGTGCACTTAAAAATGGTTAAGATGGAGGCCAAGGTGGGAGGATGACTGGAGGCCAGAATTTCAAGCAAGCTTGGGCAACATAGCAACACCCTGTCTCCACAAAAAAAATTTCAAAAATTAGCCAGGCATGGAGGCGCACATCTGTAATCCCAGCACTTTGGGAGGCTGAGATGGGAGGATCGCTTGAGCCCAGGAGTTCAAGGCTGCAGTGAATGGGGGTCATGCCAGTATACTGCAGCCTGGGCAACAGTGAGACCCTGTCACTACAAAATAAATGTATATTTTTTACCATGGTTTTGGGCAACAGGTTCATGTGTAGATGCATTAAGTTTAGAAAATTAGTCTCAGAAGAAAGAGGGAACCCGAGTAATATTATTACATTTTAATATAACTTAGAGGGAATTATAATTAGGGTGAATTCCCAGTAATTATTACATGATAAGGGCTTTTTCATAGTTCTGTTCAGTGTTTGAGGCAAGTCCCTGGCACAGATAGTGTTATTTGTTAGCTACATTGGTGTCTGACAAAATTTGGTTATTAAAAAAATTAAGCAAAAAATGTGGCTTTAGTCATAATAGCAATATTCTGGCAAAAAGGCCATTATACCTCATTGGGTTTAGGTGAAGCAAGCTGTGTTGTCTCTGTGCCATGGAGCACTGCTCAGCTGTGAAAAGGAAGGAGCTGTGAATAGGTGCAGCAAACTAAAGAAACCTCTAGAGGAATGTGCTAAGTAGAACAATCTATCTCACAACATGCCAGAATCTCTGGGACAAATTTAAAGAAGTGCATAGAGGGAAATTTATAGCACTAAATGCCAATAAGAGAAAGCAGGAAAGATCTAAAATTGACAGTCTAATATCACAATTTAAAGAACTAGAAAAACAAGAGCAAACAAAAGCTAGCAGAAGACAAGCAATATCTAAAGTCAGCGCAGAACTGACAGAAATAGAGACACAAAACACCCTTCAAAAAATCAGTGAACCCAGGAACTGATTTTTGAAAAGATCAACAAAACAGGTAGATCACTAGCCAGACTAATAAAGAAGAAAAGACAGGCGAATCAAATAGAAACAATAAAAAATGATAAAGGGGATATCACCACCGACCCCACAGAAATACAAACTACCATCAGAGAATACTATAAACACCTCTATGCAAATCAACTAGAAAATCTAGAAGAAATGGATAAATTCCTGGACACATACACCCTCCCAAGACTAAACCAAGAAGAGTTTGAATCCCTGAATAGACCAATAACAGGCTCCGAAATTGAGGCAATAATTAATAGCCTACCTACCAAAAAAAGTCCAGGACCAGACAGATTCACAGCCGAATTCTACTAGAGGTACAAGGAGGAGCTGGTACCATTCCTTTTGAAACTATTCCAATCAATAGAAAAAGAGGGAATCCTCCCCAACTCATTTTATGAGGCCAGCATCATCCTGATACCAAAGCCTGGCAGAGACACAATAAAAAAAGAAAATTTCAGGCCAATATCCTGATCAACATTGATGCAAAAATCCTCAATAAAATACTGACAAAAAATCCAGCAGTACATCAAAAAGCTTATCCACCACAATCAAATTGCCATCATTCCTGGGATGTAAGGCTGGTTCAACGCATGCAAATCAATAAACATAATTAATCACATAAACAGAACCAATGGCAAAAAACACATGATTATCTCAGTAGATGTAGAAAAGGCCTTTGACAAGAATTCAACAGCCTTCATGCTAAAAACTCTCAATAAACTAGGTATTGATGAAATGTATCTCAAAATAAAAGGAGCTATTTATCACAAACCCTCAACAAGTATCATATTGAATGGGCAAAAACTGGAAACATTCCCTTTGAAAACTGGCACGAGACAAGGATGCCCTCTCTCACCACTCCTATTCAACATAGTATTGGAAGTTCTGGCCAGGGCAATCAGGCAAGAGAAAGAAATAAAGGGTATTCAATCAGGAAAAGAGGAAGTCAAATTGTCTCTGTTGCAGATGACATAATTGTATATTTAGAAAACCCCATCGTCTCAGCCCAAAATCTCCTCAAACTGGTAAACAACTTCAGTAAAGTCTTAGGATACAAAATCAATGTGCAAAAATCACAAGCATTCCTATACACCAATAACAGAGAGCCAAATCATTAGTGAACTCCCATTCACAACTGCTACAAAGAGAATAAAATACGTAGGAATCCAACTTACAAGGGATGTGAAGGACCTCTTCAAGGAGAACTACAAACCACTGCTCAGTGAAATAAAAGAGGACACAAACAAATGGAAGAACATACCATGCTCATGGATAGGAAGAATCAATATCGTGAAAATGGCCATACTGCCCAAAGTAATTTATAGATTCAATATGATCCCCATCAAGCTACCAATGACTTTTTTCACAGAATTGGAAAAAAACTACTTTAAATCTCATATGGAACCAAAATATCCCACATTGCCAAGACAATCCTAAGCAAAAAGAACAAAGCTGAGGGCATCGTGCTACCTGAGTTCAAAATACACTAGAAGGCTACAGTAACCAAAACAGAATGGTACTGGTACCAAAGCAGAGATATAGACCAATGGAACAGAACAGAGGCCTCAGAAATCACACCACACATCTACAACCATTTGATTTTCGACACACCTGACTAAAACAAGCAATGGGGAAAAGATTCGCTATTTAGTAAATGGCGTTGGAAAACCTGGCTAGCCATAGGCAGAAGGCTGAAACTGATCACTTCCTTACATCTTATACAAAAATTAACATAAGGTGGATTAAAGACTTAAACATAAGACCTAAAATGACAAAAACCCTAGAAGAAAACTTAGGCAATATCATTCAGGATATAGGCATGGGCAAAGACGTCATGACTAAAACAGCAAAAGCAATGGCAACAAAAGCCCAAATAGACAAATAGGATCTAATTAGACTGAAGAGCTTCCGCATAGCAAAAGAAACTACCATCAGAGTGAACAGGCATCCTACAGAATGGTAGAAAATTTTTGCAATCTACCTATCTGACACAGGGCTAGTATCTAGAATCTACAAAGAACTTAAACAAATTTACAAGAAAAAAAAATCAAAAAGTGGGTTAAGGATATAAACAGACACTTCTCAAAAGAAGACATTTATGTAGCCAACAAATATGAAACAAAGGTAATCATCACTGATCTTTAAAGAAATGCAAATCAAAACCACAATGAGATACCATCTCACACCTGTTAGAATGGTGATCATTAAAAAGTCAGGAAACAACAGATGCTGGAGAGGATGTGGAGAAATCTGAATGCTTTTATACTGTTGGTGGGAGTGTAAATTAGTTCAACCATTGTGGAAGACAGTGTGGTGATTCCTCAAGGATTTAGAACCGGAAATACCATATGACCCAGCCATCCCATTACTGGGTATATACCCAAAGGATTATAAATCACGCTGCTATAAAGACACATGCACACGTATGTTTATTGCAGCACTGTTCACATTAGCAAAGACTTGGAACCAACCCAAATGTCCATCAGTGACAGACTAGATTAAGAAAATGTGGCACATTTGTAAACCATGGAATACTATGCAGCCATAAAAAAGGGTTCATGTCCTTTGCAGGGACATGAATGATGCTGGAAACCATCATTCTCAGCAAACTAACACAAGAACAGAAAACCAAACACTTCATGTTCTTACTCCTAAGTGGGAGTTGAACAATGAGAGCACATGGACACAGGGAGGGGAACATCCTACACCAGGGCCTGTTGGAGGTTGGGGGATAGGGGAGTGATAGCATTAAGAGAAATACCTAATGTAGATGACAGCTTGATGAGTGCAGCAAACCACCATGGCACGTGGATACCTATGTAACAAAACTGCACTAGTTGTACATGTACCCCAGAACTTAAAGTATAACACTAAGAAAAAAGAAAAGAAAAACAAGCTGTGTCAGAAGATTGTAGGCTATATGATTCCATCTGTAGGACATGCTTAAGGTGCTGAAAATAATACAGGTGGACACCAGATCAGTGGCTGCCAGGAGTCCAGTGTAGGGATGGGAGTGTGTGCATACAAAGGATGGTTATGGGGGAGTCATTTATTCTGAAAATATTGAGGAGTCAGTTTTTTTTTTGTTTTTTGTTTTTTGTTTTTTTTTTTTGAGACGGAGTCTCGCTGTGTCACCCAGGCTGGAGTGCAGTGGCGCGATCTCGGCTCACTGCAAGCTCCGCCTCCCGGGTTCACGCCATTCTCCCGCCTCAGCTTCCGAGTAGCTGGGACTACAGGCGCCCGCCACCACGCCCGGCTAGTTTTTTGTATTTTTAGTAGAGACGGGGTTTCACCATGTTAGCCAGGATGGTCTCGATCTCCTGACCTCGTGATCCACCCGCCCCGGCCTCCCAAAGTGCTGGGATTACAGGCTTGAGCCACCGCGCCCGGCCGAGGAGTCAGTTTTATTCAATTTCTTATCACCCTTCATTGACATCGGCTCACCAGTTTGTCTGAGCTATTCATCATGAGTCTTTTCAGCACGTTCATCTTGAGCACCAGCTGCTGTAGTGAGGAAGGTCACTGTGTGTTATACTCACTTAAATGGATTCCTTGCCTTCAAAGGGCGTCAGCCTTCTCAGAAGCCAGGAAACACATGGGAAACATGGGATGTAGCACATGATACCATGATAAGACACAAGGTGGTGAGGAGCACTAGGGGAGCTGGGAGAAGAGGACAGTCACATCTATCAAGAGCATGAGGAAGACTACGGTGAAGGAGGGGGTGCTGGTTGTAGCCATAATCACTAGCAAGGTGGGCAAGGGGTGACAAGGGAATTCTAAAGCAGAGTTTCTTACCCTTGCACTTCTAAATTTGGGGCTGGATCATTTTTTGATATTGTAGATATCATTTGTTGATATTGTAGATATGTAGCTGCCAGCCTGTGGATGGCAGGATGTTTAACCATATTCTTGGCCTGTACCTTCCAGATGTCTGTAGCACATAGACAGCCACTCGTCCAGATGTTGCCAGATGTCTTCCCTTTGGGGACAAAACCAGCCTCACTTGAGAGTTAGTGGTCCAGACCTAGAAGTCAAAATGAAATTTCTTGGGAAGAAATCTCATGGGAAGGCAGGCATATGCTTGAAGCCTGGTGAGAGTTGGCATGGCTTTAGAATGGGCTTGGAAGGCCATACCAAGGTGAGGAAGCTCTCCCAGGCCTGCCGAACCTCAACTGCTTTGGAAAAGGAGAGCAGTAGGCAGTTCATGGTGATCAGGAAGGTTACTGCAGTGGGTTTGTGTTGCATTGGGCAGCATATGCGAAGTTCACACGCTATTGCCTGATGCCGAGAATGCACTCATTAGACACCAGCTGTCAATGTTGTTGCTGTTATTGTCAGGCATATCAGAAGAGAAGAGATGAACAAAGGGCTTGGTGACAGTAAGGGCCCAGGACCAGATGGGAAGCAAAGAGAAAAGAAAGGCAGATAGCAGAGATATAGAGAGGACAGAGGCAGGGCATCTGGGAGGCCATGACATTTGTTTACTACTATTTGTGTACAGTCATCCCTGGTATCCACGGGGGATGGGTTCCCGGACCCCCTTTAATACCAAAATCCATAGATTACTCAAGTCCTTGATATGATATGGCATAGTAGTTAACAGATAACTATTTTTATCTTCAGCTGAAACGAATACCAAAGGTACATCCTCCTGTTAAGTTTAAATTAGCTCTGCATAACTTACAATACCTAATACAATGTAAATGCTGCATTTGTTATATTGCATTGGTTTTTTATTTGTATTATTATCATATTGTTTCTCTTTTTTTCTAGTTTTTGTTTTTATGTATGGTTGGTTGAATCAGTGTATGTGGAACAATTGGATATGGAGATATGGATATGGAGAGTCGACTGTGTATAAAAGCAGGTCGGCACACTTTTCCTCACCTTAGTGGGCTTTGTGGTTTCTGTTGCACCTACTTAACTCCCCCCATGTAGTGTGAAAACAGCCATAGAAAACCATCAACTTAAGGGTGTGGCGGTATCTCAGTAAAATTTTATTTACACAGTCACTGGGCCAGACTTGGCCTGCGGGCCTCAGTTTGCAAACCCATAATGTAGACAATTTAGGAATGGCATACAGTGCTCACTGGCTGTGTTACCTATCAAGACTCCAATTATATGTATCTGTTAAAGACTAAATGAAAATTCCAGATTTAATGCCACAAATTGGTGCCCTTAGTATTTGTTTCAGCTGAAGATGGAAAACCAGCAACACAGCTGCCTGAGAACTAGATGTCTGCTTTTCTCTGCCAAATAAGCAGTATTGCTAAAAAGTAGTGACTGGTAATTTAGCAGATTTTGCTGATGAATCAAACCAAAATTAACTGGGTATGTATCCCGGCCCACGGGATCGTCGAAGCAGGCCCTGGAGGAGGGAGTGGGAATTTGGGGGACAAGAGACACGAGAAATGGAGACAAGACAGTGCTCTGATCAAGTCTCGTTTAATGGCGGTAATGCAGTGCCTTATATACACTTGGAGGGGAAGGGGTTGGGCCAGAGGCGGAGATGATCTCATCGCAGAGGGCGTGACCAAGTAGGTATTGGTTTCTCTCGTCGAACGTCATGTTGCACCTGCGCTGTCAGTTGGTAATTTTCCCGGGCAGGGGATGGTGCCTGTGCTACAAAGTAACAATTTTCGCTGCCAGCGGGAGAAAAACAAGTGAAGAAGAAGCAGGAAGAGCGCCATCTATTATGAGGTATTGATACAAAAGAGAGACAACAAATCTAGGGAGGAGGTAGAAGGTGGAAAGGAATAGAGCTTGGGCGTTTAATCATTAATTATTATTTGCTATGGCCGGGGTGTGCAGCTCCGGACAGGTCCCCCTTTTTATTTTTTTTTTTATGATAAGAAAACCCCTCGGGAACTGCGCCTGTCTTAGGTTGGGTCAACTCACCCCCACCTTCTAGGCCCGTCATGGGATAAGGCAGCAGCAAGGGCGGCCCTCCTGTCTTAGGCTCCGATGGAGATAGTGTCCTCTTACCCGTCACTGATTGTCCAGTTCAGCACACAGGGGAGGTGGTCTTATTAAGGCAAATAAGACTCACCATTTTCAGTCATCTCAAGGCGATGATAATGGACCTGTATAGGTTTGGCCTGGAAGGCCTCGATTTGTTGTCTGACAAATGCCATAAGCTTATTAAGGATTATAGGCCCGAGAGTGAGGAAGAGTAGAAGAGTGAGTAAAGGACCAAGAAATGGCAGGAGATAGGGGAGAAGTCCATCAAGTCCAGTCCACAAGGGATTGGCGGCCAGGCCTTTTCTGCGCTTTTCTAGTTCTTCTTGTAACGTTTTTATCTTATCTCTGACGATTCTGGATTTGTTGGTGTAAAAACAGCACTTTTCCTGTAAAGCCAAACAGATCCCTCCCTGTTCTGCCATTAACAAATCTAGACCTCTTCTATTCTGGAGAACTACTTCTGCTAATGAATCTACTTGATCTTGTAAATCTTGTATAGTACTGGATAAGGTCTGTACATCTGAAATTAATTGATTGGATAATTTGGTATATTGGGTTAGTGAGACTCCTAGGCCTGTGGCTCCTGTAGTAAAAGCAGTGGTGATTCCTAGTCCTGCCAACAAGGGAATAAATTGTATGGCTCGTTTTGGTCTATAAATAAAATGTTCAATAGCGGGGATGGGGATAGGTTCATCTCCAGGGATGATATCAATGTCGGGGAGAAGAGTGGCCAGAACACAAAGCCCTGTCCAATGTGTAGGTAGATAAGTATATGCCATGTTGTTTCCACAAACGAAAACCGAGCCATTTATGGCACACAAAGGGTTGGTGGCATTGATTATGGAGGTACAGTTGTCAAACACAACATAGCCTAAATCGATCTCTTTAGTGTTATTATATGATGGTGAAAAGAGGCAAGTGGAATTAGAAAACGTCATTGGTTGAACTAAGGGGGGGGGGATAATAGGACAGGAATTATTTACTAAGGATTCATTTGAGTAATTGGCATAGGACAATAAAAGGTTAGGTATAGCTAGAGGAATAGGGGGGCCCATCTTAAGGCAAAGCCAACAATCATGGGCCAGACTTGTATTGGACATTTGAAGTAAACTGTAAGTGGCATTAAGGATATTAAAAGTCTGAGCATCAATCGTAAGGTTATCTCTAACTTCAGGCAGGGCCAAAGGGTGATATCGAAGTTCAGGATATAGGGCTTTATGAATTTCTTCTAATTTTTTCTGAACAGTTTTAATTCTAGCAGTATCTAATGGACCCCCTCCATCAGAGATATGGACGGGGGCGGTAGTGCTCCAACAAACAGGCTTTCCTTTTTGGCCGTTACAAGGCGATTGTACAAGTTTATTAGTGGATCCTAATACTTGTATGCTATTGGTACCTCCAGTTTGTGTTTTTAGTAACGTGGCCGTATAGTATGTTCTATTGCCTGATTTGCATTGTTGATAGGAGGTATAACAGGAACTATGTACAGAAGATTGGAAAGAGCTACAAGGGCATTCTAGGAGCGGCCCGCTAGGTGAGGTATCTCTTGGGGTAGACTTACATTTCCATAACTGGTTTGGCATTAGGTAAGCTGTCTTGCCCACGCAAGTCACCTGGGTGATTCTGTCTGATGGAGGTTCAGATACTTGTCCCCCGCTGCAATCACAAGGCTGGCCGTATTGTTTTCGTAATAATTCTCTTGCTTTACGAGGGTCACCAAAACCTGCATAGACTGCCACTATGCTATATAGAGCGATTATTCCCCAAAGGAATCTCATGTTAGGCTTCATTTTCTGAAAAACAAGAAGGAAAGAACTTCTCAGGGAGATTTATCTTCCCTGGACTGACAATGGTTATGATTTATTTGTCTTACCAATCTTTCAGGCAGCCATCTGGCTGCATCATTTTTTTGTGAGAAGATGCATACTGAGCCTCTTCCCCAAATTAAAACTGGATTGGGGCCATGCCATGAATTATCAAGTGGATCTTTCCATTTTACCATTGCAAACTGTTTTTGAGATTCAGGATGCCAGAAACGGTCGGCAGCCGATTTTCCATGACTGTCCAAATTTAAAAAATTAAGGATAAACAGGGCATGATTGAGTGTGTTTCTGGGGGTACCCTTCACGGGGTACCAGCTCCCCCCTTTTAATTTTGTGATAACAGTTTTTAATGACAGATGAGCTCTTTCTACTATACCTTGTCCTTGGGGATTATAGGGAATGCCTGTGGTATGTTTAATTTGTAGGGTATTACAAAATTGTAAGAAGGTTTTGGCTAAATAACCGGGGCCATTATCTGTTTTGATTTGTTTGGGTATTCCTAAAATAGAAAAGCAGTGTAATAAATGAGCTATGACATGTTTGGTGGCCTCTCCTGTTTGGAGAGTTGCACTGATGAATCCACTATAGGTGTCTATGCATACATGGATATATTTTAGTTGACCGAATTCTAAGTGGTGAGTAACGTCCATTTGCCAAATTTCATTGGGAATGAGTCCTCGGGGATTAACTCCTAAATGGGGAACAGGTAAATGCGTTATGCAGTTGGCGCATTGTTTAACTATTTGTCGAGCTTGTTCTCTGGTAAGTTTAAACATAAGCCTTAAGGTTTGGGCGTTTAAATGATGTAAGTCATGTGCTTTTTGCGCTTGTTGCAAATTGTCTGTAGTGACTGTGGCTATGGTTTTTGTTGCCGTGTCGGCTGTTGCGTTACCTTGAGTTAAAGGTCCCAGTAATCCTGAATGTGCCCTAATATGCCCAAGAAAAAAGGGAGTAGTCCTTTTTTGAATAAGTTGTTGGCATTGTAAAAATAGGTTAGCTGTGTCTGAAGTATGTTTAATTTGAGACACGGTCTCTAAGAGGGGTATCGAATGAACCAGGTAGGCGCTGTCTGTATAAATGTTAAGTGGCTGACAAGGAAAAGCTGATAGTGCTGCAATTATAGCTTGCAATTCGATCAGCTGAGCTGATGTATAATCGGTCTGGAATTTAACGATTATATCATTGTAAGTGTAAGCGGCAAGTCCTGTGGAAGATCCATCAGTGAAAATTAGTAATGCGTCATTGAGAGGTTCTTTACTGGTAATACGGGGAAACACAAACGCATGAAGTTTGCAAAATTGAATGAGTTTGTTAGGTGGGTAATGGTTGTCAATCACGCCAGCGTAAGAAGCGCAAGCAATTGGCCAGGCTTCCGTATTTTGTAACAGCCAATGGATGCGTGATTGAGTGTAGGGCTGTATAATAGTAGAGGGTTCTATTCCAAAGTATTTTCTACTGTTTTCTCTTCCCAAGATAATTAGATCAGCTATTGCATCATAATAAGGCAACAAAACCTTTTTGGGGGAGGAGGGCAGGTGTACCCACATAATGGGATTATTTTGCCAGAATAAGCCAGTAGGGGTTATTGTTGTGTTAAAAATAATGAATATTAATGGCTGAGAATAATCAATGCTGGTAACAAATTGTGTTGCAATGGCATGTTCTACCTGTTGGAGTGTTATTAATGCTTCTTTAGTAATGGACCTGGGGGATTTTGGATTAGAGTCTCCTTTTAATATATCGAAAAGAGGTTTTAACTCTCCTGTGGTGAGCTTTAAGTACGGTCGAAGCCAATTTATGTCTCCCAGTAATTTTTGGAAATCATTTAAAGTTTTTAAATGATCACGACGTATAACGGCCTTTTGATTAATGATTTTGGGTCCATTAATTTGGAAACCAAGATAGGTGTATGGATCTTGTAATTGTACCTTTTCTGGGGCTATTTGTAGTCCTGCTGCTGTTAACTCCTGTTTGAGTTGGGCAAAACACTGTAAGACTTGTTCGCCAATTTCTCCTGCTATTAAAATATCATCCATATAATGTATAATATACATCTGTGCCCATGTTTTTCTGACTGGCTCTATAGCAGCGGCTACATATTTTTGACACAAGGTAGGACTATTGGCCATACCCTGAGGTAAGACTTTCCATTGATAGCGCTTCATTGGTTGTTTAAAATTTGTGGATGGAAGACTAAAGGCAAATCTTTTTTGGTCAGCAGGGTGAAGGGGAATTGTAAAAAAGCAATCTTTAAGGTCAATAACGATTTTAAAATATTTTTGAGGAATCGCAACCGGTGAAGGCAATCCTGGTTGTAAGGCACCCATAAGGATCATAGTGATATTTACTGCTCTTAAATCTTGTAAGAGTCTCCATTTACCAGACTTCTTTTTAATAACAAAAATAGGTGTATTCCAAGGAGAATTACTTTCCGCAATATGTCCTGCTGCTAGTTGTTCCTGCACTAACTGTTGGGCAGCATTTAGTTTATCATTGAGTAAAGGCCACTGATCAACCCAAATGGGCTCATCTGACTTCCAAGTAATGGGGTCAGCGCACCTTTGGGGTGCAGGTATGTCAGTGGCCTGAGCTAAAAATTTCCAAACCCCTTTTTATCAAGTTGTCCTGAAACCAGTATAGGCTGTGGGATACCGTTTTCTCCTTTTCCAAGACCTTTACCAGGGGTGTATCCTTGAGTTAACATTTGTGCAGTAACTATATCATTTGGACTACACATTATAATTTTCATTTGAGAGAGCAGATCTCGCCCCCAAAGGTTAACAGGTAGGTAAGGAATGACAAATGGCTTAATGAGGCCTGAATTGTTTTCTTTATCTGTCCATGTTAGATATTTAGAACTTTGTTTAGGATTACTGCTTTGTCCAATTCCTCTCAAAGTGAGTTAAAGTTTCTGTGGTAGGCCAATGAGAGGGCCAATCTTCCTGTTTAATGATAGTTACATCAGCCCCTGTGTCTATTAGTCCAGTGAATGCCTTCCCGTCTAACCATAAGGTTAGAGAGGGTTTTTGATTTGTAATTGGTTGCACCCAATATATCTCTGATGATCCGAAACCTTTTATATTTCTATTAGAGTGTTGGATATTATTATCTGTTTTAACCAAAGGTAGCAGGATTAACTGAGCTATTCTAACTCCTTGAGGGACAGTAATAATACTATCAATAGCTCTGGCCATAATTTTAATTTCTCCTTCATAATCATTATCGATAACTCCAGGGAGGACTTGTAAGCCTCTCATGGTGACACTACTTCTTCCTAAAAGTAGCCCAAAAGTGTTAGGTGGTAAGGGTCCATATATTCCGGTATTTAAGGTTTGCGGTCCCATTTCAGGTGTTAGTACTGTGTGGGAGGTGGAACTGAGGTCCAATCCCGCACTTCCTGGGGTTGCTCTACTAAGTTTTGAAATGGATTGCTGTTGCTGGCTGGAACAAAGCTGACTGCCCTATATGCTTGTTTTGGGGCCTGGGGCTGGCCCCTCATCCCATTTCCCTGCCTGGGGGGTAAACGATTTCCTTGACTGTCAGTTTTAGATTTACATTCGTTTGCCCAGTGCCTTCCTCTTTTACACCTTGGGCAAAGGCCTGGGATTTTTGCTTCTGGACTCTTATTTTGGTTTTCACAGCAATCTTTTGCAAAGTGTCCCCTTTTACCGCATCTAAAACATCCCCCTTTATCTCTACCTTTGTTAATGAGGAAGTCTCTCACTGTTTGGCCGCTAAAAGCGGCGGCCATTGCTAGGCCTTGTTGATATGGGGCCCAATATCTGAACAAAGGCGAATGTATCCTGTTAAATCTGTTTTCTTTCGATAAGGTCTGATTGCCGCTTGGCAGGCGGGGTTAGCATTTTCATAAGCTAACTGTTTAACATAATCTACACCCGTTTCTGCATTTCCAAAGATTCTACCTGCTGTGGTCATAAGCCTATGCACAAAGTCTGAAAATGGCTCATCGGGTCCTTGTTTAACCGCTGTGAGGCCCCTGGATCTCCTTTAACGGGAAGTTTTCTCCAGGCTTTTGTAGCAGCAGCCTGGATTTGTGAGAACAATCCAGGATCGTATTGCATTTGGGCCTGAGTGTCTGCATAATTACCTGAACCAGTTAACATATCAAAATCCCAACCGTTTCCTGCCTGTTGATTTCTTTTAGCTGTATCTCTACAATTTTCAAAGAACTCTGACTTCCAAATTAAGTCGTCTCCCCCAGAAAGGACTGCCCTAACTAAGGTATTCCAGTCTGTAGGAGTGAGCCAATTCTCAGCCACAGATTCCACTATAGCAAGAGTATATGGACCAGTAGCCCCATACTGAGAGGCAGCAGTCTTTAACTCTTTTATAATAGTAAAATCAAATCCAGTATGATGCCTCCAAGCCTGTCCCTGTTCATCTATGGTTTCAGTGACCGGAAAAACGTCTTTGGGGGAGGAGTCTTCTCTATGTCGGCTAGCAACTAACCCCCCTCTTGGAACATGTCCAGGCCGCTGAGGTGGGCGCAAGGAACCCTCCATAGCGTCTGAGTTGGGTATTTTTTCATTTCCTGTTTTTAGCTTTTGGAGCCTAATTATCAATGATTGATGTAACTCTTCAAGTTTAATTTGCTCTTCTAGTTGAGCAATCTTTTGCTTTAATTCTTCTTTGGGATCTATTGCTGCCATAACAATAGGCGCAGAAGCCTCATTATGTGTCTTATTATATGGGGGTGGGTATGAAGTAAAGGGAGGCAAATCAGGGTTGTGATATTTAGCTGCCTCTTCCTCTAAATCATCCCAATTTATGTCCGATTGATTAGGCTTATTAATTTCCTCCTCTTTTTGAAGCATCTGTAAAATTGGGTATTTTTTTGGTTTGTTTTCGTGTGGCATTTCTTTACCTGTTACAGAAGGAGACTTGATTTCCTCATGATCACTTTTGAGGGAAATGAGATCCTCCTCCGTATCTTGCGGAGGCTTTGCGAGGTTAGAGCGGGAGCTAACCTTTAAAATATGCTCTGTCTGAGCGACCGCAGCCATGACTTGCGGATCGGCCTCCTCCTTATCTATTAAATCTCTAATGAGGTTCCAATAAGAGAAGGCGGTCACAGGAATTTTTTCCGGCCCCAAAGTATTATAATAGTCCTGAAGACAATCCCCTACTCTACGCCATCTTTTAATATCAATAGTTCCTTCCTGTGGGAACCAAGGGCAAGTGTCTTTTACAAAATCAAAAAATTTAAACAAATCATTACCTTTAACCTTTACTCCTCGTATTTTTAAAGCCTCTTTTAATTGTCCTACATATATTTGATGTTGGCTTAATTCTTGTCCCATTTTGGACGCGTCACTTACCTTCGATTCTGACGCGGCAGGTTCCCGCGGTGATCGGAAGAATTTGACTCCTTTTGTCTTTATTAGCGGTCGACCGTCCTTTGGCGTCCTCTTCCTCACGGAGTCCCTCGTTTCCAGGTCCCTGTTCGGGCGCCACGTATCCCGGCCCGCGGGATCGTCGAAGCAGGCCCTGGAGGAGGGAGTGGGAATTTGGGGGACAAGAGACACGAGAAATGGAGACAAGACAGTGCTCTGATCAAGTCTCGTTTAATGGCGGTAATGCAGTGCCTTATATACACTTGGAGGGGAAGGGGTTGGGCCAGAGGCGGAGATGATCTCATCGCAGAGGGCGTGACCAAGTAGGTATTGGTTTCTCTGGTCGAACGTCATGTTGCACCTGCGCTGTCAGTTGGTAATTTTCCCGGGCAGGGGATGGTGCCTGTGCTACAAAGTAACAATTTTCGCTGCCAGCGGGAGAAAAACAAGTGAAGAAGAAGCAGGAAGAGCGCCATCTATTATGAGGTATTGATACAAAAGAGAGACAACAAATCTAGGGAGGAGGTAGAAGGTGGAAAGGAATAGAGCTTGGGCGTTTAATCATTAATTATTATTTGCTATGGCCGGGGCGTGCAGCTCCGGACAGGTATGGTGGCATACTATTCAACTGAAACGGTTTGTGATGTCATTTCTTGGTTGTGCAGTGTCATCATTGCAAGAAATAAAGCTTGTACTTGGTTTGTTTTAAATCTATTTTTGTTGCCTCGTTAGATGAGACAAATTTTGTAAAGACCATTTCCTCTCTTGTGAGACTATTGCATCTTTCATTCCGAATGGAGAGGGCTTTATGTGAAGGATCCTTCCATCCTTTCTGTGGTTCTTATTTTAAGCCTTTCTCAGTTTATTTTGATTATACTCTTTTTTTCTCTTTGGGAATAATCTTACCTCCTCTGATTGTCCTGTTACTCTAAGGTTTGTGCACAATCGCATGGAAAGAGTGGGTTACTTTTCAGTAGCAACAACCTAGAATCAAGATGAAATGTAAGGAGAGTAGAGTTGGGAGTAGTGGCCTTTTAGATGTCACTTCCCCCACCATGGTGGGGTTGATGAAAACATTTTTGGTTGTCACAATGGGAGTGGATGCCACTGGCTTCTAGTAGGTAGAGGCCAGGGTTGCTGCTCAACATCCTATAATGTATGGGACTGTGTGCACACAGCAAAGAATGATCCTGCCTAAAAGTCAGCCATGCTGTGGTTGAGAAACCTTGCTGAGAAGAGATTCATCAGGAATATGCCTTCCAAGTGGGTGGCAAGGCTGCTGGCTTCAGAAATGTCTCCAGCCTAGCCTATAGATGACACGAAGAAACCCAACCCATCACTGTCACACTATCTTTCATTGAGGTACTACCAAGCTCTTTATTTTCCTGCCCTTTAAGTATCCTCCTGCCCTTTAACTACTTCTGCACCTGCTGCTGGGGCAGTCCTGGGTGCTTTGTTTGTCACTGATATTCTCATCTTTCTTCCTGTGTCTGTCTTGTTGGGCAGAAGAGATGTGTTAATTGTTGCGGGAAAGCTGAGGAGGCACAAGGCACAAAAGTCTCACCACTCTGGCAGATGGTAAATTAATGTGTTCATTAATTCTGGACTCCAAGTTGGAGGGGGTGAGACGTTGGCAGGAGTGCAGGCAGGGTTGGCCCTGGAAGAGAAGCATCTTCCGTGGAGGTGCTGTGCTTCCAAGTGCCTTCCACAGCACCCTGGCTGTTGGCCCCAGCAACCATAGCCTAAGATGCTGATGAATCAAGTCTAAGAGGAAGTGGTCAGCCTTCCTCTATTACCTCATCCTGGGGCATTGTCTTAGTTTGTATGGACTGTAACCAACACCTTAGACTGGGTAGTTTATATACAACAGAAATGTATTGTCCACAGTTCTGGAGGCATCATGATCAAGGTGCTAAGTATTTGCTTTCTGGTGAGGTCCTTTTCCTCATGGATTGCTCCTTCTGTGTCTTCATATGGTGGAAGGGGCAGGGGAGCTTGCCCAAACCTCTTTGACATCCTCATTGTACCAACAAGGAACCTGGGAAAGTGACATTTCTATTTGCTGTGGTCTTCTCTCTTGATTGACTGTGTCTGGGGAGTGGCTGTTGTCCCTTGTGTGTGCCTCATCAGCACCTTGAGGTACTTTTTATCCCCACACTGCAGAGGAGAAAATGCAGACGCAGCCAAATGAGGCAATGTGGACCAGGCACCCAGCCGTAGAGCAAGGACAGAACTCAGCCATCCTGCCTGCTCCTGACATTTTCTCCATCCAGCTTGCCTGCTTGCCTTCATGAGATCACAAGGCCAGAAATTAGTAAGAAAGTCTTACAAGCAAATGGACTGAAAAAATCACTGATTTAGAACCCATATAGAGATGCATTCCAAGAAATGCAACTAGTAAAGATTTCAGCAGATAAGAGGACTTCTGATAACGGTACGTTCCCTAGGTCTTTATGATCATAAAGTGCCTAATTTCCAGTCATGACAACCTGCCCTATCCAAAAGAGGACCCAAACTGATGAAAGATGTTCAAAGTAATAGTACCCCTGTATAATTTTATGCTGCACAGATGTCATTGTGTATCTGCACAAGAAATTCCTTCCAGCAGACAACTTTCAGCTCTCTTTGCGTCAGTCTCAGCCTCCCCACCCTTGGTCTGTCTTTGCTGTTTCATCTCCTTGTTTCAATAAGCTTTAGTTGAATGTGAATACCGTTGTCCACACAGTCTGGAAATGAAATTTGCATTGGAGAACATAGTCGTTTAGAGAGATAAAGTTATGCAGCAAACTATGCACTCAACATTAAAAACCCAGGTGAGACAGAAATCAGGGGCACCCTCCCGGCTTGGGTTAGAGTGAGCATTGCACACCATACTTTACTAGTTGCCTGAGTTGCATCCAGACTGACTGCTGTTCAGAGCTGCTGGTAGTCTAGCTGGACAGCCAGATGGCAATGGAGTCTGTCCATGCAGGGAATTCAAGAATTTTGGTTCCTGTTCCTGTGGGTCTTGAAGTGTGAGGTAAAAAGTGGAATCTCAGAGTCACATAGCCTATGGTTCACATTTTGTTTCATCCTCTTATCATGTGAACCTTGACCTGATGTCTCCAGTGTTTGTCTTTCTATGTGAAACAAAAACAGTACCAACTCCGAACAGTTACTGCAAAGACTGAGGTAGTTTACAGAGTGCCCAGGTTTGGATGAAGCTGGTAATGTGGTCAGACTTGGCTCTGTTTCACAGGGCATGTGATTGCAGGTGTCAGTTCTGTGGCCCAGTGCTGGTTGCAGGAATGAATGAGTGAGACTGGATGAATAAAATATGCCAGAAGCATGAGAGTTTCCTTCCACAGTTGATCTGTCAGCAATGAGGTTTGTTTTTCAGGAGGCATCATCAGCACCTAATGCTGTATTCTGCTGCATTCAGTAGACGTTTCTTGATGCTGTTTCATGGTGGCTGAGAGTGTTTACTGGCTACCCAGCCTTGAATCTCAGGCCCAGCCCTACAAATTGAGCAGTAGGAGACTGCTATTATTCTCAAAAGATCTTGAAGTGTAAGGTAAAAAGTGGAATCTCGGAGTCACATAGCCTATGGTTCACATTTTGTTTCATCCTCTTATCACATGAACCTTGACCTGATGTCTCCAGTGTTTGTCTTTCTATGTGAAAGAGACCTGATTTATCAAGGGGTGAGGGGCAGCATCAGAATGATGCTGAGAGGCTTAAAGCCATTCAGTAGGAGCCACGTGAGTGGCCCCCATCAGCCATGAGAGTCATTATGAGAGAGGAATCACTGCAGCCCAGAGTAGATAAGGAAGATTTCATGCAGTGGAGCCTTGGGCCAATAATGCAATGAGGTCCTGCTTTACCCATTGACTGGAGTTTTTGTATTCTGCACTTTACTGAACACCTCAATGATAAAAGCTTGCAGGTGAAACTTGGTATATATAGCATAGCAGAGAATAGAGTCATTGATGAATACAAGGGTGGGTTGCTTCATTTGGTAGGAATGGGTAGAGGAAAAGGAAAGTGAATATATAGAGAGAAACAAGTAAGAAGGTAAAGATTAGGTTCTTGTAAAGAAACTTGGCTTATATCCTCCAAAAACACAGTGAGGAATTTCAGGATCCAGTGCACCCCCAGGCTGCCTCTGCACCAGGCAAAGTGACCCAGCCCTGCCAGGCAAGGTTGCCTCTATTAGGAAACTCCCTGCAGCACCCGAGACTTGCTGGCAGTAGGATGCCACCTCCCTCTCCTTGATGAAGGGCTGTCACAGCTTCCCTATCACCTCCAGACTTCCACAGATGCTCGGTGACCTTGCCTTCTTTCCTTGAAGCAGACATCATCCGCAAGAGCAAGGCATGGCTTTCTGTGTATTCAGTACTGATCCTCTGCCCCCCTTTATTTATTATTTAAATAAAGGCTCTTTAAATAGGAACCTTTATTCAAAGCTGATCTGAAAATACCTTTAAATGGCCAAGCGTCATTGATCAACAGCTTCCTACAGAGGCAATGAAAAAGATGATGCACTGGGAGAGAAGAGGAAAAGAGCCAGTATCTGTTAGAAAACATAAAACTCCTGGTATTTTGAGAAAATAATTCAGCGCCACAACAATCAGTGCAGAACAGGCTCGTTTCCGTCTTTGGACTTCAGGTTGTAATGCAGTTGCCCCCAGTGCACTTGGGGTTCAGTGTTTGCTGTTTCCTTATCTTGGGCTGAAGAAAGGTACACTATGTTCTTGCAGCGGGTGACACAGAGTAGCTTCAGCGTGAGCTTCTGCAGAGTATTGTGAACCATGGAGTTGGGGGGATCCTGGAGTCAAATCTGTGTAACAGGAATGTCCAACTGGGGCATGCAGGGCAAACTCTTTATTTATTTATTTATTTATTTATTTATTTATTTATTTATTTATTATTTATGTTTGAAATGAAATCTTGCTCTGTCGCCCAGACTGGAGTGCAGTGGCGTAATCTTGGCTCACTGCAACCTCCGTCTCCTGGGTTGAAGTTATTCTCCTGCCTCAGCTTCCTGAGTAGCTGGGACTACAGGTGTACACTACCACATCCAGCTAATTTTTCTATTTTTAGTAGAGACAGGATTTCACCATGTTGGCCAGGCTGGTCTCCAACTCCTGACTTCAGGTGACCCACCTGCCTCGGTCTCCCAAAGTGGTGGGATTACAGTTGTGAGCCACCATGCCCACCCTGTTCTCTGCCTTGTTAACAATACTGAAATGGTTCTACCATTTAAAGGGCCTTGTTCCAACATACCAATTTTGGTTTTCCTGGGACTGAAATCTCTCCCTCTCCCCCTGCCCTTTTTCACCTTACTGAACCCAAATCAGAAGGGCCCCTGGGCGTCCTATGGTGCTGTCTTAGCCCACAAATTAAATATGTTTGAAATTTGCAGACCACCTTCAGATCTCAATGACTGCGCCTCCTTCCTTCAATTTGGGTCTCACTCAATGTCACCTTTCCCGTCTTGCTGCAGGTTTTTCCCACTCGGCTTTCACATTTGGGATCGAGAGCCACATCAGCCAGTCCAACATTAATGGGACGCTAGTGCCACCAGCTGCCCTCATCTCCATTCTGCAGAAGGGACTGCAGTATGTGGAGGCTGAGATCAGCATCAACAAGGTATGTAGCTGCTAGGCCTGGCCCCCGAACAGCGGAGCCTTGGGAAGGTGCAAGAGCTTGGAACACACTGGAAGCTAACATATATTTCCCTCTGGCATTTGGGATTAATTCAGTGGCAGGGTGCACTGGCTCATGCTTATAATCCCAGGATTTTGGGAGGCTGAGGCAGAAGGATCACTTGAGCCAGGAGTCTGAGACCAGCTGGACAACCTGGCAGAAAACACCGTTTCTCCAAAAAAATGTAAAGATTTGCTGGGTGTGCTGGTACACACCTGTTGTCCCAGCTCCTGAGGATGATACTGTCTAAGTCCACAAGGTCGAGGCTGCAGTGAGCTGTGATCACCTGAGGGCACTCCAGCCTGGGCAACCCTGTGAGACTGCATATCTGAAAGAAAGAAAGAAAGAAAGAAAGAGAGAGAGAGAGAGAGAAGAGGGAGGGAGGGAGGGAGGGAAGGAAGGAGGGAAGGAAGGAGAGAAGGAAGGGAAGGAAAGAAGACCACATATCTAAAAGAAAGAAAGAGAGAGAGAGAGAAAGAGAAAGAAAGAACACTGGTTTCCCACCCCACTTTAACATCTTACTGATTGGTTGTGTGTATACACAGTAGCAAGTTTCCAGTGCCCCTCCGACATGGGTCTGTATATTTTACTTAAACGCAGACTCACTGGCTGCTGACTCATGTTAACAATTACACTGCCACAGTTGAAAAAGATGCAGCAGACCTTCAACTGCTCTGGGCTTCGGAGTGGACTTTTGCCTTGCACACACTATGACTTGTTCTGTCTTCTTGATTTCTTGGAGTAGGTTGAAACTATGTTTCCTGAGAACCTGACAGGGCATCACCAGAGGCTGCATCAGGGCAGAGAGGTGATAGCTCTTGTGTTAAAGAGAATCTCAAGGGATGTTTTCATTATCAGCATAGTTGTAGAGCTGATGGGGTGGGAGGATGGAATCATAAATACACATTAAAATTATGCATTTGGCTGGTATCCCATCCCACTTTTTAGATTGTACCACAATAAGGTGTTGTGCCAGTTTTATACCAATTTTGGTTTTAAACAACACCCCTTTCCCTCTCTTGCCCCATTCTGCTGTGGTCTCGGGAATCTATAGTGAAGATCTTCTCAACTTCTGGGAACTTCTGGAATCCACAACCTTTCTTGCCACCTTCACCTGTTTCTATTTTGTTTTTAAATTAATTTAATTTTTTTTGAAGCAGGGTCTTCCTCTGCAACCAGGCTTGAGTGCAGAGGCACTATCAGAGTTCACTGCAGTCTGAACTTCCAAAGCTCAAATGATCCTCCTTCCTCAGCCTCCAGAGTGCTGGGGCCACAAGCATGCGCCACTGTGCCTGCAGTCCCTGTTGTTGATTCCTCAGTCTCCAGCTCCCTCTTTCTGTTCCTGTTTCTCCTACTCTGACCAAAGTACATGATTCTGCCCAACTTCTCCGTTTTCTACCTGGTAGTTGGATTTTTCCAGGATTCCCTCTATCCTGTCTTCCTAGGAACCGGTCTCACCCTTAAAAACCTTTCTTCTTTGCAGCATGTTATGTTGCTTTCTTTTCATGGTTTAAAAACCTCTTCTAGAAAATCACAAAGTAATATATCCTGTTCTCTTTTCTCCTTTTTTTTGGGGGGGGGGTGTGTGTGTGGGGTGGACAGGGTCTCACTCTTTTACCCAAGCTGGAGTGCAGTGGCACAATCATAGCTCACCGCAGTCTCCACCTCCTGGGCTCACATGATCCTCCTGCCTCCGCCTTTCAACTAGCTGTGAGTACAGGTGCATGCCAGCACACCCAACTGATTTTTGTATTTTGTATGGTGATGGTGTTTTGCCATGTTGCCCATGCTGGTCTGAAATTGCTGGGTTCAACTGATCCTCCAACTTCTGCCTCCCAAAGTGCTGGGACTACCAATGTGAGCCCCTGTACCTGCCTCATTTTTTCTTGTATTTTTGCCCACCATTTTGCACAAAGCCATAGCTGTAAAAACTCTGGTGTCTGTGCCTCTCTCATGCTCTTTCTTCCCTGGCAACCGTCCATCTTTTTCCCTTCTTCATTTTGGACCCCTGGGGTCTTCAGGTTGCCCTGTCCAGCACCATGCAGTGTCGTTATCCTAGTGTTACCAGCAGAGGGTGTCCAGGTTCTTGGTGTCTTGAACAAATAATTAGACAAAACACACAAACAATCAAGGATAGAATAAAGGGATTTATTGAAAATGAAAGTACATTCCACAGCAGGGGAGCCCAAGCCCAAGCATTCGGGCTCAAGGATCCCATTACAGAATTTTTCAGAGTTTAAATACTCTCTAGAGGATACCATTGGTTCCTTGGTGTACACTGTATGTAAATGGAGAGGATGAAGTAAAGTTACAAAGTCGCTTACTCGGCATACGCTCTATGGAGAGGATATTTCCTGTCATAACTGATGTGCAAATCGACCTTATGTTCCCTGCCTCATTCCCCACTAAGAGATGTGATCCTCATAAATATTTATGGGAGGCAGAGAGACCAATGGTCTTTTTTCTGTAACTGCTTCATGCTGGCTTGGGGCATAGTCCCTACCTATTGGGGATCATGGAACTCTCCACCCTGCCGTATCTAGTGGAGGCAGGATAGCTCCTTGATGGCCAGGGTTGGTGTCTTCACCTGGAAGTGACGGGAGCTGTTGTTGCATGATTATCTGAAGCTTGATGGTCTCCAGGAGAGAGGAAATGCATTTGGTTAAAAGATTGAATGGGAAC
Organism: Macaca thibetana thibetana; assembly: GCF_024542745.1. NCBI lineage: Eukaryota > Metazoa > Chordata > Mammalia > Primates > Cercopithecidae > Macaca > Macaca thibetana. The sequence goes on along the minus strand of NC_065599.1, from coordinate 10,137,279 downwards.
TTCAGCAGGTGGATACTTACACTGTCAGGAATGTTATAGAGATTTGCAGGAGGAAAGCAAAACCTGGCTTGTGGTGTGTTCTAGGATCTGCGTTTCCTTAAAGTCTTAGCATAAATGACTGCATTTTGGTTTGGTTTTGTCTGTTGGGGTTTATTGCATGAGCTTAGTCCAAAACAATGATCTCCCAGAATTTTGTTTTAAAATTTGCCTTTTTTGATCAGGTTCTCACTTAGGTAAGAGTGTGACCAAAACGTAGGACCTTACTGCTACTCTGAGTTACAGTCATTTTGGGTTACTGGTCTCAGCATGTCATTCATAGGTTACACTTTCCTCAGGGTCACACATTACTTTCAGCTCTTGTCATTCCACTTGAAAAGTGACCATTTGATGTTCTAGAGATGGCTGCAGGAAAGCATTTAAAACCCTCGAGAGAGTATAGCACACTAGGGAGACTATTATTACGATTATTGGGAGGATAATACCAAGAGTTTGGAGTATGTTCTTTACATAAAGTCCCCATAAGCCAAACCTTCTAAAATCAAATAGATCAAAGAATGAGTTAAATAGTCAGTTCATTTTCTAAGCAGTCCGTTCATCATTCACCTACCCCTGAATCTCTGTAATCTTCATTTGATGTATTTCTCCATAGGCCTCAAGTGTCAGCAGCTGTACAGGTACTTATCTGTTCAGCCAATTCTATTATTTAGCATAACTTTCACAAGAGAATTTAAAGTCTCTTGTATAACTGTGCCATAGAATGTGCCACAGAGCCTATTATAGGAACTAGATTTTTAGTCATTGCCTGTTTTACTTTAAACCACTGAAAAAGGACCTAACAAATGATTCCCTTCTAGAAGAGTGAAGGCCTCCTAGCAGTGTTCTCTTTAAGCCATGATGTGCATTAAGAGAAGTGAACCAGTGTTTTGTTTTTGACTGATTACTAGGCAACGTATGTATCATTGAAGTTTCTTACCTGCATTAGGCCTTTATCCTTTATCTATCAAAGAATAAACTTATCCATATATAAGGCTGGCTACAAACTCTTTCAAAAATAAATGTAAGTGCACATAAGAGACCCCTTTTCCACTCCTGTTGTTCACAGAGGTATAAGCAAAAGAAAATATTCAAAGATAAGAGTTTCTTGACAGTAGAAGTCTTAATCTGTGAACTTGGGGAAAGCTGTTCACATCAAGGATACCATCTTCTTTTTGTGAGAAATTTCCCTGTTAGTTTTACCTTAAGAGTTCCAATGGGTGTACAGTTCCAAGAGCATGGAGGGACCCTTCTCAGTTGTAAGACCATAAGCCCAAAGCCCCAGGTCCCTAACACAACAGTGTAGAAGTGTTCTTTAAGTGTACTTTAAGTTCTAGGGTGTTCTTTAAGTGTACTTTTAGTTTTGCATGTGCAAAACGTACATTGTAGTGTGGATGGCAAAAACAGTCTTTCTTTGATGTTCTCAGAAGATCCAAACCATAAAAAGCTTTCTTTACCTGCTGAAAATACACTGTAGCATAATAATTTGCTGTTGTAACATCAGCCCAATTGCATGGGAAAACTTTTATTCAACCAGAACATGCACTGAAAATAATAATTGAATGAAATCCCTTTATAAAATGGCCCACAAGCTGACCAAATGTACCTGAAGAATTTGTAAGTTACCACACCAATGTATTCAATTTGGGTTATTTTATCTTTTCCATGCTGAGTCATGGCATGCAGAACTTTTAGTAATAAGAACTTTAAGGACTCAGGAAGGACAAGGTGGCCATCCTCTTGGTTCTTCATGAGTCCATGCCTAATTAACATTTGATGTGTCCTCTTGAATACCAGTTGTTTTTCCAAATTAGGTGCATAGCACTGATTTATGATAACCTGGGTTATCATAGGTAATGCAACTGAGACTGTGGCATTTATTCAAATTGTGTTTTTAAAAAATTTCAGTATCAGCTGCTTTAACATGAAAATCTGACAAAGTATTTTCCTGATATTTGATTAATTTTTTTATTTTTTTAATTTTTTGAAACAGAGTCTTGCTCTGTCGCCCAGGCTGGAGTGCAGTGGCACGCTCTCAGCTCACTGCAAGCTCCGCCTCCCGAGTTCACGTCATTCTCCTGCCTCAGCCTCCTGAGTAGCAGGGACTACAGGTGTCCACCACCACACCCGGCTAGTTTTTTGTATTTTTAGTAGAGTCGAGGTTTCACCATGTTAGCCAGGATGGTTTTGACCTCCTGACCTCATGATCCGCCTGTCTCGGCCTCCCAAAGTGCTGAGATTACAGGTGTGAGCCACTGCTCCCAGCCGATATTTGATAAATTTTTTGTTTTACTTCAGTTAGCTGCTTTATACAAGGAAATCTGGGTATTTCTGTGGTTTACAACAACAGCATAATAAACATACTTAGACATTAAAATTTTAGAAACCCAGTACAATTTTGGAACATATGTTAGTGTTATTCACAAAAGTATAATGTAAAAAAGACTGAACATCATGTTTGCAATCCCGTGTACCTAACATGTCAAATAATCCCATTTATCTCTTTTCTGGATGTTTTCAGGGGCCCTCTGATCCATCCAAAAAGCCGTGCATTAGGAAAGACATTGAAACTGAAGTTAGATTTTTGAATTCAGATTACCATAAATTATGTATTTTGCCAGAATTATGACTCAGAAATTTTAAAGAAGTTCTTATGTTCTTACACACCTTACATGTAAAACTGTTTCTGGTAGTCTTAATTGCATGTTGCAATGTTGATTCTTAGCAATTTAATTTTAACATAAAACCTGTTAAGTTATATTAATTATGTACTAGGTGTTGATAAGGTCTGATTGTTTCCAGCATAGCTAGGGGTGTGGCCAACTCCACATGTCCCCAGGACTTACCTAGCTGGAAAGCAGACAAGTTAAACAATTCTCAAAAGCGAAAGAAGCAGCTTATAACCTTAAAGCATTCAGCAAACCTAATATTTGGACATAATTTACACCACATATTTATTTACATTTTGAAGAGAATTATATTTTACCAATAACTTTTAAAATCATCTTTATTTCCCAAAGATTACTCAAGTCATATGAATTAAATAAAATGCACTGCACTTTTTTTTTTTAATCATACTTTAAGTTCTAGGGAACATGTGCACAATGTGCAAGTTTGTGACATACGTATACATGTGCCATGGTAGTGTGCTGGACCTATTAACTCGTCATTTACATTAGGTATTTCTCTTAATGCTATCCGTCCCCTAACCCCCCATCCCCACGACAGGCCCTAGTGTGTGATGTTCCCCGCCCTGTGTCTAAGTGTTCTTGTTGTTTAAGTCCCACTTATGACTAAAAACATGTGGTATTTGGTTTTCTGTCCTTGGGATAGTTTGCTCAGAATGATGGTTTCCAGCTTCATCCGTGTCCCTACAGATGACATGAACTCATCCTTTTTTATGGCTGCATAGTATTCCACAGTGTATAATTTGCCACATTTTCTTAATCCATTGTATCATTGATTGACATACGGGTTGGTTCCAGGTCTTTGCTCTTGTGAATAGTGCCACAATAAATATATGTTTGCATGTGTCTTTATAGCAGCATGATTTATAATTCTCTGGGAATATATCCAGTAATGGGATGGCTGGGTCAAATGGTATTTCTAGTTCTAGATCCTAGAGGAATTGCCACACTGTCTTCCATGATGGTTGAACTAGTTTACAGTCCCACCAACAGTGTAAAAGTGTTCCTATTTCTCCACATCCTCTCCAGCACCTGTTGTTTCCTGACTTTTTAATGATTGCCATTCTAACTGGTGTGAGATAGTATCTCATTGTGGTTTTGATTTGCATTTCTCTGATGACGAGTGATGATGAGTATTTTTTCATGTGTCTGTTGGCTGCATAAATGTCTTCTTTTGAAAAGTGTCTGTTCATATCCTTTGACCATTTTTTGATGGGGTTGTTTCATTTTTTCTTGTAAATTTGTTTAAGTTCTTTGTAGATTCTGCATATTAGCCCTTTGTCAGATGGCTGGATTGCAAAAATTTTCTCCCATTCTGTAAGTTGCCTGTTCACTCTGATGGTAGTTTCTTTTGCTATGCAGAAACTCTTTAGTTTAATTAGATCCCATTTGTCTATTTTGGCTTTTGTTGACATTTCTTTTGGTGTTTTAGTCATGAAGTCCTTGCCCAACGCATTGCACTTTTTAACTTTTCTGACAAAATATTTGATTTAAGCTTTTATTATTATTAAACCAATTAATTAAACTTTTTTATTAATTAAAACTTCCAGAGGAGATAAACAGTGACTATTACCTTTTATTTAACCAGTTAATCCTGCCTGTAATCCCAGCTACTCAGGAGGCTGAGGCAGGAGAATTGCTTGAACCCAGGAGGCAGAGGTTGCAGTTAGTTGAGATCACACCATTGCACTGAGCCTGGGCAAAAAGCATGAGACTCTGTCTCAAACAAAATAAAATAAAAATAAAAAAGAATATTTCCAAATAGTTTCAAAATTTTGGAGAAATTAGGCAGAGAGAAAAACATGTAACTTACATTCCATTGTTGAGAGTATTCTCAACCCACTTAAAGTAGCAGGAAGCCTAAAATCCAAAAAGTTAGTTTAAGGATTGAAAGCTGGTGTGCTCCATTAATTTCTGCAGGCCCAATAAAGGTAGCTTGGAAATTCAAGGTAAATGGAACAAATGATGACTTGCCAGAAATGCATAGAAAATAAAATATTCACAGAACCAAAAAAAAAAAAAAAGCTTTCCACTAGGAACTAAAAAATATCATGGAGAGAGATATATATATATATACGTACATATACACATACACTCAAGCAAAGCCAGTGAATAGACAGCAAGTGAATGAAAACTAGAAGCAAAAACAAACAGGAAACCAAACCTAAATGTTCCTACTCAATTTACCCTGGAGACTACAGTGTTATCTAGGCTTTTAAAAAACCCATATATTGAATATTTTATTCCTGACACACAATTTAATATCTTTAAGTTCACTAATATTATGCATCCTGTGCAACTGATAAATTCACTTTAATTACGTGACCAGTAATCGAGACTGAAAGGTTTAATTATGAAAGTATTAATTAACCAAATGTCTCTAAGAATGTCTTAAAGATTATTTGATTGTTTAAACCTTTTCCAGCCAGGCGTGGTGGCTCTTACCTGTAATCCCAACACTGGGGGTGGCTGAGGCAGGTGGATCACCTGAGGTCAGGAGTTCTAACCTGGCCAACATGGTTAAACTCTGTCTCTGCTAAAATGCAAAAAATTAGCTGGGCAGGGTGGCAGGCACCTGTAATCCTAGCTATTTTCAAGCAGAAAAATTGGTGGAACCTGGCAGGCAGAAGTTGCAGTGAGCCAAGATTGCGACATTGCACACCAGCCTGGACAAGAAGAGCGAAATTGCGTCTCAAAAAAACCCCAAAATACGCAACCTTTTGCACATTTTTCTGCCTTACTTAATGATTACTTACTACATTGTTTCATAAGTAACCTTTTCAAATCTGTAATTTGAACTTAACTTTTAGATAACTTCTGAATTAGACAAAACGATTATTTTTTCTGCCAGTAACATAACCCTTTCTGGCACGTTTTGTATACAGAATTACATGTTAATTAGAGTTTTTATCCTTAGTAACCTAAAACTTTAGTGAAACCCTAAAAAGCAAGAAATCCTGAACTATCACCTATGAGCATTTATGGATAAGAACAGTTCCACATTTTATGACCCTATCTTAACTGGAAATGACCCAGATATTAAAGGAACATCAATAATAACTTTAAGATTTTAATGTACATTAAAAGTTTACCTAAAACAATTATCCTATTCACTGTACATAATTTTTATTAAAGAAGGGAGACGTGAGACATTAATCAACATATGTAAAATGAACATTGGTTTGGTCCACAAAGGCAGGATGACACCTTGAAGCAGGGAGAGGGCTTGGGTCTTCCAGGTCACAGGTTGCAAAGACAACATAAAATTTGGACAAAATGTATGCTGACAATTCTGAAGGCATTTCTCTTTTTATTCCACCAATAATTTTAAAGCTAGTTACACTTGTAAGTCACATGAACTTAAAAATTGACTAGACTTAATTTATGAGTTTTCTTTTACTTACAAATCAATTTGGTAAACACTACATATAACAATGAGTGCACATACAAATAAAGACATCTAGATATGGATACACACACATAAACAAAGATCCAATCCCTTAGAACCTTGGCCATGAGATAGCAATAGAAGCTTGCTGGTTTTTCTTTGCCCCAATAGATGTTTGTAATGCTTGTTCCCCAGTGCCATAAAGAAACAGCACTTAAACATAAATTTGATTTCCTCAGTAAGGCCCATTTTTTAACTTTCTGCAGAAAGGGTACATTTGCCAGCAGTTTTGCCATGAGAGTACACTGAACAAAGGAAACAGGGTCATTTATCACCTGATGCGTCCACCTTACTGCCGTGTCTGGTTTCCACTGCCTGGAATGGGACCTCACATTCTGTATTTGACCTGATTGGCTAGCAACTTAGAACTTTTTAAAAGAGGCAAAGGTAGAGGAGAACAAAGGAAGGAGGAAGTAACTAGTGGAATGTTGAGAAAGGTAAAAACACTTTTAAGTAGGGAAGAGGAACAGGCTATGACCTAATGCTTGCTTGGACCAGTATAAGCATGCCAGGAAAAATATTTAGGCTAAACTGTGTGAGCTAAGAACATAAAGTACATTGATTTCTTTATCACAGCTAGCAGATAGTTAAGAACAATGTTAGCACATGTCTTTGAATAAATTTTGCTTCTAAGAGAAGTTACTATTTATTCCTAGTTAGATGGGGAGGAGAGTGTTTGAAGAGGAGCCTCTACTTTACTTTTAACATAGATAATCCAGTGAAGGCTGTGCACCAAAATTTCTGGTAAAGCAGTCTCTGTGGCAGTTTGATTTTTAAAGTCCAAACCTCCCAGATTCCAAAGAGCACTGGGTCCAAAGAATACCAAAGGAGGCATCACATGTTAACCAGGCCCCCTGCTTACAACAGCAGCACAAAAGCCTGGATACATGCAACGCCATCCTGCTTTCTCACTTGACACCAAAATTCAGATTCTGAATAATTTTCTAAACAAGCAGCATTGCAACTGTGAGAGAAAATTCTAAGGAGGGCTTATGACTAGACCTTAGAACCTCTGCCAAGAGTGTCCCCTTTGGACAGGTTAAGGTCTGCAGGATATCCTGCAGTGTCTTCGTGTGGGGCCCAGTCTTAAGAGTGTGAGATTTCTCTGACCTTAGGTGGGTACCAGTGCCACTTTGTTTGCTTTCCCTCCAGAGCCTACTATGAGCATTCCTTTGGTACCTAGGTGTAATCCACACCTTTTAACATCCTTATTACACTTTCCCATGCTTGCCATTCCATGAACTTTAATGATAGGAACTGAAGATTGGGTGGGTTTATTTTGTCCTTAGCCAGTTGAATAGGGGAAGAAAAGAATTTAGCATAAGAAAAGAAGGTTTAAGTCACCAGAAACACATGTGAGTTCTCTCTGAGCCATGCGGAAGGTAGGGATCAGGGACCACACCCAGAAAATATTTTTTAAAAAAAGTCCATCTCCCTTCTGGGCAGGGCAGTTATAACTTCCCTTTCGTTCTGCGGGTCACTATCAGGGAGTGACCCCAGCCAGTTGCCCTCAATCTTCAAGGAGCTACTAGGAAACAGCCACTGAAAGACCAAAAAGGAAAGAGGGGGAAGAAAACAAAAAAGACCCTGGTTTCTTAAGCAAATCAGCAGTGACAGTCAGGCTTCTTTACATGGAAACCCTTTAGTTTCACTGGCAGAGCCAGAAACCTGCATTTGCTTCCATGTTTAGGCACTGCTGCCCAAGGGTTCAGAGTTGGAAGGGAAAAGAGGGAGAGAAATATTCTCCTGTATGGAGCAGAAAGGAAAAGGAGAAACATAAATCCCAAACTTTGGGGCTACCTTCTCCTGGCGTTTCTCCTGGCTGGCTCACCAAAATATATTATTGATGGAGTGTGTCCAGGTTCTTGGCATCTTGAAGAAAAAATTGCATAAGATGCACAAACAAAGCAAGGAAGGAATGAAGGGATTTATTGAAAATGAAATTACACTCCACAGTTTGGGAGAGGCCCTGAGAGCATAAGGTCTGAAGGCCCCCATTACAGAATTTTTGACAGTTTAAATACCCCCTAGAGGATTCCATTGGTGTACACCCTGTGTTAATGGAGAGGATGAAGTAAAGTTACAAAGTCATTTACTTGGTATACACCCTATGGAGAGGAAATTTCTTGTCATAGCTGAAGTGTCAATCAACCTTATGTTCTCTGCATGCACACCCTATTTTCCTACCTCTCTAGGAGGACACATGCTTGAGGCCAGCAAGATCTCAGGTCTCAGGGTACTGTGACTCCATTTTCCTCTGCTCATTGCCTTCTGCCTATCCTCTATTGAGAAGCCTTCATAGCTTCCTTTCCTTGGCACTCCAGATTCCAGCACTCTGAGGGCCAATGAAACACCATCCCATTTGTCACAATGGTTTCTAGTCATTAAAAAAATGTGTCAGGCCAGGGGAGGTGACTCATATTTATAATCCCTACACTTTGGGAGGCCAAGGTGGGAGGATTGCTTCAGGCCATGAGTTTGAGGTTGCAGTGAGCTGTGATCATGCCACTGCACAGCAACTTGGGTGACAGAGCAAGACCCTGCCTCTAAAGAAAGAGAGAGAGAAAGAGAGAGAGAGAGAGAGAGACAGTGTGCTCTTGGAGTTTAAAAACAGGACGTGTTTTTACTGTCTTGGACAGTTACAGCATTTTGTGATGTGCTTTTTCATTTGAGTGAGCACATATGAAGGAGGAGGGGGATATGAAAGTGTCTTGACCAGTCACCATTGTCCACTCCATGGTCAGAATCAGGGGCCAAGGTTGCCTGAAGAGGTGATGCTGCTAGTTGTTTATATAGGTTGTATTGCTTCCCTTATTTCAAATAGTGTCTTGTAATCAGAAGTCATCTGGGGTGATGTTTTGCTTAGTTCTTAAGCTGAAATACGAGCCTTTCAATTTTTCCTCGTTTCCGAGGTTGTTCAACTTTAGGGTGTATAAAAACATCTTTGCGTATGCACCAGACACTACCCCAAGGCATATTGAGTTTCATGTGATTTGAATATTTGGCATGCTTCACAAGGAAAGAACTTCCTCCTGTATTTTTAAATGTGTGTGGAAAGTTTTTTCCAGTAGATGGAAATCAGAGAATCAAAGAATGTTAAAAAAAAAAAAAATGAATCAGAACAAAATAATGTTGTTAATTGTGTCAGGACTCTAGTTAGTCTAACCCTGAACCCAATTAGTCATTTCAAGTAGCAGCAGGTGCCTATTTTATTAAATCTCATGGACAGATGGACTTCCAATCCAGGCCTGAATGGTGTGGGCATCTCATTTGGGCTCTGCTTCTGAAGTATTAGCCTCCTGTATTAATGGATGGTCATTTGCAGAGATTTTGCACACTCACGATAGCACCTGGACAGGGCTTCTCCACTGCAGCACTCCACTGCAGCACTCAGTATTCTCCACGGCAGCACTCAGGACTGGTTGAGTCTCTGTAGTGGGGCTGTCCTGGGCATTGTAGGTGTTCAGCAGCATCCCCGGGCTCCACCCACCAGGTTCCAGAAGCATTCCTCCTCTCTTAGTTGTGACAACCAAAAGTGTCTCCAGACATTGCCTAATATCTCCTAAGGAGGCATAGTTACCCCCCATTGAGAATCACTGCATCAGGGATACCACAGTTTGTCAAGAATAAATGGCCTTTTTGTCCAGAATGCTGCAACTGGGTTTGACACCCAAAAAAGTGGTCACACGTGGTTCTTAACAACAGTTTGCCATGTTCCCTGCCCCTTGCCCACCATGGAATTGTTCACCCCAGGTTCCTGGGCTCCAGGTTGTTTTGTATAAAGTTTCAGTGCCACAAAAGAAATAACACTCAAATTTAAAATTTTCTTTTTAATTCTCAGAAAGACAACTTACTTCTATAGAAGGGTGTACCCTTACACCCAAATTACATCCAAATTACAGATGGAGTAATGGTGAGTGCACACCCGACAAGGAAGGGGAAGGGGTTTTTATCCCTGACTCATGTGGCCCCTCCTGCTGTGTGGTTCCTCTATTAGCTAGGGTTAGACCACAGAGGCGAGAATGACAGGTAAGTGATTTGGCGGGGAAAATGATTATGACAGAGCAGGTAATCAGAATGAGTCAGGGTGGAGCAGGTGATTGAAATGAGTCAGGATAGAGCAGGTAATTGAAAAAGATTGCTTTATGAGGAAGTTAAGTTTAAAAGTAGAAGGTAAAGAATTGAACCTACTGACATGTTGATTCTTTGAAAAGAAATATAGAACTCACGTCTAACAACCCCTCCCCTTGTATTTCCTTACAGCTCTTTCTTCTCTGACTTTTTCTTTAAACATGTCTTGGCTTAGTTGTTTTGCTTAATTTTCCCAAAGAAGAAGCTTCTCTGGGTAAGGTGGAGGATAGTTAAGGGAGGTTTTAGTAAGTGCTGTTTCTGTGAGCCTCTGCACCAACCCATGGATGCATGGTATGACACACACCTGACAAGAATAAGTACACCCATTTCAGCTGTGAGGGAATTGCCGTAAGAATTGAGGCTATTACTCCTTTACATTTACCAAACCACTTTTCTAGCCATCCTGTAAACAGGTCATTTACCCCTGAGTGGCTGGCTAATTCATTGGATAGAGCAGTCAGACCTTGCAATGCCTTTGTTATACTTCCATCAAGGGTAGTGTTGTTTGAGATGAAGGTGCAACATTGAGTTTTAATCATGATGCAAACTCCTCCTCTTTCTGTTAATACCATGTCGAAGGCTATTCTATTTTCCCAAGCCATCTGGCACGTAGCCCCAAATTGCTCAGCTAATCATTTAACAGTATCTCTAGCATAGTTAATAAATCGCTGTTGGTTGTAGTAGATGTAGTATATCCAGTTTTCATTTTTATTAATTGTCACTTACCAAAATGTTGACTCAAATCCTGCAGCTATTTGATTTTGGGCTTTAAATTGACTGGTATTCCTTGTGGGACTCTAATTGTGTCTAAATATACGTGAGAGTTGAAGGATGCATAAGGGTGTTCTCTCACTTTACAATGTCTTATTTTTCCTTCCTCTGGTTGATGAAATGCCAGGGTGAAAGGGATAGCCAGCTGGACTAAAGCACAAGTGCCAATCCAGTTACTCAGCAGAGTATCCAGTAAAGGTCCACCACAATACCACCATGCATCTACTTGGGTATGAACAAGGGCTGACTGATTGGTAAGCTCCTGAAAATTCTTAAGCTCACTGCATCCCTTCAGGTCTCCAAGGAACAATAAGTTTTCTCCCTGTTTGAGAGACATGAAGTAACTTAGTGTTGGGAGATGGAGGCTGGATGGCCCTTGGGGGCTGACCCACAGGGTGCCAAACTTCAGGATATAGCAGAGACTGAGCTTGGTATGACTTGTTACCCCAGGCTGTAGAATCCTGGAAAAGAGCTACTATACAGCCCATGCCTGGTCGACTGAAGGACCATCCTAGTGGAAAGGGGACAGTCTGGGCCCCTGGCCTGCCGTGCACACAAGCATAACATCTGCTTTCTTTTAATGTGTGGACGGAATATTTGATCCATTCCAACCAGACACTTGCATCTTGACATCCTGTCTTAATTGTCAAAGTTTGTTTTAAGTCTTTAAATTTTATGATAGCCATCTTGGTCTTGTCATTAGATGGAGGAGGAACAATTGTTCCATTGTGAGAGGTTTTGGAAGAAGGCTTAGAAGAAGGTACAGGCGGTGGGGGATCAAAGAAATGCATTTCAAAGAATCTAACAGGGTTTGTCCTTGAAATCACAGCCCCTATACCATAAAACCAACTTAAAGAAGGGAACAGGCTTAGGAATGGGGAAGAACTTTGAGGGTTTGAGATAATAACCTGTATAGAATTACACTGGTTTACCTGCCAGTTAGCAGGGAGTGCTGTCCCTCTAGTAAAATGCATGTATGGTTTTTAGGAAATTTCAAAAACCAGTTGGGGCAGTCCATTCTTGCTCTTTAGCGGTCCACAGAATATTGGACCAACTATGGCATAAAGGCTCTGCACTGGGGAGCAAGACCCCTGGTTGACACTGGAGTCTTTATCAAAATCTCCCTGGATTAAATGGTCCTGGTTTACTAATGCCTAGTCTGAGGAGAGTCAGGAGGGACGGAGGTACTTTCCTGAAGTAGAGAGCTGTCTTTGACTTGGCAAATCCCCAAGGGCATAACAAGGCAAGCATTAAATGCAGTGGTTTGAGGTGAAATTGACTAGGTTGTGTTAATAACTAGATGGTCAGCAATAGAGCAAGGAAAGAAGAAAGAGAAATAGAATAGATGAAAAGAGTTAAATTTTTCTTAGCTTTAGTTCAGTAGAGTTTTCCCCTGGGACTATCGCTTACGACTCTGGAGGGGGTGGTGCTGTCTTGGTGGTGATGAGTCCCTCCCCCTTCCACTGTATGAACTCGGTGGTTAGCAGCACAAGGTAGGGTCCTTCCTAGGCTGGCTCGAGTTTCCTTTCTTGTCACCCTTTGATGAGAAGGTGATCCTCAGGCTGATGCTGGTTTACCGGAAATTCTAGGAGTGGTACCTTTGCTAAAAGACTTTAGTTTTCAGGGAAAGGAAAGTGGAAGATAAACCAAGTATGTAATTTTGAAGAAACTGACCTTTTGTTTTAAATCTGGGGACATCAGCAGTGGGCTTTGTAGTCCTTGGTGCCATCTTATTGAGAAATTTCCTTTAGCACCTATTTTTATTCGTTTTTAGACCAAAGAAAGCAAGCACCATATTTGACAATGCTTCCTGTATGATTTTTATACCAGATAAGCTAAATTTCACCTTTATATTAGTGTGTTATTAATGTTAAACTTAGTTTTAATAAGACCTTGTAGGCATATTCAATTTTTAATGTCTGACCATAAGGTAAGATTTTTATAGAGTCTTTTTAACCCTTCATAATTTTTCTTAAAGAGCAGGTTGATGCTTTAAGAAAAACCTGTTGTGCTTTTATTTTAATGTCCATTTCACAGAAACACTGGATGACACCCCTTTAACTTTATCCAATATCTTTACACACATAATTTTCTGTACAATTAACGTTTCAAAACTTTTAAACCTTTAAAACAAAATATGTATTTTTTAACCTTTCAATGTAGGTAAAAATCCACATTTTTGTGCATCCTTATAATCCTTTTACAAAGGTATATTTTACTTTCCTTATACACTTTGCACATAAACTGCTTCTTCTATAGTTTCACATTTAGGAGGCCTAATTGCTTTTAAATTATATAACATTTCCTGCATAAATTCCCTTTTATAACTTTTTCCCCCCCACAATTTTCACAGACAATTGTTTGACATGCCTCAACTTTCTGACTTGTTGCAAACATCCCTTTCTTTAAACAACCAGTTAAAATTTATTTTAGGACAAGAATTTGCTATATAACATTCCATTTTACATAAATTCTCCCATTCTCCCCCCACCCCCTTTTTTTTTTTTTTTCCCTCTCTCAAAGATGATAACCATTCTTTTCCAAAGCGAACTTTCCTCATGTCTGTGGACTAGACTGCCCCAGGTCACAAGATTAGAAGTTAGCATAATACATGTTACACTGCTAACTTTTAGCAAAATTTACTTTCATTGAAAACCTTGTAAGCTTGCGATTTCAATTATCCTTTGCTATTAATAAGAGATTTAGTCCAAATTAACTTAGAATTGGCATAGATGGTTTCTTCCTAGTTCTGTAACTACTTTAAGGCTTGCCTGAGTGCAAACAGCTCATGTTTGAGGGGACCTATTAGGCAATTTTCCTAACTCTGCTTCTACAAGAGTTACATGGCCGGGCGCAGTGGCTCAAGCCTGTAATCCCAGCACTTTGGGAGGCCGAGACAGGCGGATCATGAGGTCAGAAGATTGAGACCATCCTGACGAACACGGTGAAACCCCATCTCTACTAAAAAAATACAAAAAACTAGCCAGGTGAGGTGGTGGGTGCCTGTAGTGCCAGCTACTCAGGAGGCTGAGGCAGGAGAATGGCGTAAACCCGGGAGGTGGAGCTTGCAGTGAGCTGAGATCTGGCTGCTGCACTCCAGCCTGGGCCACAGAGCGAGACTCCGTCTCAAAAAAAAAAAGAAAGTTTCCTTATCACTTAGTGAATACCCATCGTGTCTTTTTCCTTCTATCACCTGGGAGGAACCATCTATTATCCTGACTTTGAAGGGAGTTCCTCCTAGGTCTGGTTGGACCTTTCTATGTTAATTAATTAAGATTTAGATAACCTGTTAGGAAACCTGCTGGGTTAAAGGAATTATCAGTGGTTAATGTTAAATGATCTTTTTTCTAACAGAATAGCCCCATACTTTAAGATTTTTGAGTTAGTAAGCTACCTTTTGCTTTTTTTTTTTTTTTTTTTTTTTTTTTTTGAACTTAGGATAGTTCTGAACTGGTAAGGTGTGCTCACAATGAGGTTTCCTCTAAAAGTTATTTTTCTACCTTCTTGTATTAGCAAAGCACTGTGCCACTACAGATTGAATGCATTTGGGCCATTCGGGGTTTACTGGGTTAAGGATTTTTGATTAGGAAAGCTATGGGTTTTCAGTGGCCTGAGTGCTTTTGGGCTATGCCCTTGTTTATACTGACAACAAAATCGGGTTAGAGTGTTACAGGGTCACAGAGAATACCTTCAATTATCAATTACCGGTTTTAAATTTACCCTGACTTTTAAAAGTATAGGGTTCACTGTTTTCTCTTTACTACTTCTATCTGTCTCTTTCTCTCTTTGACTTTCTGTCTCTCTTTCTCTCTCTTTGACTCCCTCTTTCTCTCTCTCTTTCTCTCTCTGTCTCTCTCTCTCTCTTTCTGTGTTTGCTGTTCTTTCCGTGCCTCTACCAGCTGCTTATGCTGCTGTTCTCCCCTCTCCTCCTTCCTCTAGGGGAGGGACCGGGGGGAATGGAGCTACTCTTTCTCCCCTGAAAGGAGAATGCCCAAGATGGATATTAACTGGACCCAAATGTATAACTGAGGTTCTAAGAATTGTTCAATTTGGTCTGCCACTCCGTAAGGCTCATCTAGTAGCAGTTTAAGCTCCTTTTTAAAATTCTGAACTTCTGAACTTATTAGGGAAGCATTTACGAAGGCAGTGCCCCCCGCTCCTTGTGATACCTCTTTCAAAGGGAAGAGGGTCCAAGCTGACCTCTTAGGTACGGAGGGAAATGGAAAATTCTGAATATCTTTTTTACATTGTTCTACCTCATGCTGGAGTCATTTTAGAGAGGGGTATTTAGGTTGGGAGAGAACAGTGTGGTGGGATGGTAATTCCCAAGAGTCAGGGTTATAAAGAGGAGGGCTAACATGAGTAGAGGGGGAATTTGGAATGGGATCTGAGGAGGCAGTGGCTGTGTGAGGGGAAAGATTGGGGACATTGAATGGGAGAACATAGACTAGGGGATCCCATGCGCTGGAATCTTTAGGCATGAGAGCCGGCTCCTCTGACTTTCATTTTGAGGTGCCAGATTAGGTTCTTCCCTACTTGTTGTTAAGGGAAACAGGAGGGCAAGTCCTTGCCTCCAACAAAGGGCATAGCCTGCTTCTTGAAACACAATGGACTTTTAGCTTTAACATATCAGATTAGAAACTGACACATTACATCCTCGTTTGACTCAGACTTTGGCCAGAAAATTGAGGCATTGAGGATGGGTCACTGAGTCCAAATAAAAGAGCCATGTTTTATCATTTGTTGCTTTTTCTATGTTTAGTTCTTTCATCATCTTTTCAGTGTTTTAGCATGAGACCTAGGGAGCTATCTGGGGGGGATATCTTTGTTACCATCTTTATCTTTCTTGCTCCCTGTCTTGCTTGGGGTATTTCCCATCTTGATGGTTTTGGGGTCAGGTTTAAGGTTCAATGTCCATTACTGGAAAATTCTCACTTTTTGGGGGTGAGGCTCAATTTCCACCACTGGAAATTTCTTGCCTTTTGGGGTGAGGCTCAGTTTCCTCCACTGGAAATTTCTTGGGTTTGGGGTGAGGCTCAGTTTCCCCACTGGAAATTTCTTGCGTTTTGGGCAGAGGCTTAGTTTCCCCACTGGAAATGTCTTGCGTTTTCTACTACTGGAGATGTGTGTGAGGTTCAGTCTGCCATAGTGGGGATGTCTCACCTCTTTTTAACCTCTAAGCCACCCCGACCAAGGAGTACTTCACTGAACCTCCTGTGGCTTCCTTATCGTGGTCCCCACCACCAAAGAAATACTTCGCTGGCTCCCCAGCTTTTCCTTCCCTGGTCTGTGCACAGAGTCATCACCACAGAATGTGAGGATCCTTTAAGCTAGGTTGCTGGCCAGTTTTTTATTTTTTATTTTTCCCCTGTGTTGCTAAGAGCTCGGGTTATTCCTCACACTGGGTGGGTTCTGATTTTTCACTCCTGAGGACAAGTGGCGGGGTGTGCCTTCTCACAAGAGAGAACCAGAGACAGTCCCTGGTGGGGAATGTAATCCTGGATGAGCCCCCAAATTGTTATATATAAAGTTTCAGTGCCACAAAGGAAATAGCATTCGAATATAAAATATTCTTTTTAATTCTCAGCAAGGCAAGTTACTTCCATAGAAGGGTGAGCCCTTACAGATGGAGCAATGGTGAGCGCACACTTGGACAAGGGAGGGGAAGGGGTTCTTATCCCTGACGCACGTGGCCCCTCCTGCTGTGTCATTCCCCTATTGGCTAGGGTTAGACCACACAGGCTAAACTAACTCCGATTGGTTAATTTCAAGAGAGTGACGGGGTGAGTGGTTTGGCAGGAAAAATGGTTATGGCAGAGCAGGTAAGCGGAATGAGTCAGAGTGGAGTAGGTAATCAGAATGAGTCAGGGTGGAGCAGGTAACCAGAATGAGTCAGGGTGGAGTAGGTAATTGTAATGAGTTCGGGTGGAGCAGGTAATTGAAAAAGGTTGCTTTATGAGGAAGTTAAGTTTAAAAGTGAAGGTAAAGAATTGAATATACTGACATTGATTCTTTGAAAAAAAATTTAGAACTTATAGCTAACAGGGTCTATGCTACTTCCCCCTCACCCCTGGGTGCTGGGAGCCAGCTATTTATGCTCCACTTCCCTGTATCTCTCCTGCTCAGAGAGTAGAGACCATTCCCAGAGCCCTCACCCGTGTGAATTGATGGCTGTTGCTTGGCTTGCTTCCCCAGGATGGAACAGTGTTCGACAGCCGCCCTATAGAGTCCCTGTCCCTGATAGATGCTGTGATTCCTGATGTGGTGCAGATGCGGCAGCAGGCGTTTGGGGAGAAGCTTACTCAGCAGCAAGCAAGTGCAGCAGCCACAGAGGCATCAGCAATGGCAAAGGTGGCAACTGTAACCCCAGCTACTGTTTCCCAGCAAAATCCTCCAAAGAACCAAGAGGCCATAGTGAATGGAGCACATGCAATCAGTGAGTGCGCGGGCTCTGGAGGTTTGGTGGGCCTCTCTGGGTTCATTATTTTCTTTTAAATCTGGGCCAATCCAAATGCCTTCTTAAAAACCTACCTGCCATAAATTTCTTAGTAGCTGCTTTTTATTGTTTGCTTTTGATCTAGCCAGAAGAGCTTCCTGTTTGAGTTTTCCATCACAACCCTTCAACCTGATTTTCTTTATTTTCATCTTCAATGTCAGGAAATTGTGTGCACTGCCAATCTGAGAACTCTGCTATAACACATGGTTATTGCCCATCATAAAAAACTGTTTAATTCATGGACACATTTAGTCTCAGCCTCCAGCACTCCATGTTGAGTGTTTTTGGCCAAATTGTGGTATAATCATTGAGCTCAGTGTTCCTGCTGAGGGCATTGGGCCCCAAAAAAACTGAGCATGAGCTTATCTGGCCTTTGCAAAAGCCCAGGACATCATTCCCTATTAGGTGATTGCCAGCGAGTACATGGCAAGTCAGTCAGTGAGTCTGAATTTCTACCCAGAGAACCTGCTCCACTTGGAAATACTACTGCTCTATAACCCTGTAGAGAAGCCACTTCAGCATGCATGTAAGTTCAGAGCATGCATATGTTGCATGCATGGTGCACTCGTGGGTGGGGGTGTGTGTGTACACATGTGTGCCCCAGTGAACAAATTCTTAAAGTGCCTCTCTGACTGGAGAATCAGATCTAGCATTTAATGAAAGCTCTCCTAGACTATTAATATCTCTTCTATTGAACAGTGTGACATAAAAGCCGTCTGTTTGGGTAAAATGAAAAGATCTTCTGGTTTTTTATTTATAAGGTCCATGATTGTGGGGTACGAAAAGGAGAGTAAGAGAATACTCAGCTTGTATTTACAGGTCATTTATTAACTATCCAGTGACATGGGGCACAACCCTCAGATTTTCAAAATTAAGAAAATGGCTGTAGTTGTTTTCGTAATGGATATGGTTGTTTGACTGCATCCCAACCCAAATCTCACCTTGAATTGGCTGCATCCCCACCCAAATCTCTAGTTCCCATGTGTCAAGGGCACGACCAGGTGTAGATGATTGAATCATGGGGGGCAGCTCCCCCCTACTATTCTTGTAGTAGTGAAAAAGTCTCATGAGATCTGAAAGTTTTATAAATGAGAGTTCCCCTGCACAAGCTCTCTTGCCTGCCACCATGTAAGGCATACCTTTGCTCATTCTTTGCCTTCCGCCATGACTATGACTCCCCAGCCATGTAGAGCCATGAGTCCATTAAACGTCTTTCCTTTATAAATTACTCAGTCTTGGCTATGTTTTTATTAGCAGTGTGAGAATGGACCAATACAACAGTCTTACATCACAGAAAGTAATTTGTATTCATGAACTTTCTGAAGTTGGTGTCTATTAAGAAAGAAAGTTTTAATACAGCGAGGCAGCCTGTCCTCTCCATCATTGTTAAGTCTGAGGCCAGACCTGATGTTCAGTTTTATTCTGCACCAATTTTTAAAAAAACTTAAGAAACTCCAGTATGGAGTCCATGTTAACCCTGGCTGTGGACAGAGTAGAGACACATACATGTCTTCAACCAAGTTGGCCAGTTGCAGGCAGATGGCTTTTGTTTCGTTAGGACCTGCATGTGGTTCTTCACACTGACAGGGATATCACCTGGGGCCCACCACTGGCGCTCCTCCTCTAATGGACACCTTCCTGCATGATAGGCCTTCTGCTCTATTTCCTGGGCCTGGGGCTACCTGTAGTGTTTCTACTGTTTCCTTGGCAGAGTGCCCTTGTATTGCAGCAAGGCAACCTGTGCTCTCTACCACTGTCGTGTCTCAGCAGTCTGAGGCCAGACCTGAAGTCCAGTTTTACTTTAATCCTCAAGAACTGTTGTTGTTGTTGTTGTTGAGATAGAGTCTTACTCTGTCACCCAGGCTGGAGTGCAGTGGTGTGATCTCTGCTCACTGCAGCCTCCGCCTTTCAGGATTGAGTGATTCTCCTGCTTCAACTTCCCTGAGTAGCGGGGGCTACAGGCACGCACCACCACACCCAGCTAATTGTGTATTTTTAGTAGAGACAGGGTTTCACCATTTTGGTCAGGCTGGTCTTGAACTCCTGACCTCAGGTGATATGCCTGCCTCGGCCTCCCAAACTGCTGAAATTACTGGTGTCAGCCACCACGCCCAGCTAATAACTGTTGTTTTGGCCAGATGTGGTGGCTCTTGCCTGTAATCCCAGCACTTTGGCTCTTGCCAAAGGAGGAGGACTGATTGAATCTAGGAGTTCAAGAGCAGACTGGGCAAGAGAGCGAGACCTCGACTTTACAGAAAATACAGAAATCAGCCAGGTGGGGTGGCACATGCATGTAGTCACAGCTACTCAGGAGGCTGAGCAAGGAGGATCACTTAAGCTCAGGAGGTGGAGGCTACAGTGAACTGAGTTAGCACCACTGCACTCCAGCCTGTCCAACAGAGCAAGACATTGTCTCAAAAAATTAAAAGTAAAAAGAACTGTTTTTTTCCTGCTGCTTGTGAGAAAAGTGGCCACTTTACAGGATGGTTTTCCTGACTGTGGCATTTAAGGTTGTCTCCATCATAAATGAACCTACCCAGGAGCCCAAAACTATTACCCTATGGCACTCCCAGGGCTGGCTTCTTCAATTTGAAGGCCTGGTGGTTCTGCTTGGACTGAGAATTATGATATGGGACAGGAGCTGTGGCTCATGCGTGTAATCGCACAGCTTTGGGAGGCTCAAGTACAAAAAATTTTTAAAATTACCTGGGTGTAGCAGCATATGTCTGTAGTCCCAACTACTCAGGAGGCTTACGCAGGAGGATTACTTTAGCTGGGGAGGTTAAGGCTGGAGTGAGCCATCAAGGCATGACACTGCACTGTAGCCTGGGCAACAGAGCACAGACCCTGTCTCTAAAAAGAAAATTTTCAAAGGACTGTTATGAAAGTGGCTCCAGTAAGAAAACAGCACTTGAACCCATGGACTAGGGGTTTGAAGACAGGGGACATTTGGAAAGAATGATGGCATTTACCAGTGGGAACTTCCTACATGCACAAATGATGCCACGGAAACATAAATTCTAATGAAATGTCTTGTCTTATCAAAAATACCAGGAAACTGGTATTTTTTTTTTAGCAGTTGAATAGTCATAGCATAAAAATTGCTCAGACATGCTGCACCTTCCATCAGCTAACTCTCAGAAAAACTATTTAAAAGTAGAGCAGACCAGGTGCAGTGGCTCATGCCTGTAATCCCAGCACTTTGGGAGGCCGAGGCGGGCAGATCACCTGAGGTTGGGAGTTCGAGACCAGCCTAAGCAACATGGAGAAACCGCGTCTCTACTAAAAATACAAAAACCAGCTGGGTGTGGTGTTGCATACCTGTAATCCCAGCTACTCAGGAGGCTGAGGCAGGAGAATCGCTTAAACCCGGGAGGTGGAGGTTGCAATGAGCTGAGATCGTGCCATTGCACTCCAGCGTGGGCAGCAAGATCGAAACTCCATGTCAAAAAAAAAAAACAACTAGAGCCAAGACAAAGGAGGCCCTGTTTCTGGGATCCATGCTTGGAATCCACAGTGCTGAGACATAAATGTGCCCAGCCATGAGCCGTCCCACTGACCCCTGCTCCAGATGGGCTGCTTACCTGGTCTATACCTCCAGAGGTCAACTCCCAACTATAGGCATTGGAGAAGTGCTCACTGCTTCTGCCTGCAACCTTCTCTCTAGACTGTGTCAGTGCACTAAGCGAGAGCACTAAATCAGTGCACTAAACTGAGAGCCTGGCTTTGTTTCCCTGTGCATGTGGCCAGTCCTGACTAGTCCACCCTGGCTGAAATTCTAGAATATCCACCATGACCACCTTATGAGACCTTGCACCCTGTGTGTGAGCCACAGCCTGGCCTATTGAGGCAGGAGTTTTTGAAGACTGCATTTTGATAAGAGTGCAGCCTCTGACAGCTGTGCCCGCCCTGAGTTCAGGACGCCAACTACTGCATAGCTACCTAGTACACCAATTGCCCTCTTGTCATTGCCATGGACAATTATATGGGGAAAGATATTTTTCCTCTCTTCCTGCCAGGTGCCACCTTCAGAGCATGAAGGAGTCACCAACACTGAAGAGTTTCACTGTTATATAACATTTTTTTTTATTACGGTTCTTGAGCCAAGCAGAATGGCAAGAGATTTTTTATTTTTTCAATGTAGAAAATACCCTTTCCTCAGTGGGAGGTAACCAACCTAAGATCACATTGCGTCTTCCCGAGTTTTCAGTCAAAATGC
Organism: Macaca thibetana thibetana; assembly: GCF_024542745.1. Classification (NCBI taxonomy): domain Eukaryota; kingdom Metazoa; phylum Chordata; class Mammalia; order Primates; family Cercopithecidae; genus Macaca; species Macaca thibetana. The sequence goes on along the minus strand of NC_065599.1, from coordinate 10,115,494 downwards.
CTTGATGAAGACATAACAAAGCATGATTAATTCCTTGCCATATCGGGAAACTGTTAACCATTGCTAATTGTTTGATCATCAGGCTATATTGCTGCTTTCTCATGAACATAAACTGGGAGTAGCAAACTCTCTGTACAGGGACAGACAGTAAATGTCTCAGGCTTTGAGGGTCATGCAGTCTGTCACAGCTGCTGAATTCTGTCATAGTACAAAAGCAGCTGTGAGAGTCATCTCAGGCTGCCTTAACAAAAGGCTACAGACCAGGCAGTTTAAGAATTTGCTGTCATGATTTTGGACGCTGAAGGTCTGAGATCAAGGTGAAGGCGGGGATGGTTCCTTTCTCAGGGCTCTCTCCTTGGCTTATGGATGATGTCTTCTCCCTATGTCTGCACGTGGTCATACCTCTGTGGGTGTCTGTATCCTAATCCTCTCTTTTCATGAGAATAGCAGTTGCATTGCATTTGGGTTGACTGTAGTGACCTCATTTTACTCTACTTAACCTTTTTGAAGGCCCTATCTCCAAATATAGTTTTATTCTAAGGTCCTAGAAATTAGGGCTTCAAGATACAAATTGCTTCAAGATATAAATTTTACAGAGACACAATTTAACTCTTAACAGTATCTACAGGCAATATCACAACATGCAGAGTGACTATGTGCCAGTCACACTTTATTTATGCAAAAGCAGCTGGTGGCTAGATTTTGTCCATGAGCTAAAATTTGCTGGCCTCACTTACAAAGAGTAACTAATTGTTTTGGGGAGGCGGTTTAGAGACAGGGTCTTGCTCTATCTCCTAGGCTGAGTTCCATGGCATAATTATACCTCACTGTAGCCTCTGACTCCTGGGCTCAATCAGTCCTCCCATGTCAGCCTCCTGAGTAGCTGGGGCTACAGGCCTATGCCACTGTGCCTGGGTAATCTTGCAATTTTTTTGTAGAAATGTGGTCCCGCAAAATTGCCTGTGTTGGTGTTGAACTCCTGGCCTCAAGCAGTTTACCATCGTTGACCTTCCAAAGCATTGGGATTATGGGTGTGAGCTACCACACCTGGTCAAATTCTCTGTTTTTATTTCTCAATGAGGTTTAGAGACTGTGAAATTATAAAGAAACCTGATATATTTGCTAAATTGCACAAAAGCCACAATTTAGACTCGTTAGAGGTAGTGTTACTTAGTAACAAGGTGTTTCTGGAAACAAAAGTGCCCTTTAAATGCATTCCTCTTTTATTGGTAAGCCACATGTCTCTTTGTGTTTCCTATGACAGATAATCATTCAAAGCCAATGGAAATAGACGGGGATGTTGAAATTCCACCCAACAAAGCCACAGTCCTTCGGGGCCACGAGTCCGAGGTGTTCATTTGTGCCTGGAACCCTGTCAGTGATTTGCTAGCTTCTGGGTAAGGAAGTCAGGATGGGGATGCTCTGGGGTCAGGGAGATGGAAGCTGCTTGCCTTTCCCGGAGTTCTGCCTTAAGGAACATCCACTACCCTTCTTACCCCAGTGTGGGCAGACCAAGGAATGGGCGGCTCTTTCAACCACTGCTGTTCGTGTCTCGTATTGTGAAGAAGCCTTAGTTCCAAGTCATTTTCTCGGTGGGGTGAAGTTAGGCAGTTAAATTTACCAAATGCAAAGATGACAAGGAGGGAAACAGGGATCCACTGGTATGAAAAAGACAGAAGAGCACATGCCGACGATATCACCTGGCTAGAGAGTAAGCGGCAGTGAGTTCTCATCCCATTTGAACCAAATGCCAGAGGCTCCTGTGTTTTTATTCTGCAGATCAGGAGACTCAACTGCAAGGATATGGAACCTGAATGAGAATGGCAGCAGGGCCTCCACCCAGCTCGTGTTACGGCACTGTATACGAGAAGGGGGCCACGATGTCCCGAGTAACAAAGATGTCACCTCACTGGACTGGAACGTAAGCATCTTCCACCCTCTGGGCACTTTGAAATCGGTAAAATCTGCCAGCCAGGTACGGGCTGCAGTGATGGAACATGTGCAAACATAGGAGGCAGGTGGTTCCATGTACTCAGGCCCAACTTGGGGGGCTAGCCATAGAGGTGGTCTTGGCTTCTAAGAGCTCTTAATAAGGCCATGTCAGGCAGACAGTGAGCTGGTTGTTTGGTAGCCATATCTTTGCATTGTGAACATGTCTTAGTAAAATGAGCCTGTGGTCTCATGGTGGGGAAATAGGCTGGGAGCTACAAGGTAGTTCTCCTGGAGAGACATGAGGTGCTTGGGATTTCAGCAACAGGTGTTATATGCATTGACACGTGGGATGCCCACAGTTACTGCTTTTTATTTTCTGCAAAGTCTTATGATAACTTTCATCATGGTGTTTTTAGTTCTGTCACTCGATAGAGAACACAAAGTGGTGAATGGTTTCATTGTGTTTTCATTGCTCCTTCGTCTCCTTGGTCTTCATGCCGCATTTTTGATTTAAGAGCAGTGTGCGCTAACACTGCATGGCACTGACTATTGCCTGAAGAACTTTCTGGACTTGGGATCCTGAGAGAGGCTGAGCTTCTTCGGTGCTCCCACTCCTAAGCTGTTTTTGTGGGTTTGTGTCTCTTTCTGGCCCTCAGAGTGATGGAACACTATTGGCGACGGGTTCATATGATGGTTTTGCAAGAATATGGACAGAAAACGGTAAGTCCTGCACCCCTCGTGCAGGGGTCAGGTAAGAGGAGCTGCCATATATAACCCTTGAGTGAACAGACCATGGCAACAAAATCAACATGTTTGTTTTTACTAACAGGTAACTTGGCCAGCACCTTAGGCCAACATAAAGGACCCATCTTTGCTTTGAAATGGAATAAAAAGGGGAATTACATTTTGAGTGCTGGTGTAGACAAAGTGAGTATTAGCTTAAAATATGCCCCTTTATCTATAGGTGTTTGTTTATTTACTTGCTTTTCTTTTTCTTTTTTGGGGGATTGGGAGTGGGGGAACATGGTCACTCTGTCACCCAGGCTGGAGTGCAGTGGCACCATCTCAGCTCAATGCAGCCTCTGCCTCAGCAGGGTTCAAGCAATCCTCCTGCCTCAGCCTCCTGAGTAGCTGGGATTACAGGCACCTGCCACCATGCTCAGCAAATTTTTGTATTTTCAGTAGAAACAGGATTTTGCCATATTGGGCAGGCTGGTCTTGAAACTCCTAGGCTCAAGTGACTCTCCTGCCTCGGTCTCCCAAAGTTATGGGATTTACAGGTATGAACCACTTTGCCTGGCCACTGATTTTTTTAAATCTCAAAATCCTGGCTTCTTGGAACTCTTAGGCTTTGTGCTTCCCTTTAAGAAATGAAAAGGATTTGTTTAGGCTTTATTTCTGTGATTTTGATCTTTCTGTTAATTTGTACCACATCATCTCTTAATATATTTTGCTGTTCTGTAGACCCTTGTGCAGTTTCCTTTAATGGGAGGTACATGGTTCAGTGATAGAAGAAAATCTCCACATTGCATTTGTCAGTTGCTGGAAGGAGTCATGTGATGTGGGTAGTGTACTGCCTGAACTTTCACCCACTGAGAAACTTGAGTAGCACAGGCTGTGTGTGTTTCTCAGGCTTCAGGTATCCTCAATTGATTAACTGCTGCTTCCCAATGTAGATGGTAGATTTCTCTGAACAGGAGTCAAGCAACCTGGGCACAAGGGTACACTCCCCAGATGGCCCACAAAGTCAGTTCAGAATTGACTTGCTGTGCCCCTGGGCAGGTCTACAGGGAGCTACAGTGGCATTAACTTCAGGTGCATCTAAAAGCCATCAGTAGGGTGGAAACCCAGGGCAAAGAGGAAGGGGATGCAGACTTCATCCCAGCCCTGAATCTGAGTCATCCAGAAGTCTTGGCCTGTCTGGATTTTACTTTCCTCATGTGTCCAGTGGCAGGGCTCATTGGAATCATGACCCCAAACAGCCTTCCTGGAAGAGTTATGCATTCCCAAGACTCAGCAGAAATTCCAAGCCATGGCTTTGGAAAAGAACCGTTATCTAGAATTGAGAGAGAGAGAAAAAAAAGATGTGTTTTTACATGAATTTGTGTCTCTACAACTGGAAACCATGCTTGAATAATGGACAATGCTCAGGCTTCCACGAGACTTTGCATTTTGTGATGATTTCAGGATAATTTGAAAACCTTAAGTAACAGCTTTCTGTTTGAAGTTGTTATAAAATGATAGTCTTGACCTCGAAATATTATCCCACTCTTAGAGAAGTCATAATTGCATTTGGCAAACTGTGGCCCACATAGGTCAATCTGGCCCTTCATCGGTTTCTTTAAGTGAAGTTTTATTGGCACACAGTCACACTTCTTTGTTGACGCTTGTCCGTGGTTGCTTTCATGCTACAACAGCAGAGATGAGTAGTTTATAAGGGAGACCAGATGGCCCTCAAAGCCTGAAATTCCTACTACCTGGCCCTTGACAGAAAAAGCCTGTAGACCCCTGCACTAGGACATAACTAGGTTAACAGATCATTCATTCATAAGGTCTCTCTCTCTCTCTCCCATATTAACTCATCCAGTACTGCCCAGATGCGAGACAGGCACAAGTATGATGAGTTTATATATTCTCTGCAGTGTTAGATTTGCTTTGACATGGCAAAATTAAAGTTATGTGCCAAACAAATAAAGAAATGCTAATTGGTTGAGGACTGATCCAAGATCCAAGATTAGCAAGTTTCAAAGACACTTCTCAGTTTCCTTTAAAAATGCTCACAGTCAACATAAAATAGGACTCAGTCTTTTTTTTTTTTTTTTTTTTTTTTGAGATGGAATCTCACGTGTCGCCTAGGCTGGAATGCAGTGGTGCAAATTTGAGTCACTCTAAGCTCCACCTCCCGGGTTCACGCCATTCTCCTGCCTCAGCCTCCCGAGTAGCTGGGACTACAGGTGCCCACCATCATGCCTGGCTAATTTTTTTTGTATTTTTTAGTAGAGACAGGGTTTCACTGTGTTAGCCAGGATGCTCTCGATCTCCTGATCTCATGATCCACCCGCCTCAGCCTCCCAAAGTGCTGGGATTACAGGCGTGAGCCACCATGCCCAACCAGGACTCAATCTTAAAGCAAAATCTTGACTGACAGAGAGGTGTAAAGTTTATAATTAAGTTGGAAATTCCAGCTGATGAAGACAAAATTCTAATGCTGTTCAATGAACTGCTTCTCTAAATAATATTCCCAGCACCAGTATTCATGATCTACTTTGAAGTAGATGAAGATGATTCTATCATAAGAATTCATGATCTGCTTTGTTTTTTGAGGTGGAAATCACCTTTTCTCCTTATTGACAGACATGTACATTGATGCCTGGCCCCAGTGCAAGCCAGTGGCTGTGTCCCCATTTCTAGTGCCCCCAGTTCATGGAATCACAGGCAGGGGCATTTTTAGAAATGACCTTTTGTGCAGCCCTGCACTTGTAAAAGTGCCAAAAGATCTTTAGAGATGCTTTGTTCTAGGTTTTTCAACAGTTTTCTGCACTTGGGGATGAGGAAGAATCTCCAACAATTTTGGTATTTTTGCAAGTATTGGTTAGACTTGCTCTGATCTTAAAATAGACACCAGCATCAGACAACCCAGAAGGCTCATGGAGTCATCAAATATGGCTGTCCAGATTGTTAAGTGTGAAACATGATGTACTTCAAAGACTTAGGATGGGAGAAAAAGACTGCAGATAGCGCAGTAAGATTTTGATACTGATTACATATTGAGATGGTATTATTTTGGGTATATGAGAGTGAAATAAAAGATTGTTAATGAATTTTACCAGTTTTTTTTTTTTTTTTTTTACTTTTAATGTGGATCCTAGAGAATTAAAACTAGCCCATGAGGCTTGCTTTCTGTCTGTATTGGACAGTGCTGGTTTTAAGGAGAAAGGCTCACTGTCTTTTCTTGTACAACACATGTTACCAGAGTAAACTTTGTGGGAGTAATTACTAACTTTTCCTTTGTTTGCGGCACACAGACAACAATAATTTGGGATGCTCACACAGGAGAAGCAAAACAGCAGTTTCCTTTTCATTCAGGTGAGTCTTTATGTTTGTGTTTTGTAATTTGGAAATAATTCAAAATTAAGCCAGGTGCAGTGACTCACATCTATAATCCAAGCACTTTTGAAAGCTGAGACGTGAGGCTCCCTTGAGTCCAGGACTTCAAGATCAGCCTGGGCAATATAGCAAGACCCTCTCTCTACAAAACATGAGATGGGATGGGACAGGATAGGATGGGACAGGACGATGGGTAGCTGGACATGGTGCCACACACCTGTAGTCCCAGCTACCCAGAAGGCTGAGGCAGGAGGCTTGCTTGAGCTCAAGAGATCAAGGTTGTAGTGAGCTATGATTGCACCATTGCATTGCAGCCTGGATGACAGAGGGACATCCTGTCTCTAATAAATACAAATGATAATAACATAATTTAGACTTTATGAAATGTCCATTAAAGTAACTAAATACACAGAACACAGAGCCCAGAGAGCCTATATGGTCAGAAGGAGACCCATTTTGTGGCAAGCATTGCTCTTAAGGTTTGCAAGATATAGATGACCTTGGCACTCATCTACTCACAACTCTGAAACAAAGCAGTTAACCAGCCACAGAATTAGTGCAGGCTCCTTTCTTTTGTAATTCCAAGAGGGATGCTGCTTTGGGAGCTTCCCAAAACCACACCCAGGATTGGCAGTTTGCTGCAAGGACTCCCAGGACTCAGCATATTCACAGCTAAGGTTCCTAACAGCACAATAATTTAGTGCAACATGAGCAAAGGAAAACAGTGCACATGGCCAAATCCAGAGCTCAAAGGCTCCACTCCCAGTGGACTCTCACAGGCCATGCTGAATTCTTCCAGAAATAAGTTGTAACTACACCTGTGAAGTGTTTTGTAGCAGGCAAGCTCCATAGAGCTTCAGTGCCTAGGGTTTTTATTGGGAGTTGCTTACATGGGCACCCACTGCCCAGCGCAAGCCAAAACTGCAGACCTGTGAAGGAAAGCGGGTGTGTGACAAACACACTTGTTTGCGCCAGTGTTGGCAGAGTGAGCCACTCACATCTGTTAGTGAAGGGCAGGAACTCTTTAGAAAACTACATTCTCAGTCACTATCCAGGGGCTGGCCTTGCAAGCAAGGTAGGTCTGTAGGGAGACCAACCTTGCACCTGCGGTATCAGTGCCTTCTTGCACAGGTGTGAGGCTGCTGCTCTGGATATAACCACATCCCTTTGCATGCTGGGGCCAGGCCAGGCCACATGCAGCAGCCGGGGTCTAGAATCTGTAGAGATTCCAATTTACCAGATTCCCACTTGAGTCTGCATTTTCTTTCCCAATTCCATCCTCTGTGTAACTCAGTCTTTTTGTTTGATGTGGCCTCTTACATTACAACAAAGACTGGTGGTCACCCCCAGGGCTGATAAGACTGTTGGAAGACTTTAGACTGGTTTAAAATGGACAAAAGGGGGTAGGTGCCACTTCCATTAATGACGAATGTCTGATGCATCTTGAGGGAATCCCTCAATGTATGCGGCAAAAGTTGGTTGTTTTATCAGCTGTCCCTGGAGCATTGTCCAGGAGGAGATGTCAGTGTCTTTCTTGTTGGACAGTTGGGGTGCTTAAATGATGTTCTGAATAGGAGGGTAACCTCAAGGAGTGTCCAAGATGGCATAGCCCATCTCGGTGCCTGGGGAGGGCTACAAGCAGGGGACATGGGTCCTGCAGGAAACAAGATCATGAGCCAAAAGTCCTGTTGAGGCATGATGTGTAGGCATCCACATCTGTTATTCCACGCGGTACTGTAGCAGGGACTCAATGAGCTTCCTCATATGGGCAGCTCAGAGAGTGAGGGAGACCCAGGGAGGACACTGTTTCTGCTCTGCTGCACTGGAGAGAGAGAGAATCTCTTCTGTGGCCAATCCTGCAGAGCTTTGGACATACACCAAATACAACTCTTAGGGCTGCTGGTGAAATTCTTTACTGGTGTGGCTTTAATTAACACCATTGATGAGGTAGAAGGTACTGAGCATACTGAAGACAAACGGCTCCAAATGCAGGCAGCACATGCATGACCTCATCCAGGAATGTTCTTCACCCCAAAACAGAAACCCCCTTCCTATTCAGTCTTTCCCCTGCCCCCGGCCACCCCATGTACAGCTCATGATCTGTGTGTCGTTTCCACGCCAGACACTTGCTACTCTGTGTTCTAGACTGTGCAAATCAAAGCAGCTGTCTAGTAAGAATGCCATTCCCGATGGTGTTCCATCACATGGCTTAAATGCGAAAACCTACCTTTTTGGCAGGAAGGATTCCGTAACAAGTTCAGATCCCTAGAATACCAGACATGCAGACCTGGGGAGTAAGGAGGGATGTCTACTGCAGAAAACTCCAACTTCTGTTTTTCAGAGAAAAATATGCCAAGGTAAACATCAGTGAGGTTCTTCTAATTTTTTTTCTTTTTTGAGACTGAGTCTCGCTCCATCACCCAGGCTACAGTAGAGGGCTTGATCTCGGCTCAGTGCAGCCACCTCCTGGATTCAAGCAATTCTCCCGCCTCAGCCTCCCAAGTAGTGCAATTATAGACACCTGCCACCACGCCCAGCTAATTTTGGTATTTTGAGTAGAGACGGGGTTTTGCCAAGTTGGCCAGGCTGGTCACGAACTCCTGACCTTTGGTGATCTGCCTGCCTTGGCCCCCATAGTGCTGGCATTGGAGGAGTGAGGTACTGGCCAGCTTCCTCTAATTCTTCTATCTTAGGAATTTGTGTTGTCTTTCAGCAGAAAATAATCTTTCCCAAAGTGACCCCAGAGACTGATGGAAGGATTTTCTACCTAGCTGGCCCAACAAGAGCACAAACTGCATGTTCTGAATTGCATAAGCTTCTTACCTGTAATCTGGTTGGCCACGAGGTAGATCCAGTTCCCATCAGTAGGTCAGATATGTCTAGGCATTTATTGCTTGCTGTTTGGTGTCAGGCAGTTGGAAGAGACAGTTCAAGATGAAGAGAAAGCAGCTCACTCTTCCAGGAGAAACACAGCTGCAAAGAGCTGTGAGGAGTGCCTTCTGTGGCTGTGGCAGGCTCGTGTTTTCCCCATGTTTCCATTTATGTAATATTCCCACTATGATAAAATGATAGAGGCTGGGTGCAGTGGCTCATGCCTGTAATCTCAAGACTTTGGGAGGCTGAGGCAAGTGGATCATCTGAGGTTAGAGACCAGCCTGACCAACATGGTGAAACCCTGTCTGTATTAAAAATATAAAAAATTAGCCTACCTGGTGGTGGGCACTTGCAATCCCAACTTCTCAGGAGGCTAAAGCAGGAGAATTGCCTGAATCAAGGAAGAAAAGGTTCAAGAGCTGAGATTGTGCCACTGCACTTCAGTGTGGGCAACAAGAGCAAGACTCCATCTCAAAAAAAAAAAAAAAAAAAAAAAAAGATAAAAACCAGGGACTGATCAGCAGTGCAGGAGTTTAGGAAGGGTGTGAGGAACAGTGGCCTGCTGATACAGTAGCCTGAGGGAGATGTTAGTGAGAACGGAACACTCTGGGTCTCAATTGCAGCCATACACTTCTACCCATGTGATAAAACAACACAGAGCACTCTATAGGCAAATTGCATCAACGTCAGCTTTCCAGTCTTGATACAATGCTACAGCTACACAAAAAGTAATTCTTACAGGAACCTGGGTGAAGGAGACAGAGGACCTGTCTGTGTTACCTTTGCAGCTTCCTGTAAATCTCGTAGTATTTCCAAAGGAAATACAGGAAGCTGCAAAGGGAGTAATTCCCAGCATAGCTCAGCCCTCTTACTGGCCATTCACCCATTTGGCTCCAAGCATCCTGGCTGCAGGAGCTGACTCAGAGTGGGACCAACTGCCTGAGGTCAAGGGACCCTCCTTTTAGATGGAAGAGTCATCAGGTGCTGGTCACCATCTCCTGGACTACTCACCACATTGTCACATTTCCAGCTATATTAATTGCATGCCTGAAGCAGAGGCTGGACCAGGAATTTGCCATTTAGCTCAGGCAATGTTGTAAACAAGAAGTAGGAAAATGGGTCAAGAACTGTCAATGAAACACGCTACTGGGGAAGCAATGAAAGAGACGATCTCGGCTGTGGAAAAGACTACTGTTGACACCTGCATCCTCCCACGCACACCTTCTGCCTAGGGATGGAGCTGGATGGGGAAGCGAATGGGGTCCGTGCACTAATGGACAATAAACTCATGGACCAGGGTTGTACCTCTTATTTAGTAAGAGACCAAGGAAGCACCGGGGCAGTCGATATTTAGCATATTCAGAGAAAGCTGGATTCTTCTCAGTTCAGTGTTGACTGCCTTTAAGAAATGCACACAGCTGGGCACAGTGGCTCACTCCTGTAATCTCAGCATTTTAGGACATCAACATGGGGGAGTTGCTTGAGGCCAGTCATTTGAGACCAGCCTGCGCAACATAGCAAGACCCTGTCTCTGCCAAAAACCATTGTTTTTAAAAGAGCCGGGCATGGTGGCTCACACTAATAGCCCAGTTACTCTGGAAGCTGAGGTGGGAGGACCAGTTGAACCCAAGAGTTCAAGGCTCTAGTGGGCTATGATTGTGCCACTGCATTATAGCCTGGATGACAGAGCAAGACCACATCTGCAAAGGAAAAAAATAAAAAAAGAAAGACACGTAAGATGAGCTTCTATAGTATTGGTCAGTTGGTGAGGACATTGTGGGCAGAGTCTGGCAGAAGCTAACCCTCTATTTTCCCTCGAAGCAATGCTTCAGTGTTGGCTAATTCAGTGTTTGCAGCTACCTTGGGCAACATAACTTGGGAAATAACAGAATGGACCATAGTATTTAGGAAAACCAATGAAAGTTCTTGGCTGGGCAGACTTGTGGAGTTGCCATAACCCCACCTCCTCTCCTGGTACATCATGGTGCTCACTCAGTAGCTAAAAGTAATTTCCACTGGCTTGTGTGGGAAGCATAGGGAAAGAAGAGCTGTTCAGATATTGGTGGCTAGCCCTCAAAACCCAGAGCTCCCTGCTCCTTAACGCATTACCTTTTTAAATTAGCAGGAACCCTAGGAAGGATTTCTTTCTCTGCATTTTACATGTAATTGAGCATGTACTTTTCACATCCCTAAGTAACTCCCTTTGATAATCAGGGTTCTATGCACACAGCTGGGTTCAGAGGTCCTCTACATACAAGAAGCCTCATGACAATCCTTAACAAGAGGGTGGGTTTCCTGATGAATTTCCTCAGAGCCTTCAGGGTAAGGGAGGAGTTTGTCTGAGAAGGCACCTCTTCCCCTGTGTCCTCCCATCTTGGCATCCCATGGCCTTTCCTCCTGCTCCTCAGTTCTCTGTCATGAGATGGGAGTGAGTCTAGGGAGTGCTTTGCTGGCAAGGCCCCTGCAGTGGAGAGAGGCCAAGGACCTAAACACAGCATGCCTGCTGTCCCCCAGTAATGCCAGTGATTGCTGCTGCCAGTGGGCATCTGAGAGGAAGGGAAATAGCCACTCATACCCACAGCTCCTCACCCCCACCACTCTGCTAGAGGACAGGAGTGGGCAGTTGAAGTCACACTTCCCCAGACTCAAAGGATGAGAGTGCAGGGTTGTACCTGCCATGGGAACTTCCACACCTCCAGTTTATTCCATGTGTTGGGGGCACTTTGCTGATCTCCTGAGATGGCTCATCTTGCTCATTTTCCCCCTTGTCAGGGGCAACTTGCAACATCAGCATCTGCAGCTGATACTCCAGGAAGCCATTGACCTGCAGCTGCATGTCAGCAAAGGAGCAGAATGAGGAATGAGGCCCAGTTGCTAGGACTTAAGTGCCCTTGCTGTCACCTGTACTTCCAGTGCCTCTCAGGGATGGTCCAGCCTTGAGGACAAAACCAGAGCCTGGCTTTTAACTAGGGCCCTGGGCATTTTGGTGCATTGGAAAGTTGACAGATTTCTAGCTGCCATCCTAGGAAAGAAACCAGAAGGGAGAGAACAAGACCCATAGCTGTAATTAAGTACAGGGGGAGTTCAGCTTTATGTTGTTCTGAACCACCTGAACCTGAGAAAGGCACAAAGTCAGGGAGGGTGTTGGTCACAGGCCATGAGGCATGTGTCCTATTGCATCCCCAAAAGGGTTCTTATTTACTATAATTATCTCCCAGTCAGTAGGATGCATTAATGTGTTTCAGGAGGCTCTTTTTATTATTACATATATTGAGGTATCTTGAAAATATAGCATAAAATTCTTCCTCTCCTTTTTTCTCCTTTCTTTCTGAAGTAGAATCAAATTAGCTCATTGTAGTGATCCTGCTGGAAGCAGCCAAGTGCAGAGTAGGCAGGGCAGCCCTCTCACCTGCCCTTCTTATATGTGCCATGGGAGCAGGAGATTCTGGCAGGCTATGGGGCACAGGAAGTGTCATGAAGCCTTTCTTCTATGACATCTTATCATCCCTCCCAACATGGCAGGAGAGGGTCTTTAAGGTCTTGAAAGGAAGGAGATAGTGATCACACACAGGACTTTTTGTTTGTTTGTTTGTTTTTGAGACAGGATTCTCACTTTGTGACCAGGCTGGGGTGCAGTGGCCTGATATTGGCTTACTGCAACCTCCACCTCCTGGGTTCAAGCCATTCCCCTGCCTCAGTCTCCCGAGTAACTGAGACTACAGGCATGTGCCACCACACCTGGCTAATTTTTGTATTTTTCAGTAGAAATTGGATTTCACCATGTTGGCCAGGATGGTCTTGACCTTGACCTCATGATCTGTCTGCCTTGGCTTCCCAGAATGCTGGAATTACAGGAGTGAGAGGCCAAGGCCAGAGGATTGCTTGAGTTCAACACTAGCTTGGACCATGTACGGAGACCCCATCTCTGCGGAAAATTTTAAAATTAGCTTAGTGTGGTGGCATACATCTGTAGTCCCAGCTACTGAGGAGGCTCAGGTGGGAGGATCCCTTGGGCCTTGGGACACTGAGGTGGGAGGACACTTTGAGCCCAGGAATTTGAGGCTGCTATGAGCTGTTGAGCCACTGCACTCCAGCCTGGGTGACAGAGCAGGCCCTGTCTCTAGAATAAATAAATAAGTAAACTAAAGAGGCTTCTTGACTGTGCTGTTCATTGTTGTAAATCCATGGAGCTGTGCACACAGTGAATAACTGCAGATGTCCTCCCTCCCTGCTGCAGCCCCTGCCCTTGATGTGGACTGGCAGAACAACACGACCTTCGCCTCCTGTAGCACAGACATGTGTATCCACGTGTGCAGGCTCGGCTGTGACCGCCCAGTCAAAACCTTCCAGGGACACACAGTAAGTGAGAGCTCATGTCACTGGTCTCGAGTTTGTGAGAATGTGATGTGGGAGCCGATTCTTGTATGCCTAGAATTAAAAGATACTGCAGCAGCAGACCATTTCTTCTGCAGTCCTTGACTGCTTGAGCTATTCTGGCCAACTCAGGTAGATGGATTCACCCAGTTTGGGGTGAGCAGTGAGAACAATTGATGTGGAAATGACGTAGTTGGTGGATTTGGCATCAAAGCCTTTAAGGTAGCTATGAGAAAAACATATGGAACATAAAAGAAGGGATGCTCACAATAAATGAATAGATGGGACACGTCTGCAATGAATGGGAAAAAAATGCCATTAAAAAACAAATAGAGTCTGGGAACAGTGGCTCACACCTGTAATCCCAGTACTTTGGGAGGCTGAGACCAGATAATTGCATCAGGGTAGAAGTTCAAGTCCAGCCTGGGCAATATAGCAAAACCCTGTCTCTACAAAACAAATTTTAAAAATAAGCTAGGTGTGGTGGTGTGCATCTGTAGTCTCAGCCCAGGAGGTTGAGGCTGCAGTGACTATGATCACACCACTGCACTCCAGCCTAGGCAACAGAGTGAGATCTGTTTAAATTAATTTAAAAAAAAAATTGACAACTGAGAAGTATAATGTCGCAATTGAAAATCTTAGTAGGTGGGTGTTTTGGGCTGTTCTTGTATTGCTATAAAGACATAACTGTGACTGGCTAATTTATAAGAGATTTAACTGACCTAAAGTTTTGCAGCTGTATAGAAAGCATCTGCTTCTGGGGAGTACTCAGGGAGCTTGCAACCATGACAAGAGGTGAAAGGTGAGCAGGTGTCTCACATGGCTAGAGCAGGAGCAAAACAGGGGTTGTGGAGTATTACACACATTTAAACCACAGTATCTCACACAAGAACTCACTACCATGAAGACAGCACCAAGCCATGAGGGATCTGCCCTCTTGATCCAAACACCTCCCATCAGGGACCACCTCCAGCATTGGGGGTTACAATTCAACATGAGATTTGGGTGTGGAAAAATATCCAACCTCATCAGTGGGTTTAATAGCAGGTTGAAGATTGCAGAAGTAAGATTAGAGATCATAGAAATTTGCCAGTTTGAAGAACACATAAAAGACTGAAAAATGAATAGAGGCTTACTGGCCTATGGGACAATATCAGGCAGCCTAAAGGTATGTGCATAATGGCGAAAGAAGAAAGAATGAAACAGGAAAATCATTTGAGGCAATAATGGCTAATATTTTCTAAATTTGTTGGAAAACATCATCATTTAATTTGAGAAGTTCAGGAAATCTCAAGCAGAATAAATATAAACAGAACCACACCTACCCACCTAGGTATATGGTTATCAAACATCAAAATCAATGACAAAGAAAATCCTAAAAGCAAGCAGAGACTGAGAAAGGTTCTGTTGTATACCAGGGAACAACAATATGAAGAGCAGCCAACTTAACAAATTCCTTCGTGTTGGCTCTGAGGCTCTCTCTGGTCTTTCATCAAATCTCTTTCAAATTCTCTGATTTCTGTGATCTCTACCGTACTTCTGCAATTGGTGGTATTCTGTTAAACACATTATTAGCCTTGACCTCCTGGGCTAGTGTCAAAAAACACCCTGTGCCTCTGTCCTCCTAAAGACATGTGCAGCCAAGGACCCGTGCTAAGCCCTTCCTGGAACACTCCCCGACGTAGTCTCCACAGCAGTCCTCAGTCTGACACAGACTCTTCTCCCCCCTCCAGGCCCATTTACGTGTCCTCTCCACACCCTTGGGAGGATTTATGGCATCTCCTGAACTCCCACTGCCCATGTGAATACCACAGCTCTGACACTGGCTGCTAGTCTGTGTGCCTGTCTCTCCCAGAAAATGCAGAGCACATCAACCGTGATCCCAGGAGGTCCCATGGTGTCTTGCCTTTCTCTCACCAGCACCCAGAATATCTTTCCCTGGTGGGAGCCAGGGGATACCCTGTTAAAGCAGGAGAGGATGATCACATTTCTGGAGATTTTCCATCATATCACTAACTTGACTGATGTAGATTCCATTTTTTCATTCCCCTAGTGCCCATCTCACCCCACCCCTGGTCCAAGGGTCCCCACCCCAAAGGAAGGCACTTTTAGAGCACAGGCAGCTATTATCGTGTTTACGTCTCCTGGCTACAAAATGCCCCTTTTTCTGATCTAAACTTATTTCCCCTCTAACCCTGGACTATCCTCAAATTTTTGATAGAGCTGCACACACTGTTTCTGGTTGCCAACTGTCCTGCTCCAGACCTTGCCACCGGCACTGGAGTTGGCCTTTTAAGTGACCTTTTAAGATGGCCTTCCTACTGTGGCTGATAGCCCTGAACAAAGCTCCAAGTCAGTGGGGTTGAGTGTAGACCAATGAGCCAGCTCTGGAGGCCACCCACACACTGGGACTTGGATTGGAGGCTGTAGGATCCATTCTCAGGAAAAAATTTGTTCCTTTGTATGGTTTTGGATGCAGACAGGCCAAGGTGAGGGGCTCCACATGCTGGGCCTGTGGGTTTTCCTTTCCACAGTTGCAGTTAGAGCCACCTTGCTAGCCTAGGACCCACATTCACACTCACACATACTTAAGTATGCTCATACTCTCTCAGTCCTCTCTTCAGTGGTCCCTCCACCATCCCTGGTCTCTCCCAGCAGTCTGCTCCTGGCACAAACATCCATGCTCACAGACACCCAAGCATGTTCTCATCTCCCTCTTCAGCAGGCCCCTTCTGCCCTCCCTGGGCTCTTCTAGCAGGCTGCTCCTGGGTCATATATCCCTGTTCACAGACACCTAAGCCTGCTCACACTCTCAACCTCCTCTCCAACCGGTCCACTCCACCCTTTCCAGATTCTCCCAGCAGCCTTCTGGAACACATATCCATGCTCATAGACACATAAGCATGCTCATAGCCCCCTCTTCAACAGGCCTTGTCTGCCCTCCTGGCCACCCCCGCAGCCTACTCCTGGAACACATATCCATTCTCATAGACACCTTTGCAGGCTCACACTCTGTCAGCCCCTCTCTAGCCAGCCCCCTCCACCGTCCCTGGGATTTCACAGCAGCCTGTTCCTTGGCCATCACACGTCTTCCCTTCCATTTCCTGGGCCACCCATACCACACAGAGCACACAGGTGGCTTGTCACTGTCCCATTCACACCCTTCAAAACTCCGTGTCCTTAGAAAGCAGCATGACCATACAGTTTATCATCCAAACTGGAGCCCTCAGGAGTTTGAAAATATTTAGAAAATTAATTTTCAGTGTGAAATCAGTTAATTGGTAGGCCAGGACAATAGGCATCAGATAGTGGGACTGTCTGGGGCATATGGGACTCTACTGTCACCCCGCAGAAAGGATCCTGCCCCATTTCTCCTGGGCAGGCTGTTTCCCAGCTGAGCCTTTGCTGCAAGTGGTTGTGTCTGTCTCAGTGTGTCCTTTTCTGCCTTGGTCCCTGGGTACTTTGAACCTTATCCTCCAGGGTTTCTCCTCAGGGTCCCCAGGTGTCCAGATCTGCAGGTTCCAGTGCTAACCCTGTGCTTTTAGATACCTGGCTGTTTGCAGTGGATCAGGAGCCCCTGGCCAGGATTTTGCCTGTGTTGTTTGTGTTCCTGCTGCTCAGCACTTGGCTCTCATTTCCCTTGCATGTGTGTATCTGTCTGTGTGTGCATTTTGGTCACCCATCTTCCATCTAAGTCAGTCATTACCCAGCTTGAACTCCATAACAGCTGAGGCTTCACTTCTTGTGTTTATCCCTCCCTCCACCTCCACTCACCTGCAGGAGAGGAATGCCTTGTAATGGGTTTAGATATGGGAAGGAACTGTTGGATTAAAGTACGTAGGAGACCTGGCATGGTGACACATGCCTATAATCCCAGCACTTTGGGAGGCTGAGACTAGAGGGCTGGTTGAGCCCAGGATTTCAAGATCAGCTTGGGCAACCCCGTCTCTATAAAAATACAAAAAAAAAAAACCAAAAAAAACAAGCTGGGTGTGCTGGTAACCTGCCTGTCATCCCAGCTACCTACCTTGGAGGCCAAGGTGGGAAGATCACTTAAGCCCAGGAATTCAAGACCAGCTTCAGCAACCCATCTCCATCAAGAGAGAAAAAAATAAAATAGCTGGGTGTGGTAGTGCCTGCCTTTAGTCCTAGCTACTTGGGAGGTTGAGGCAGGAGGATCACTTGAGTTCAGGAGGTCAAGGCTGCAGTGAGCTAGAATTGGGCCACTGAACTCAAGTCTGGACAACAGTGAGAGCTTGCCTCAAAAGTTTAAAAAAAAAAAGTGCATACAAAAGTAATTTTCAAAGCCCAGGTTTTAAAATAACTGGTTTTATTTACTGCATTTTATGGTATGTGAATTCTTCACTTGCCTACCTTCCTTGCAGGGAAGGTTTTTTTCCTAATGAAATATGGATGAGGATGGCTGGTGATGTGTGGTATAGGGCTGTGGTTTTATATAAATGAAAAGGCAAAGTGAGAAAAAGAGGAAACTAGATGGCTAGTTGAGCTGTTTTTTTTTTTTTTTTTTTTTTTTTTTGAGACGGAGTCTCGCTCTGTCACCCAGGCTGGAGTGCAGTGGCCGGATCTCAGCTCACTGCAAGCTCCACCTGCCGAGTTTACGCCATTCTCCTGCCTCAGCCTCCCGGGTAGCTGGGACTACAGGCGCCCGCCACCTTGCCCGGCTAGTTTTTTGTCTTTTTTGGTAGAGACGGGGTTTCACCGTGTTAGCCAGGCTGGTCTTGATCTCCTGACCTCGTGATCCGCCCGTCTCAGCCTCCCAAAGTGCTGGGATTACAGGCTTGAGCCACCGCGCCCGGCCTGTGCTCTTTGATGTCCCCTGAAAGACCTTCTGCAGTGACGGTGACGCACTGCTGCCCCCTGCTGGAAGGCGACCTCATCTGCTCACAGGCCCTGATGTCTTTTTCAGACTTTCTGCTCTCTTTCAGAATGAGGTCAACGCCATCAAATGGGATCCTTCTGGAATGTTGCTGGCCTCCTGCTCGGATGACATGACATTGAAGGTAGAGTCGGCATGGCAAGGGGTGGGCTGTTTAATCCCAGACAACCCTGGGCACTCAGCGCCAGTCTCACAGTCACTCTTCCGTGTGAAGTATTTATTACTGACTGGGTTGCCTTCCTCTGTCATCCAGTGAACTCCAGTTTCTCAATCAGCATCTTGCTGAGAATCCCAGCCTCCCTGCTGAGAACCCCTCCTTTCTCACCACTGCACACCCCATATCCCGCTGTGGGCCAGCAACCTCACGTGTGCACCCAAGAGGAATGATGCCACATTATTCCTGGGTGCAGGAACGGCTTTTGCTTATGTTGTGGCTCCTGTGTCCTCTAGATCTGGAGTATGAAGCAGGATGCATGCGTTCACAATCTTCAGGCTCACAGGAAAGAGATCTACACCATCAAGTGGAGCCCCACTGGGCCCGCCACCAGCAACCCAAACTCCAGCATCATGTTAGCAAGGTAAGGGCAGGCACCACAACTGGCACAGCTCTGTCCTACACAGTGACAATGAGAAATTTTGCTAAAGTGTGTCTGTGCACCTGTGTTGAAGCCCTTCAGAGGAAACGAAGTGGTAGCTCACTTTGAAGAGGCCAAAATCATCCTACCTTTGAGGTAGCAGGTTTTGGCCCAGGTGCTGTGGCTCACACCTGTAATCCCAGCACTTTCAGGCGCCGAGGTGGGCGGATCACAAGGTCAGGAGTTGTAGACTAGACTGGCCAACATGGCAAAATGTTGTCTCTATTTAAAAATACAAAAATTAGCTGGGCATGGTGGTGCATACCTGTAATACCAGCTACTCAGGAGGCTGAGGCATCTCTTGAACCCAGGAGATGGAGACTGCAGTGAGCTGAGACCACCCTACTGCACTCCAGCCTGGACAACAAGAGTGAAACTCCATCCCAAAAACCACAAAAATTCCTGTTTCTTGAAATATATATCTCGAAGCACTAGGAGGGTGTATATATATATGTGTGTGTGTATATACATATATACATGTGTGTATATGTGTGTGTGTGTGTGTGTGTGTATATATATATGAAGAGAGATGGGGTCTCATTATGTTGCCCAGCCTGGTCTTCAACTTCTGGCTTTCTCCCACTCTCCTAGTGCTTCATTTGATTCTACAGTGCGACTATGGGATATGGAGCAAGGTGTCTGCACCCATACACTCATGAAGCATCAGGAGCCTGTCTACAGTGTAGCTTTCAGCCCCGATGGGAAGTACTTGGCCAGTGGATCCTTTGACAAGTGCGTTCATATCTGGAATACTCAGGTAAGCTCCTGACCCATAGGAATCCTTTTAGTAAGGGATGCCTGAACAGCCACGATTCCAGTGTCTCTGGTTCAGAGCAGTGCCCTTGAGGGAGTTGAGCAAGCCCAGGCTTCCTGGGCAGACCCAAGTGGATGCTGTCCACTGTGCACCCCACATGGGTTGTGAACTCTTCCCCCACCAGACACCTCCGGCAGCTCCCCTCCCTGAGGAAGAGTGTCATGTCTGCTGTCCTCAGGGCTCTTGGCCATTTGATTCCAAACCCTCACCTTGGCACATGTTCTTCCTTGAAGGAGCCACTGTCTTCTGTTCACTTTTCTGAGTCCATGGCATGAAACCTTCCACCTGCCTCTTCCTCTTTTTAGCAGTTATCACCGAAATGCTGCTCTCTAGATATGGAGGTTGGAGGTTGGGAGTAGAGGACCAGCTAACGGGGACAAAGCCAACTCCAGATCCTCCACCCACACCAGCTGCTGCAGCTCTGCCATAGAGAAGATCAGGGAGTAGAAAGGAATGTGCATTTGCTATTGTCATGCCACTTACATTTTTCGAATGAAAGTAGTTTCTGTTTGAATAATGTAAGGTGTGTAGATATTGGGTTGTTCTTTTACCATGGACTGAAAGGACATAGGATTTGAGTAAAGGTGGCTGGCTGCTGTGGGTATCTTGGGCCACACCTGAGGGTAGGAGAATCCCACTAAAAAGAGTAGAAATGGATAGGAACTAGTACTGCACTGCATAAAGGATTGTATAGGACGGTTTGAAAAGGACTGTACAGCACTTCATTCTATTCTAAGGGAAGAGAGAAGTGACTATACTCTAGGAGCTGTTGAAAACAACCAAGGGGTCCCTTTAATTTTAAGAGGAATGACATGCCTTCCCCCTCCCCCATCCACCTGCATTTTCATTCTGGGTGTTTTTGGCTTCGTTGACATTCAGGTGGATTTACATCCTCAAGGTTCATTCTCCCTGTGGACTCATGGGTGATGAGCCCTGTTCACTGGCAAGGGGTCCACTGAGATCACAGGCTTCCCAGGGACCTCATGTGAACCACATCCTCTCAGAGAAGGAAAGGAAATGGTGGACCCTGCATAGAGCCAACCTGATGCCAAGCCCAGCCCCACAGCCCTAGATAGCCCTCCGGGAAGCACACATCTCAGGACTAGTGTGCAAGAGTCTGTGTTCGTGAAATCCTTGCTAGAAATAGTAATGGGTGGATTCATAAAAATACATAAATCATCAAAAAAAATGACACCATCAGTTAGGAAGAGCTTATTGTCAAGAACTCATTGGATCGTTTCAGCCATTTCTTGTAAATTAAAGAAATGCTTAGCATTTTTCTTAAGAGAAATATTAAAACCCACTTTAATGTTCTGTAAGTATAAAAATACCTATCTATAATACTGTTGGCATGCACCTTTCTTAGTTCATATGACACTACCTTTAAAGAGACCAGTTGAGCAGAGGTTTTGAGACAGCTCTCCTGGTCTCGGTCTTCAGATTTATCCTGCTTGTCACCATTAGTGAATCATGAGTGATGGCTTATTTGACCTTTTCTTCTTTTCTATAAAAACTTTTTAAAATAATTTTTATACAGACCAGTCTCACCGTGCTACCCAGGCTGGTCTAGAACTCCTGGGCTCAAGCAATTCTCCTGTCTCAGTCTCCCAAAGGGCTGGGGATTACAGGCATAAGCCACCACACCTGTTCTTATTTGACTCTTTCAAAGCCCTCTACTTCCCTCTCCTCTTAAATATGTCAAGTTAATGCTGTTTTAAACCAGAAACCAAAGGTCTGGAATGTTTTCCATTAATGTATGTTACACATTTTTCTTTCAAACATAAAAAATACTACATTTTAATTTCCAACATGTTAATACATTTAATGATGAATTACAGTCAATTCCCTTGCTAGTAGGTGAATTGTATTCATTCAGGTCAATTGTATTCATTCAGACACCAAGACAGGATTAGATGGGCAAGATATTTATTGGGAGAAACAGCTGTGATGGAAACAGTCAAAGAGCTAGAGGAGAAGGGAGAACTCAGACCATAAAGTCAGTCTGACACCTGGGAAGGAGACTGGAAGGGTAGGAAGTCAGGGATGGCCTTATAGGTCTGTAGAAAGTCCATGAGCTGGCCAAGCATGGTGTCTCACACCTATAATCCCAGCACTTTGGGAGGCCGAGGTGTGCGGATGGATCACCTGAGGTCAGGAGTTTGAGACCAGTCTGACCAACATGGTGAAGCCCCGTTTATATTAAAAATACAAAATTAGCTGGGCATGGTCGCACATACCTGTAATCCCAGCTACTGGGGAGGCTGAGGCAGGAGAATCACTTGAACCTGGGAGGTTGAAGTTGCAGTTAGCTTCTGATGGCGCCATTGCACTCCAGCCTGGGTGACAGTTGAGTCCCAGATGCCTGTTGAGTTCTCCCACCTCCATCAGTCCTCGGCTGGGCACAGTCTCAGAATCCGTCCAAATATCTGAATATGGTGGTGGATTCTGTGGGCAGCAGTAATCAGTTTCACTCCCTGTGGTGGGAAGTCCAAGAGTCACATTTCTGCATCCCCCAGAGCACTTACTATAAACCCTTAAATTTCACCATGCTTGAAAATGTTCATGATCAAATATTAGGGGCAGGAGGAGTGCACATTCCACACCTGCATCTGTTATAGGAGCCCCTGTCAATGTAAGTAACAGTTACCTTGCCTTGCAGAGTGGAAGTCTTGTCCACAGCTACCAAGGCACCGGCGGTATCTTCGAGGTGTGCTGGAACGCCCAAGGAGACAAAGTGGGTGCCAGCGCATCTGACGGCTCTGTAAGCAACACCTCTTGTTTACCAGGGAGTGGGGTGCTGGGGAGGGGGATAAGAGAAATTGGGCAGCTGATGCCTAAGTGAGGGGTGTGTGTGGTGTTTATGTCCTGAAGGGTCTAGCCAGTGCTGAAGGAAGCTTTTGGGATGGATCCCATCTGGGAATGGCCTTCTCTTTGTACCTTCTAGAATGTCATTCTAATTAACATTTTCTCAGTTAAATCGGTGTTTCTCAACAAGGATGATTCTGCACCTCTGAGGACATATAGACATTTGTGGAGGAATTTTAGGTTGTTACTGTAGTCATGTGTCACATAATCATGGGAGTGTGTTTTGAGAATTGCATCGTTAGGCGCTTTTATCTGTCTGAACATCATAAACTGACACAAACCTAAATGATAAGACCTATATACACCTAGGTTTTCGGTAAAGCCTATTGCTCCCAGGTTACATACCTGAACAGTAGGTGACTGTACTGAATTCTGTAGGCAAGCTGTAATACAATGGTAAGCATTTGTGCATCTAGACCTATCTAAACAGAAAACATTCAGCAGAAATATGATATAATAATCTTGTGGGACTACCATGGTCTGTGAGGTATGTTGTTGATGGAATGGTCATTATGTGGTACATGACTGTGCTTAGGTAGGGATGCCACTGGCATCCCGTGGGCAGAGCTCAGTGATGCTGCTGAAACTCCTGCCGTGCACAGGGCAGTCCCAGTTTTCATCCATGCTAAGCCTGAGAAGTCTGGGCTTCTGGTGGCTATCCTGCAGGTCTCCTGGGCACTCTTTTCCTCCCATGGCACATCTGGATTTTTTATTTGCCTCTGGACTTGAGATTGCCTTTACCTCTGAGGCGACAGCAGTGTGGCTGACCATCGAAGCATCAGTGTAGCCCCCAAATAGTGTCAGAGGTCATGTATTTTGGACTTCTGTTGCCATCTGCCCCACAGTTGCAGGTGTCCATTTTGGGACCCCTGCCAATGGTCTCTCCCACTGTGTTAATTCCTAGAGTTGTTCCTAACCTGGCCTTTCTGCTGTGTGCTGTTTGCTTGGATTTGGTTGGTCCGATGTCCATATGCCAGTCTGAGAGGTTCTCTGATCCTTCATGACAATGTTCCAATAAAACTTGACTTAGAAAAATTGGTAGAAACCTAGATTGCGCATGAGGGCCATAATTTGCTGACCTCTCACTCTAAAGACATCTTTAGGTTGTCTCTGAAGATGACAAGTACTTTGTCTTTCCTTCTAGGTGTGTGTTCTGGATCTGCGAAAGTAAACACAAAATATAGAAAAAAAGAAAAGAATTCTAATGACCAGCCATGAATGTGTGGGGTTGCAGCTGTGTTCAAATACAATTTATCAGCTCCAAAACTGTATGAACTTGACTTGTATTAGAGTATACTGTGAAACCAACTTGTTCCAGGCCACAGGAGTGTATATTTTTTCATAATCTTTATCACGAATTTTTTTTTTTTTTGGCGGGGGAATGGAGTTTTACTGTTGTTGCCCATACTGGAGTGCAGTGCTGTGATCTCGGCTGACTGCATCTTCTGCCTCCAGGGTTCAAGCGATTCTCCTGTCTCAGCCACCCAAGTAGCTGGGATTTCAGGCATGCAGCCATGACACACAGCTAATTTTGTATTTTTACTAGAGAAAGGGTTTCATGATGTTGGTTAGGCTGGTCTCCAACTCCTGACCTCAGGTGGTCCACCCACCTTGGCCTCCCAAAGTGCTGGGATTACAGATGTGAGCCACCGCCCTTAGCCTCAAGAAGTTTTAAAAAGGCAAACAAAAACAGAAGCAAATGAACAGTCCTGTCAAAGGGGTAAAGAATGGTTGCCATCGAAGACATTTAGCCCAGGAAGCAGCAGGTCAGCAGCTCGAGGTGACGGAACAGGCTCTGTGATGGCCCGTCAGAAAGAAATCTTAAAAGCTGTGCCAAAAAGAAGCAAATGCTTCTGATCAAACAGGGAATTAAAAAAAAAAAAAAATCTTTGGGATGTTTTCTGATTTGTTTTCTTTAACAATGTGGACAGTGCCATTGCTCTTACAAAGGATGTGCAAAGACCAGTTTATATACCAATAAGATGCGCAAGTTTGTAATCCCAACACTTTGTTTTCCAGAATCTTCTTTGTTGGGTGGTTTTTCTATCAGTTGGAATTCTGTCATCTGAGGCCTTCTTATGTCTGAGATGGAAACTGTTTTGCATTTTCTGTCTTTTTCCTCTTTTGCTCCCTGCCCACCTTCTACCTTCCAATGAGGTCTGGTTTTTCAGTGCACCCTGAAGAGATGCAGCCACATGGACATGAAGACAAAATCTCTGAGGGACAGCTTTCTCCCTTCTACCCTCTCCCACCCTGCCCTCCCCTTGCTCTCTCATGCTCTCTCTCTCTTTCTCTCCCTTCCTCTCTCCCCCTTCCCTCCTTCCCTCTATGCCTTTCTCATGGTTGCTTCAGATCTTAAGTCTCAAGGGCACATTGGTGCATAATAAGTGCTTTATGCACAAGGTAGGGCAGGGGGACTTTTTAACAGAAGAAAAAGAATGACTTAGAAAAGAGCCTGGAATATTTTTGGGAAAAAATATTTTTATGTTAAAATGATTTTAGAATCCTAAAATGACCAACAGATGGAGAGAGCTTTGTTTGATTTATGTTTTAAAAAGAACTGAAGAAGCCACAGGTGGGGCTTGAAGGAGTCCCTGGCTTTCTCCTCACCCTCAGAAAAGGTGGTTAGAGAACTCCAGTGGACAAGGGTTACCCCTAGGGGTCAGTAGTGAGATTGCTCTGCAGCCAGTGAGGGAGGTCCTAGCCATGCTGATTGGAAGAAGAACCTTGCATCTTTCAATGTGTGCATACCCTGGAAGCTGGCAGGAAAGCAGTGAAGGACCACATGCCCTCTAGCTTCAAGGGAGCATTGGCAGAACAAAAAGGTACTGCAGAAGTTCTAGAAACTCACAGCTTGGCTGGATTTGGCCTGTTGGCTACATCTTTGCCACAACCATGTTAAGTGATGGTCATTTCTCCAAGAGCTGGCTTGGTGAGTCATTGCAGAGGCTCCTGCACGTCACTTGGTCTAACAATGCCAAAAATGCATGTGGAAGGAAGATTTTAGTCCTGGAGGGGAAATATTGACTTAGAATGTCACTAATAATTTCTGTTGTCTTTATAATTTCTTTCTCTCTTGAAGATTAGGACAAATATATATTTTTATATATATAAAATTTTACATATATATAATATATATATTTTAATGAATCTTCTATTTTTTTAAGAAAATTAAACAAGGCTTTGTGTTTCTTGAAGTGCTTCATTTCATTGGATCAGGTGACATTCATCCTCATTGTCATAACCCAACACTGACTGACTTTTTTATTTAGCAAGGGGGAAAAGGTGTCAAATACAAGGGCGTCTTCTCCCATTTTTTTTCCTGTGGGCAGAAGAAGGGCTAAGGAAGTTGGCCTGGCCTGTGGGGGCTGCTGTTTCACTGGCAGTGTTGCAGTCTGCTTTGTGTGTTCCAGAAGTGAGACACAGGGTGTTGTTATTGTGAGGGTGACATTCATCTGCAGAGCCAAAAATCAGACATCAGGCAAGGGCCAGGGCTTCCTATGGAATTTGGAATGCACCACAACCCCTACAAAAGCCAGAGTCCATTGTTCATTCTATATCATTGATTGGCCTTTGCTTGGATATGTGAATTATTCAAGCCTGAGAAGACCAAAATGTCTCATTCCGAGATGAGTATCTTATTTGGGCTCTGTTCCAAAACAGTTAGCAAAGCAGGCCATAGTGATGTAGTGGGTTCACCACACCCATTTTTGATGAAGCTAGTATCCCCAGATGAGGTGACGATTTCCCCTCCCAGGGACTCACTAAGTGTTAGGGTATGGTTTGTTAAGGACCAAATGACACCATCTTTACACCTCCCAAATAAAGATACATCCATCTCTGCAGAGCATCAGCTGTCAGAGGTCAGCCTGTCATCAGGACATGACTTAAACCCTTGACAAACCGGAAACAACTGTGGGACAGTAATGGTGGGATGTGTTGTAAGCGATTCACTAGACAATCTTCACATGAAGGTCAGTAGCCAGGGTCTCTCCCAAGGGTTGGCTTTAGTCTGGATGAATTGTTAGGTAGAAGCCTGGTCTGGGAGGCCTAGAACCCCAGGCTGTATTACTGGCTTCTCTAGCTTAAGCCTGGAGAGGTCCTTCCTGTGGCTGCATGCAGGACCAAGCATGAGAATGCAGCTAGCACCACCTCCACCCCCACCCCGCCACATCTACCCCAGTTCTCAACAGAACACCACCATGGATAGCTGTTTCCAGAGCCTCCAGCGTTTATACAACACTGCTTACCCTGTGTGCTGCTGGAATGTTAGTAGAGCCATCCCTGTAACCAAGGAATGGCCTAAGTGGAATGTTATTGTTCAATGTTGTTTACAGCTCTTAAAACACAGTGAGGAATGCCTAAGTCATACTGACCAAACTTGACCTTGAAGGCAGACATGACCTTATCGAAGGAGGACCAGAAGGGTAGAACATTATAGGGTGAAACTCTCTGACCCCCTCACGACACTGTAGAACATGACTTTTTTGTCTTCTTAAGAAATAGGTCATTGAGCCAAGTGAAGTGCACTTTGTCAAATGTAAGGGTCCGCTTGTTCCTTATTTTCTGTTTGTTAACCTTATTTTCCATCATTTAAAAAAAAAAAACAACTTGTAT
Organism: Macaca thibetana thibetana; assembly: GCF_024542745.1. Classification (NCBI taxonomy): domain Eukaryota; kingdom Metazoa; phylum Chordata; class Mammalia; order Primates; family Cercopithecidae; genus Macaca; species Macaca thibetana. The sequence goes on along the minus strand of NC_065599.1, from coordinate 10,088,379 downwards.
TTCTTGTCAAATGCAGAAATGGTCCTTCTGGCAGTCACTGAAGTTTTGCATTCTGGCTTGTGCAGTTTTTATTGTGTGTCAGATGTACAGCCGGACACGTTCTCTGTCCACACTTTGCAGATTCTGTTCAAATGACATCAACCCATTTCATCCCCCCGCCACCTCACCCTCATGCCCTTTGAAAAAAAAAAACATCACTTTGTGTGCTGTAGCTCATTTGTTTCAACACAGAATCAACAGATCATATTTGGCATCATGAATACATTGCTCTATTTTGATATTGAAGAACTTGGTGGGTGTGCTTTCTTCCTGTCACTCTGGAGCTCTTGGGCCCAGGTTGACACCAGTGACTGAAGACCGAGTTCTGTATTTTCTCGAGAAGGAAATACCTTGCATGCCTCTATCCAGGATTGCTGTGTGAGATAGGGAGCAGGGGGCAGAATGCAGTGATGTGGTGTTCACAGCAGCCTCTGGCTGAAAGGTAGGCTTTTTAGTGTGTTTCCTTTTCATTATTTTATTTCAGACTGCCTACTGGGAAAAGTCAAAGCAAATGAAAGTTCTCTCATCAGCAGGTTGGTTGGTTGGGTTCCCAAATTAGCCATGAGTAATTTGAAGAACCTAAAGTTACAGGATGGGGCAATTTAGGGCATGGATGTCTGCACACTGCAGACTTAACATGTGGCAAACATTTACTGACATTTGCTCTGTATGTTACACTGTTAAATAATGTAATTAGTTAATGGATGTTGATTTCCATCTGCATTCTATGAAGGAGGCAGTAGATTCTGGGAGGCAAAGACATGGCTTACTCTTAGTCTAAGGTTTCACTGTGCAGGTGAGTCACAGTCATTTCCCTCTAATCTTGCTTGTTCCACACTAGGGCAAAGCAAATGGCTAGGGGTGCAGAGGCTTTTATGGGTGATTCCCTCGAAGGATCTGAGAGCCCGAATATCTGAGACAGGCCTCAATCTCAGTTAATTCAGAAGGTTTATTTTGCCAAGGCTGAGGATGCACGCCCATGGCAGCCTCAGGACGTCCTGATGACATTTGTCCAAGGTGGTCAGAGCACACTTTGGTTTTATACATCCTAGGGAGACAGGAGACATCAACCGATGTGTAAGATAAACACTAGTTCAGTCCAGAAAAGGCGAGACAACCTGAAGCACAGGTAAAGCAGGGAAGGGGCTTCCAGGTCATAGGTAGCTTAGAAACAAATCGTTTGCTTAACACACACTCTTTCCAGTCTTTGTCTCTGGAGTGTCTCATCCAAGGCACGTTAAGCAAAGCAAGAACAGGTTATCGTTACCTTCTGGAGAACACAAAGGGAAAATCAGGGACAGAAATGGAGGATATTTATAGGAGCAACCTTCAGGTAGAATGTGAGGTGAATGTTCTGCAGAACAGTGCCTTTGTTAGGAAGAGTTATACCCTCATGTAAAAGATACTTATTTAGAGATACTCTGCAGGAAGTAAACAGATGGGAGTATGCACTCTTCTGTAATATCTGCACATGTTGATAATAATCTCACTTTGAAATGGGGTGAAATGAGCAGACTATAAAAAAGTTTTTTAGCCTAGGCAACATAGTGAGACCACATCTCTACAAAAAAATTAGTCAGGCATGGTGTCGAGTGCCTGTGATCTCAGCAGCTTGGGAGGCTGAGGCGAGAGGATCATTAAGCCCAGGAGGCTGAGGCTGCCTGCAATGACCCATGGCAAGAGCACCACTTTCCTTAATCCTACGTGACAGAGTGAGATCCTGCCAAACAAAGCAAAACACTTTTTTCTTATGGTTAGGCAGTAAACTAAAATCAAATACAATCCATTCTGATGGAATAGTCATCTTTCCACCCAGTCTTCACTCCAAACTACACCTCCGTTGTCACCTCCTTCTCACAGGCCAACACACTTCTGGCTGTTCTCTCATACCTATTCAAGAACTTTCCTGCCATCATCGCCATTACTTTCTTTCCACTCCATCATTCCTGTAGCACCCCCAATGTACTCAAGCACCTGCCATCTTCAAAACAGTGACTCGAGCACTTGCCATCTGCAAAACATTGATAACAAAACAAGCCAAATTCTCTGCAGCAACCAGCCTTATAGGGAAGTCACTTAGAACCAAGGCTGGCCATCATCTCTTCATGTGTTTGCCCAATTGTCTCATTTCCTATGTTGCCCTAATACACATCCTGATGATCATTTTTCTGTCCCCAGTACCTAGGCCTGGCCCAGTTCCTGTCAAGTCACCATGAGAAGGCATCTAGTCACCCTCTCACTTGGCTGTGCTCATCAGGACAAAGCCATATGCATGAGTATCAGCTGGTGATGCTTGGTGTCTCAACTGGGAGTCATCATCTTGGCTGAAGAGTTGGTTCTCAGTGTTCCTGTTTGACAGCATCAAAATCCAACTCTGGCTAATGTAAGCCCAAAGGAATAAATGGGCCTGATACTGGCAAGCTTTGAGAAATCGGAGAATGAGGCTCAGAGGCCACGCAGACAGGAACTGCGAAAAGTAGGCTGCAACACTTGGGTCATGAAGATGACAGATGTGGCAGTGGGTGTTGCCCACACCCTGAAGGCTAGACTGACTCTGGAGGAACACTCAACACTGCCTCCCAAAGTGGGCTTGCCTGCTGCCATGGCCTCTCCAGAAGTGCCTCTCTGCAACTCATTACCTTGAGCGTGAGCTGGTAACTTGAGAGAGATGCCTAATTGGCTCTACCAGGTCACATGCCTTGCTCTAGCTGCAGTGGAGGCTATAAAAATATCCTCTTTGCTTTTGAACTGGGGAGTGCGGCTGTGCCTTATCAGGTAGGAAGATATCCCCAAATAGAGGAAGGGCTTCTAATATTGGGAGCTCAGGGGAGTATAGACAGAATACCACTACTGAGATGAAGGATGCACATTTCCCTAGAAAATCTAAAACTTGTTCATGTTTCCTTGATACCTTTGATCAAGGTGTGTGAGGCCTAGCCCAGGCTAATCCTGAGGAGGGTGAAGGAAGAGTTATCCAGAGAGTTGGGGCAGGCCTGGGCAGGCACTACCTTATGGTGTGCTCAGAATCCATCTGCAACCCTGTGACTCCAGAAGTACACAGGCAGAACCTTCCTGAATTCAATATTCCTTATATAAAGGGAGGTGTCACATGGCAGAGCTGTTCACAGTATCCTGAGAAAATATTGTGTCTTGCTTTTCTGTATACATACTGGTGGTTTGTAATCCCAGTGCATACTGCAACATTTTTGTTAAATGTAAAACGATAATAATACACATACACACAAGGGAGCTTCAAAAAGTTCAAAAAATACATATTATGGAAAAGCAGTGGATTTCACAAGACTTTCTGCATCAAAATAAGCTCATCCTAACTTATTACAACATGTTTGAATAGTATCTAGTTTGTAGCACTAAAAAGTGTGAGACATCAGTTTGATTAAAGCAGAGCAACATGTTGTTAAAATTGAAATAATAATGTCAAATTTTATGGTGAGGTCTGGGGGAAGGAATTGTGAAATCATTGATGTTTTACAAAAAGTTTATGAGCACTGTGTCCCAAAGAGATAAGCAGTTTACAAATGTGTAAGTTGTTTTAAGAAGAAATGAGATGATACTGAAGATGAAGCCCTCAGTGGCAGACCATGCACATAAATTTGAGAGAAACAAATCCTTGTTCATGCCCTAACTGATGAAGACCAGTGATTAACAGCAGAAACAACAGCCAGCACCACAGACATCTCAACTGGTTCAACTTACACAATCTGACCGAAACATTCAACTTAAGCAAACTTTACACTCAGGTTCCAAAACTGTTGTGCCCACATTAGCTGCAGACAAGAGTTAAGCTTTCAGTGGAAATTTTAAACGAGTGGGATGAAGATCCTGAGGCCCTTCTACAGAATTATTATAACAGGAGACCAAACACAGCTTTATCAATACAATCCTCAAGGCAAAGCACAATGAAAGCAATGGCTACCAAGTGAAAGCAGAAGCAGACTGCTCAGTAGGTCATGATAACAGGTGTTTTTTTGGTTTGTTTGTTTGTTTGTTTTTTTATGCGTAAAGCATTATTGTTGCTGATTTTCTGGAGGGCCAAAGAATGATAGCATCTGCTTATTACGAAAATGGTTTTGAGAAAGTCAAAGCTTTATTAGAAAAAATGCCCAGGAAAAGTGTCACCAAAGGGTCCTTTTCCAGCACACCAATGTTCCTGCTCATTAACCTCATCAAACAACGGCAATTTTGCAAAAGTTTCCATGGGAAATCATTAGGCATCCACCTTACAGTCCTGATTTGGCTCCTTCTGACTTCTTTTGTTTCTTAATCTTTAAGGGGCATCCTTGTTGTATTTTTTTTTCCTCCAGTTGTTACTGTAAAAAAAGACTGCATTGATATGGTTAAGTGCCCAGGACCTTCAGTTCTTTAGGGCTGGATTAAATGGCTGCTGTCATTGTTTACAAAGTGTGTTGAACTTGATGAGCTTATGTTGAGAAACGAAGTTTCTATTCTTTATTTCCGTTTTTTTATTCCATTTTTTTCATGGACTTTTTGAAGTCCTCTCATATATCTTAACTGATGGAAAGTTGGGAACACAGGCAATTTTCTGGGCATTAATGAGGTTCCAAGTATTCCTTAGACTATGTTGTTATTCAGGACAGCTTTGGGACCAAAAGGCTAAATTTGTGATGAAAGATGCTCCCAGCTGAGCATGGTGGCTCACATGAGTAATCCCAGCACTTTGGGAGGTTAAGGTGGGCAGATCTCCTGAGATCAGGAGTTTGAGACCAGCCTGACCAACATGGCAAAACCTCTTCTGTACTAAAAATATGAAAAGTAGCCAGGCATGGTGGTGCACGACTGTAGTCCCAGCTACTTGGGAGGTTGAGGCAGGTGAACAGCTTGAAACTGGGAGGCAGAAGTTGCAGTGAGCCGAGATCTCACCACTGCACTCCAGCCTTGTCTCAAAAACAAACAAACAAAAACCAAAAAAAAAAAAAAAAAAAAGTCACACTCCCTTCTTTGCCGTTTACTGGGTGTTAGCAGGCCAGGCTGTGCCATTGCTCCACTGGCACCCTGGTTCCCCGTTTATCCTGCTGCTTCTCTACCTTGCTGCTCTTTGGTGATGTCAGTAAGGTTAGTGGAGGGCATTTGCTCTAGAAAACACGTTTACTGCACCTTTTCTATGTTTAGATACACAAATACCATTGTGTTACAGTTGCTGACAGTATTCAGTATAGTCACGTTTCATTCATTACAGTCTGGTTTGCAGCCTAGGAGCAATAGGCTCTACCATCTAGCCTAGTGCTGTAGACTGTGCCATCTAGGTTTGTGTAAGTACGCCGTATGGTATTTACACAACATTATATATCACAGAACGACACACTTCTCAAAACTCATGCTTTTCATTAAGCTATGCATATATTTTCTTTGGATAGAAGTGTTGTTAAGACAGCATCCAAGTGAGGCCAAGAGCTCAGTCACAATTACCTTATTTTATTTATTTTCCCAAGGACATAGATCTTGCACTTAGCTTTATAGCCAGCCTCAGAAAACTTCCTAGTGACAATAGGCTAGAGAAGCAGCAGAGTGGTCCGGAGGGGGCTCTTCCATTGCCACATGCATGTGCATGAATCATTTCTCTTACCCTAAAAAAACTCTAACTAGTGATGAGGGCAAGGTCAAGGGCCTGCTGCACTTTGGCAGTGCAGTGATGAAAAAGTGAGAACAAAGTTCCAAAGGATGACAATAGAAGAGTCAGGAATATGGGAGCTGGGCTCTTGGCACATCCACTTTACAGGTCTCTATGGGTTTGGCACGCAGGGTCACCCTTTTTTTTTTTTTTTTTTTTTTTTTTTTTTTTTTTTTGAGACAGAGTCTTGCTCTGTCGCCCAAGCTGGAGTGCAGTGGCCAGATCTCAGCTCACTGCAAGCTCCGCCTCCCGGGTTTACGCCATTCTCCTGCCTCAGCCTCCCGAGTAGCTGGCACTACAGGCGCCTGCCACCTCGCCCGGCTAGTTTTTTGTATTTTTTAGTAGAGATGGGGTTTCACCGTGTTAGCCAGGATTGTCTTGATCTCCTGACCTCGTGATCCGCCTGTCTCGGCCTCCCAAAGTGCTGGGATTACCGGCTTGAGCCACCACACCTGGCCGGGTCACCCTTATTTTTATTGCAGGATTCGCTTGCAGTATGGATTTCAAATGTGCTGGCATCAGAACCTGAAGGAGAAAAGACAAAAATTGTGTGTCCATGTCCTTGCCGGTTGGTCCTCAGCTTTAGAAAATGTGCTCAACACTCACTGCGCTGACTTTCATATGCCAACTTTGGTCAAAATCCCACCATTTCATTTCATCTATGAAAAAAAAAAACAACACAAAAACCTACACCATCTTTCCATCTACATTTTATTACATCATTATGATGGACGAAACAAGTCCTACAGAATTGTCTAGGCCAGTTAATGGCTGGTCGTGGCACAGATGTGCAGGCAACAAAACTGTTGGTTTAGGAAAGTTTCAGAGACCCAGGACATGTGCTCTCTAATTTAGAAGCAGACAGCACTCTTGTGACAGCTGGTGCAGCTTCTACTAGGGATGGCAACTCAGGCAACACGGACCCTATGGTTGGCTGGCTACCTACACTGAACTCCAGGAAGCGCTGGAAGGGAGAGAGACCACACGTGAAAAACTACACTTCCCAATTGTGTTTTCAGGGGCAATGTCACATGTTTATAGCAAGCAGCTCCTCCCCATCAGCATCTAAGTCTACTTATGGAAAACTCTGTCTCAAGGCCCAATATAAATACACATCCAGCCCAAATTAAATACGCACTACTACATTCCTGGTAACCCTTTGTCAAATTAAGCTTATTCTGATCATGACCCTACATAAGATGATAAAGTGACAAATAATATTTTTATAAATACAAGAATGTATTTGTCCAAATGTGCTCAGTATTTCCTTCATGAGACATTTTTATCAAGTGTGGATTTCAGGATGGTTTTGCTCCCGCATGCAGTATTTTCTTGAAAATAATTAAGAATCATGTAACTGGTCACATTTTTCTCTTTACCCCCCAGCTAGGAAGCTCAAAGCCAAACTACCAATCCATTTTCAGTAGTTATCTGGGGCTAATTCTAGCTGGCTTTCTATTTCGTTATCATTTTCCTTCAGTCTTGTTTTGGTTATTAATCAATTCCCCCATGTTGTTCTTCCAGAATATGACATGGTTTAAAAAGGACACAGAACAAAGGGGAAAAAAATGTGAGCATCAGTCAGCAGTGTGAGAGTTAATGGGAATCCCGTCAAAAGAATAATCTTGGGCATTGGTCATTATTCCAGCAATACATCATCTTTCTTTGAGACCCTTTGAAACCACTGTCAAAATTATTCTTCCAATCCCCAAATATACTAGAATACTTGCTCCATCCCAGGTTGCAAGCTGTGTGTGGGGAATACAGAGGTGGAAGACATCATGAAGGGTGGCTTTTCCAACCACAGATGGGGCAAATGACTCCAAAAAGCCCACAAAAAGCCTCCAAAGCCCCTCCACCCATGGGCTTTGGTGACAATCACAGCTTCCTCTGAGTCCCTCTCTTTTTCCTTACACACTTAGGCACACTGCTTCTCTCCCTCCCACTCCAGGCTTGGTCCTGCCACTGTGCCTTTGTAACTCTATTTTTCTGTCTGTAAGGCTCCTCTGATTTTCTTGTGGCTCCTACACTTCGTTCGGGTCTCAATTCTAATGTTACCTCATGCTCAGGGAGACTCTGGGATACCCTCTCTAAAACCATGCTCCCAATCCTCACTGATTTTTCTTTATGGCACTTCCCGCTACCTGGATGGAGTATCGTATCATTATTTGTGTTTTTCATTCTCTGTCTCTGCCACTACAGTGGAGAGTCTCAGTGGACAGGGAATGTGTTGTAGTCACCATACTGTACCCGATGTCCCAGATAACACCTGGCACATAGAGGGTGCTCAGTCAACATGGGGAATGAATGGGCAGTACAGTCATGTTAAGTGCTTGACAGCAATGGGATGCAGCACGTAGTACTACCTTGGAGTTCACACCACTGCACTCCACTCTGGGCAACAGCGAGATCCTTCCTCAAAAAAAGGCAACTGCAATACTGTTGTGTCTTTCTGACACATGCACTATGGGCTGTGGGAGAACATGACACTCAGATCTTCCTCCCAGAGTTGGATTAAGGTGAATCTGGGGGAATCTCGGTCTGACTTACTCAGAGCAAGTGTGCTGAGCTGCTCAAACAGTGGGTAAAGGGATTGAAGGATGGGGGAGGACTGGCCATGGATCACCCAGCCAGATTTTGAGGAGAGTCTGGGTGGCTGACAAGGATGGTGGAGAGCTGGTTTTGTTAGTGTAGTGAACCTGCCTTTCCTGGAGCCAAGACACCAGCTGGGAAAACTTCTAAAGAAGGCTTGCAGTTCTGGAACAGCATTCCTGCTAAAGGAGCTGGTGGCACTTCAAAAAGACTTGCTTCTGGCTGGGCACGGTGGCTGATGCCTGTAACCCCAGCACTTTGGGAGGACGAGGCGGGCAGATCACGAGGTCAGGAGTTTGAGAACAGCCTGGCCAATACAGTGAAACCCCATCTCCATTAAAAATACAAAAAATGAGCCAAGCGTTGTGGCAGGCGCCTGTAGTACCAGCTACTCGGGAGGCTGAGGCAGGAGAATGGCATGAACCCGGGAGTTGGAGCTTGCAGTGAACCTAGATCGCGCCAGTGCACTCCAGCCTGGGTGACAGAGTGAGACTCCATCTCAAAAAAAAAGAAAAGACTTGATTCTAAACAGGTCACCCACTGTTTATGAGGACGTCCTGGATTCAAGCGAACTTCTACGTGATTTCTGTGGTAATTTTCAAACAGACTCTGAGCTGGGGTGTCATATGGTGGCTCTTTTTATTATTTTTAAAAATTATTTATTATTTGAATTTTCTAGTCCAGAAATTATATTGTTAAAGGTTCATTTTGTCTATTATAAAAATAATTCATACCTGTTAAAATGTGGAAAATAATTTTGCCTTATAGAAAAGTTAGGAAATATATTTAGAGAAGTATGAATAACTCATGATCCCTCCACCCAGAGACAACCACTGTTAACAGCATATATAAGTGATTTCATTTTATTTGATGATTTTGAATAACTGAGATTTTGCGGGGAAAAAAAAGCTATATTTAGCATACTATATTTAAATGTACGTATAAGGAGGTTTGTCCAAAGAAACAGTAATTTTTATGACTAGTGATAGGGTACTATAACAATTTTTTTTTTTTTTTTTTTTTTTTTTTTTTACACAGGGTCTCACTCTGTTGCCCAGGCTGAAGTGCAGTGGCACAATCTTGGCTTCTTTACTCACTGCAAATTCTGCCTCTAGGGTTCAAGCGATTATTGTGAGTCAGCTTCCCAAGTAGCTGGGATTACAAACATGCACCTTCAGGCCTGGCTAATTTTTGTGTTTTTAGTAGAGACAGCATTTTACCATGTTGTCCAGGGTGGTTTCAAACTCCTAGCCTCATGTGATCCACCCACCTCGGCCTCCCAAAAGTGCTGGGATTACAGGCATGAGCCATGGTACCTGACTAAAATAATGTTTTTAAAAACTTGTACAATCAGGCCTGGCACAGTGACACAAACCTGTAATCTCTGCACTTTGCGAGATAAAGGGGGGAGGCTCGCTTGAGCCCAGGAGTTTGAAACTAGCCTAAGCAACATGGTAAGAGCCTATCTCAAAAAAAAAAAAAAAAAAAAGGATATACAAAAATCAGCCAGGTGTGGTGATGCATGCCTGTAATCTCAGCTACTTAGGAGGCTGAGGTGTCAGAATCAACTGGGCCCAGGAGGTGGAAGTTGCAATAAGCTATGACTGTGCCACTGCATTCCAGCCTGAGCAACAGAATGAGATGCTGTTTTGAAAGGAAAAAAACAAAAAAGTTCTACAGTCAACAGATGATACTCAAAGGACTTTACAGTTAAAGCAAACTTTCTTCTTCCAAATCCAATACCCTTGAGAGATTTCTGGCATCTCTTGATTGTTACAGTAGGTTGTCAGACACATATGAATACGGCAGGAAAAGGTCTCTGTCCCCAGGAATGTGAGGCAACAGGTGGTTGGTAACTGTCTCTCTAAAATAATTATTGGTTGCAGCTGGTACCAGCAGAAGGCAGTCTCCAAATAGAAACACCGGAAAGTGTTGATCAGCAGCTTCCCCATAAAATCTCAGGGGTTGGGAAAGTGGGCTCAAGCATGCACAGTATGAGGCAAGATGGAAGAGTCTAACTGGCATATGACCTTCCTCTAGGAACACTTTCGCTGGTGAGCATGCACACAACTCCAGGAAACACTGCACATGTGGCCCCTCCCAAATGGTAGCAGGCCACTGTGCATGGAGACAGCCTGCTCCAAGAAAATAATCATGGAAGAAGGGATACAAGACCCCAGAAACCATGGCAACATATAAGACCCCACATCAAAGGCTAAACAGTGCACTTGACTCTCTCAAGTTACCTGCTTGGCCATCTTCCAAGTGTACTTTACTCCCTTTCATTCCTCTTCTAAAGCTTTTTAATAAACTTTCCCTCTTGCTCTGAAACATGCCTCAGTCTGTCACTCTCCCTTATGCCTCTCAGTGGAATTCTTTCCTCTGACGATGCAAGAAGTGAGGATCCTTCAGACCTGTGTGGATTCACCATTGCTAACATCAGGAGGTGGGCGGCTCACTCCAGGACACATTTCCTAGAGGAGGAAGTAGGGGCTGGACTGATGGTCCCCGGCTGCAGCCCAGAAGCCTTTTCCAAGTATGTTGTCAAGGACTCCATTCCTCTTATCCTTTTCTAACCATTGCCATTGACTCATTTCCTATGCTCCACTTCCTGTTTTCTTTCCTGAGAAAAGACATCAGCTAAGTGCATTATGGGACTACAGCCTCCTCAGTCTTCACTCAAGTCCCTTCCCTCTTTCCTCTCCTGTTTCTCACGCACCTCCGCAGAGCTTCAATGGCAGTCCTGCAGCAAACCCAGGAGGGTCCCAGCATTGAAATGAAAAGTCATTAGTCCTGGTGCTGAGCTAACAAACAATGGCACAGACCTTGTGCTGGCAGAGGGCTGCACATTTACGTTTCATTTATTGAACCTGCTTGCTTTTTGTGGCTGCGTTCTGTTGATGTCTCTGAAGGACAATGAATGAAGTCAACTATTTCCGATAATTCCAGGAAGAAATGTGTCACTGTCTGAGCCCAAGATGTAGGGCCACTCCCAGTGGCTGTGTACCCAGAGAGCTTCCCTACTATTTACCTGCAGTCACTGTCTTTCTGAATAGAATGGGGTTGACCATGAGGACCAGCAGCAGGGGCAGGTACATGGTGACACAGTGGTGGATGGCGTGGTCCAGGCCCAGCTTACACCTAAGAGAGAAAAACCAAATCATTCTTCTCAAAAACAAAGCTTTGGCAACTAACCTGGAATCTAAGATAAGAGGATGAAAACAGAAAGAGAAATGCATAAATCTGCTGCTGACTGCTCAAAGAAAATGTGAGTCGTTTGTCATGTGTGGAACAAACAGTTAATTGCAGGGGAGTAAGGGAGATCAACTCTGTTTCTGTCTCAGAAATGGGATGTCTTCTAAGACGTTCCACTGGAGGAAGCTTTTAAAGGTTCCTGCTGGGAAAAGGTGGAAACGAAATGACACTCTGAAATGGTAGATTCCCTCCACTGGGTCTCAATGAAAAAACAAAGGCACTTAATGTAAAGACAAAGGCACTCCATTAACTTTTGAGTGCTTACTACACGGCTTTGGGCAATAACATGAATAAGATACAGTCCCTGGTCTTGAACAATTCAAAATATGCCAGCTACATATTTCAGAGAAAATGTGTTCTCATGGTTATGGATAACGATAGTTTCAGAGGTTCTTGTCAGGGAAAAGACAATGATTTCTACTGATGGGTCACAGGAGTCACTGGTCACCTCAGAATGTGCTGGAGGGCCTCACAAGCATGTTACTGTTATAAATAAAGTTTCAGTGCTGCAAAAGAAATAGCACTTGAATATAAAATCTTCTTTTTAATTCTCAGCAAGGCAAGGTACTTCTATAGAAGGGTGTGCCCTCAGAGAAGGAGCAATGGTGTGCATACACCTGGACAAGGGAGGGAAAGGGGTTCTTATTCCTGAAATTTGCCTGTGGCTACTCCTGCTGTGTCATTCCCCTATTAGCTACAATTAGACTACACAGGCTAAACTAATTCCGACTGACTAATTTAAAGAGAATGATGGGATAAGTGGTTTGGCAGGAAAAATGGCTGTGAAATGAGTCAAGGTGGAGAATGAATTGGAATGAGTAAGGGTGGAGTAGGTAATCGTAATGAGTCAAGGTGGAGAATGAGTCAGGGTGGAGCAGGTAATCGGAATGAGTAAGAATGGAGAATGAGAGTGGAGGAGGTAATCAGAAAAGGTTGCTTTACGAGGAAGTATAAAAGTAGAAGGCAAAGAATTGAACACATTGACATATTAAATCTTTGAAGAGAAATTTAGAATTCCTACTTAACGTTACCAAGGTAATGACTATTAGCTGTGAAATGCTTAATGTAGGACAGAAACAAAATGGCACAGAGGAAGAGAGAACTGAAGGTAAAGGGGTAGAAGGGGTGCTCCAGCCTAACCAAAGAGGAAGGCAGAAAAGCAGCTGACCAAACAGCCTTGTAACCACAGAAGAGGGGATGAGAAAAATAAATAAAAGCACTCTTAATATTCATAGAGTGGTCAAATCAGAAGAGGGAAAGTAGTGAAAGTGAAAAAAAAAAGGTTAAAAAAATGCAATATGTGTCTCCTCTTACTATAGGAAGGATTACTACACCACTTCTCAATGCTGCTACCTTCTTTTTAGAGGTGGTCTTATCTTCAGCTGTGGAGGCTAAAATTCAGTCTGGAAAGCCTTGAGAGGAGAAAGGGAAACAAGAAAAGGAAGAGAAGTGACTCCAATGCAAAGACAGAAAGGAAATGACACATAGGAGAGTGAGGCTGTTTGTGTGAAGTATGCTGAGGGCCCTGGGTCATGCAATGTGAGGATGAAGACATCATTAAAGATAAGATACTTAAAAGGAGCAACTCCATAGGACCCTGGGAGCATCTCAGGGTTTCCTATGAGCCTACAGTAATGGCATCCTCAGATGCAACTTTGCCAGGAGTCTCCAGGGTCCCATAAGCAAGAGAGCATGACAGATACTCCCTTTCTAACTAGTTATATTCTAACAGCTGCTGACACTGCATCTGTCCTCTTGAAGTTCTCCAGGAAAACAGACCATACAGATGGATCTACACTGAGCTCCCTGCTTGTATTCATGGCTAACAAGACAACACCCATTTGGCGACATCTAATAGAATAGCTGCAAGAATTCAGAAAGGAGAGAAATGATCTACATTGTGAGATATAAGTTCTAAATTTTTTTCAAAGAATCAGTATGTCAGTATGTTCAATTCTTTGCCTTCAACTTTTAAACTTCCTTGTAAAGCAACCTTTTTCGATTACCTGCTCCACCCTCACTCATTCTGATTATCTACTCCACCCTGACTCATTCTGATTATCTACTCCACCGTGACTCATTCTGATTACCTGCTCCACCCTGATTCATTCTGATTACCTGCTCTGTCATAACCATTTTTCCCACCACACCACTCACCCCATCCCTCTCTTGAAATTAGCCAATTGGAATTAGTTTATCATGTGCAGTCTAATCCTAGCCAATAGAGGAATGACACAGCAGCAGGGGCCATGTGTGTCAGGGATAAGGACCCCTTCCCCTCCCTTGTCAAAGTGTATGCTCACCATTCTTCCATCTGTAAGGGCGCACCATTCTATAGAAGTAACTTGCTTTGCTGAGAATTAAAAAGAAAAGTTTATATTTGAGTGCTATTTATTTTAAACAAAAGCATTAAACAAAAGCAACTGTTATGCTTGTGTACATGGCAGGCCAGAGGCCAGATTGTCCCCTTTCCACTAGGGTGGTCCTCCAGTCCACTGGGTGTGGGCCGCATGGTAGCTCTTTTCCTGGATTCTACAGCCTGGAGTAATAAGTTGTGTCAAGCTCTGTCTCTCTCTGCTATATCCCGAAGTCCAGCACCCTGTGGGTCAGCCCCCGAGGGCCATCCAGTTTCCGTCTCCCAACACTAAGTTCATTTTGTGTCTCTCACGACAGGGAGGAAACCTCACGTTACTTGGAGACCCGAAGAGATGCAGTGAGCTTAAGAATTTTCAAGAGCTTCTCAATCAGTCAGCCCTTGTTCATCCCAGAGCTAATGTGTGGTGGTATTGTGGTGGACCTTTACTGGGCACTCTGCCGAATAACTGGAGTGGCACTTGTGCTTTAGTCCAGTTGGTTATCCCTTTCACCCTGGCATTTCATCAACCAGAGAAAGGAAAAATAAGACACTGTAAAGTGAGATAAGTGCCTTATAGGTCCTTTGACTCTCACATCTATTTAGACACAAGTGGAGTCCCACGAGGAATATCAGATTAATTTAAAGCCTGAAATCAAATAGCTGCAGGATTTGAGTCAATATTTTGGCAAGTGACAATAAATAAAAATGTAGATTGGATAGACTATGTCTACTACAACCAACAGCAATTTATTAGCCACGCTAGAGATGCTGTTAAAGAAATAGCTGAGCAATTAAGGGCTACTAGCCAGATGGCTTGAGAAAACAGAATAGCCTTAGACATGACATTAGCAGAAAGAGGAGGAGTTTGCTTCATGATTAAAACTCAATGTTGTATCTTCATCCCAAACAACACTGCCTTTGATGGAAGTATAACAAAGGCATTGCAAAGTCTAACTGCTCTGTCCAATGTGTTTGCCAAAAACTCAGGGGTAAACGACCCCTTTACAGAATGACTAGAAAGTGGTTTCGTACATGTAAAAAGATAATAGCCTTAATTTTTACCTCCCTCACAACTGTAATGGGTATACTTACTCTTGTTGGGTGCTGTGTCATACCATGCAACTGTGGGTTGGTACAGAGGCTCATAAAAACAGCACTTACTAAAATCTCCCTTAACTATCCTCCACCTTATCCAGAGAAGCTTCTTCTTTTGGAAAACCAAGCAAAACAACTAAGCCAAGACATGTTAAAAAGTCTGAAAAGAAAGAACTGTAAGGAAATGCAACAGGAGGGATTCTTAGATATTAAGTTCTAAATTTCTTTTCACAGAATCAGTGTGTCAGTGGGTTCAATTCTTTGTCTCCTACTTTTAAACTTAACTTCCTCATAAAGCAACGTTTTTCAATCACCTGCTCCACCCTGACTCATTTCACCTGCTTTGCCCTGACTCATTCCAATTACCTGCTCCACCCTGACTCATCCCGATTACCTGGTCCACACTGACTCATTCTAATTACCTGCTCCACCCTGAATCATTCCGATTACCTGCTCCACTCTGATTCAGTCAGATTACCTGCTCTGTTATAACCATTTTTCCCATCAAAACGCTCACCTCGTCATAGTCTTGAAATTAGCCAATCAGGATTAGTTTAGCCTGTGTGGTCTAACCCTAGCCAATAGGGGAATGACACAGCAGCAGGGGTCAGGGCTCTCAGGGATAAGAACTCCTTCCTCTCCCTTGTCCAAGTGTGTGCTCACCGTTGCTCCATCTGTAAGGGGACACCCTTCTACAGAAGTAAATAGCC
Organism: Macaca thibetana thibetana; assembly: GCF_024542745.1. Lineage (NCBI taxonomy): Eukaryota > Metazoa > Chordata > Mammalia > Primates > Cercopithecidae > Macaca > Macaca thibetana. The sequence continues at coordinate 10,072,682 of NC_065599.1, read as the reverse complement.
TTGCTGAGAATTAAAGAGAAAATTTTATATTCGAGTGCTATTTCTTTTGCGGCACTGAAACTTTATTTAAAACATACACCACGGGTCAGCAAACTTTTTCTGTAAAGGAACACATAGTAAATATTTTTAGCATCCTGGGCCACACTGTGGTCTCTGTTGCAACTACCACTCAACTCTAATGTAGTGCAAAAGCAGCCACAGGCAGTACATAAAGAAATGGGTGTGGCTGTAATCCAATAAAACTTTATCTACAAAAACAGATGTGGCCTAGGTTTGTCCTGAGGGCTGCCATGTGCTGATCCCTGTTATAAAATCACGGATAAAGACACTGTTCATTTCTCTTTTCCAGTTCTCCACTGGAAGTTAGAGTATACATCCCTAGAAAGACCTTAGCTTTGCAACTAAAGGTTGCACAAACAGGAATGTAAACTTGAGAAAATGCCTGAAAGAGTTTCAGCAGCTACATCTCCCTGTATCTGTTGTTTGGGACAGTTTTAGTGGCCACATCTCCCTCTGTGTGCACTATGGGAGAGAATTAAGAAAGCACAGGAAGCAGATCTGGAGAAGGATCTCTTCCCAGGGCTCCCTCTGGCTTCTTCCACATTATCCTACACTCAATCTTAGAATGTTAAGCTCACCTGATCATTCAGAGGAAGCTTGAAGAACAAAAATTTAAAAGTGCACCAATATGGGTGTTGGGAATACACCAAAAATTCTGCATGCAGACTTACATGGAGGTAAGATATGCTGAAAGCTTCGCATGCATGCTTGTGTGCATAAATGAGAAAAGCAGAAGCAGGGAGAATGACTACAGAGTGCAAGCTATTGGAGTCAGCCCTCCAGGACTGGGTTGTGAGTGTGGCTTCATGTGGTCATGAAACAATGGCCTGACCTTCAAAGCACCCACTCTGTGGGTCAGGGTCCCTGCGTTCCCTGCAAGAGAACACATGAGGGGCCAGGGATGGAGCTGCCTAGGGCGCTGGAGTCCTTCTGGCTTCCCTGGACATGAAAGGGTAGTAGAGCATGGTGGCTCCCTGCACCCCAGAGCAGGGTAGTCAGGCCTCATGCCATGGTGTGGTACAGCAGGATGGTGCTAGGGGGTAGCACAAGGACCATCGCTGGCAACCACAGCACAGTGGGGCAGAGACCCCTGCCTGGAATGGCAAGGGTCACCTCCTGTACTCTGGATAGGTCAGGAAAATGTATGCAAAGGAAAACACCTCAGCAAAGAGTTTCCTCATGCTGCTAAGGTTGGTTGGTGGTTTTCTTTGAGGTGAAAATTACATCATAGAAAATTCACTATTTTAAAGTGAACATTTCAGTGCAATTAGTACATTCACAATACTGTGCAGCCATCATCACTGAAAACACCAAAATGGTTGTTTTGTGTTTGCGTTTTTGTAGAGATGGGATGTCACCACATTGCCCAGGCTGGTCTCAACCTCCTGGCCTCAAGCGATCCTCCTGCCTCGGCCTGCCAAAGTGCTGGGATTATAGGCATGAGCCACCATGCCCAGCCAACCAAAATGTTTTCATCATCCAAAAAGGAGATATCATATCAATTAAGTGGTCACTGCCTGCTTTTTTTCTCTTGCCTGCTTTTATATATCTGTGGATTTGCCTGTTCTGGACATTTCATGTAAATGGTAGCAGGTCTGTGTGCCCTTTTGCGTCTGGCGTCCTTCACTCACCATAACAGGTTGTATTATGGATCAGTACATTATTCCTTTTTGTCACTAAATATTATTCCATTGTATGTGTAGACCACACTCATCCTTCAGTGGATATTTAGGTTGTTTCCCCCTTTTGCCTACTGTAAGTAGTGCTGCTATGAATATGTCTCATGTACAAGCACTTTGGGAGGCCAAGGTGGAAGGATCATTTCAGCTCAGGAGTTTGAGACAAGCCTGATCAACATAACCAGACCCCATCTCTGCAAAATATTAAAAAGTTAGCTGAGCATGGTGGTGTGTGCATGTAGTCCCAGCTACTCAGGAAGCTGAGACAGGAGATTGCTTGAACCTGGGAGGTTGAGGCTGCCGTGCGCTATGATTGCACCACTGCACTGCAGCCTGCATGACAGAGTAGGACCCTTTCTCAAAAAAAAAAAAAAAAAAAAAAGTATCTGAGTTTCTGTTTTCAATTCTTTGGGTGTATAGGTAGGAGTGGAATTGCTGGGTCGGATGATATTTCTATGTTCATGTTTTTGAGGAACCACTGAACTGTCTTCCACAGCAGCTGTACCATTTTACATTTTACCAGCATTGTGTGGTGGTGTGCACTTGTAGTCCCAGCCCAGGAGGTCAAGGCTGAAGTGAACAACAATGCCAACCTGGACAACAGAATGAGACCCTGTCTTTAAAAAAAAAAAAAAAAAAGAAAGGAGAAAAAGTAAGATGTAAAATAATTCTTAGCTTGTGGACCCCAGAATACTGTCAGGATTTGCATCATAGGTTGCAGTTTGTGCACTTGTGGTGGAAAAACCAAACCCAAAAAGCCTGGAAAGGGAAGATTTAAGGTCACAAAACCTGGTGGAGGAGAATATATGGTGCAAAATACACAAGAATCCACATGCCTGTGCACCCAGAGCGACACTCCATCTCCAAACAAACAAACAACCAACCAACCAAAAAACAAACAAACAAAATCCTCCCCAAAATTCTTAGGAAGTCTTTCTTTCCAGAAGAACATCAACATCCCTCCCCACCAACCCACATATTAAAAGCACACATACTTAACTGAGTTTTTAAAAGGAGCCTCAGTCTAATTTGATTAATACTTGAAACAATTTTTTCACTGTTTCCAACAGTGACACAGTTTCCAGTTTCTGGAAGAGTCAGAAACAGTTGGAAACTAGACGATGAATTAACTGGCATGTGTCTACTCCAAGCCCTAGGAGTGGCAATAGTAGACTCCCTCTGCTCGTTGGCTCTCCAACACCCATAACCAAGAATGTATACCCTTCTGGAGGGCATTCATATTAGCCTATACAATCATGCCAGGGGTGCGTTTGCTACCCCATGGCCATCATACGGGCTTAGAGAAATACAACTTACATGAATCATCAAATACAATCATCAAGTTGTTCAACTACCTTCAGCTACAAGTGGTTCTGTGAAGTGTGACTCTGTTAACCATCTGCCCTGAATGCCAGACTCCAGTGAGGCATAACCATGCAATAAGGCATAACTATGCAAAGGTATTCCAGTGGTAGAGACATTGTTTTCATTACTAGTGATAAGTTACACAGTTTTGTTACTAAAGGGTAGACCACACCTACCCACCTTTCACTTGTAATGTGATTTGTATGAGGAGGTAAGAAAGCCAATGCCAACAAGCCCCCAAATGTAACTTGGTTTGTGTACATATGTAGTCAGGCAGGGGATCAAGATTTCTTTTTAAAGACTGTGCCTCTCCGCAGCACACCTGATTGACAGCCACTGAAAATACTTAAGAGGCTCAGGGTGAAAAGAGATGGACAGCAATGAAGGATGGGAAACTAGACTGGCACTCTGTCTTCAGGCAGCAGATGGCTCATTAAAACTACCGGAAAGTCTGGCTAACACGGTGAAACCCCGTCTCTACTAAAAATACAAAAAACTAGCCGGGCGCGGTGGCGGGCGCCTGTGGTCCCAGCTACTCGGGAGGCTGAGGCAGGAGAATGGCGGGAACCCGGGAGGCGGAGCTTGCAGTGAGCCGAGATCACGCTACTGCACTCCAGCCTGGGCGACAGAGCGAGACTCCGTCTCAAAACAACAACAACAACAAGAAAAACTACCAGAGAGGGCCAGGCATGGTGGCTCAAGCCTGTCATCCCAACACTTTGGGAGGTTGAGGCGGACGGATCACCTGACCAACATGGTAAAACCCCTTCTCTACTGAAAACACAAAAATTAGCTGGGCGCATGGCAGATGCCTGTAATCCCAGCAACTCCTGAGGCTGAGGCAGGAGAATTGCTTGAACCCGGGAGGCGGAGGTTGCAGTAAGCTGAGATCGTGCCACTGCGCTCCAGCCTGGGTGACAGAGAAGGCAAAGGAAGGGAGGAGAAGGGGAAGGCAAGAGGGAGGGGAAGGGGGAGGGGAGAGGGAGGGGAGCGAAGGGAAGGGAAGAAAAAAGAGAGAAAGAGAGAAAGAAAGAGGGGAGGAAGGGAGGGAGAAAGGGAAAGAAAAAAGAAAAGAGAAAAAAAGAAAAGAAACTAACAGAAAAAAAACTCCGTGGGTGCATCTGTCTGGCTGCATTTACAAAAGCATACAGGAAGGGATCTAGTCAGTGATGAGGATGAGGAAAGAAAACCTTATATAGAAATAAAGAAGGAAGATGTGGTAACTGATGAGCACGAGGAAAGAGGACCTTTCGCTGAAACAGGTGAAGAACACAAGGGGTAAAGTGTTTAAGTCAGTTTTGCCTGACACATAAGGTATTTTAAGAAAAGTCAGCTTTGGATCATGTAATGACTGTTCTATGTAGAACATTTCACATAAGACATTTCTTCCCAAGAAACATGGAATTTTGTGTAGCATTATGTTAAAATTTTGATGTAACTGTTTTTAACAGGATTAATATCAAGAAGCTAGAAGATATGGCAGGTTATGTTTTAGAAACTATTTGTAATTTATGAAGCCATAAAAGTGTTACAGTAGGTTATATGAATTAGTGGAGGATGAGACTTCTTAAATGCCTTCGCATTTAACATTAAGTATTTAATGTAATTTGTTTGACAAATTTTTCTTACCTTTTTAATTGTTGATGTGGAATGTAAGAATGCTTCTAATAATGCTGAAGAGAGAGGGGTTGCTTTTCTTTCATACATGTGGACATTTAATTGTTTTGGGGCTATTAAAAGACACTGGATGAGAAACAGTTCTATTCGTTCCTTTTAGTGTACACAGATTAAGTCAAATACATACAACACTTTAGGGAGTAGGAACTGTTGAACTATTTGTTGAGTAAATAGTAAATTTTCAAAGACAGTTACGTTTTTTCTAACTTGATGAGGCTGTATCACTGACCATCTTATCCCTTCAACGCAAACCATGTTACATAGTCTATTGGTGATAGTAAATGGGCCACTACCTGGTGAAAAAATATATTTCACGATGTAAGACTGCCAGTCTTTTTCTGTCTTTGCTCCATCTTGACCTTAAGACGTTCATCAACCGATTTTATCCAAGCAAAGTACATGACTCTTGGACCCGCTAAAATAATATTTCACTGATATCTGGCATTACAAAATTTAAGTGAGTATTTGGAGCTCCATGTAATGATTACAGTTTTTTTTTCAATTTGAAATAAATAAGCATCCTTTGAATATTAAAAGCTGTTTCCTTTTGACATTTAATTAACGCTCTTTAAAATGTGAGATGTAAAGTGATGGTTTGTCAGTGAACTCGACTTTTTCTTTTAGGCTGCTAAGGACTTTGAAGAGGATTATCATAAAGTTATGTGTCAGAGACTGTAAGTAGTACATATTTAATCTTAAAATCTCAGATTGATGTAAGCACTGGAATATTTTATTTGCAGAAATGTGTATCACATTAATATTTCTTTTAAACAGCTGTAGGAAGAGTGAGCACTTATTCAGTTGCCTCTTCAACCTGTTATTATGATGACTGAATAAATAACTTGAACCTACTTTCTATGATACACAATAGCTTGAGCTGCACCAAACCATATGACAATGTTTTGGTAATTCTGTATTAATCAGTATATATCATGTATTATTTTTCTGTTAGTTAAATGCCAGACCTCATTTCTGTGATCTGTTAAACACTAAATATAATTTAGTTTTAGGTTTAGCCTGTGAACCTGTATCAGTTCCAAAAACAGAAAATACAGGCATGGAAAAAGTACATTTTTCTGTAATAAAAAAAGACAAAAGAGTGATGCCTCTTAAAATGTGTTTGTACATTGTCTTACAAAAATCCAGATTTAGATGAGAAAGGAATCTTCATGTCATTGTAATCATGGGTCAGGAGGAACCATGATATTGTGTTACATGGAACAAGTTTGTGCTGTTTCATTACTGTCTTCTATTACAACACCTTAGCCTTTTCCAATGTGTGCCAAAACACACAGCTTTTAATCAGGTTAGAGTAACATTAAACAGAATCAGGGTGGCTAACACTATTTTAGAAAGAGCAGAGCAAATCTGTCAGCTCTAATTAAAAAACACATTTTTTTCCTCCCAAATGAATCCTGTAGAAAATTCTTCCAAGAGAATTGCATTATGCTGGTGTGTGTGTTATGCTGGACCATTAGTGTCTCTTCTGGGGGGAGGGTGTGTGTGTGTGTGTGTTTGTGTGTGTTATGCTGAACCTCAATTTAGTGTCTTCTCCAAGATTTGTTACTCCTGCTGCTCAAAACAATTGAGCTGCTGTGTGTGTGTGTGTGTATATGTGTGTGTGTGTGTGTGTGTGTGTGTGTGTGTGTGTGTATCGGGGGAACCAGCTCCCAATATTTCAATGTAGGTTCTTTTCTATTTTCCTAAGTGTTGGCCAGCCTGAGAAATAAAAAGAGAGTACAAAGAGAGAAATTTTACAGCTGGGCCACCGAGGCTGACATCACATATTGGCAGGTTCCATGATGCGCCCCTGAGCCACAAAACTAGTAAGTTTTTATTAGGGATTTCAAAAGTGGAGGGGTGCACAAATAGGGAGTGGGTCACAGAGATCACATGCTTCAAAAGGCAATAAAAGATCACAAGGCAAATGGCAGAGCAAGATCACAAGGCCAGGGTGAAATTAGAATTACTGATGAGGTTCTATGTCCCACTGGTCACGTATTGTCTTGATAAACATTTTAACAGGAAACAGGGTTCAAGAGCAGAGAACCAGTCTGACTAGAATTCACCAGGCTGGAATTCCCCAATCCTAGCAAGCCTGGGGGCACTGCAGGAGACCAGGGTGTATTTCATCCCTTATCTTCAACTGCATAAGACAGACACTCCCAGAGCGGCCATTCATAGACCTACCCCTGGGAAGCATTCCTTCCCCAGGATTATTCCTTGCTGGGAAAACAATTGAGCAATATTTCTCCTATTCGCTTTCTGCAAGAAGAGAAATATGACTCTGTTCTGCCCATTCCTGCAGGCAGTCAGACCTTATGGTTATCTCCCTTGTTTCCTGAAAATCGCTGTTATCCTGTTCTTTTTTAGGATGCCCAGATTTCACACCGTTCAAAACACACTTTTACAATTTCTGCAGTTAAAGCAATCGTCACAGGATCCTGAGGCGACATACATTCTCACCTTATGAAGATGACAGTATTAAGAGATTAAAGTAAAGACAGGCACAGGAAATTATAAGAGTATCGATTGGGGAAGTGATAGGTGTCCATGAAATCTTCACAGTTTATGTTTAGAGACTGCAATAAACACAGGCATAAGAAATTATAAAAGCATTAATTTGGGGAACTAATAAATGTCCATGAAATCTTCACAATTTATGTTCTTCCGCTGTGGCTTCAGTCCGTCCCTCTGTTCGGGGTCCCTAACTTCCCACAACTTGTGTTTGTTACGCTGAACTTTGATTTAGTGTCTCTTCTCCAAGATCTGTTACTTCTGCTGCTCAAAACAATTGAGCTGCTGTGTGTGTGTTTCGGGGGGGGGAGTGTGTGTTCATGTGTGTGCATTGGCTATGCTGAACCTTGATTTAGTGTCTCTTCTTCAAGATCTGTTACTCCTGCTGCTCAGAAGAATTGAGCTCCTATGTAAGGTGTGTCTGTGCATGTGCGTGTGTGTGTGTGTGTGTGTATATGTGTGTTGGCTATGCTGAACCTTGATTTAGAAGGTTAACAGACCTTCTCCAAGATCTGTTATTCTTGCTGCTCAAAACAATTGAGCTGAGCCTAATCCCCACTAAGAAGAGTATGGTCAAAACAAGTCTAAAGAATTGTGGATCTGTAGAGATGAACTGGCTATCAAACCACTGTAAGAAAGGGAAAATAATGACCCACTAACAGAACCATCCAGTAACTTTCATGGAAAACACTTTGAGTAAAATATAGCTCTCTATAAATTATCTGGTATGGAATCAATCTGTCTTGCACTTTGGGAAAAAAAACCCTGCCATTTATTAAGTTTCCAATAATGCAATCCTATCATTCAAATCTCTTGTCAACAGCACATAGCAGTAACAATTTATGGCTTGGTGATTTATTATTTTGCAGATTACAGATAAATAATCCATTGAGATGTGAAAATGCCAGGCTTTCTACATTTGCCTACCATGATGAAGTGATTAACTGTCACAGAATACATATTGGAAAATAGTGTGACATAAGATTGTTGGAAGATCCAGCAGTTTTAGTTTGTCTGGTGGAAACAAGGAAATTGGCCAGGCGCAGTGGCTCAAGCCTGCAATCCCAGCACTTTGGGAGGCTAAGGCAGGCGGATCACAAGGTCAGGAGTTCGAGACCAGCCTGGCCAATATGGTGAAACCCCGTCTCTACTAAAAATACAAAAATTAGCCGGGAGTAGTGGCAGACGCCTGTAGTCCCAGCTACTCGGGAGGCTGAGGCAGGAGAATCACTTGAACCCGGGAGGCGGAGGTTGTAGTGAGCCGAGATCGGGCCATTGCACTCTAGCCTGGGAGACAGAGCGAGACTCCATCTCAAAAAAAAAAAAAAAAAAAAGAAAGAAAGAAAAAAAGAAAACAAGGAAATCTACAGATAACAGAAAGAAAATACAATGTTGGCTTCAAGTAAAGACTTGGCTTCCTCTACATGCTCTTCATTATCAGAGACGTTCCCTCAACTCCTGACTCAGCTCTACTTTGAAAACTGTTATATGGTGAAAACTGCAAATACACTCCCTAATCTCTTTTATAAAAGTATTAATACCATTCATAAAGGTGGAACCCTCGAGACTTAATTGCTTCCCAAAGTCCCCACCTCCTGATGTCATCACATGGGGAGTTTGGTTTCAACATACACATTTCAGCAAGATACTAACATTCAGATCATAGCATACACTAGAGCATTCAAAGAGATAGGTGAAAGACAGAGCAAGTCACTCTTCTATTAAAAGCCTGCCAGGGGCATCCTGCCTTTCTCAGAACAAAAGGCAAGTCTTTGCAATAGCAGACAAGAAGCCAAGTGACTGGTGTATCCCCCTACCCCGTCTTCAACCTTCTCTCTTAGAATGTGCATCCTTGATATCTTCCCTTCAGCTGTGCTCTCACCTCACTCTTTCTTAATTATGCAAATCTCACTCCTGCCTCAGACTTTCCTCTTCATCTTTCTGCCTAGAGCACTCACCCTTCCATATAATCACTTGACTCAGTCCCTCAACTTCTCCCAGGTCTATGCTCAAATGTCATTTGATAGAAGGGAATCCTTGGCTGCACCCTGTTAAGGAGACTTTCCTCTTCTCTACAAAAGTTGCTGTCCTCTTACCTGTTGCAATTTTTCTCCTTGGTTTTCTTCACTTCCTCTGTGTGTTGTATTTGTGTGTGTGCATGTGTGTGTGTGTGTCCCCTTCCTATTGCATCTTTCTTCATGATACTTTTACAGAACACTTGAACTACCATCTCCAAGTGTTGGACTATACAACTGTAATAACTACAAGCTGAATCTCTTCAAAACACACAGCACAGACTCACTGAATTTACTGGTACTATAAGGACACTGTCATTTACCTCCCCCAATTTTTTTTTTTTGACACAAAGTCTGGCTCTGTCGCCCAGGTTGGAGTGCAGTAGCGCGATCTTGGCTCACTGCAACCTCCGCCTCCTGGGTTCACACCATTCTCCTGCCTCAGCCTCTCGAATAGCTGCGACCCTGTAGTCCACCACTATGCCCGGCTAATTTTTTGTATTTTTAGTAGAAACGGGGTTTCACCGTGTTCACCAGGATGGTCTCGATCTCCTGACCTTGTGATCCGCCTGCCTTGGCTTCCCAAAGTGCTGGGATTATAGGCATGAGCCACCGCACTCAGCCTCCTCCCCCAATTTTTTTACTAGTTTCACAAAACTGCAGCTGTGAAATGCTCAGGAAGCATTTGTCACATAAGTCGCCATTAAAATTTTATTACAAATTAAAATGCCAAAACACACAGATTAGTGGATTAAAGCACCATGCTAAATGCTCTGTATAAAATGTCAAAAAGGAGAGGACTTCTGGTGGCTTGGATTCCTCAGCATCATGTGACCAAGCACAGTGAAGTGCTGGATCTCACTGGATTTGTCATCAGACATTTACTCAATTTTCTTCAATTTTTAACTCTACTGCACAACATATGAACATGAGTTAAGCAATTCTAACCATGCAGACAATGTGTAGGTCTTTCATCAGTGGATGGGCACCACAAAGTAAGCTTTACCAAGTCAAAAGTAGGACTGGTGTCAGCTGAACCATGCAATGCCTCTTCCTCTCTCTCTTTTCTCTTGAGAGCCAGCAGTTCACCCTGACCTTTACTGTACTGTGTGTTGAATCTCTCTCTGTTAGGACCACAGCTCTGAGGCTGTGAGCACCTGTTAAACATCAATTCCAAGCTCACTATCCCATGGGTGACAAGCAACATTGTGACCCACCTCCCATGTCAGCTGGTGCCATTATCTCAATGACCCTTACACACCAGAACTACCATGTCAGTCTGCCACTCAGGAGCCCCAGGGGCCACCAAAATGGCCATCCCAGAATACTGGCCTATCAGGATCCCAGGGCACGGCCCCAAGCACCCAGCTTCAGTACCTCTGCAGCCTGCTCAGCTCATTGCCCATGCTTTTCCAAAAACAGGTTTATAGGGGCACTGACAAATACTGACTACCTGCAAAATTCAAACACTGGTTTGAAAAAGGCCTGTCTGTAGTGGAAATCCTGTACTCCATACACACTGTTTAAAAAAAAAAAGTAGGGCTGGGCGTGGTGGCTCACACCTGTAATCCCAGCATTTTGAGAGGCCAAGGCAGATGGATCACCTAAGGTCAGGAATTTAAGACCAGCCTGACCAATATGGTGAAATCTTGTCTCTACTAAAAACAAAAATTAGCCAGGTGTGGTGGTGGGCACCTGTAGTTCCAGCTACTCAGGAGGCTGAGACAGGAGAATCGCTTGAACTTGTGAGGTGGACATTGCAGTGAGCCGAGATCGTGCTACTCCACTTCAGCCTGGGCGACACAGCAAGAAATAGAAGAGCTTTTGCAGAAACAGGTTAAAGAAAAAAATTTCTATTCTTCTCACCATTTAGAGAATCAGCCAAGCAAAACAACAGTTGCCCTGTCTTAACAGAAAGGTTTGTCAAGTGAATACTTGGAGCAAAATAAGCCTAATTAGTAACAGCTAACTCACCCATATGTAAACCCACAATGAAAGCATATGGGAACCTCCTTTCCCCTCAAAGTCACCAACCATGGCCTCATCGGACTTAAAACCAAGGTTGAAATGATGTTTCCATATGCTCCTAACATAACCCTCTAAACCAGGTGGACAGACGTCCTGGGTAACTGCGGATGGGTAGGCACTGCACCCCCAGGATTTCTGTAACTACAGGTTTGCAAGAACAACAGGACCAGAACCCACATCCCATCTAGAAACTTCTTTCTCTCTGATGCCTGCCAAAGGTTCACTTTTCAGTTCATCATCATAATGAAGGCGGAATTTTTGCTAATTAGGTCAAAATCGTTCATTAGGCAATAAAAGGACCAAGAGATGTATGACTTCCTCCTTGGTACAACCAAACGAGTAAGAAGAGCCCTGTTTTGCTTGAAGGCTTACACTAGCAAAATTAAAACAAAAACAAAAACAAAAAAACCCCTGAAAACTGGGAATGCTGGTTTGCAGTACCACATGGGTCAGACCTGAAAGTCCTATGGTTGGAGAAACCCATCCTGCCCTGAGTGCACTCAGCGTCTGTGAGAGCTGATGTCTTTGGAGGTAACGTAGTGTACAGTTCCTGCCATAACTTTTCCCTCCAAGTTGTACTTTGGGATTTATCTCTGCAGATACAGGCAGTTCAACTGTATTTGTGACAACTGCAGTATGCTCCTCATTGTCTGAAAAATCCATCCTCCTGTTGAATGACATTTATTTTTTCCAACTTTTTGTGAATAGAACACTAACATGTGTATTTGTCTGTTTCTTTACATATCCATATCTAAAGTTTACAACTAGATATGGAATTGCAAGAAACTGTAAATGCTTTGTAAAAAATCTGATGAAGTGTCATACCGTATGGTCATTCACAAACATGTCCTCTTTCACTTCTTATTAGGCCAGCTGTCTTATGTTACAAAATTTTTATCAAGAGATCTTGGTTGGAAAAGGGGAAACAGTACTTTGCATTTTCTTTTTTTCTGTAGCAAGTTTACATTCTACAAAAAGAGAAAATATAGTTAACAAATTTCATTTAAATAAAAACTATAAACTCAGGTGATAACAGGAGGCTCTCCATTGGCAAAACAACAGCTCAGAAGAGGCACAAGGACCCAGAGAGTTTTGAAACCCCAGGAATCACACAGAAAATGTATAAGTATATGTGTTTTCTTGGGGAGAGGATCATAGCTTTTACCCAATTATCTGAGAGTCCAGACCCAAAAAAAACATTTAGTAAGGCACTTTTTCAGTTTCTAGACATGGGCAGTGATGTGGGAGTGAACATCAGCCAACAGCCGACAGAGCCCTGGGTGGACATTCTACCTTCCCAAGCAGACGAAAGACATCAACATACCTGGAAATAACATTTTTAAAATATAAATGATTTCAGAATCCTTTAACATATACTCAGGAAAAATAATGATTCATAACTCAAGTAATGTGGACTGCTGTTTATATGCAATATTAGAAAATAACCTAGGTTTCCACTGAGAAAAGCCTCAAGTCCACAGCTTTTTTCTCATGTCAATGAGTTAGTTAAGACTGGCTGTGAACACTGAACTGCCGTTTCAGTCATGGAAAGGAGACACAGTTAATGCTGTGGGACTATTTCTCTCTATATTAAATATTCCACATAATTTTTCTTTTTTAATTATTAGGTAATCAGGCAATCAAAACAAAAGGAAGCAGACAATTTAAGTTGGAACAGGAGATTTACACAGATTGGAGGGATGGGGCTCCAATGTGAACAGACCCCACCATGCAGCTTCCCAGCCTTCCAGAAGCCCTTTGTGGGCTGCTGGGCTCGTCACCTTAGCAACAACTCTAAACATATGTACAGTGACACCAGCTGATTTCTGAAAGGTGTAAAAATGGAATAATGACATAAATAAATTACAGATTCAAGTAAGGACCACCCATCACCCCCTCTTCCACCCCATCCAACCCCTAAATCCCACTAACACTGGAGGCAATGCCATGTACGCATTAAACATAGCTTTAATCCCTCACACACCGATTTATCTGCATAATCACATGCTACAAAAACAAAATAAGGTCCTTGAATTAACTCTCTCTGCACAAACATACGCGCAGACAACAAATGGCCGAAAGACAGCAGAATCTGGCAAGGGCAGACCAGCCCACAGCAGCCACAGCCCACCTATGGGAGTGCTGCATAGTCGCCAGCCACAGCTCTGCTTCCCACTCTGCTTCATGCCACTATGGGCTCTTGGTCCTCTCTCTCAAGACCTTTCCAGATTTTGGCATCTGGGGCTCTGGGCCTCAAAGTGTAATGCAGGTACTGACAGGTAGATCTCCACCAGAAGAGCAAAAAAGATGAGGTTAACTGCTGGGTAAAGGTTCCAGGCAGAATATTAAGCATGTCTGGTAAAGTAGAGTGACAGTCCAGGCTCAGACCTCAGAAAGAGTTTCTATCTTTGAAGAACGCAGTCTATTTCATCTGAGAGTTGGAAAACATGGAATTTTCCAGAGATGTTGAGTTCTTGGGAAGACAGCATTTAGTTCAGGATAAACCAGCAATACTCTGGACCAAGTTTGCAAAAACTGATGGCCCAACAGTATCAAGGCGAAGGCTGAGGAGAGATGAAGCAGGGAGAAGCCAGCATGAGCTGCTTGCCACCTGCATTCAGATCTTCCAGTACTCCAGGTGTTAAGCAGCATATGCCTTTTCCTTACTTCTTCACTATCATCTTTTGAAGGATTATATGGAAAACTAGGCAAATAAATCCCCAAGTATGAGCTGACATTCTCAATAGAATGTAAATGATGAGTTGATGGGTGCAGCACACCAACATGGCACAAGTATACATATGTAACAAACCTGCACGTTATGCACATATACCCTACAACTTAAAGTATAATAATAATAAAAAAAAAAAAAAGAAAAAACAAACTTGATGCTTCATAGTGTAAAAATCTATTCACGGGCCCTACAGATATAGTTCTCATTACAGTCCTCATTATAATTAAATATTAAATACTCCAAGGAAACACACAATTGCATCTTAAAACATGAAAAAATTATTGCAGAATAACCAAACTTTTGTTCCCTCAGAGAACCTTTCTGCAATAATTTACATCCAGCTGACAAAGGAGTGGCCAGAGGGAGAACAGAAAGGAGAATGGAAAGAGGTGAAAGAAAAGAAGGTTCATATCACAGATCTGAGAATAGGCATCATTTACATGCTTCACAATTCTGAACTCAGGATACCAAACCCATAAAAATTATTTACTCATGTCTGTTTACAAATCTAAGTGCTTTTTTTTTTTTTTTTTTTTTTTTGAGACGGAGTCTTGTCCTGTCACCTCAGCTGGAGCACAGTTGCACAATCTCAATTCACTGCAGCCTCCGCCTCCCAGTTTCAAGTGATTTTCTTGCCTCAGTCTCCCAAGTAGCTGGGATTCCAGGTGTGTGCCACCACACCTCGTTGTTTTGTATTTTTAGTAGAGACAGGGTTTCACCATATTGGTCAGGCTGGTGGTCTCCAAATCCTGACTTTAACTGATCCGCTGGCCTCCCAGTGCTGGGATTACAGGTGTGAGCTAGCATGTCTGGCCTAATTCCTTTTGTTTTGTTTGTTTGTTTGTTTGTTTTTTGAGACAGAGTCTTGCTCTGTTGCCCAGGTTGGAGTGCAGTGGCGCGATCTCAGCTTACTGCAACCTCCACCTCCTGGATTCAAGTGATTCTCCTGCCTCAGTCTCCCAATTAGCTGGGATTTAAGGTGTCTGCCACCACGCCTGGCTAATTTTTGTATTTTTAGTAGAGAGACAGGATTTCACCATGTTGGCCAGTCTAGTCTCGAACTGCTGACCTTATGTGATCCACCAGCCTCGGCCTCCCAAAGTTCTGGGATTACAGGCATGAGCCACCATGCCTGGCCCAAAATCCTTTTTTTAAAAGCAGTACCTATGTTCCCAAAAAGACAGGAAAATCAATATTTAAGTATAAGCTCCAACACTTAATTGCTTAAACTGAATATGTTGCAAACTATTTCTAAGTAAAAATCAGCTCAGATTTGTGTTTTTCTGTATAATCAGATTTGTGTTTTTCTGTGTAATTTGCTAAAAGCCAGGGCACACAGGCATTCCTAACACATAGTGAGCAAATGAGACAGAGCCTGAGGGTGACTGGAGGGATGGTGAGGGTATCACACAGAACACAGTGCCTACTCTTGGATTTGACAGAGAATTATACTAGTTTAGAACCTCACCCCAGTCAGAAAACACAAAGCAGCAATGGGCCTGAACTTGGTCAGTCACTTCCTGAAGACAGGCATCCATAAACTACCACTTACCTTCAGAGAAAGACTAACGATTTATTACAAACGATTCACAGCTCACGGTTTCCAAGGAAGGGCTTCCAACTAAGATGTCACAGGGCAGCCCGAGTCATGGCATGCCTCCCTCCAGCTGTCCCTGTAACGTCAGTGTCATACACAGTTTATGCTTCACAGATCATGAGGCTCTGCTCTTTGCTCCTATGGACCAACACAGTAGGGGAAACTAAGGATCACAAGCTGTTTGGAGTGCAGGGAATCCACCTCTCCATGCAGGGCCAGCTCTGACTCTCTGAACCAAGGTTCACATTATGGACACAAAAAAGTTGGTGCAGGCAGCCAGCTGCTCCTCAAGCCCAGCCCCCACACCTGCTCCCAACTGAAGTTATAAGTCCAGGACTTCCTGGGCCTCAATCTCCTCATCTGCACACTGGGAACAATCACCGGGGTCAGTGCTGTGCTCTGGAAGGAGCATGCAGCACAGTGTGTGCTGAGCACACGGGAGCAATCCTGACTTAGGACAGTTTCCCAGCCCTAAGTCATGACTAAGGCTTAATCATACATTTCAAATTACATCTGCACAATGCTTTACTTTCATATGTTATTTGATTTGGAGCCTCTAACTAACCTCAGCTAACAGATGGTATTATTTCCACATTGCAAACAAACAGATGGTAGCTGCACCATCCAAGACACACCCTTGCTGTGAATGCGAGGTCAGCCCTCCAGGCAAGATCAACAACTCCAGACCCCATCAGAGCCAACACAGGCCACTGCTGTATGCACACTCCTGGAAAATATCTGTTTGTCTGAACTGACCGACACAGATTTCACCCCCTTGAGGATACAATAATCCCTTCTGTCAAAATGAACCACAAATAAAGCCTCCTCCTGAATGCTGCCTCAGCATCGGGAAAATAAGCCCACAATGAGAAATGCAAGCATGCAAGAAGACCCACTCCGTACCAAGGACCCCAGGAATAAAGAGGGTCAGAAATGAAGACGCCCCCACACATGCTGGGAGCTGCCAACACCTTCAGACTGGGAAGAACAAAGAGTTCCCAAGCACGAGGGCATGGCAACACAGTAGAGGGACAGGCCCCGAGGCTGGAGTTAGCTGGAGCAGCAGCACTCACCAAAAGACTCAATGCCATGCTCCCCCTCAGTACCCTGCTTAGGGGGCTCTGCCCTGTGAGTAGATCAGCACTGCTACGAAGGGCTGGACCTGGGAGGCAGTCACCTTCCACTCCTCTGTCCCTGCAGCCATGGGAGGACACAGCACCAAGCACCACAAGTAGGCAGAGACCAGGCCCTCCAGTGGCACCAGATTCTCCAATTTCCAGCTTCCAGAACTGTGAGAAATAAATTTCTGTTCTGTATAAATGACCCAGTCTCAGACACTTTGTTACAGCAGCATAAACGGGCTAAGGAAAAACAGTAAATGCACTAAGAATCCACTTAAAAGACAAAGTTTGTCAGAATGGAATAGAAAAACTAATCCAGCTAGCTCAGCATGAGTTAAACGATACCTAAACCATGAAAATCAGCAAACATTTCAGAAAAGACACACTGGGCACACATTGCACACATCAGGCTGGGTTTGCTCTATCAATGCTGGGTAAAGACTTGAGGCCAGAATGCATTTCAGGACATAAAGTGAGCCACTATAATATGGCAGAAAGTTTCTTTCCTAAGATAACTAAGACGGTCCAAACATTTATGCAAATAAGAGAGCCTCTGAGTAAAAGGCAAGAATCAATAGAACAGGCCAGACACTGTAGCGTATAATCCCGGCACTTTGGGAGGCCAAGGCGGGCAGATCACTTGGGGTCAGGAGTTGTAGACCAGCCTAGACAACATAATGAAACCCCATCTCTGCTACCACCACAAACAAACAAACAAACAAACAAACAAAAAACCAAAGAAAATTAGCCAGGAATGGTGATGGGTGCTTGTAATCCCAGTTACTTGTCAGGCTGAGGCAGGAGAATCCCTTGAACCCAGGAGGCAGAGGTTGCAATGAGCTGAAATTGCACTCTAGCCTAGGTGACAGAACAAATCTGTCTCAAAATAAAAATTAAAAAATCAACAGAATGGAGAAAATGAGCCTCAGCCACGGAGCATATATTAAAGTACCTTTCAGTAAAGAACAGACCAAGGAAGTAACCCCATCAAATCAGGAAGACAGAAAATCTGAAAGCAATTCCAAGCTTGAGCTACCAAGCACATATAAAATAATCCAATAATCATGCCATCACCATTTTTCAGTGTTACAGGGAACAGTCATCAAAACTTGACCACACGCAGAACTATAGAGTAAGCCTAAAAACTGTTAGAGTCACCTTCTGAAATGACAATGGAATTCAGATGGGAGGAAGGGTACCCAGAAAACATGACCACAAATCTGGGAATTAGAAATGCATTTCTAAGTACAAGGGACAAGAGGAGACCAGGGTGGGAATTAAAAATATTAAAATTGGAAATGACAGAGATGCTACATAGCAAATTGGGAGATCCAGGTGAAGCAGTTCTTAGAGGGAAATGTATTTATACTTATTCCTAGAAAGCATACTAATAAAGAAGTTCTAAAAATTAGAACATAACAATAGAAAGAAAACATAAGAAATATAAGAACATAAACAAAAAGCAAGTATAACAGAGGTTAAAAAAAGTCAAAGATGAGTTTTATTTTAAATTATCAATAAAATAAAGAGAACAAGCTAAATAACACAACAGGAAAGTAACAAGACAAAACAGGAAGGAGAAAACTTTCTTTAAAGCAAATGACCCAATCTCCACAGCTGTTCAGTAGGAGGAAGAGAAGACTCTGCTTCTGCTGGGTGAAAGGCCACCTATAGGGCGTGACTGAGCACACAAGAGTGGGCTCAGGCTGGAGTGAAGCACTGGGCCCATGGGGTGTCTCTCCTTGGTCTGGACTTTAGAGGAAACAGAAAGAAGCTTGCTGAAATTGAAAGGTGAATGAAAAAAGAGATTTTTAAAAAATAAATATATACATTATAACATATTTGTATCAGTCAGGTTTCATGGATTAAGTAGGTGGCACATGTTGACAGATTTACTGTGAGGAACTGGCCCACATGACTGTGGGGATGCTGGGCAGGCTCTCGGGTAGGAGCCTTATTTCTAAATCCAAGGCCTCTCAGCAGCCTGAGTCAGGCCCATTACACTACCTGGGACATCTGGCCTGACTCAGTACAACAGCTGCAGATTAGAGCAGCATCCACCAAACAATGCCACAGGAGCACCTGTGTGCATGCTTCTTTGAGTCATCCAGCCGTGTAGCCTCAAAAAGCTGACACATAAACCTGACCATATATTTGTGCACATAAATATGCACACATAAAAAAAGGTCTGTTCTTCAGGTAGTGAAAATGTGATTATTTTACATTCTATTTTTCATTATTGGTTTTTCCTAATTTTCTAAAATGTTGAGTACTGCTTCAGTAATAAAGGTTACTTTTTTTTTAAGACAGAGTCTCACTCTGCTGCCAGGCTGGAGTGCAGTGGTGCGATCTCGGCTCTCTGCAACCTCTGCCTCCCAGGTTCAAGTGATTCTCCTGCCTCAGCCTCCTAAATAACTGGGACTACAGCTGTGAGCCACCACACCCGGCTAAGTTTTTGTATTTTAGTAGAGACGGGTTTTTGCCAGGTTCACCAGGATGGTCTCGATCTCCTGACCTCGTGATCTGCCCGCCTTGCCTCCCCAAGTGCTGGGATTACAGGTGTGAGTCACTGTGCCTGGCCAATAAAGGTTACTTTAAAAAAAAAAAATGCCGGGCGCGGTGGCTCAAGCCTGTAATCCCAGCATTTTGGGAGGCCGAGACGGGCGGATCACGAGGTTAGGAGATCGAGACCATCCTGGCTAACACGGTGAAACTCCGTCTCTACTAAAAAATACAAAAAACTAGCCGGGCGAGGTGGCGGGCGCCTGTAGTCCCAGCTACTCGGGAGGCTGAGGCAGGAGAATGGCGTGAACCCGGGAGGCAGAGCTTGCAGTGAGCTGAGATCCGGCCACTGCACTCCAGCCCGGGCGAAAGAGCGAGACTCTGTCTCAAAAAAAAAAAAAAAAAAGAAGTGACTGCAAATATCTTCAACAATAGAAAAATATTGTTTTTCACCAGTAAGGACAGTATCAGTCACCTATAGGTGTTTCTCAGAATGTTCTCCATCAGATTGAGGAATTCCCTTCTCTTCTTACTTTGCAGAGAACTTTCCTTGTAAATGGGTACAGAATTTAAAAACAAAAAATTTTTTTTTCTTTTTTGAGACAGTATCTCACTCTATTGCCCAGGCTGGAGTGCAGATGTGATCTTGGCTCACTGCAGCCTCCGCCTCCTGGGCTCAATGACCCTCTTGACTCAGCCTCCAGAGTAGGTGGGACTACAGGCACACCACCATGCCCAGCTAATTTTTGTATTTTTTTTAGACATGGAGTTTCACCATGTTGCTCAGCCTGGTCTGTAACTCCTGGACTAAAACAATCCTCCCATCAAAGTCTCCCAAAGCAGTGGGATTACAGGCATGAGCCACCATGTCTGACCCCAAATACCATTTTTTAAAAAAACCTTCTTACATGATCTATGGCACTTCTTTTTATCATGTGAGCATGGTATATTATATTGATTTTTAAAGGCTAAACCAAATTTAAACTTCTGAGATAAACTGTTGCTCATGAGCTATTGTTATCTCTTTATCTGCTACAATTTAATTTGCATCTATATTAATGTGGGTATTTCTCTTAATTTTGGCATCAACGTGTCCCTGATTCATAGTAATAGTGGAATGCATACCCTTCTCTGCTGTTAAAGGACTTTTATATATACTGATTTTATTTATTCTTTAAACATATAGTACAAAAGACCAGGTACGTTACCTGGGACTGATGGTTTCTTTCTTATTTATTTTATTATACTTTAAGTTCTAGGGTACATGTGGACAATGTGCAGGTTTGTTATATATGTATACATGTGCCATGTTGGTGTGCTGCACCTGTTGACATTTACATTGGGTGTATCTCCTAATGCTATCCTTCCCCCCTCCCCCAACTCCACGACAAGCCCCAGTGTGTGATGTTCCCCACCCTGCATCCAAGTGTTCTCATTGTTCAATTCCCACTTATGAGTGAGAACCTGCAGTGTTTGGTTTCCTATCTTTGCAATAGTTTGCTCAGAATGATGGTTTCCAGCTTCATCCATGTCCCTACAAAGGACATGAACTCATTCTTTGTTATGGCTGTATAGTATTCCATAGTCGTTGATGGACATTTGGGTTGGTTACAGGTCTTTGCTATTGTGAATAGTGCCACAATAAACATAGGTGTGCATGTGTCTTTATAGGAGCATGATTTATAATCCTTCAGATTATACAAATCCATCAGTAACAGGATGGCTGGGTCAAATGGTATTTCTAGTTCTAGATCCTTGAGGAACCGCCACACTGTCTTCCACAATGGCTGAACTATTTTACAGTCCCACCAACAGTGTAAAAGTGTTCCTATTTCTCCACATCCTCTCCAACACCTGTTGTTTTGTGACTTTTTAATGACTGCCATTATAACTGGTGTGAGATGGTATCTCACTGTGGTTTTGATTTGCATTTCTCTGATGGCCAGTAATAATGAGGATTTTTTCATATGTCTCCTGGCTGCATAACTGTCTTCTTTTGAGAAGTGTCTGTTCATATCCTTTGCCCACTTTTTGATGGGGTTGTTTGACTTTTTCTTATAAATTCGTTTAAGTTCTTTGTAGATTCTGGATATTAGCCCTTTGTCAGATGGGTAGATTGTAAAAATTTTCTCCCATTTTGTAGGTTGCCTGTTCTCTCTGATGCTAGTTTCTTTTGTTGTGCAGAAGCTCTTTAGTTTAATTACATCCCATTTGTCAATTTTGGCTTTTGTTGCCATTGCTTTTGATGTTTTAGTCATGAAGTCCTTGCCCATGCCTATAGTCTGAATGGTATTGCCTAGGTTTTCTTCTAGAGTTTTCATGGTTTTAGGTCTAACATTTAAGTCTTTAATCTATCTTGAATTAATTTTCGTATAAGATGTAAGAAAGAGATCCAGTTTCAGCTTCCTACATATGGCTAGCCAGTTTTCCCAGCACAATTTGTTAAATAGGGAGTCCTTTCCCTATTTCTTGTTTTTAACAGGTATATCAAAGATCAGACGGTTGTAGACATGTGGTATTATTTCTGAGGGCTCTGTTCTGTTCCATTGGTCTATATCTCTGTTTTGATACCAGTACCATGCTGTTTTGGTTACCATAGTCTCATAGTATAGTTTGAAGTCAGCTAGTGTGATGCCTCCAGCTTTGTTCTATTGGCTTAGGATTGTCTTGGCAATGCAGGCTCTTGTTTTGGTTCCATATGAACTTTAAAGTAGTTCATCCAATTCTGTGAAGAAAGTCATTGGTAGCTTGATGGGGATGGCATTGAATCTATAAATTACCTTGCACAGTATGGTCATTTTCATATTGATTCTTCCTATCCATGAGCATGGAAATGTTCTTCCATTTGTTTCTGTCCTCTTTTATTTCACTGAGCAGGGCTTTGTAGTTCTCCTTGAAGAGGTCCTTCACATCCCTTGTAATTTGGATTCCTAGGTATTTTATTCTCCTTGAAGCAATTGTGAATGTGAGTTCACAATTCACAAATGTGATGAGATTTTGGGCTGAGAGGTTTCTCAGAGATTTGGCTGAGATTTCTAAATATACCATCATGTCATCTGCAACAGGGACAATTTGACTTCCTCTTTTCCTAACTGAATACCCTTTATTTCTTTCTCTTGCCTGATTGCCTTGGCCAGAACTTCCAATACTATGTTGAATAGGAGTGGTGAGAGAGGCCTTCCCTGTCTTCTGCCCAGTTTTCAAAGGGATTGCTTCCGGTTTTTGCCCATTCAGTATGATATTGGCTGTGGGTCTGTCATAAATAGCTCTTATTATTTTGAGATATGTTCCGTCAATACATAGTTTATTGAGAGTTTTTAGCAAGAAGGGCTGTTGAATTTTGTCAGTCTTTTCTGCATCTAGTAAGATAATCATGTGGTTTTTGTCATTGGTTCTGTTTATGTGATGGATCATGTTTATTGATTTGCGTATGTTGAACCAGTCTTGCATCCCAGGGATGAAGCCAACTTGATCGTGGTGGATAAGGTTTTTGATGTGCTGCTGGATTCAGTTTGCTAGTATTTTATTGAGAATTTTCACATCGATGTTCATCAGGGATAGAGGTCTCAAATTCCCTTTTTTGTGTGTGTCTCTGCCAGGCATTGGTATCAGGATGATGCTGGCATCATAAAATGAGTTAGAGAAAATTCCCTCTTTTTCTATTCATTGGAATAGTTTCAGAAGGAATGGTATAATTTCCTCCTTGTACCTCTGGTAGAATTCGCCTGTGAATCCATCTGGTCTGGGACTGTTTTTTGATTGGTAGGCTATTAATTATTGCCTCAATTTCAGAGCCTGTTATTGGATTATTCAGGGATTCAACTTCTTCCTGGTTTAGTCTTAGGAGGGTATATGTGTCCAGGAATTTATCCATTTCTTTCAGATTTTCTAATTTATTTACATAGAGATATTTATAGTATTCTCTGATGGTAGTTTGCATTTCTGTGGGATCAGTGGTTATATCCCCTTTATCAATTTTTATTGCATCTATTTTGATTCTTCTCTCTTTTCTTCTTTATTAGTCATGCTATCAGTCTATCAATGTTGTTGATCTTTTCAAAAAATCAGCTCCTGTATTCATTGATTTTTTTTTTTGATAGGCAAGGACTTCATGTCTAAAACACCAAAAGCAACGGCAACAAAAGCCAAAACTGACAAATGGGATGTAATTAAACTAAAGAGCTTCTGCACAGCAAAAGAAACTACCATCAGAGTGAACAGGCAACCTACAGAATGGGAGAAAATTTTTCCAATCTACTCATCTGACAAAGGGCTAATATCCAGAACCTATAAAAAAACTCAATCAAATTTACAAGAAGAAAACAAACAACTCCATCAAAAAGTGGGCAAAGGATATGAACAGACACTTCTCAAAAGAAGACATTCATACAGTCAACAGACACATGAAAAAATGCTCATCATCACTTGTCATCAGAGACATGCAAATCAAAACCACAATGAGATACCATCTCACACCAGTTAGAATGGCAATCATTTAAAAAATCAGGAAACAATAGGTGCTGGAGAGGATGTGGAGAAATAGGAACACTTTTACACTGTTGGTGGGACTGTAAACTAGTTCAACCATTGTGGAAAACAGTGTGGAGATTCCTCAGGGGTCTAGAACTAGAAATGCCATTTGACCCAGCCATCCCATTACTGGATATATACCCAAAGGATTATAAGTCATGCTGCTATAAAGACCCATGCACATGTATGTTTATTGCAGCACTATTCACAATAGCAAAGACTTGGAATCAACCCAAATGTCCATCACTGACAGACTGGATTAAGAAAATGTGGCACATATACACCTTGGAATACTATGCAGCCATAAAAAAGGATGAGTTTGTGTCCTTTGTAGGGACATGGATGCAGCTGGAAACCATCATTCTCAGCAAACTATCGCAAGAACAGAAAACCAAATACTGCCTGTTCTCACTCATAGTGGGAATTGAACAATGAGATCACTTGGGACACAGGAAGGGGAACATCACACACCGGGTCCTATTGTGGGGAGGGAGGGAAGGGAGAGGGATAGTATTAGGAGATACACCTAATGTAAATGATGAGTTGATGGGTGCAGCACACCAACATGGCACATGTATACATATGTAACAAACCTGCATGTTGTGCACATGTGCCCTAGAACTTAAAAGTATATATATATATATATATATATATATGTATAAAAGAATAAGTTCCAGGAGAATTAGTGGCAAAAAATAGATCAACTAATAATAAGAAAAATAAAATTTTATATTTTACCTTTAAAAAGAGAAAAAAAGAAAATACTATAATACCTCTGTACGCATATAAACTGGAAAATCTAGAAGAAATGGATAAACTCCTGGACACATACAGCATCCCAAGACTAAACCAGGAAGAAGTTGAATCTCTGAATAGACCAATAACAAGCTCTGAAGTTGAGGCAATAATTAATAGCCTACTAACCAAAAAAAGTCCAGGACCTGATGGATTCACAGCTGAATTCTACCAGAGGTAAAAAGAGGAACTGGGACCATTCCTTCTGAAACTATTCCAATCAACAGAAAAAGAGAGAATCCTCCATAACTCATTTATGAGGACAGCATCATCCTGATACCAAAGCCTGGCAGAGACACACACACAAAAAAGAGAATTTAGACCAATATCCCTGATGAACATCAATGCAAAAATCCTCAGTAAAATACTGGCAAGCCAAATCCAGCAGCACACCAAAAAGCTTATCTACCACGATCAAGTCAGCTTCATCTCTGGGATGCAATACTGGTTCAATATATGCAAATCAATGAACATAATCCAACACATAAAAAGAACCAATGACAAAAAGCACATGATTATCTCAATAGATGCAGAAAAGGCGTTTGACAAAATTCAACTGCACTTCATGCTAAAAACTCAATATACTAGGTATTGATGAAATGTTATCTCAAAATAATCAGAGCCATTTATGACAAACCCACAGCCAACATCATACTGAATGGGCAAAAACTGGAAGCAGTCCTTTTGAAAACTGGCAGAAGACAGGCAAGGCCTCTCTCACCACTCCTATTCAACATAGTGTTGGAAGTTCTGGCCAGGGTAATCAGGCAGATTGCTGCACTAGCAGTGAGCAAGGCTCTGTGGGCATGGGACCTGCCGAGCCATGTGCAGGATATAATCTCCTGGTATGCCATTTACTGACTGTTGGGACAGTGCAGTATTTGGGCAGGAGTATCCTGATTTTCCAGGTACAGTCTGTCATGACTTTTCTTTGCTAGGAAAGGGAAATCCCCTGACCCTATATGTTTCCCAGGTAGGGCAATGCTACACCCTGCTTTGGCTCGCTCTCTGTGGGCTGCACCCACTGCCCAACCAGTCCCAATGAGATGAACCACATGCCTCAGTTGGAAATGCTGAAATTAGCATCTTCTGCGTGGATCACACTGGGAGCTGCAGACTGGAGCTGTTCCTATTCGGCCATCTTGGAATGGACCACTGTTGAGTCCCTTTTTAACCTACTCTAGTCCTCAGTCATTTTAGATTCTCAGTTACATGTTGATCATGTCTACAATGTTTTGAAAAAAAATAGATAGATTAGTTAGATTAGATAGATAGATAGATAGATAGATAGATAGATAGATAGATAGATAGATAGATACTGTTTCTACAGGGATAAATCTACTATAACATCATCTTCATTCTTTACCCCCAGGCAAAAAAACTTCCTGTTTTTGCTTTCTTACAGAGTTAACTCTTAACTCACCTCCATGCTATTCAAAAAAATAAAATTACTTCTCTCAGAAGGACAAACAAAATAGTTAAGTCAAAACATATTAAACAAGTTTAAACAGGAATTATGAAATAAAAAGAGAAGGAATATTGTAAAAAGTAAGGTAGAAGTTTCTCTTCAAAGACTTTCTTCCCCGTCTAATTAGGAATAAATAGTAACCTCTCCTAGAAGCGAAATTTATTCAAAGGCCTATGCTAACCTTCTTAAGTATCTGCTAGCTGTAATAAAGAAATCAATGTACTTTCTGTTCTTAGCTCACACAGTTTAGCCTAAATATTTTTCCTGGCATGCTTATACTGGTCCAAGCAAGCATTAGGTCATAGCCTGTTCCTCTTCCCTACTTAAAAGTGTTTTTACCTTTCTCAACATTCCACTAGTTACTTCCTCCTTCCTTTGTTCTCCTCTACCTTTGCCTCTTTTAAAAAGTTCTAAGTTGCTAGCCAATCAGGTCAAATACAGAATGTGAGGTCCCATTCCAGGCAGTGGAAACCAGACACGGCAGTAAGGTGGACCCATCAGTAACGTAGTTATAAATGACCCTGTCTCCTTTGTTCAGTGTACTCTCCTTGGAAAACTGCTGGCAAGTGTACCCTTTCTACAGAAAGAGAAATTGGCCTTACTAAATAGTGGTCAAGTGCTATTTCTTTATGGCACCAGGGAACAAGCATTTCAAACAGTATCTTTGACATCTTAAAAGTGTAGGACAATAAAGATAGTCCTATGTCTCCTGAAGACATAGAATCAGAATTTTTTTTTTTTTTTTTAAATCTGAGACAGTCTTACTCTGTTGCCCAGGCTGGAGTGCAGTGGCATGATCTCAGTTCACTGCAACCTCTGCCACCTGGATTCAAGCAGTTTTCCTGCCTCAGCATTCTGGGTAGCTGGGATGACAGGCACCTGGCAATGCACCAGCTAATTTTTGTATTTTTAATAGAGATGGGGTTTCACCATGTTGGCCAGGCTGGTCTTGAGTTCCTGACCTCGCAATCCACCCACCTCGACCTCCCAAAGTGCTGGGATTGTGGGTATGAGCCACCACACCCAGCCTAGAATTCTTAACTAGAAGAATGTTAAGATGTCCTATTGTGTCTGAAGTTGGTTCCTTCCAGTGGGTTCTTGGTCTCGCTGACTTCACAAATGAAGCTGCAGACCTTCGCAGAGAGTGTTACAGCTGTTAAAGTTGGCACGTCCGGAGTTGTTTGTTCCTCCCGGTGGGTTTGCAGTCTCGTTGACTTCAGGAATGAAGCCACAGACCCTCGTGGTGAGTGTTACAGCTCATAAAGGTAGTGTGGACCCAAAGAATGAGCAGCAGCAAGATTTATTATGAAGAGCAAAAGAACAAAGTTTCCACAGCATGGAAAGGGACCTGAGTGGCTTGCCGCTGCTGGCTGGGGTGGCCAGCTTTTATTCTCTTATTTGTCCCTGCTCAAGTTCTGCTGATTGATCCATTTTACAGAGCGCTGATTGGTCCATTTTACAAAGTGCTGATTGGTGCGTTTACATTCCTTTAGCTAGACACAGAGTGCTGACTGGTATATTTTTACAGAGTGCTGATTGGTGCATTTACAATCCGTTAGCTAGACACAAAAGTTCTCCAAGTTCCTGCTCAACCCAGGAAATCCAGCTGGCTTCACCTCTCGATCTGGGACTTTCAGACACAAGAAAGGCATGTGAAAAGAGCAAAGTCTCCTAATTGCAACTGAGGAGGTGGGAGAATTACCTGGTTACAGGCTCTCCCAGGATTCATCGGATGGTAACAGACCTTGAAGACAGCTGTTTGGGGTAGGAGATTAACACTGAGAAAGCCACGCCAGTTTCCAGGAGGAAGTCAATTTCCTGGCCTTCAATGGTTAAATGTACCCGGGGCTCAGTGAGGTGATGACATGAGCTGGTGCTTGCCCCAGGCACCCTGAATCCTGTTGTTTGATCATCTGGTTGGGGGCTTCAGGCCCACAGAACTTTCGTCCTCTGGGCAGTGCACTTTCCAGTGACTGCCTCGGCATAGTGGACATGAGCAAGGGGGTGGCTTGTTTCTCACTGGAAAATCTTTTTTAAAGTGTCCTTGCAAACCACACTGATAACAAGGCCTACCAAGTGATTGGCCTGCTCCATTTTCTGTCCTCTCTGAACCATCAAGGTTTGTTTGTCTGAGGGCCATGACTAAGGCTGCGGCCTTTCTCTCATCTCACTTTTCCTTTTAGGCCCTGTTCCTCTTGGTCCCTATTATAGAACACCGAGGTTGCCAGGTTTAATAATGCCTCCAGATTTTTTTCAGGGCGCAGGGCTCGCTTTTGGAGCTTTCTCCTGATATCTGTAGATGATTGGGTAATAAACTTATCTTTTAGGATCAATTGACCCTTCAGGGAGTCGGGTGACAGAAGTATATTTCCTTAAGCCATCCTGTAGCTGCTCAAGAAAGGTGAAGGATTTTCTTCCTTTCCCTGAATTATGGTGGACAACACTGAATAAATTCATGGGCTTTTTCCTAATTCTCCTTAGTCCTCCTAGAACACAGGTCAACAGATGTTTATTACTCCAGTCTCCATGATCTGAGTCTAGGTCCCAGTGGGGATCCATACTGGGGACAGCTGGCTGACTGGTAGGGAATTTGTCCCTTTCCAGGTATTTCCAAACTCTTGGGCTGCATCTAAAACCACATTCTTTTCATTAAAGGTTAGGGTTTGATCTAACAATTGCATGATATCTCTCCAAGTGAGGTCAAAGGTTTGCCCTACACCCTGTAGAACATCTATATACCTATCGGAATCATCTGAAAACTTCCCCAGGCACCTTGATCTGCTTTAAATCAGAGAGGGAGAAGGGGACATGTACCTGGGTTGGGCCAAATTTCCCTCCCCTTACAGCCTGAAGGGGACATAATTGATAGCCAGAGGGTTTTTATGGTCCCTTGGAGATTTCTTTGCCAGTTTCATTCTGGGTGGGGGAGTTTAGAGGAGGCTTATCATTAATAGGAAGAGGAGCTATACGGAGGCTAGGATATGCGTGTAAGCTGAAGGTCCCTTTGTGGGATGTAAATTGGAAGCTTTGATAGTTTACTATCAAAGCTTTGATAGTGGATTCTCCTTCAATGAAAATAAAGCTTGGACATAAGGCTATTATCCTCAGGTTCTTCAGTTGTTCATAGAATAGCAAAGCAACTACTTTGTTTCTTTTTTTTTTTTTTTTTTTTTTTTTTTTTTTTGAGACGGAGTCTCGCTCTGTCGCCCAGGCTGGAGTGCAGTGGCCGGATCTCAGCTCACTGCAAGCTCCGCCTCCCGGGTTCACGCCATTCTCCTGCCTCAGCCTCCCGAGTAGCTGGGACTACAGGCGCCCGCCACCTCGCCCGGCTAGTTTTTTTGTATTTTTTAGTAGAGACGGGGTTTCACCAGGTTAGCCAGGATGGTCTCGATCTCCTGACTTCGTGATCCGCCCGTCTCGGCCTCCCAAAGTGCTGGGATTACAGGCTTGAGCCACCGCGCCCGGCAAAGCAACTACTTTGTAACAATACCATTTACATGTCAACATGAAGAATAAATACAAACCAAAACCTGCACAAACCAGGAGAGGTCCCTGGACCAGGACAGTCAGGCCCAACCCCTACGCTTGCCTCTAACCAGCCTCAGCAGGTGGGCAGGCTACAACACACTCCTCACTCAACTATATGGGGCTCTGCAGCCTGGCAGTTACAGACACTGAGACCTCAAACCATAGGGACTAGCTGGCTGAAAAAGACTCCTCCTCATTGGTCTTACAACCAACTATTTGGAAACATACCCTAGAGGTCACCACACTCCCTGCAAAGAGACAGGGGCCCACAACCTACCCCAAAGCACCCCATCCTCCCCTTACCACCCTTTGAATATGGTTCTTTCTTAGGCCTGAGAGCTAGGGTGTAAAGGTGTAGAAAAAGACACAGTCCTGACTTCAGAGTCCCACTGGGCAGACTCATCTCATAGTATTGCGTAACACACAACATATATTTATACACATAGGCACATACTGGAACACATGATCTGTTAACAATCTGTAACACCAGGAACTTGTTAAGCTCAGAGACGAAAGCAGAAATGAGTGGAAGACTTTCCCACAGCATCTATCAATGAAAGCAGACAGCTTAAGTAACACTGAGAAAAAAGGTCTCTCCTTTGCTCTTGTCTTGGTCTTGTATCTATCATTAAGAGGAAATTAGCTTAGCTCCTTACATTTGTATCTCAGAAAACAGACATAATAGGCGAATAAGAGCATTACCTTTAAGTCAGTTCTCCGGTATTTTTATTACTAAAATGTTAAACACTGAAGAGGTGAACAACTAGTACAATGTATGTGTGTCAAATCTTTGCCTAGCCTCAAGTATTTAACTCTCATTTCTGTCTGTCGATTGTTGGAACACTTAAAAGTAAATGGCTGTCATCATTTCCCTCACCACTGAATGCCTCAGGCAACACTTCCTATCTCCAACAAACATCATCACACCTAAGAAAATTGACAATAACTTACTAATATCATCAGATATCCAGTTCATATTTAGATATCCAAGGGTCCCCAAAACACTTTTTTTAATTGATCTTCTAGGATGCTAACCAAAACATTTTTAAAAGTCATTTTATTCCTTCCAAACAAGAATCCAATCAAGGTTTCCTTACTGCTCAGGGCCATGAACATGGGTTTTAAACATTTGGTAAGAATTTCTTACATTTGTTGTGAACCAGTACTAGTGATGCTTAGCTTTACTGCTTAATCAAAGTGGGCACCACCAATACATTCTACAACACGGACAAAATTGGAAAACACCATACATGAAAGAAGCCAGATGCAAAGGGATAGAGAGCATGCAATTCCATTTAAGTGAAACAGCACACCAGATGTAGTAGGTCCAGCCTGTAGACCCAGCAATTTGAGAGGCTGAGGAGGGACAGGAAGCAGAGGCTGCAGTGAGCTATGATGGTGCCACTGCACTGATTGATACAGCAAGATCCTGTTTAAAAAAAAAATTCAAAATACTCCCCTCAAAAAATGGATGGTTCTGCTGGTACTGACATGTACAGACTTTTTTTCTTGTTGTCATTCCCCAAACAATATAACAAATATTTATGGCATTTACATTATATGAGGTATTAGAAATAATTTTGATTTTTTTTTCTTTTTTTAAAACAGAGACAGGGTGTCACTTTGTTACCCAGGTTGGAGTGCAGTGGTGCGATCAAAGCCCACTGCAGGCTCAAACTCCTGGATCCACTCAATCCTCCCGTCTTGGTCTCCCAACGAGCTGGGAATGCAGGCACCCAGCTACTTATTTGTGGGGCTTTTTGTTGATTTTTGGTTTTCTAGTAGAGATACAGTCTCACTCGTTGAGTTCAAGACTGGTCTCGAACTGCTGGCCTCAGGTGAACCTCCCACCTTGGACTCAAAAAGTGCTGGGATTATAAATGTGAGCCACAGCATCTGGCTGACAGACAAATTTTAAGTATTAAAAAGTCAGACCTAATATTTGTTTCCTGGTATATATTATTTCCATTCCAATTTATTATGGGCTTCAAAATAAGCCCCCCACTCTACTCCCCAAAAAATGGCTTAATGAGACAAACAATAAATTGAAATTCTGTTTAACACTTTCAGGAATAGTTCGTAACGTTGTTAGAACCCAGAGGACCTGGGCACAGCAACAGTGGTCCAGCTGCCTTGGCAGCAACACACGTAAGCCCTCAGGGCCAGCACAGACCACAGAAACACTCCCAGTGCCTTCAGTAACCCAATTTTTACAGCCAGGGTCCAAGAAACAGAAATGAACACAGGAACTATCATCCTAATGAATACCCAGCCTGCAACAAGGAAAAAGAAGGAAAGCCAAATTGAAGTTGGTTTTCTTTTAATGTTCTTCAAATCTATACAAGACATCCTATTCCACACAACTCATAGGAAAGAAAGATTCCTCTGTGGTTAAGCAACCCAGTATCTCCAAACCACACCTGAACATTCTCCCCTAGACCACCTATTAACTCACAATGTCCCAAACAGAATGAGTTTCAGGGTCTTAAGGACCCACTGTCACCCAGAAACAAACTGGACATCCCAGTGACTTAAGAAACTGAGTATGATATGGATGTGTTCCTTCTATCCCTCAACATTCACTCCCCGTACAAAGCTACCTCTGGTGGCCACATCCTCTCCTTCAGCATCTGGCTGCATCAAGCTTTTCTGCACAGGCATCACCTACACCACTGAAGCAGCTGGCAGCTTCTTCCTGTGACATTTCTCATTAGGACTTTCCACAGCTTTTGAGGCTTAATGTAACTTCCTTATTTCCATGGCTAACATCAAAGAACCACACCTCAACAGAATGAAACTCCGATTATTCCTAAATCTCTCAAGGAAGAGGTAATCTAGAGGTTAAACATGCCTGAACTGAGCTGTCCTCACTTGAGCTGGTCCTGTAGGTTCTGTAGGCCTTTCACTTGTTTGGGTGTGTAAATAATAACCCAACACCTTTTATTTTCTTTCTTTTTTTAATTTTGTTTAAGATGGTCTCACCAAGGATAGAGAGTGGTGGCACGAGCTCAGCTCACTGCAATCTCAACCTTCAGAGCTGAAGATCCCCACAAGACCCCCACACCTTTGGTAAGTGTGTGGGCAGTTAGTCCCCTTGTTCCCAGGGGCAGCAGTCCCATCAATAGCAAGTCATTCCAGCACTACCGCACAATTCAACCCAGTCCCTGAAGATTCAGGTGACAGATAACTGACTTCAAAAGTGCAGCATCACTAAAAAAATATAAATTACAAGGAAGCTTGGCCTCCTAGGTAAAACAAATGTGACCTGATATTAAAAATATTTCAAGGCCAGGTGCAGTGGCTCACACTTGTACTCTCAGCACTTTGGGAGGCTGAGGCGGGCCGATCACAAGGTCAGGAGTTCAAGACCAGCCTGAGCAATATGGTGAAACCTCATCTCTACTAAAAATAACAAAAATTAGCTGGTGTGGTAGTGTGCACCAATAGTCCCAGCTACTTGGAAGGCTGAGGCAGGAGAATCTCTTGAACCCGGGAGGCAGAAGTTGCAGTGAGCTAAGATAGTGCCACTGCACTCCAGCCTGGGCAAGAGAGACTCCGTCTCAAAAAAAAAAAAAAAAAAAAGAGAGACAGAGAAAGAGTCTGAGAATAAAAGAGGCACAGAGTAAACCCAACAGCCCAGAAGGGTTAATTTCAGCCTCAGCTATGAACACTTTTAAACCAAATAGCCTTTCTTAGCCCATTAATCTTAAGTTATTTATATTTAACCTGATTCACTAAAAGCAGAGTCTTCAAAAGCATCTCTGTCAGCAGGCTACACACAAAGTGAAAACAAACATAACCTTGGATGACAAAGAAAACAAGCCATCCTTACGTCAGGTAAGGAGAGGCGGCCAGGTGCAATGGCTGCACTCCAACCTGGGCAACAGACAGATTCAGTCTCAAAAAAAAAAAAGGGGTGGGGGGCGGAGCAAGATGGCCGAATAGGAACAGCTCCAGTCTCCAACTCCCAGTGCGAGTGACACAGAAGACTGGTGATTTCTGCATTTTCAACTGAGGTACTGGGTTCATCTCACTAGGTAGTGCCGGACAATAGGTGCTGGTCAGCTGCGGCAGCCCGACCAGCGAGAGCTGAAGCAGGGCAAGACATCGCCTCACCTGGGAAGCGCAAGGGGGAAGGGAATCCCTTTTCCTAGCCAGGGGAACTAGACACAAAACACCTGGAAAATCGGGTAACTCCCACCCCAATATTGTGCTTTAAGCAAACGGGCACACCAGGAGATTGTATCCCACACCTGGCCGGGAGGGTCCCAAGCCCACGGAGCCTCCCTCATTGCTAGCACAGCAGTCTGCGATCTAACCGCAAGGCAGCAGCGAGGCTGGGGGAGGGGCGCCCGCCATTGCTGAGGCTTAAGTAGGTAAACAAAGCCGCTGGGAAGCTCGAACTGGGTGGAGCTCACAGCAGCTCAAGGAAACCCGCCTGTCTCTGTAGACGCCACCTCTGGGGACAGGGCACAACTAAACAACAACAAAAGCAGCAGAAACCGCCGCAGACGCAAACAACTCTGTCTGACAGCTTTGAAGAGAGCAGTGGATCTCCCAACACGGAGGTTGAGATCTGAGAACGGACAGACTGCCTGCTCAAGTGGGTCCCTGACCTCTGAGTAGCCTAACTGGGAGACATCCCCCACTAGGGGCAGTCTGACACCCCACACCTCACAGGGTGGACTACACCCCTGAGAGGAAGCTTCCAAAGCAAGAATCAGACAGGTACACTCGCTGTTCAGAAATATTCTATCTTCTGCAGCCTCTGCTGCTGACACCCAGGCAAACAGGGTCTGGAGTGGACATCAAGCAATCTCCAACAGACCTACAGCTGAGGGTCCTGACTGTTAGAAGGAAAACTATCAAACAGGAAGGACACCTACACCAAAACCCCATCAGTACATCACCATCATCAAAGACCAGAGGCAGATAAAACCACAAAGATGGGGAAAAAGCAGGGCAGAAAAGCTGGAAATTCAAAAAATAAGAGCGCATCTCCCCCAGCAAAGGAGTGCAGCTCATCGCTGGCTATGGATCAAAGCTTGATGGAGAATGACTTTGACGAGATGAGAGAAGAAGGCTTTAGTCCATCAAATTTCTCAGAGCTAAAGGAGGAATTACGTACCCAGTGCAAAGAAACTAAAAATCTTGAAAAAAAAGTGGAAGAATTGATAGCCAGAGTAATTAATGCAGAGAAGGTCATAAACGAAATGAAAGAGATGAAAACCATGACACAAGAACTACATGACAAATGCACAAGCTTCAGTAACCAACTGGATCAACTGGAAGAAAGAGTATCAGCGATTGAGGATCAAATGAATGAAATGAAGCAAGAAGAGAAACCAAAAGAAAAAAGAAGAAAAATAAATGAACAAAGCCTGCAAGAAGTATGGGATTATGTAAAAAGACCAAATCTATGTCTGCTTGGGGTGCCTGAAAGTGAGGGGGAAAATGGAACCAAGTTGGAAAACACTCTTCAGGATATCATCCAGGAGAACTTCCCCAACCTAGTAGGGCAGGCCAACATTCAAATTCAGGAAATACAGAGAACACCACAAAGATACTCCTCGAGAAGAGCAACTCCAAGACACATAATTGCCAGATTTACCAAAGTTGAAATGAAGAAAAAATCTTAAGGGCAGCCAGAGAGAAAGGTCAGGTTACCCACAAAGGGAAGCCCATCAGACTAACAGCAGATCTCTTGGAAGAAACTCTACAAGCCAGAAGAGAGTGGGGGCCAATATTCAACATTCTTAAAGAAAAGAATTTTAAACCCAGAATTTCATATCCAGCCAAACTAAGTTTTATAAGTGAAGGAGAAAAAAAATCCTTTACAGACAAGCAAATGCTTAGAGATTTTGTCACCACTAGGCCTGCCTTACAAGAGACCCTGAAGGAAGCACTAAACACGGAAAGGAAAAACTGGTACCAGCCATTGCAAAAACATGCCAAAATGTAAAGACCATTGAGGCTAGGAAGAAACTGCATCAACTAACGAGCAAAATAACCAGTTAATATCATAATGGCAGGATCAAGTTCACACATAACAATATTAACCTTAAATGTAAATGGACTAAATGCTCCAATTAAAAGACACAGACTGGCAAACTGGATAAAGAGTCAAGACCCATCAGTCTGCTGTATTCAGGAGACCCATCTCACATGCAGAGACATACATAGGCTCAAAATAAAGGGATGGAGGAAGATTTACCAAGCAAATGGAGAACAAAAAAAAGCAAGGGTGGTTGCAATACTAGTCTCTGATAAAATAGACTTTAAACCATCAAAGATCAAAAGAGACAAAGAAGGCCATTACATAATGGTAAAGGGATCAATTCAACAGGAAGAGCTAACTTTCCTAAATATATATGCACCCAATACAGGAGCACCCAGATTCATAAAGCAAGTCCTTAGAGAGTTACAAAGAGACTTAGACTCCCATACAATAATAATGGGAGACTTCAACACTCCACTGTCAACATTAGACAGATCAATGAGACAGAAAGTTAACAAGAATATCCAGGAATTGAACTCATCTCTGCAGCAAGCAGACCTAATAGACATCTATAGAACTCTCCACCCCAAATCAACAGAATATACATTCTTCTCAGCACCACATCGCACTTATTCCAAAATTGACCATATAATTGGAAGTAAAGCACTCCTCAGCAAATGTACAAGAACAGAAATTATAACAAACTGTCTCTCAGACCACAGTGCAATCAAACTAGAACTCAGGATTAAGAAACTCAATCAAAACCGCTCAACTACATGGAAACTGAACAACTTGCTCCTGAATGACTACTGGG
The DNA here is from genome assembly GCF_024542745.1 of Macaca thibetana thibetana. Taxonomy (NCBI): domain Eukaryota; kingdom Metazoa; phylum Chordata; class Mammalia; order Primates; family Cercopithecidae; genus Macaca; species Macaca thibetana. The sequence goes on along the minus strand of NC_065599.1, from coordinate 10,036,254 downwards.
TACATAATGAAATGAAGGCAGAAATAAAGATGTTCTTTGAAACCAATGAGAACAAAGATACAACATACCACAATCTCTGGGACACATTTAAAGCAGTGTGTAGAGGGAAATTTATAGCACTAAATGCCCACAAGAGAAAGCAGGAAAGATCTAAAATTGACACTCTAACATCACAATTAAAAGAACTAGAGAAGCAAGAGCAAACATATTCGAAACCTAGCAGAAGGCAAGAAATAACTAAGATCAGAGCAGAACTGAAGGAGATAGAGACACAAAAAACCCTCCAAAAAATCAATGAATCCAGGAGTTGGTTTTTTGAAAAGATCAACAAAATTGACAGACCGCTAGCAAGACTAATAAAGAAGAAAAGAGAGAAGAATCAAATAGACGCAATAAAAAATGATAAAGGGGATATCACCACCAACCCCACAGAAATACAAACTACCATCAGAGAATACTATAAACACATCTACGCAAATAAACTAGAAAATCTAGACGAAACGGATAATTTCCTGGACACTTACACTCTTCCAAGACTAAACCAGGAAGAAGTTGAATCCCTGAATAGACCAATAGTAGGCTCTGAAATTGAGGCAATAATTAATAGCCTACCAACCAAAGAAATTCCAGGACCAGATGGATTCACAGCTGAATTCTACCAGAGGTACAAGGAGGAGCTGGTACCATTCCTTCTGAAACTATTCCAACCAATAGAAAAAGAGGGAGTCCTCCCTAACTCATTTTATGAGGCCAACATCATCCTGATACCAAAGCCTGGCAGAGACACAACAAAAAAAGAGAAGTTTAGACCAATATCCCTGATGAACATCGATGCAAAAATCCTCAATAAAATACTGGCAAACCGGATTCAGCAGCATATCAAAAAGCTTATCCACCATGATCAAGTGGGCTTCATCCCTGGGATGCAAGGCTGGTTCAACATTCGCAAATCAATAAACATAATCCAGCATATAAACAGAACCAAAGACAAGAACCACATGATTATCTCAATAGATGCAGAAAAGGCTTTTGACAAAATTCAACAGCCCTTCATGCTAAAAATGCTCAATAAATTCGGTATTGATGGAACGTACCTCAAAATAGTAAGAGCTATTTATGACAAACCCACAGCCAATATCATACTGAATGGGCAAAAACTGGAAAAATTCCCTTTGAAAACTGGCACAAGACAGGGATGCCCTCTCTCACCACTCCTATTCAACATTCTGTTGGAAGTTCTGGCGAGCGCAATCAGGCAAGAGAAAGAAATCAAGGGTATTCAGTTAGGAAAAGAAGTAGTCAAATTGTCCTTCTTTGCAGATGACATGATTGTATATTTAGAAAACCCCATCATCTCAGCCCAAATTCTCTTTAAGCTGATAAGCAACTTCAGCAAAGTCTCAGGATACAAAATTAATGTGCAAAAATCATGAGCATTCTTATACACCAGTAACAGACAAACAGAGAGCCAAATCATGAATGAACTTCCACTCACAATCGCTTCAAAGAGAATAAAATATCTAGGAATCCAACTTACAAGGGATGTAAAGGACCTCTTCAAGGAGAACTACAAACCACTGCTCAGTGAAATAAAAGAGGACACAAACACATGGAAGAACATACCATGCTCATGGATAGGAGGAATCAATATAGTGAAAATGGCCATACTGCCCAAGGTTATTTATAGATTCAATGCCATCCCCATCAAGCTACCAATGAGTTTCTTCACAGAATTGGAAAAAACTGCTTTAAAGTTCATATGGAACCAAAAAAGAGCCCGCATCTCCAAGACAATCCTACGTCAAAAGAACAAAGCTGGAGGCATTACGCTACCTGACTTCAAACTATACTACAAGGCTACAGTAACCAAAACAGCATGGTACTGGTACCAAAACAGAGATATAGACCAATGGAACAGAATAGAGTCCTCAGAAATAATACCACACATCTACAGCCATCTGATCTTTGACAAACCTGAGAGAAACAAGAAATGGGGAAAGGATTCCCTATTTAATAAATGGTACTGGGAAAATTGGCTAGCCATAAGTAGAAAGCTGAAACTGGATCCTTTCTTTACTCCTTATACGAAAATTAATTCAAGATGGATTAAAGACTTAAATGTTAGACCTAATACCATAAAAATCCTAGAGGAAAACCTAGGTAGTACCATTTAGAACATAGGCATGGGCAAAGACTTCATGTCTAAAACACCAAAAGCAACGGCAGCAAAAGCCACAATTGACAAATGGGATGTAATTAAACTAAAGAGCTTCTGCACAGCAAAAGAAACTACCATCAGAGTGAACAGGCAACCTACAGAATGGGAGAACATTTTTCCAATCTACTCATCTGACAAAGGGCTAATACCCAGAACCTACAAAGAACTCAAACAAATTTACAAGAAAAAAACAAACAACCCCATCAAAAAGTGGGCAAAGGATATGAACAGACATTTCTCAAAAGAAGACATTCATACAGCCAACAGACACATGAAAAAATGCTCATCGTCACTGGCCTTCAGAGAAATGCAAATCAAAACCACAATGAGATACCATCTCACACCAGTTAGAATGGCGATCATTAAAAAGTCAGGAAACAACAGGTGCTGGAGAGGATGTGGAGAAATAGGAACACTTTTACACTGTTGGTGGGATTGTAAACTAGTTCAACCATTATGGAAAACAGTATGGCGATTCCTCAAAGATCTAGAACTAGATGTACCATATGACCCAGCCATCCCATTACTGGGTATATACCCAAAGGATTATAAATCATGCTGCTATAAAGACACATGCACACGTATGTTTATTGCGGCACTATTCACAATAGCAAAGACTTGGAATCAACCCAAATGTCCATCAGTGACAGACTGGATTAAGAAAATGTGGCACATATACACCATGGAATACTATGCAGCCATAAAAAAGGATGAGTTTGTGTCCTTTGTAGGGACATGGATGCAGCTGGAAACCATCATTCTTAGCAAACTATCACAAGAACAGAAAACCAAACACCGCATGTTCTCACTCAGGTGGGAACTGAACAATGAGATCACTTGGACTCGGGAAGGGGAACATCACACACCGGGGCCTATCATGGGGAGGGGGGCGGGGGGAGGGATTGCACTGGGAGTTATACCTGATGTAAATGACGAGTTGATGGGTGCTGACGAGTTGATGGGTGCAGCACACCAACATGGCACAAGTATACATATGTAACAAACCTGCACGTTATGCACACGTACCCTAGAACTTAAAGTATAATAATAATAATAATAAATTAATAATAAAAAAAGAGGAGAGTCTGCGAATAAAGAGGCACACCTCCTCGTTTATTAATAAAAGGAGATTACACCTGTAATCCCAAGTAATCCCAACCCTTTGGGAGGCAGGAGAAGGAGTTGAGCCCAGGAGTTCAAGACCAGCCTAGGCAATACAGTAAGACCCAACTCTACCAAAAAAAAAAAAAAAAAAGAAAGAAAAAAAAATTGCCTGGTGTGGGGCACACAACTGTGGTCTCAGCTACCCAGCAGCGTGAGGCAGGAGAGCTGCTTGAGCCTGGAAAGTCGAGGTATGCAATGAACAATGATCATGCTGATATACTCCAACCTGGGCCACAAAGCAAGAACCTGTCTCAAAGAAAAGGAAGAAAAAAAGGAAAGAGATGCCAAGCTGACCTGTATGATGTCAGGCCCTAAGAGATACTTTCAACGAGCCCTTGGCTCCCACTGGCACAACCATTAGTGCATTAAAGAAATACCAGGGTGAAGGTCACCCAGGCCCTTCTGAATCTTCATGGCAAATTCAGTGCAGTCTAACAATTGAGAAGAAAATCGTGATTGAAGCAGCACTGTGGCAATGTCATGACTGTAGAACAAATTATCTCCCTCAGGATAACCCCTGAAAAAGTAAAATGTTCCCATGTGAGGGAAGGGCTAGTTAAGAAAAGGACTCAGCAGAACTGTGGTGGGCTTATGTAAAAATAGACACAAAGAAAGAAAGTGTGCCACACAGGGCCCTCCTGTACCAGGAAGCAACTCCCTTTAAGAGCAGCTGGACCTGAGCACACTGCAGGGCAATGAGTCATTCAAAACATTTACTTCTGCTCTCCATTCAAATCTGCATCTGCAATTAATCTAAAACGTAATTTAGGGCACTGATAGAAACACTGCCACCAGAGACAGCCACCCAACAAAAGGCTCCCTAAGCCAGAGGCCCAGTGCTGCTGCCCCACACACAGACCATAGAGGCTCACATCCAGAATGAAGACTGCATACTACTCAACTCTCCAACACTCACATTGGTTCATAAGGTTGGCACAGGTTTACTGCGTTAAATATTTCTTGTATAAGATATTAAGTATTTCCTGCCAGGTATTACTGCCTTCTCAGACCATAAACCTTTGTAAAAATCAGAACTTTTCAGACATTGAACCAAATTTTCAACCCAATATTAATTAGGTATCTATTAATATGTACACAGAAGTATTTAGAAGGTATAAAACAAAAACAAGTCCAAGATGAACCTAACCATGTATTTGGGCAAACAGAATCCATGTTCTTCCTTCTATACTGCTTCTATAAGCAGGGTTCATCCTCCAAAATCTCTAATTCCCTTCTATTTGGACCCAAAACTACTATCTTGGCCCATACTTTACACTGTCTTGACAAAAATATCTGAGAGCAAATACCAGTCTGTCTTGGACATTACAGCTATTTAGGCAATGCATCTGCTGTGAAGAGCCAGCAGGTACATATCTGACTAACACAAGGCTCCATTCTGGGCTCTGCCCATAAAACTTCCCCAGATAACCATTTCCATTCTCCAACTGAGATGCCCACTTCCTCCTCCAGAATGTGGGCAAATAACACCAGTGACATCTAAGTCTGTCAGATATCCCCAGGGCAGAGAATGGAGTGTGACATACAGTAGGCACAAAATAAACAGCACCCAGTTTCTTCTCCACTGCCCTGTTCGCCATCCCTGCTTTATTTTCAGTCTCCTTTCCTCCATCCTTTCCCAGAGCCACTCTCCTAATGTTTGCCCAATTCCCTCCACTAGGAATCAATTCATCTTCTCTTTTTCCAAGTTATTTTTAATGAATACCTGTTAACAAACACCACTAAGTCTTCACAACTTGCTTACGCAGTCTGCTTTCCAAGTCCTCTCCTGTTTCAAGTTTCTCCAAATTGTATTGTAAGGATCTTCTTAAGGTTGGACATGATGCCTTGTGCGTGTAATCCCAGCACTTTGGGAGGATGAGGTGGGAGGACCACTTGAGGTCAGGAGTTCAAGACCACCCTAAGAAACATAGTGAGACCTCATCTCCACAAAGTTTTTTTTTTTAATTAGCCTGCTATGGTGGTGCATTCCTGTAGTCCTACCCACTCTGGAGGCTGAGGCAGGAGAATCACTTGAGTCCAGGAGCTTGAGGCTGTAGTGAGCTATGATCACACCACTGCACTTCAGCCTGGGCGACAGAGTAAGACCTTGTCTCAAAAAGAAGAACAGTTTAGGCACCAGGGTGCTGTAAAGTCAGTGCAACTTCATCTGGCCCATCTACCATCTTTAAACTCTGATACATCATCTTCTGCCTCAAAAAAGGTCAGCAGACCAAATTCAGGTCTATCAATGCAAACTCTATACAACCCAACTGCAGCCATGTTTCCAGTTTCATCTGCTACCATCTTCTTGGATGCACTTTCATGTTCACACAGATTTGGCTAACATTCTCACATTACATGCCGCCTTCCCAGCCTTTGTCCAGAACCTTCCCACAGTCTAAGATGGCCTTATTCTGATTTCTGCAGTGACATTCCACTGATTTTTTTTTTTTTAAACAAATATAGCTTACAGTTTAAAAAAGAAAAAAAGCCACTTCTTCCATGAAATCTCCCAGGTCACAGAACCTTTCTCTCCTCTGATACATATCCTTTTTCATAGGAACTAGTACATACTACAAGTTTCAAGTAAACTGAATGCATCTTTCTCACAGATCTCAAAGCAGGGATCTGTACAATCTTTGTGTTTCCTAAAACAGAACTGCACAGTGAGCAACTAATAAACATCTGTTGACTAAATCAGTCAAACATCCTAAAGAGCTGAGTTTGTCTAGTTTTAGAAGTTCCTTCCATAAAACATGTAACTCATTCCAGTTGAAAAAAGACACAAAGCTGTTTTCCCACTATACAATGTGCCACATTTGGAAAAGTAGACAGGTGAGCTAGAAGTTAGCCATACTGTGCTTTACAAGCATGCCAAATGTGTGAATGGTCATAAAGACATAAAAAACAAAGATTGCCCTCATCAAAACTGTTAAGGATCTGCATGGCAGGCAGCAATAGATATGTCAAGGCTGTGTCCAAAACTATGGCATATGGCCCAACTGAGGAAAGGAAAGGCCAATGCAGCGAGAATGATGTAGGATCTTACTGGAGGCCTGGGGCGGGATAAAGAATGGGGCATGTAATCCGAGTTAGGCCACAATCATCATACGGGATGTCATCATAAAAATAACATTTGAAGTTCTACCTTATACATACATGAAACACTAAGTATAAGCTGAATCTGACTCTAATTTCAAGACAATAACTTTTAGTTATTTGAATTCATTTCATTTTTCTATAATGTTTATCAAATGTGCTACACTCAATTCCCACAAAGCACTAACTACACAGCAATAACAAACTGACACAACATGCCAGCAGACAAGCAACGCATCATAATTTTCACTTATTCAGCAGCAAATACCTGCTATTAAGAGATGCTCATCCATTACAGATACCATTTGAGGGACAAAGGGACTTATACAGGGTGATGGACAGATCAGAACACTTATTTTGGCAACAAAATGCAGATTATTTTCTGAACCAGCATTCACTGATACTAATTATTTTATTTAATTGATGATAGGCTTATTGCTCAAATGCAAAAAAAAGTCTCATATTTGACGAAGCATAACCTTAGTATATCAAATCTACTTAAAAAGGCACAAAAAGCTTCTGGAAAAAAAAATCTCAAATAAATAGAAATAGCATAGTTTCTTTAACTCTGTAGAGAGTTCTACTCATCACTGTATCAACATTGCAGTTACAGCTAACATGCCAGCCACTGGTCATCAGCAGGCCATCAGCCATCTGGGTAAGTATGATGAAAGGCACTGCTGGTGCCCGGACCATACTGCTGGTGTGGGTGATCAGCATAGTACAGAGAAAAGCATCTGACAGTGGCAAGGCAAGTGAGAGTTGCAAAGAGGAACTGGAGTTTTAAAAGTGACAACTTTAAAAACAAACTTCTAGTAGATTTTGTTATGTATATTTTAGCAAAATAAAACAGAAGGAAAAAACTGCTAGAAGTTTGAAGTCTGGGACAAATTTAGCAATATCCTGTGGGGAACTTTTCAACACACAAAAGGCATGCACAAAGAACAGAGAAAACGTCATAGCAATTTGGTCTTTGTTCCCTTCCATCCCGTTCCATTCAGATGGCCAGCCTATCAGATGAGATCCTGCTCTTACTGCAAGACCCAACATAAAGCTAGGAGGACAGCAGTTGAATCGAGGATGGAGGAGGCCACACCAACTATAGGAGATCCAAAGCAAGGGTCACAATGAAAGCTGACCAAGACATCAGCCCACCCTAACCCAAACCCCCAACACTGCTTTTTTTCTGGTTTAACTACAGTTGCAAGTAATTCGAGAGTGATTGTGAAAGACATTAAGAGAACTAGAGGTCTTCCAGAGCAGCCAAACAGTGTCATTTAGTAAGAAAAATCAAGGTCTCAGAGGCACCAAACAGTGTCAGGGTCACTGATTTTGAACTATCCAAGTCATGCCACTGACTGGGTTTGCACACAACAAAAATAGTAACTGTTTCAATGACACTTTTTCCACAAGCAATTTTATCCTACATGTTTGGCTAAGTCTCATCCCCCCAAAAAGGATCAAAAGATTCTAAGTTTTGCAGTTCAACAACTGTGCATACTTTTTTTTCTCATTTCAAGTGTTAAGGATATTGCTCAAATCACTGCATAACTCTCCTCATATAAGAAAGCCTGAAATCTGATTTCTCTACTTAAAAAACCCTGTTCTGGCGAATGCATACAAAGCTACCCATAACCTGCAAAAACCATGAAACCTAAGCATGTTACATCTTAACTGTTAGAAGGAAAATAGTTCTAAAGCACTAGGAGTAACTTGGAGCAGCTTCATCTTCCCAACCCTCTTCCAAAACTACTTAGAAGCTGATATACAATAATCGCCTTCCAAAAACACAACAGAAGCAGAAAATGTTAATGGAACACCAGGAAAAGAACAGGCCTGGAGAAAAATCAGGACTCCTCCACCAACTTTCCCAAAAATAGTACAATCCCTCTTTGAGAGGGGACTGAATCAATGTCGCAGGGACACCAACCCACCCACCTACCAACCACCCTGCCAGGTAATGATGAAATGAGGAACGGAAATTAACATTTTTGGCTACATCTCACATTGTTCCTTGAAGCCTGGGGTTGCTTGTTGCAGCCGCAGCTGCCACCGCTACCGCCACCGCCACCGCTTTCCTCCCAACCGCCCCCTTCCCACCTCCCGGGTCCGCCTACCCTCCCCTAACACCCACTGCACGCTGCCCCTCATTCCTGCACCTCTTCAGCCTACACTCGCCTCCTGCAACCCGGACGCCCCCAGATCCCCAGTTCGCCCGCCAGCTCTGGCAAGGAGCCCAAGAGCCGCCTGCTCCCTTTTCAAAACGATGGTAATAATAAGGAAACTGAGAATAACAACCACGTCCAGCAAACTCAAAGGCACCCTTCTAGCAGTGCAAAGGTCGACGCCCCGCCTCCCCAGCAACCAGCACCCTCTCAGAGATCCCTAGACTCCCCCCAACCCCGCCCCAGAGCCCCGGTCAGCCCCTCAGGGCTGCCTCTGTCTCCGAACGCCCCAGGCCCGTCCCGGAACCCCCTACTGGCCCCTCACTGCCACCTCGGGCCGCTAAAACCCCCCAGCCGCCCCAAGCCCGTCTGGAGACCTGCAGGACGCCGCTCTGCCGACAGGGAAGGCCGGCAAGCCGCAACACCGCACGAATGCTCCGCACGCGCCCCGAGCACTGTCCCCAGGCCAGAGGCGCCACTCACCGGGTTCCAAAGGCAGCGCGCAAGAGTTGCCCATGCAACCTGCGGCCGCGTTCCCCTGGCCCCTTGTCCCAGCGGGATGGCAGCGGGAGCCAGGGGAACCACCAGTGGTTCTGGGGAGAGAACTACCAGGCATCCACTGCGGGAGGTACTGACTGGCTGTCTGGCAGCCGGCTAGTCCGCCGCCCCTGGCAAGTTGGGGGCCTCCGTCCATCGCTTGCTCACTCAGGGAAACCTGTGGCTCCAGGATCCAGTAGGGGCTGAAGGGAGGCCAGCCTCATGAGATGCTCCTGCCCATTGGCCCGCTGTATCTGCCACCACCATTGGCATACCCGCTGGCAGTAGGCCTGGGCAAGTCACTGCCATGGGAGTGTGTCTGGAATTGGTTCCTTCCTGTGGGTTCCCGGTCTTGCTGACTTCAAGAATGAAGCCACCGACCCTCCAGATGAGTGTTACAGTTATTAAAGATGGTGTGTCCGAAGTTTGTTCTTTCAGATGTTCAGATGTATCTGGAGTGTCTTCCTTCTGGTGTGTTCGTGGTCTTGCTGACTTCACAAGTGAAGCCACAGACTTTGGCAGTGAGTGTTACAGCTCTTAAAGGTCGGGGCCTTCGGAGTTGTTCCTTCCTACCGGTGGTTTGTGGTCTCATTGGCTTCAGGAGTGAAGCTGCAGACCTTCGTTGGCAGTGACTGTTACAGCTTATAAGGGTAGTGCAGACCCAAAGAGTGAGCAGCAGCATGGAAGAACATACGCTTCACAGCCGCAGCACCAGCCGACTCTGACTGCCAGTGCAGGTGGCCAGCTTTTATTCCCTTATTTGGCTCTACCTACATCCTGCTGATTGGCCCATTTTACAGAGAGCTGATGGGTCCATTTTAGAGTGAGCTGATTGGCCCATTTTACAGAGTGCTGATTGGTGTGTTTACAAACCTTTGGCTAGACACAGAACGCTAACTGCTGTGTTTTTACACAGTGCTGATTGCTGCATTTACAAACCTTTAGCTAGACAGCAAAGTTCTCCAAGTCCCCATCCGACCCAGAAGCCCAGACTGCTTCACCTCTCAGGAGGACTTTTCCTAATGAGGTGACAGGTCAAAGTGGGATTGACAGCTTCTGTGAGGGCCCTGAGACAGGACCAGAAGGACGTCCCCTTAACGATTGGGCAAGGTCCTGCATAAGGGCACATGCGACACTGGAAGTAGCTAGCAACTGGATTGGCTATCTCCGTTACAAAGTGGGTGGGTGAGTCTTGCCTTGTTGGCTGGAAGATTGGTTTTTCCAAGCGCGGCAAGCGGCAGGGATATGGTCTGGAAACAAAATCTAGTATTGAAACAAAATGTCCTTGACCATGAAAGAGCCCTGGGGCGGCGGCGAAGGGAAGGGATCAGGTTGTCTGGCCGGTCGCCTGGGGTGGGTACTGGCAGGACAGCCCCTCTCCCGTGTGCTGAGACTCGGTGGAAAGGGTGTTGGGGCGAGTCTCGTCCACTGCCAGAGCCTCAGCCGAATGAGGGAGGCCAAGCGCCTGTGAGCCGCAGCCCCTGCCTTGCTAGTTCTCCAACAAACGAAAAACGTAGATGAGAACTGGTGCCGTGATAGAAGGATTGGTTAGTGTTCACTTGACACCACCCAATTTTCCCTTTTCTTTTCTTTTCTTTTTTCTTTTATTTTCTTTTCTTTTTCTTTTTTGAGATGGAGTTTGGCTTTTGTTGTCCAGGTTGGAGTGCAATGGCGTGATCTTGGCTCACCACAAGCTCCGCATCCGGGGTTCAAGTGATTCTCCCTCAGCCCCCCGAGTAGCTGAAATTACAGCCACCACAGTCAGCTAATTTTTTTGTATATTTAGTAGAGATGGGGTTTTGCCATGTTGGCCAGGCTGGTCTTGAACTCCTGACCTCAGGCGATCCACCCACCTCATCCTCCCAAAGTGCTGGGATTACAAGCATGAACCCCCGCGCCCTGCCCCAGTTTCTGAGTCAGCCATATTTTCTGAGTAGATCTACCAACAAAGGTCAAACTGGGGCCGAGTTCTGTAATCCCAGCACTTCCGGAGGCCCAGGCGAGAGGATATATTGAGGCCAAGAGTTCGAGACCAGCCTGGGAAACATAGCAAGACTCTTTGTCTCTATAAAAAGTTTTTGGTTTGGTTTGGTTTTTTGAGAGGAAGTCTCTGTCTGTAGCCTAGGCCGGAAAGCAGTGGTGTGATCTTGGCTCACTTCAACCTCCGCCTCCTGGGTTCAAGCAATTCTCCTGAGTAGCTGAGATTACAGGCTCCCTACACTACGGCCGGCTACTTTATTTTATTTTATTATTTTTAGTAGAGACAGGGTTTCACCATGTTGGCCAGGTTGGTCTTGAACTCCTGACCTCAAGTGATCCGCCTGCCTCAGCCTCCCAAAGTGCTGCAATTACAGGCATGCGCCTCTGCACCCAGCCACAGAAGTTTTAAAATTACCTGAACGTGGTAGTGTGAGCTGGTAGTCCCAACTACTTGGGAGGCTGAGATGGGAGGATCACTTGAGGCCAGGAATTTGAGACTAGTCTGGGTGACATAGGGAGATTCCATGTCTAGAAAAAATATGTATATGTATTAGCTGGGTGCAGTGTTGCACACCTGTGGCCCCAGCCACTCAAGAGGCTGAGGTGGGAGGATCACTTGAGCCCAGCAGGTCAAGGCTGCAGTCAGCTATGATCACACCACTGCACTCTTTGCTGGGCCAGAGGAAAGGAGACAGACACGCACGGAGGGATGACCATGTGTGGACAGAGGAAGGATCGCTTGCGCCTGGGAAGTGGAGGCTGCACTGAGTTGTGATAATGCCATTGTACTTCCTAGGCTCAAGTGATCCTCCCACCTCAGCTTCCTGAGTAGGCAGGACCACAGGTTTCTGCCACTATTCCCGGCTAATTATTTATATATAGGAATGAAGTATTGCTGTGTTGCTCAGGCTGGTCTAAAACTCCTGGGCTCCAGTGATCCTCCTGTCTTGGCTTCCCAAAGTGCTGGTATTACAGGCATGATCCACTATGCCTGGACCAACTAATTCTTAATTGGTGATTTGGGTTATTAGTTAATCTCTCACTCAGCTTCCTTCAAATGCTGAGCCTCCATCCTCTTGCTAAACTTTTTTAAGAAGGTTATGTACCTTCTCAGTCTGTTCTAAATATTTGAGGAAAGTAAGTTCTAGAAATCACTTCCCTGCTGACTTTCTTTTTTTCTTTAAAAATAATTTTTAGAGACAGCATCCTTGCTCTGTTGCCTGGGCTAGAGTGCCGTGGTGCAATCATAGCTCCCTGCAGCCTCGACCTCCCAGGCTCAGGTGATCCTCCTACCTCGGCCTCCCAAATAACTGGAATCACAAGTGTGCACGATCACACCCAGCTAATTTTTTTTTACTTTTTGTAGCAGTGAGGTCTTGACCTCCTGGCTTCACATGATCCTCTGGCCTCAGTCTCCCAAAGCACTGGTATAACAAGCATGAGCCACTGTGCGTGGCTGCCACTTAGTTTCTGAACCCCAGGTGTATGTTAGCCACCATAACAGACACTTTTTGTCTGACATATTCTATGGATCATATTCCTTTATTATATATAATTTTACCTTTTATTTTAGATTTGGATGGTACAGGTGCAGTTTTGTTTCATGGGTATATCGTGTGACACCAGGGTTTGGAATACAGATGATCCCATCATCCAAGTACTGAGCATAGTACCCATCAGGTAGTGTTTCAGCCCTGGCCCCTCCATCTCTGCACCCTCTAGTATTCCCCAGTATCTACTGTTCCCAACTTTGTGTGCATGTATAGATTGTATTTCTTAGAGTTCTCTAAATAACAGGGCAGGGAAGGTAGTATGAATGATGCAAAGGTGTGTCAAATTGATTCTACAAAATTAACGTTTTTGGAATAAAATACTCAATTTTCTTAAGTGAACAGGCCACTGTCTCAAGCAAAATTTCATTTGAATCCTCCACCCTGAGCCTGCAGAGAGAAAGAGAGGGAGGAAGAGAGACCTGTTAAGAGTTGTACTTGTTCTCTTGCAGTCATATGACTTACTTCTTAATGAAAACCCTTACTGTTTTTCTTTTCGGGAGCTGGAATCTCACTCTGTCACCAAGGCTGGGGTGCAGTAACTCAATAACAGCTCACTGGAACCTTTGCCTCCCGGGTTACAACAATTCTTCTGCCTCAGCCTCCTGAGTAGCTGGGACTACAGGCACCCACCACCATGCCTGGCTAATTTTTGTGTATTTAGTAGGCAGGGTTTAGTCCAGACAGGGTCTGGAACACCTGACCTCATGATCCACCCACCTCAACCTCCCAAAGTGCTAGGATTACAGGCGTGAGCCACTGAGCCCGGCCAACCCTTATTGTTTTGTAAGAAAAAAAAAGGAAAATGAATGCAATGTTAGAAGTGGGATTATGTAGAATTTTTCAGAGCATAAAGAGAAATTGAAGAATTATAAAAACAAAGGCCTGGAAAGCAAACAGTGTTCTTCCTCTGCTTAGTAGCCAGATGGTGTTTTAGGCAAATACTCCGCAGACTGCACAGCCAGGTCCCCATCTCAAAGGGCTTTCCACAGAGCAAAAGCAGTTTTGATCGTATTGTCATCACTACAATCAACTTTTTTTTTCACTCACATGATGTGTGCCAATATCATTATCCTCGTTATTTGTATAACCACAGTCATCATCATTAATGTCTCATGAATTTTTGCATGTTATTTTTAACATAGCATGTAAACAGCACCTCCCCACAGAAAAAAACTAGCTCAGGATAAACATCTCTAAGAATATTTCATAGCAGCTGATAGTTTGACCAATAAAAAAATGTTTTCTTTTCCCAAAATAAAGTTCTGTGGCTTGTCTCAGGGAAAGTTTTCTGTGTGTTTATTTGTTGGATTTTTTGTTTTGTTTTGTTTTGTTTTGTGGGTTTGGTGGCTGGTGGTTGAGTCTGTTTCTGGCTTAAAGGGCACCTTTGATGAATAAATGTTTATGTTTTCAGATAATGTAAGCTTTAGTAAACTATCTCACGCTGAGAAATCTAAAGTTTCAATTGCTCTGTGAACACCACTGAAAGAATCCACCTTCCTTCTCAAACCGCATTCTCAAGGGCAGACTTGATATTGCTGGAACCATTTTCTTTTCTTTTCTTTTCTTTCTTTTTGTGAGATGGAGTCTCATTCTGTCATCCAGGCTAGAGTGCAGTGGTGCAATCTCAGCCCACTGAAACCCCCACCTCCCAAGTTCAAATGATTCTCCCTTCCTCAGCTTCCTGAGTAGCTGGATTTATAGGCACCTGCCACCACTCCTGGCTAATTTTTGTATTTTTAGTAGAGACGGGATTTCATCATATTGGCTAGGCTGGTCTCGAACTCCTGACCTAGTGATCTGCCCCCCCCCCCACCCAGCCTCCCAAAGTGTTGGAATTACAGGCATGAACCACCTCACCTAGCCTAGAACCACTTTAAACAACAATGGCTCACCACGTGCATGCTTTCATGGGACATGGCAAGTCACTTTGAGATTGTGCCTTTATTTACCTTTCATTATTCCTCAACATACACCCATCTTACTTTGTAGCATCTTCACAATAATGAACAGCCCAAGACTCATATGGTCAGAACTGAGATCTGAGACTGTCAGCCAGATCAGTGTCCCGATATTTATTTCTGCTTGGAATGTTATTCAGGATATCTAATATATTCAATAAATATTCAATATTCAACAAAATATTTAATGGTACTCAAAATATTCAATAAGAGATACAGGAACTGACCAAAGAGAAGGACCCTGCATCTCAATGCATCGCCAGCATGAGAAGATTGGGAGTCCCAATCTGGGGAGTGGCATCCAGAGACCTGAGGTCTGAGACAGAGGCTCTTTTATGTATCACTGCAGAGGTGTGGCAATATTTTAAACTCAAGAATATGCCAAGAAATATTGTAAAGCCATGAAATGTATACACATTGCCTGATCAACCTTGTTTCTGCTCAAAGCCATCTTATGAGTGTTTGGTGGTAGAATCTTCCATTCAAAGCAATCTAACCCAAAACAAATGGAGACATTGAGTGATTCCAGGTAAGCAGCATGCTCTCAATTTTAGCAAAAAGAAATGGCCATATTTCAACTCATTCTGAGCATATCCTTTTAAGGTAGAGAAGGGGGCAGAAAAAAATAGTATGTACTTCCTGACAGAGCAATGCTCGTTCTTTCCATAGAATGTTGTAGCAGCCCCCTCAAGACTAATAATGACCTGCAGAATGAATACCAAGGACACTCACAAGATATATGAGTCTTCTTGAAGCTTCACAGTTCTAACCTGCCCCACCCCTGGCACATTGCCCCAGTGGGAGCAGGCTTTTTTGTGGAATACAAAAATGACCAGAAATTCCCCAGTTATACTAAATTGGCGCAAAAGTGATTGCGGTTTTCGCTGTGTGTGTGTGTGTGTGTGTGTGTGCGCGCGCGCGCGCGCGCACATGCGTGTAAAATGGAGTCTCGCTTTATTGCCCAGGCTGCAGTGCAGTGGCATGATCTTGTCTCACTGCAGCCTCTGCCTACTGGGCTCAAGCGATTCTCATGCCTCAGCCTCCCAAGTAGCTGGGACCACAGGCACATGCCACCATGCCCGGCTACTTTTTGTATTTTTAGTAGAGATGGGGTTTCACCATATTGGCCCGTCTGGTCTCAAACTCCTGACCTCAAGTCATCCACCCACCTTGGCCTCTCAAAGTGCTGAGATTACAGGCATGAGCCACCACACCCAGTCTGGCCATTTTAATGCGGCAAAAACTGCAATTATGTTTACACCAACCTAATATAAGCTTACATTTCAGTCTATGCAAATCCTCCAGCAACTATATTCCAGAATAACATGGAAAAAATGCAGCTTTTCAGGGAAGTAAAACCATTGGTGCCTGTAACTGTCTGTAAAAGCCACTTTCTCCTCAGACATGGGATGCAGGAGGCATGTTCTTCCTGCTGGATCATGGGGATGTAGCCTCTGCCACATTCTGAGTTCAGTTCCAAGATTCATCTGGGGGTCCTCAGTCATCAAGTGTAAAACTCCAGCACCAGTGAACATGTTGGAAGTGGAAGAATCAGATATAGGCACCACTACTCCCAGGATAGAATCAAATCCAACATCTTCTGGCAAACTCAAAGCATGGATGCTAAACACAGACATACATTCTTGATGGCAATGTAAATTAATTCACCTGCAGTCAAAAGCCATTTGGAGAGTTCTCAAGGAACTTGGAACTACCATTCAACCCAGCAATCCCATTACTGCTTATATACCCAAGGAAAAATACATCCTTCTAACATAAAGACACGCGCACACACATGTTCATTGCAGCTCTGTTCACAATAGCAAAGACACGGAATCAATCCCGGTGCCCATCCATGTGGAGTGGATAAGGAAAATGTGTTACATATACACCATGGAATACTACATAGCCATAAACAAGAATAAAATCATGTACTCTGTAGCAACAGAGATGCAACTGGAGGCCATTATTCTAAGCAAATTAATGCAGGAATAGAAAACCAAAGATGGCATATTCTCATTTATAAAGTGGGAAGTAAATATCGGGTACTTATGGACATAAAGATATGAACAGTACACATTGGGGACTACTACAATAGAGAAGAAGGGGGACAGGGCTGGGAAGGTACCTACTGGGTACTATGCTCACTACCTGGGGGATGGGATTCATACAGGAGCTAGAAAGAAGTTATTCAGACAGATAGTGAGGGTAAGAGTCCTTGGTGGAATTTCTCTTAAGAAAAAGCAGTTCCAAACTCATATCTCTTTTAACAAAGAGCAACCTGAAAAATCACTCTGCAGACCTAGATAAGCAAGCTGGAAGCCTGCACAGGTAAATGTCGGCAGCTGTGCCAATAGAAAAGGGCTACCTCGGGCCCAGGCACATTCAACATGGAGGCTCCATCTTCCCTGTTCTTTGTCACCACGTGTACCTTAAAGGAACAGGTAACATAGTGCCAACCGGGTAGAGAACCCATCTGCATGATAAAAGATTTAGGGTGAAGGTGGCCAGGTTTTGGTGCCATATGCAAATGGCATGCCTAGCCCTAACCAGTTTTTTTGTGCCCTATGCAAATGACACACCTGGTCCAACCAATCTCTTGTGTGCTATCTAAATCAGACACGGCCTCATCAAGCTCATCTATAAAACCCATTGCCTTTTGTCACAGGCCAGAAAACCCACTGAGGACCCCCTGTTTGCCAAAGAGAGCTCTTCTCATTCCTTTGCCTATTAAACTTCCTCCCTTAACTTCACTCCTTGTGTCCATTTTCTTGATTTCCTCAGCGTGAGACAAGGAAACTCAGTTGTCACCCTAGATGAATGACGCCGCTTCAGGATCATTCATACTCCAGACCGCAGCACCATGTATTATATCTACTTAACAAACCCACACATGCACCTCCTGAATCTATAATAAATGTTGAAATTTTTTAAAAAAGAAATGCATTCTAAAGGACATATATTGTATGATTTCCCATATATGAGTACTTCTATAATAGGCAAATTCACAAAGACAAAGTAGAATGGTGGTTACTAAGGGCTGGGGGAGTACAGAATGGGGAGTTAATGTTTAATGGGACAGAGTTTCAATTGGGAAGATGAAGAATTTCCAGAGATGGATGGTAGTGATGGTTGCACAATATGAGTGCACTTAATGCCACTCAACTGTACACTTGAAAATAGCTAAAATGGTCAATTGTGTCTTATGTATACTTTGCCACACAATTTTTTTTTTTTCAGATAGTGTTTTGGTATGTGGGCCAGACAGGTCTTGAACTCCTGCACTCAAGTGATCTTCCCACCTCAGTCTCCCAAAGTGCTGAAATTACAGGCGTGAGCCACTGTGCCCAGTATTTGCCACAGTTTCTAAAATGACACACAGAGACTTGGTATGTTTATAAAGCAACAGCAGTGAAGGCTCTTCCTTTAGTACAGTCTAGTGCAGACTACAAAGACAGCCAAGGTTTCAGAGGCTTGTCTTTGACCCCTGGTTTCCAGGCACCTGTCCCTGTGACCCATCGCAGCCCATGTGCTGCACACTTCTCCCAGAAATGCATTATTTATTTGCCCTTTTTCTGCAAAACTGCCAAAGTTAATATTTTGCCAAAAGCAGCCCTACTCGTGAACCACACAGCAATGCTCTGGAGGAAGAACATACAAACTCACTTTCTCTGGTGACTGGAAGAAGCCCTTTCATCAGAAACTGGGTTGAAAGTGTTGGATGAAAATGAAAACCCCGATCTCACTGGAGCTGATGTGTGGCAGCTCCTGTGGTTAGTGAAGCCCCAGGGCTCTCTCCTCTGCAGGCTGATAGCGCATCAGTGGCTGGGGCTGATAATGAACCCTCTGGGGACTGCATCTCTCCCAGGAACTCTCTCATTGCAAGTGAGAAAGCAGAAACTGGTGTGGTTTTCCTTCATAATTCCTCAGGGCTTGCAGGCAGACCAAACAATTAGCCTACATGTGAAATAAGCATGAAGTTTCCCTATCAGGAACCAATCTAAATGCAGGGATATTTAAAAGATGTCAGCCCAATATAGCCCAAGGGTGATCAGAAACCCATCCCATCACAGGGAGCTTCAGAACATGACAAACCAGTACTTCAAGGGTGAATGATTAAAAGGTTTGAGAATGTACCCGAAGTTGGTGTAAGAAAAAAAGAGAAAGAGAGAGATGCAGAGACGGAGACAGGGTCTTGCTCTGTCATCCAGGCTGGAGTGCAGTGGTAGAGTCGCAGCTCACTGCAGCCTCAAGCTCCTGAGATCAAGCAATCCACCTGCTTCAACGTCTCTAGTTACTGGGGCTACAGGTGTGCGCCACCATGCTCAGCTAATTTTTAATATTTTGTAGAGATGGGGGTCTCACAATATTCCCCAGGCTGGTGCTGAACTCCTCAGCCTCCTGAGTAGCTGAGACTACAGGTGTGTGCCGCCACAGGTAGCAATTTTTAAAAATTTTTATAGACGTGGGGTCTCAATGTGTTGCCCAGTCTGGTCTCAAACTCTTGGGCTCAATGATTGCCTCACCTCAGCATCCCAAGTGTCTGAGACTATAGGTGTGTGCAAACACACTCAGCTAATTTTTTATTTTTTGTAGACACGAAATCTCACTGTGTTGCCCAGGCTGCCATCAAACTCCCAGGCTCAAGTGATCCTACTGCATCAGCTTCCCAAGGTGCTGGGATTACAGGCATGAGCTACCGCACCAGGCTTCATTTTCTTTCTCTCCTTTTTGCAGAAAAAGGCAATTAGAATTATATTAGAAAAAAAGCCAAGGAAACGTGATCCACATGTACCATAGGGGAGAGACAGTTTTTTTTTTTTTTTTTTTTTTTTTTTTCTTTTTCTTTTTGAGAAGGAGTCTCACTCTGTCACCCAGGCTGCAGTCCAGCGGTGTGATCTCGGCTCACTGCAAGCTCTGCCTCCCAGTTTCAAGTGATTTCCCTGCCTCAGGCTCCCAAGTAGCTGGGACTACAGGTGCCTGCCACCATGCCTAGCTAACTTTCATATTTTAGTAGAGATGGATTTCACCATATTGCCCACGCTGGTCTCAAACTCCTGACGTCAGGTAATCCACCTGACTGAACCTCCCAAAGTGCTGGGATTACAGGAATGAGCCACCGTGCTTGGCTGACACTTTTATTTCAAAAACAAACAATATAAAATTTGAGTTAGAAGGAATAAGTTCAAGGGATCCATTGTACAATATGGGGACTATAGTTCACAACAATGTATTGCTTACTTGAAAATCAATGAGAGCAGATTTTAAATATTCTCATCACACACAGAAAAGATAAAAATATAAAGTGATACATGAGTTAATTAATTCAATTTAGCGACTCTGCAATGTGCATATATTTCAAAACATCGTGGCCAGGCATGGTGGCACATGCCTGTAATCCCAGCACTTTGGGAGGCCAAAGCGGGCACATCACATGAGGTTAGGAGTTCAAGACCAGCCTGACCAACATGGAGAAACCCCATCTCCGCTAAAAATACAAAATTAGCTGGGCATGGTTGCACATCCCTGTAATTCCAGCTACTTGGAAGGCTGAGGCAGGAGAATCACCTGAACCCAGGAGGTGGAGTTTGCGGTGAGCCAAGATCGTGCCATTGCACTCCAGCCTAGGCAACAAGAGTGAAACTCTAGCTCAAAAAAAAAAAAAAAAAAAAAAAAAAAAAAAAAAAAAAAAAAAAAAAAAAAATTCGTATTGCACACCATAAATATATGCAATTTTTATTTTTCAAATTTTAAAAATAAAAAAGAAAAGGCCAGGCATGGTGGCTCTTACCTATAATCCCAGCACTTTGGAAGGTAAGGTGGGTGGATCACCTGAGGTCAGGAGTTTGAGACCAGTCTGGCCAACATGGTGAAACTCCATCTCTACTACAAATACAAAAATTAGCTGGGTGTGGTGGCATGCCCCTGTAATCCCAGCTACCCAGGAGGCTGAGGCAGGAGAATCGCTGGAATGCAGGAGGGAGAGGGTGCAGTGCACTGAAATCATGCCATTGCACTCCAGCCTGGGTGACGAAGTGAGACTGTCTCAAAACAAATAAACAAACAAACAAACAAATCAAATGCTCTAAAACTGATAGTGGTGATGGCTGCACAATTCTGTGAATATACTATGAAACACTGAACTGCATGCATTAAATGGGTAAATGATATCATAGGTAAACTATATAACAATAAAGTTGTTAAATTAAAAACAAATACCTGGTATCCATCCAAGGGAAAATAAATTTGAGTTAGAAGGAATAAGTTCAAGGGATCCATTGTATAATATGGGGACTATAGTTCACAACAATGTATTGCATACTTAAAAAAACACACACACACAAATACATATGTTCATCACATCAATATTCACAATAGCAAAGACATGGAATCAATCCAGGTGCCCATCCATGGCAGACTGGATAAAGAAAATATGGTACATCTGCACCAAGGAATACTGCACAGCCATAAAAAGAACAAAGTCATGTCCTTTGCAGTAACATAGATGGAGCTAGAGGCCATCATCCTAAGGAAATTAAGACAGGCACAGAAAGTCAAGTAGCACATCTTCTCACTTACAATTGGGAGCTAAACATTGGGTACCCAAGGACATAAAGATGGGAATAACAGACTCTGGGGATTGCTAGAGGGAAGTGGAAGGGTGGGGGTCAGTGGCTAGAAAGTACTTACCAGTTACTGTGCTCACTATCAGGGTGACAGGTCCATTAGGAGCCCAACCTCAGTATCAAGCAATATACCCAGGCCAGAAACCTGCACATGTGCCTTTGTGTCTAAAATAACCATTTAAAAAATTAAAAAGTAAATAATTTTAATTTAACTTAAATTTTAAAAAATTGGCCAGGCACAGTGGCTCACGCCTGTAATCCCAGCACTTTGGGAGGCTGAGGTGGGCAGATCACTTGAAGCCAGGAGTTTGAGACCAGACTGGTTAACATGGTAAAACCCTGTCTCTACGAAAAATACAAAAATTAGCTGAACATGGCAGTATGTACCTATAATCCCAGCTACTCAGGTAGCTGAAGCAGGAGAATCTCTTGACCCCAAGAGGTGGAGGTTGCAGGGAGCCAAGATTGCAGATTACACTCCAGCCTGGGTGACAGTGTGACTCTATCTCAAAAAGTAAAAATAAAAAAATTAGCTAGACATGGTGATGTGTGCTTGTCATCCCAACTACTTGAGACCATGTCACTGCACTCTAGTCTGGGTGATACAGAGAGACCCTGTCTCAAAAAATAAAAATAAAATAAAAAAATTAGAAATACTCTAAGAGCATTACTCCACCAAAAACCAAAAATGCTTCCAATGAAAAATAGCATATAAATTTATCTAATGTAAAAATACAATGATTTCAAATGCATTCAAGTTTCGTTTTAATAAAATAATGATGAAGTAGTGGGTTGAATATTGAAGTCGAGACTCACAGCTGCATACCTTCTCATCCTCTGAATGCAGTAAGAACATGTCCTCTCTGTTGTTCAGCACCTGTTATAATCCATTGCACACCAAAAACTTCATCATCATTTCCCTATTGCAGTTTCCATTTCTTTCCAGGTACTCTTCACAGCCCGTCTGTATCTTCTCTTCATTAAACTTCTTCTTCCTGTCTATAGATCTGTTTCACATAGAGCTAACAATGTGACCCAAATGGCACACTGCTATTTATTTAAATCTAAGATCACAGATCTGGAAGCAATCATGAATAATCTAGTTCAGGTGTCCTGAGTCATAGGTTAAAAAACATCTCAAGTGGAATCAACCCAAATGACCATGAGTAGATGAAGACAAACACAACGTGGTCCATCCACACAAGCGAACATGATGCAGCCCTAGGGAGGAATGTGGTTCACACACAGGTTCCAGTGTGGGTGCACCTGAGTAACGCCACGCTCAGCGAAACAAGCCACACACAAAAGACCACATGCTAAATCACGCCATTTCTATAAAGTGTCCAAAATAGGCAAATCCACAGAGACAGAAAATACATGGCCATTAGAGGCTGGGGAGGCGGAATGGGAAGTGACTGCTAGTGCGTACAGGGTCTTGTTTTGGAACGATGGAAATGTTCTGGAACTAGATAGAGATGTGGTTGTGAACATACTACATCTCACTGAGTTATACACTTTAAAATGGTGAATTTCACCAGGTGCAGTGACTCATGCCTGTAATCCCAGCACTTTGGAAAACTGAGGCAGGTGAATCACCTGAGGTCAAGAGTTAGAGAGACCACCAACATGGTGAAACCCCATCTCAACTAAAAATACAAAAATTAGCTGGGCATGGTGGTGGGTGCCTGTAATTCCAGGTACTCAGGAGGCTGAGGCAGGAGAATTGATTGAACCCAGGAAGCAGACGTTGCAGTGAGCCAAGATTACACCATTGCACTCCAGCTTGGGTGACAGAGTGAGACTCTGTCTCAAAAATAAATAAATAAATAATAAAAATAACAAAATGGTGAGTTTCATGTTCTATAAATTTCCTCTCCATAGAGAAAAAATTAGTGTTCTCCTAACTCTCAAAGCCTGCAGTGGGCATCACTTCAGTCACTCCAAAAGTTAAGAGCCAGGGCCAGGCACAGTGCCTCATGCATGTAATCCTATCATTTTGGGAGGCCAAGGGAAAGGATCACTAGAGCCCAGGAGCTCAAGACCACTGGGGCAACACAGCACCACCCCATCCTTACAAAAATTAAAAAACTGGGCATGGTGGAGCACACCTGTGGTCCCAGGAACTCAGGAGGCTGAGTTGGGAGGATTGCTTCAGCCCAGGAAGCCAAGGTTGCAGTGAACCATGATTGCACAACTGCACTCCAACCTGGGCAAGAGAGAAAGACCTCATCTCCAGAAAAAGTTTAATTTAAAAAGAAGATTAAGAGCAGAGACAATCCTGTCCTCCCCATCCCCACATTGTCCAATACTCAACAGACAAATGGATACCAGTCTTCCTTTATATATTTGTTTCTTTTTTGAGACTGAGTGTCACTCTGTTTCCCAGGCTGGAATGCCGTGTGCAATCTCAGTTCACTGCAACCTCTGCCTCCCGGGTTCAAGCAATTCTCCTACTTCAGCCTCCCGAGTAGATGGGATTACAGGCATGTGCCACCACACTGGGCTAATTTTTGTGTTTTTAGTAGAGATGGGGTTTCATCATCTTGGCCAGGCTGGTCTCAAGCTCCTGACCTCAAGTGATGTGCCCACCTCGGCCTCTCAAACTGCTGAAATTACAGGTGTGAGCCACTGTGCCCAGGCTTTCCTTTATATTTTTGCATGGCTTCATCTTTTTTTTTTTTTTGAGATGGAGTCTCGCTCTGTCACCCAGGCTGAGGTGCAGTGGTGCAATCTCGGCTCACTGCAACCTCTGCCTCCTGGGTTCATGCCATTCTCCTGCCTCAGCCTCCTGAGTAGCTGGGACCACAGGCGCTTGCCACCATGCCCAGCTAGTTTTTTGTATTTTTTTTTAGTAGACACAGGGTTTCACCATGTTACCAGGATGCTCTTGACATTCTGACCTCGTGATCTGCCCACCTTGGCCTCCCAAAGTGCCAGGATTACAGGTGTGAGCCACTGCGCCCAGCCTGCGTAGCTTCATCTTAAAATATTTATCTGTGCATCTCTTTGGGGAAATTTTGCAAACAAATGTTTCTGTCTGGCCATTGGGAATTTGAAAGATGTTTAAATCTTATTGACTTTACAACCTTTCCTAGGTTTCCTAGAAGACAACACAGAAACCCGATGGGCATAGAAGGGAAGGGTAATATAGAATTAGCAGAAAGTTTATAAATTAAGATCCATACTTACTTATAAGTTAATAACATTGGCCTCATCACGAAAAAAAGTGCAGGTAAGTGGCACACCAATTATATCCCAGCTAGAAGTGGCAAACAGTCAATGGTGTGAAAACATATTTCTACTTATTATGTGGTCAGAAACACCTGAAAGTACCTCAAGCATATAGAGCTTCCAGTTCTGGGTGACCAGGGGAGAAAACCATGAGTTTTCAAAGCTCGCCCAGCATGTCCCTGAAGTTTTCACTTACTTTTTTGGTGGGAGGTGGGGAGCTATTGGAGGACAGGGTCTCCATCTGTTGCCCAGGCTGGAGTGCAGTGGCATGATCATAACTTTCTACAGCCTCAAACACCCAGTCTGAAATAATCCTACCACCTTCCAGCCTCCCAAGTAGCTGGGACCACAGGCATGCACCACTGTACCTGGATAATTTCAGATTTTTGTTAAAGACAGGGTCTCACTATGTTGTCCAAACTGGTTTCAAACTCCTGGGCTCAAGGAATCCTCTGCCGTTAGCCTCCCAGAGAGCTAAGGTTATGGGCATGAGCCACTGTGCTCCGACTTTCACACTTACTTACTTTGGAAACAAGCTGCATCCCACTAGAGAAGTCCCAGCGTCTGCAGGTGCTGTACAGGATGACGATGAAGTTCTTCCTACTTCATCAAGACCATCAGCCAAAGGAAAGAGAGCACATTGTTCCAGGCTGGAGCAGGTGTTATGGACTGAACCATGTCCCTTCAAAATTCACATGGGGAAACCCTAACCCTAATGTGGCTGTATTTGGAGATAGAGTCTATCAGCATATAATAAAGACCCAATTAGCTCGTAAGAGTGGTGCCCTCATCCTATAGGATTGGTGTCCTCATAAGAAGATGAAGACAGATCTCTCTCTCTCTCTCTCTCTCATTGTGATAAGAGCCCTCAATATGAGATTTACCCTCTTAAATACTTAAGTACACAATACAGTATTATTAACTATAGGCATGATTCTGTACAGTAGATCAGAGCTTATATGTCTTGCATAACTGAAACTCTACCCCCACTAAACAATTCCCCATTCCTTCTCCTGCCAACCCTGGACAACCACAGTTCCTTCATTCTCTCTCTTTCTCTCCTTCTCTCTCTTTCTGTCTCCACCGCTGCCTTTCTGCTTTAGGACAAAGGAAAGGCCATGTGAGGATACAGCAAGAAGGTGGTCATTTGCCATCCAGGAAAAGAGTCCTCACCAGACCCCAATCTTAACAGCATCCTGTTCTTGGACTTCCTGCCTGCAGAACTGTGAGGAAATAAATTTCTGAGCACTGTGGGACCTAGTAGACTAATATGGTCAGGGTTTGTCCCCAGACAGGAATCCCTGAAGTTGGGACTCTCGGACCCAATAGAGCTGCATGCGTCCATTCTCACACTGCTATAAAAACATACCTGAGATGGAATAACTTATGGAGAAAAGAGATTTAGCTTACATTTCCACAGGCTGTACAGGAGGCATGGGTGAGGAGGCCTCAAAAAACTTATAATCATGGTGGAAGGTGAAGGGAAAGCAGGCACAATCTTCACATGACCAGCAGGAGAGACAGAGAGAGAGAGAGAGAGAGAGAGAGAAGGGGGAAGTGGCACACTCTTTTAAACAACTAGATCTTGTGAGACTCACTCACTATCACAAGAACATCAAGGAAAAAGTCCGCCCCCATGATCCAATAATCTCCTACCAGATCCCTCCTCCAACACTGGGAATTACAATTCAGCATGAGATTTGGGTAGGGACACAAATCCAAACCATATCAAGAGCTAGGTCAGGATCAAGCCTCTGCCTCCTCATTTTATAAGGATAGCAAAAGTATTAGCTGCAAGTTACTGAATTCACATGGCTTAACTGTACAGACTGCACCCAAACGTTATTTCAGAGACAACACAGATAAGCTTTTTGAGACCAAGTTGTTTCCCCAGGTAAGGAAAGATTGAACTATGTGGTGTTTGCAAAGAGGTTAACTTATATATGATACACTATGCACAACTACCGGAAAAGAACACACAGAAAGGTGTTGGACATGAAGTCTTTGCCTATGTAAAGCAACGGCAGCAAAAGCCAAAATTGACAAATGGGATCTCATTAAACTAAAGAGCTTCTGCACAGCAAAAGAAACTACCATCAAAGTGAACAGGCAACCTACAGAATGGGAGAACATTTTTGCAATCTACTCATCTGACAAAGGGCTAATATCCACAACCTACAAAGAACTCAAACAAATTTACAAGAAAAAAACAAACAACCCCATCAAAAAGTGGGCAAAGGATATGAACAGACATTTCTCAAAAGAAAACATACAGCCAACAGACACATGAAAAAATGCTCGTCATCACTGGCCATCAGAGAAATGCAAATCAAAACCACAGTGAGATACCATCTCACACCAGTTAGAATGGCGATCATTAAAAAGTCAGGAAACAACAGGTGCTGGAGAGGATGTGGAGAAATAGGAACACTTTTACACTGTTGGTGGGATTGTAAACTAGTTCAACCATTATGGAAAACAGTATGGCGATTCCTCAAGGATCTAGAACTAGATGTACCATATGACCCAGCCATCCCATTACTGGGGATATACCCAAAGGATTGTAAATCATGCTGCTATAAAGACACATGCACACGTGTGTTTATTGCGGCACTATTCACAATAGCAAAGACTTGGAATCAACCCAAATGTCCATCAGTGACAGACTGGATTAAGAAAATGTGGCACATATACACCATGGAATACTATGCAGCCATAAAAAAGGATGAGTTTGTGTCCTTTGTAGGGACATGGATGCAGCTGGAAACCATCATTCTTAGCAAACTATCAAAGAACAGAAAACCAAACACCGCGTGTTCTCACTCATAGGTGGGAACTGAACAATGAGATCACTTGGACTCGGGGAGGGGAACATCACACACCGGGGCCTATCATGGGGAGGGGGGCGGGGGGAGGGATTGCACTGGGAGTTATACCTGATGTAAATGACGAGTTGATGGGTGCTGACGAGTTGATGGGTGCAGCACACCAACATGGCAGAAGTATACATATGTAACAAACCTGCACGTTATGCACATGTACCCTAGAACTTAAAGTATAATAATAATAATAAAAAATAAATTAAAAAAAAAAAAAAAAGCTGGTCACCCCAGCCAGCCGGTCCCCTTCCATGCTGTGGAAGCTTTGTTGTTTCACTCTTCACAATAAACCTTGCTACTGTTCACTCTGGGTCTGTGCCATCTTTAAGAGTAGTAACACTCACTGTGAAGGTCCATGGCTTCATTCTTGAAGTCAGTGAGACCATGAACCCATCAGAATGAACCAACTCCAGACACAATGGGACGTGTGGTTTCAGAGGGGGGAATGGGTGCAGAGTGAGTAACTAAGAGAATAAATGTGAGTTATTGATTAGCGCTGATGGGAAGGTTGTTTACAGTAACTAGGGGCAAAGAGACATGGAGAAAAAGAAAAGTTTGAGAACAAATAACAAGGAAGTTAACAGGCTAAACATTTGAAGAGAAATTTTATTGTATCTTACAATTACCCGTTTTTAATTTTTACAGTCCTTTCTCTTCAAACCTTTTTAACATGTCCTGGCTTCGCTGTTTAACTTGATTCTCTAAAAGGAAAAGCTTATCTGAATAAGGTGGAGGAGAACTAAGGGAGGTTTTGTAAGTGCTATTTCTATAAGCCTTTGTACTAGCCCGCAGATACATAGTATGACACAACACCCAACAAGAGTGAGTACACCTATTATGACTGCAAAAGAAGCAAGAATTGAGTCTCCAATTCCTTTCCATTTACCAAATCATCTTTCCAGACATCCTCAAAAAAGGTTATCAATTCCAGAATTTCTAACTAGTTCATTGGATAAAACAGTAAGTCCTTTTAAGGCCCTTGTTATACTTCCATCGGGGGCAGTATGGTTTGGGATGAAGGTACAACACCGAGTTTTAATCATAATGCTAACTCCACGTTTTTCAGCTAACATCATGTGTAGGGCCATTCTGTTTTCTTAAGTCGTCTGGCCGGTAGGCCCTAATTATTCAACTATTCCTTTAATGGCCTCCCTAGTATAATTGGCAAATCATTGTTGGTATAGTAGTTATAATTTATCTAACATACATTTTTGTTTACAGTTACCTACCAGAACAAGGATTAGAACCCTGCAGCTATTTGGTTTTATGCTTTAAATTTATCTGGTTCCCCTTATGTGACCCCAATAGCATTTATTTAAATGTGAGGGTCAAAAGACCCATGTGGAGCACTTCTTTTTGTCTGATTCTCCTTCTTGTTATGCTGATGGAATGCTAGGTGAAAGATATGACCAAGTGGACCAGAGCACAAGTGCTGCTCCAGTTATTTGGCAGCGTATTGCTATTAGGTAATAGTAGTCCACTGCAATATCACCATTTATCTGCTTGGGAATAGACAAGGGTAGTTTGACTGGTAAATCCTCAGAAAGGCTTTGTTTCACTGTGCTTTTTCAGGTCTCCAGGGACATTAATCTTTCTCCTGACACGAGAGACACAAGGCCAGATAGCCCTCTGGGGCTGACCCACAGAGCCCTTAACTTCAGGGAATAGCGGTGAGAGTCTTGCATGCCTCATTGACCCAGACTGTGGGGTTTTGAAAGAGACTCACCGGGCAGCTCATGCTTAGTTGGTTAGAAGACCATCCAGGTGGGAAGAGGCCTATCTGGGCCTCTGTCCTGCCTGCCACACAAGTGTAACAGTCGCTTTTGTTAAACATGTGAACAGAATATTTAATCCATTCCAGGCAGGCATTCACCTCTTGGAATCCTGTTTTAACTGCTAAAGTTTGTTTTAAATCTTTAACTTTTACAGTGTCTACCTTGGAGTTGCAGTTGGGTAGGGAAGGGTTAAGAGGTTTAGAAGGATACATAGATACCTGCTGGGGAGGTCCAACCCTGATTTTTGGTAATCCACAGAACATTGGACCAGCTATGGCAGAGAAGTTTCGTTCTTGGAGGATAAGATTTCCAGCTCACAGAAACTTTCCCAGAATCTTTCCAGTCTAAAGGAGTTCAGTAACAGAATCTACCCAGTCTGAGGAGCTTTACAGAGGGCAGAGATACTTCTCTGAATTAAAGAGCTGCCTTTGACTTTGCAAGTCTCCAAAAGGTATAACAAGGAAGCATCAAAACTAATGGTTTGGAATGACCTTGATCTAATTATATTAATCATAAGATGGAGGGCAGTTAAGGGAAACAGAAGAAGAGAGAGAGAGAGAGACGGAGTAGACTTTTCTCTTTAATGTTACTCTGGTAGGGCTTGGTCCTGGGATGACGGTCCTTTTTTTTTTTTTTTTCTGGCTGTGAAAGTTACTTCTTTTACCCATGTGTGGTGTGTCCATCCCCTTTTGGTTGTGTGGACAGTGGTCTCTGTAGTCAGCAGGACAAGGAAGTGTCCTTTTTATGTGGGCTCAAGCTTCTTCTTCTACCTCTTGTGCAGATGAACTGGGAACTTAAGAGGTGGAGTTTGCACTAGGAGGCCTTGAGTCCTGAGGGAGGAAAGGGTGGAAGACAGACCAAATACATAGTTTTTCAGAAAATGATCTTTTGTCTTAAATGTAGGAAGGTCAGTAGTAGAATTTAGGTAAGGCAGCCTGCAGAGAATTTTTGGGTTATCCTTTTAATAATGAGTGTGGTAAAGTGGGTCTTAGTATCTGAATCAATATTTTCTATGATTCCAAACCTGGGTATGATATTTCTAACAGAGCTTTGACAACATTACTGGCTGTTACACTTGAGAACAAGATGGCTTTTATCTGGTGGATAAGATGGTATTTGAGGAAACCTATTGGAGGCATTTCAGCACAGCCCACTTGGATACTTTGGAATGACCTTAGCCCTGGTTTCTTCTTCAGAAAGGTTGCTTCTTTAAGGTTTGCTTATTTTTTTTCTTTTGCACACTATGCAATTATCTGTAACTTGTTTAGTGAGGGTATAGATCCCCATATACCTATAAACCCTAAAGACTGTGTCATACATAGCTTGGGGACCCCAGCAGATTCCTTGATGGAGCTGTGATAGTACTTCCCTCATGAGGAGTTTAGACATTTCCCTTCCATCTGGTAATACTCACTTTCCCCTCTGGGCTTCCCTCAGCTCCTAATTTTTTTTTTTTTTTTAGCTTTTTTGGGTCTGCTTGGGAAAAAATGAGGATTGCAGCTGGAGGGGGAAGACAGGGTGTTAGGTGGAAAATGGGAACCATCTGGGAAAAGGCAGCTTGCTTCAAGATTATTTCACCAGGTTTCACAAGATGTGTTCCTTTGGTGTCCTGGGACATGAACAACAGCCCCATTCAGTCCAGATTTTTCCAATGGTGTGGACTACTCCAAAGGCATATTTGGAGTCAGTATAGATACTTCCTTTTGGTATAGATAGTTCCTTCTTGGTTTTGTAGACATTTTAAATCATGATTGAATGCAAATAGCTCATGTCTGCATCTTTTAAATCTATTACTGTGAGCCATTGGTGGCTGTGTGGGATTCTACTGATAATAGTGTAAGGATTAGGAACAACAGGATGGGTGATTTAAACTATTTGGTACATAGCCCAGAGATCTTGCACTAAGTGATATGACCTTTTTGCCTTCTTTACAAGCAGTATTGGAGTATTATAAAGGGACATACAGGGTTGAAGGAGTCCATCGTAGAGAAGGCTTTTAATTATAGGTTTTAAACCTATTTTAGCATTTATTTATTTATTTATTATACTTTAAGTTCTAGGGTACATGTGAACAACATGCAGGTTTGTTACATATGTACACATGTGCCATGTTGTTGTGCTGCATACATTAACTCATCATTTATATTAGGTATATCTCCTAATGCTATCCCTCCCCACTCCTCCTACTCCACAACAAGCCCTGGTGTGTGATGTTCCCCTTCCTGCGTCCAAGTGTTCTCATTGTTCAATTCCTACCCATTAGTGAGAACATGCAGTTTTTTGGTTTTCAGGTCCTTGTGATAGTTTGCTGAGAATGATGGTTTCCAGCTGCGTTGATGTCCCTACAAAGGACTAGAAGTCATCCTTTTTTATGGCTGCATAGTATTCCATGGTGCATTTGTGCCACATTTTCTTAATCCAGTCTGTCACTGATGGACATTTGGGTTGGTTCCAAGTCTTTGCTATTGTGAATAGTGCCGCAATAAACACACGTGTGGGGAGGGGGGAGGGATTGCACTGGGAGTTATACCTGATGTAAATGATGAGTTGATGGGTGCAGCACACCAACATGGCACAAGTATACATATGTAACAAACCTGCACGTTATGCACACGTACCCTAGAACTTAAAGTATAATAATAATAATTTAAAAAAAATTGCATTTGATAATGTAGTACAGCAGACAAGGGCATATTATCCCACCAAACACATATATAGATACACACATTATTTTTTAAAAGTAATCACTTAGTAACAGTCTTATTGTTTATAATAATAAGTAAGTATAATAAATATTAGTTATAGTGTCTGGAATTGCAAAATTAATGTGACATGTTAAAAATATTTCTTAAGATTATATTTGTACTATGTATTTAAAGTATTAAAATATGTAACCATTATTAGCATACATTAAGTGGTCTGTATTTGTTGAATAGACATGAATTATTTAAATTCTATTCATGTATTTTTCAATTTAATCATTTTCTGAAAAGATTAGAGATTGTACACATGTAAATTTATTTTTTTAAATTTAATTGGTATCTTCAAGTGACATTTGTGATCACTCATGAAGGGCTGAAATTTCAAAATATATGCTTTTAAATATGAGCTTATATTATAATTTTAGAGTGGGTTTGAGGGGGGCAGTGATATTTGCTAATAGACTGCAAACATTCTAAGCATATATATTTGGATGGTAAAAAAAAAATAATAAAAATAAATAAACACACGTGTGCACGTGTCTTTATAGCAGCATGATTTATAATCCTTTGGGTATGTACTCAGTAATGGGATGGCTGGATCAAATAGTGTTTCTAGTTCCAGATCCTTGAGGAAACACCACACTGTCTTCCACAATGGTTGAACTAGTTTACAGTCCCACCAACAGAGTAAAAGTGTTCGTGTTTCTCCACATCCTCTCCATCACCTGTTGTTTCCTGACTTTTTAATGACTGCCATTATAACTAATGTGAGATGGAATCTCATTGTTGTTTCGATTTTCATTTTTCTGATGGCTAGTGATGACGAGCATTTTTTCATGTATCTGTTGGCTGCATAAAAGTCTTCGTTTGAGAAGTGTGTGTTCATATCCTTTGCCCACTTTTTGGTGGGGTTGTTTTTATCTTGTAAATTTGTTTGAGTTCTTTGTAGGTTCTGGATATTAGCCTTTTGTCAGATGAGTAGATTGTAAAAATTTTCTCCCTTTCTGTAGGTTGCCTGTTCACTCTGATGGTAGTTTCTTTTGCTGTGCAGAAGCTCTTTAGTTTAATTACATCCCATTTGTCAATTTTGGCTTTTGTTGCGATCGTTTTTGGTGTTTTAGACGTGAAGTCCTTGCCCATGCCTATGGCCTGAAGGGTTTCCTCTAGAGTTTTTATGGTTTTAGGTATAACATTTAAGTCTCTAATCCATCTTGAATTAAATTTTGTATAAGGTGTAAGGAAGGGATCCAGTTTCAGCTTTCTACTTATGGCTAGCCAGTTTTCCCAGCACCATTTATTAAATAGGGAATCCTTTCCCCATTTCTTGCTTTTGTCAAGTTTGTCAAAGATCAGATGGCTGTAGATGTGTGGTATTATTTCTGAGGGTTCTGTTCTGTTCCATTGATCTATATCTCTGTTTTGGTAGCAGTATCATGCTCTTTTGGTTACTGTAGCCTTGTAGTATAGTTTGAAGTCAGATAGCGTGATGCCTCCAGCTTTGCTCTTTTGGCTTGGGATTGTCTTGGCAATGTGGCCTCTTTTTTGGTTCCATATGAACTTTAAAGTAGTTTTTTCTAATTCTGTGAAGAAAGTCATTGGTAGCTTAATGGGGATGGCATAGAATCTATAAATTACCTTGGGCAGTATGGCCATTTTCATGATATTGATTCTTCCTATCCATGAGTATGGAATGTTCTTTCATTTGTTTGTGTCCTGTTTTATTTCCTTGAGCAGCAGTTTGTAGTTCTCCTTGTAGAGGTCCTTCACTTCCATTGTAAGTTGGATTCCTAGGTATTTTATTCTCTTTGAAGCAATTGTGAATGGGAGTTCACTCATGAGTTTGCTCTCTGTTATTGGTGTATAAGAATGCTAGTGACTTTTGCACATTGGTTTTGTATCCTGAGACTGCTGAAGTTGCTTATCAGCTTAAGGAGATTTTGGGCTGAGACAATGGGGTTTTCTAAATATACAATCATGTCATCTGCAAATAGGGACAATTTGACTTCCTCTTTTCCTAATTGAATACCCTTTATTTCTTTCTCTTGCCTGATTGCCCTAGCCAGAACTTCCAACACTATGTTGAATAGGAGTGGTGAGACAGGGCATCCCTGTCTTGTGTCAGTTTGCAAGGGGAATCCTTCCAGTTTTTTGCCCATTGAGTATGATATCGGCTGTGGGTTTGTCATAAATAGCTCTTATTATTTTGAGATATGTTCGATCAATACCGAATTTATTGAGAGTTTTTAGCATGAAGGACTGTTGAATTTTGTCAAAGGCCTTTTTTGTGTATATTGAGATTATTATGTGGTTTTTGTCTTTGGTTCTGTTTATATGCCAGATTATGTTTTTTGATTTGCGTATATTGAACAAGCCTTGCAACCCAGGGATGAAGCCCACTTGATCATGGTGGATAAGCTTTTTGATATGCTGCTGGATTCAGTTTCCCAGTGTTTTACTGGGGATTTTTGTATTAATGTTTATCAGAGGTATTGGTCTAAAATTCTCTCTTTTTTTTTTATTGTGTCTCTGCCAGGCTTTGGTACCAGGATGATGTTGGCTTCATAAAATGAGTTAGGGAGGATTGCCTCTTTTTCTATTGATTGGAATAATTTCAGAAGGAATGGTACCAGCTTCTCCTTGTACCTCTGGTAAAATTCGGCTGTGAATCCATCTGGTCCTGGGCTTTTTTTGGTTGGTAGACTATTAATTATTGCCTCAAATGCAGAGCCTGTTATTGGTCTATTCAGGGATTCAGCTTCCTCCTTGTTTAGTCTTGGGAGAGTGTATGTGTCCAGGAATTTATCCATTTCTTCTAGGTTTTCTAGTTTATTTGTGTGGAGGCGTTTGTAGTATTCTCTGATGGTAGTTTGTATTTCTGTGGGGTTGGTGGTGATATCCCCTGTAGCATATTTTATTGCGTCTATTTGATTCTTCTCTCTTTTCTTCTTTATTAGTCTTGCTAGCAGTCTATCAATTTTGTTGATCTTTTCAAAAAACCAGCTCCTAGATTTATTGCTTTTTTGAAGGGTTTTTTGTGTCTCTATCTCTTTCAGTTCTGTGCTGATCTTAGTTATTTCTTGCCTTCTGCTGCTTTTAAATGTGTTTGCTCTTGCTTCTCTAGTTCTTTTAATTGTGATGTTAGGGTGTCAATTTTAGATCTTTCCTGCTATCTCTTGTGGGCATTTAGTGCTATAAATTTCCCTCTACCCACTGCTTTAAATGTGTCCCAGAGATTGTGGTATGTTGTATCTTTGTTCTCATTGGTTTCAAAGAACATCTTTATTTCTGCCTTCATTTCGTTATGTACCCAGTAGTCATTCAGGAGCAGGTTGTTCAGTTTCCATGTAGTTGAGCGGTTTTGATTGAGTTTCTTAATTCTGAGTTCTAGTTTGATTGTCTACTGTGGTCTGAGAGAGAGCTTGTTATAATTTCTGTTCTTTTACATTTGCTGAGGAGTGCTTTACTTCCAACTATGTGATCAATTTTGGAATAAGTGCGATGTGGTCCTGAGAAGAATGTATATTCTGTTGATTTGGGGTGGAGAGTCTGTAGCTATCTATTAGGTCTGCTTGGTGCAGAGTTGAGTTCAATTCCTGGATATCCTTGTTAATTTTCTGTCTCATTGATCTGTCTAATATTGACAGTGGGGTGTTAAAATTTCCCATTAATATTGTGTGGGAGTTAAGTCTCTTTGTAAGTCTCTAAGGACTTGCTTTATGAATCTGGGTGCTTCTGTATTGGGTGCATATATATT
This sequence comes from Macaca thibetana thibetana, assembly GCF_024542745.1. Classification (NCBI taxonomy): domain Eukaryota; kingdom Metazoa; phylum Chordata; class Mammalia; order Primates; family Cercopithecidae; genus Macaca; species Macaca thibetana. Next base: position 10,000,613 of record NC_065599.1, on the reverse strand, counting down.
TAGGATCATTAGCTCTTCCTGTTGAATTGATCCTTTACCATTATGTAATGGCCTTCTTTGTCTCTTCTGATCTTTGTTGGTTTAAAGTGTGTTTTATCAGAGACTAGGATTGAAATGCCTGCCTTTTTTTTTTTTTCCATTCCTCCATCTTTTTATTTTGAGCCTGTTTGGGTCTCCTGGATTCAGCAAATTGATGGGTCTTGACTCTTTATTCAATTTACCAGTCTGCGTCTTTTAATTGGAGCATTTAGCCCATTTACATTTAAGGTTAATAGTGTTATGTGTGAAATTGATTCTGTCATTATGATGTTGGCTGTTTATTTTGCTCATTATTTGATGCAGTTTCTTCCTAGCATTGATGGTCTTTGCATTTTGGCATGTTTTTGCAGTGGCTGGTACTGGTTGTTGCTTTCCATGTTTAGTGTTTCCTTCAGAAGCTCTTGTAGGGCAGGCCTGGTGGTGACAAAACCTCTCAGCATTTCCTTGTCTGTATTTCTCCTTCACTTATGAAACTTAGTTTGTCTATATATGAAATTCTGGGTTGAAAATTCTTTTCTTTAAGAATGTTGAATATTGGTCCCCATTCTCTTCTTGCTTGTAGAGTTTCTGCTGTGAGAGATCCACTGTTAGTCTGATGGGCTTTCCTTTTTGGCTAACCCAACCTTTCTCTCTGGTTACCCTTAACATTTTTTCATACATTTCAACTTTGGTGAATCTGACAATTATGTGTCTTGGAGTTGCTCTTCTCAAGGAGTATGTTTGTGACATTCTCTGTATTTGCTGAATTTGAATGTTGGCCTGCCTTGCTGGTTGGGGAAGTTCTCCTGGATAATATCCTGCAGAGTGTTTTCCAACTTGGTTCCCTTCTCTCTATCACTTTCAGGTACACCAGTCAGACATAGATTTGGTCTTTTCACAAAGTCTCATATTTCTTGGAGGCTTTGTTCATTTCATTTTATTCTTTTTTTCTCTAAATTTCTCACTTCATTTCATTCATTTGATCTTCAATCATGATACCTTTCTTCCAGTTGATCGAGTCAGTTACTGAAGCTTGTGCATTTGTCATGTAGTTCTCGTGTCATGGTTTTCATCTCTATCAGTTCATTTAAGGACTTTTCTGCATTGGTTATTTTAGCTACCCATTCATCAAATCTTTTTTCAAGGTTTTTAGTTTCTTTGCACTGGGTTCATAATTCCTCCTTTAGCTCAGAGAAGTTTGATTGTCTGAAGTCTTCTCTCAACTCATCAAAGTCATTCTCCATCCAGCTTTGTTCTGTTGCTGGTGAGGAGCTGTATTCCTTTGGAGGGGGAGAGGTAATCTGATTTTTAGAACTTCTAGCTTTTCTGTACTGTGGTTTCCCCATCTTTGTGGTTTTATCTACCTTTGGTCTTTGATGATAGTGATGTACAGATGGGGTTTTGGTGTGGATGTCCTTTCTGTTTGTTACTTTTCCTTCTAACAGTTAGGACCCTCAGCTGCAGGTCTGTTGGAGTTTGCTTGAGGTTCACTCCAGACCCTGTTTGCCTGGGTATCAGCAGCAGAGGCTGCAGAAGAGTGAATATTGCTGAACAGAAAATGTTGCTGTCTGATCATTCCTCTGGAAACTTCACCTCAGAGGGTTACCCAGCCATGTGAGGTGTGAGGTGTCAGTCTGTCCCTAGTGGGGGATGTCTCCCAGTTAGGCTACTCAGGGGTCAGGAACCCACTTGAGCAGACAGTCTGTCCATTCTCAGATCTCAAACTCTGTGCTGGGAAAACCACAACTCTCTTCAAAGCTGCCAGACAGGGACACTTACATCTGCAGAGATTTCTGCTGCCTTTTGTTTGGCTACGCCCAGTCCCTAGAGGTGGAGTCTACAGAGGCAGGGAGGCCTCCTTGAGCTGCAGTGGGCTCCACCCAGTTCAAGCTTCCCAGCTGCTTTGTTTACCTACTTAAACCTCATCAATGGTGGGTGCCCCTCCCCCAGTCTCGCTGCTGCCTTGCAGTTAGATCTCAGACTGCTGTGCTAGCAATGAGGGAGGCTCTGTAGGCATGGGACCCTCAAGCCAGGTGCGGGGTATAATCTTCTGGTGTGCCATTTGCTAAGATCCTTGGTAAATTGCAGTTTTAGGGTATGAGTGACCCAATTTTCCAGGTGTTGTGTGTCACGGTTTCCCTTGGCTAGGAAAGGGAATTCCCTTCCCCCTTGTGCTTCCTGGGTGAGGCAATGCCTCACCCTGCTTTGGCTTTTGCTTATTGGGCTGCACCCACTGTCCTGCACCCACTGTCTGACACACCCCAGTGAGATGAACCCATTACCTCAGTTGGAAATGCAGAAATCACCCATCTTCTGTGTCACTCACTCTGGGAGCTGGAGGCTGGAGCTGTTCCTATTTGGCCATCTTGGTGCAGATCCTCTATTTTAGCTTAAAAATGAATGGGATGTTGTTTCCTTTTACTACTTCCCCAGGAATTTTCAATTTGGCATGGATTGAAGAAACCTGCAGCTTTCCTTGATTATCTTCTCTTGACCAGATACTAGGATGGATATACTCTTCATCTATAATAATGAATAAGTTTAGGAAGATGAGACATTTTCCATGGTTAACATAGAGGCCTAAACCTAATTCTAGCATTAAATTTCTCCCTAATAGGTTTGTTCCTACCCCTGGAATTAACAGAAACTTAATACTAGCTGATTTGTTTTTATATATAACTTGTGTTTCTTTTAAGATCTTTGCTTTAAATCCTTTTTACTCTTATGAAGTTCTTCTAGTGAACAAATTACCCAACATGGGGAATAACAAGCAGAGGAGTGAGCCACCCCTGAGTCAATTTTTAAAAATAACAAGCTCATGTCCCACCTTTACATTTATCAAAGGCTTTTGGTGGGACTTGCAGTAGAAAAGACAGAGCCCCTGACCTCCCTATTCCTCCTCAAAAGCTCTAAGTGGGATGACTTACTTTTCTTTTTCCCAGTTAAGGCATTCTTTTTTAAAATGACCTATTTTTCCACATTTGAAACATTTGATTTGCCTTTTTCCTGTTTTTATTTCCTGGACTTCTGGCTTGATTCTTTCGGTTCCTATGTAGGGTCTGACAGCCAGGTACTTGGAAGGCTTACCGGTCTTATTTCCCTGGGCACCTTTTTGAAGAGTCCACCCTGTTGTATGGTGGACAGCATAATTTTTGCCTTTTGCTTCTGCCTTTCCTCATCCCTCTCTGTTGTATGGTGGACAGCATAATTTTTGCCTTTTGCTTCTGCCTTTCCTCATCCCTCTATACATATACATTTTGGGTGTCTCTTAAAAATTCCTCTATGGGACAGTCTTTCCCATTCTCTATTTTCTGTAATTTCCTTGCAATATCTGGCCAATTATTGGTGACAAAGTGGAGTTTTAACCTCCCTTGTTCCAGGTGTATTTCTAATTTTAGGCCAGCAGACTTTATCATTTGCTTCTTAAGCCTCTCTAGGAAATCCATTGGTCCTTCATCCTTTCCCTGCTGTATATTAAAAAGTTTTGGTAATATCCAGGGTGCAGGGCACTGATTCTCTAATTCGTCTAATTATCATTTCCCTTAGGTCTGTCATATTTCCTTGGTGGGCTATCAGACAGAATTTTATTGTCTGTCTTGTCCTTTTTATTTTCTGCCTTGTTTGGGGTATTTCCCACCTGGAAGTTTTAGGTGTTTCCCTGAGTTTTCTGAGTCTGTGGAGCTCAACCTCTCTTACTAGAGATTTCTTGCACCCTTTCCCCTGGAGGCTCTGTGAGGCTCAACCTCTCCTACTAGAGATTTCTTGCCTTACCTCCAGGATATCCCGACCACCAAGGAATACTTCACTGCCCATACAGCTTTTCCTACCTTACTCTGTGCACAGAGTTACCTGATCGCTGTGGTATCTATTTGTAGGACTTTTCTTCCTGCTTTGCTGAGAGTCCGGATTCATTCATCATGCCAGGTGGGTCTCAATCCGCTACTCCTGAGATCACTGCAACAAGGCAGTGGGACACATCTCATGAGAGATGACTGAGACCCTTCCCTGCAATTGTATGGGATCCTGGACAAGCCCCCAAATTGTTAGAAATAAGAGCTTGGGGTCACAAAGAAAACGAGCACTAAAACAAAAGACTTCTCAGCAAGGCAAATTTACTTTTGTGGAAGGGTGCTGCCTGCATCAGTCATGATAGCAAGAGCACACTGAACAAAGGAGGGAAAGGATTGTTATCTTTAATGCATAATCTCTACCTCTGTGTCACTACCCCATGACCTGGGGTCGGACCTCACAATCTAAGTTGACTGAATTGGCTACTTGTGAATATTTTCTCAAATAAGGAAGAAGGGAAGGGAAGGTGAGTTACAATTGTAGGATGTGTAGTTTCGATGGGAGGAATGGGTGCAGAGTAAGTAACCAAGAGGACAGATGTGAGTTATTTATTAGTACTGACAGGAAGGTTGTTTACAGTAACTAGGAGCAAGGAGGCATGAAGAAAAAGAAAGTTAGGTTTGAGAACAAAGAACAAGGAAGTTAACAGGCTACACCTTTGAAGAGGAATTGTATTGTATCTTACAGTTGCAAGTGTATTTGTTTGTTTGTTTGAGATAGGGTCTCACTTTGTTGCCCAAGCTAGAGTGCAGTGGCATAAACACAGCTCACTCCAGCTTTAACCTCCCAAGCTCAAGCGATACTCCTGCCTCAGCCGCCCATGTATCTGGGACTACAGGTGCACACCACCATGCCCAGCTAATTTTATACTTTTTATAGAGAAGCAGTTTTGCTGGTGAGTTGATTGATTCAAAGTTGTTTTCAGAAATTCTGTTTACAGAAATAATATTGATTCGTGATTGGCTGTCTCTTGTTAAGTCATAGGGTGCATTGTGGTGTCCAGTGTGGCATTATTAGGTTAACTTATAGCTACATGTGATGATGGTGAGGAGTTTCAATAGATGCATGCATAGTTCAAAGCAGAAACTAGGATATGAATGCTGTCTTGTTTTATTAAGGCCCCTTCTGGGCCCAATAATTTGAAAGTGTTCAAATTCCTTAAATAGAAGTACTTCTCTTTCCTGAAAATACTTGGAGTAGTCAAAATCATAGAAATAGAAAATTGGATGATGCTGCCAGGGCTTGGGGGGAGTAGGAAATGAAAAGATGAGGACACGGTGCAACTGTTATGTGTATTTTAACACAATAAAAAAACAGATGGCTGGGTGCAGTAGCTCGCGCCTGTAATCCCAGCACTTTAGAAGGTGAGGTGGATGGATTTCTTGAGCCCAGGATTTGAAGACTAGCCTAGGAAACATGGCAAAATCCCTTCTCTACCAAAAATACAAAAAATATGCCAGGTATAGTGGCATGTGCCCATAGTGCCAGCCATTTAGGAGACTGAGGTAGGAGGATTGCTTCAGTCTGAGAAGTAAAGGTTACAGTGAACAGAGATGGCACCAGTGAACTCTAGCCTGGGTGACAGATCCTGTCTCCCCCCAACCCCCCAAAAAAAGAAAGAAAAAAAGGTGAAAACATGCCTTCCCCTTGTATAGTATGCAAATTACATCCAATTAAAGCTGTTATCAAAAAATGTTATTGATTAAATGGGATGCTTTTAGTTTTTAATGTATGAATAAGAATATCCCAACCGTGAATCTCCTCTGAAAAACAAAAACCAGAGAGCCAGGCACAGTGGGTTCATGCCAGTAATCCCAGCACTTTGAGAGACTGACATAGGAGGATCACTTGAGCTGAGGAGTTCAATCCCAGACAAGCAACATCGCAAGACCTCATCTCTAAATAAAAATAAAGAAGGAAGGAAGGAAGGAAGGAAGGAAGGAAGGAAGGAAGGAAGGAAGGAAAGAGAGAGAGAGAAAGAGAAAGAAAGAAAGAAAGAAAGAAAGAAAGAAAGAAAGAAAGAAAGAAAGAAAGAAAGAAAGAAAGAAAGAAAGAAAAGAAAGAAAGAAAGAAAGAGCCGAGACAAGCTCATTATCCCATCTTCTCCCTCATCTCTAGGTAATGAGACTGCCACTCTGATATGGTTTGACTACGTTCCCACCCAAAGCTTATCTTGAATTCTAGCTCCCATAATCCCCACATGTCATGGGAGGGACCCAGTGAAAGATAATTGAATCATGGGTGTGGGTTTTTCCCATGCTGTTCTCATGATAGTGAATAAGTCTGATGAGTTCTGATGGTTTTATAAAGGGCAGTTCCCGTGCAAACACTCTCTTGCCTGCCAGCATGTAAGATGTGCCTTTGCTCCTCCTTCACCTTCCACCATAAGTGTGAGGCCTTCCCAGCCATAAAGAACTGAGAGTCCATTAATCTTCTTTGTCTTTATAAATTAACCAGTCTTTTTCCATAGCAGTATGAAAATGGACTAATACACATACCCAAAGGTATTATGTAATAAATTATAATGGATCTTTCTGGTCCTCTTTGCATAGGAAGATCCAGGAATGATCTCCCCTTTATGAAAATACTGTCAGAGGCATTTGAACAAGAGTGACTCCATCTTGAATAGGAGCTGGATAAAATGAGGCTGAGACCTGCTGGGCTGCATTCGCTGGAGGTCAGGCATTCTAAGTTATAGGATGAGATAAGAGGTCAACACAGGATACAGGTCACAATGACCCAGATGATGAAACAGGATGCAGCAAGAAGCTGGCCAAAACACAGAAAAACAAAAACGGTGATGCAAGTGACCTCTGGTCATCCTCATTACTCATTATATGTTAATTATAATGCATTAGCATGCTATAAGACACTCCCACCAGTGCTATGACAGTTTACAAATGCCATGGCAATGTCAGGAAGTTACCCTATATGGTCTAAAAATAGGAGAAGCCCTCAGTTCTGTGAGTTGCCTACCCCTTTCCCAAAAAACTCATGAATAATCCAACCCTTGTTTAGCATATAATCAATATATTAGACTATTTTTACACTGTTGTGAAGAAATTCCCAAGACTAGGCAATTTATGAAGGAAATAGATTTAACTGACTCACAGTTCCACATGGCTGGGGAGGCCTCAGGAAACTCATAATCATAGCTTAAGAAGAGGCAGCCATGTCTTACATGGTGGCAGGCAAGACAGCAGGTGCAAGAGAAAGCAGGGAAAACTACACTATAAAAGCATTAAATTTCTTGAGAACTCACTCGCTATCACGACAACAGCATGGGGGAGACTATCCCCATGATCCAATCACCTCCCACCAGGTACTTCCCTCAATGCATGGGGATTATGGGGATTACAATTTGAGATGAGATTTGAGTAGGGACACAGAGCCAAACAATATCAATTCAGAATATAAGCATAATCATCTGAGCAGCCCACACTACTGCTCTGCCTATGGAGTAACCATTGTTTTATTCCTTTACTTCTTAATAAACTTGCTTTGACTTTACGAACTTTCTCTGAATTCCTTCTTCCATGAGTTCCAAGAACTCTCTCTTGGCGTGTGGATAAGGACCCCTTTCTGGTAACAATACCAACAAATATTCAGGCCTCTAGGGCCCCTTGCTTCTGGAAAGTTAGTCCTTTGGTGCTGCTCTGAGCCCTCTCTGGTTTTTGCTTTCCCTGTTCCAGGACCCAGGGGAAATAAATAGTCCCCCCAGGGTAAAAAGGATGCCTGAGGCTGTAGTGGCATCAGAGTTTCCATAAAAGTCCTGATAGCACAAAGAGTGGAGCAGCAGAGCACTAATATGCCAGTAGGTGTGACTGGAACATCACGACTCAGAGACCAAGAGCCCTACTGCATAGTAGGATGCAAAAATATCCAAAAGAGATGGTGTTTCTATACACGTGGAGCCTACAGTAGTGCCCCAAGGACCATGATGAGGAGTAATGAGGCTCTCCAGGAAGTTATGAGTGGCTTTCTCTCTTTACAGTAACAGTAAGGAGAATCCAGAGAATTCAGAGACTAAAATCCACAACCAGTGGTTCTCAATAGACAACCACTTGTGCTGTCTATTGAGACAGGGGTTTAGTCTCGATAACTCAATGCAGATACTTTCATTACCAGTTGTGAAACAGTCCCTATAACCTTTGTAAAATTAATCATGGAGTAAGAGAAGGGAGAAAAGAAAATAAAGCAAGCTTGCAGCCCATGCAGCTTCATCCTGAGGTCAGCCTGCTCTTTGCCCTGAAACTTCATGTATGGTGCCTCTTGTCTTAGAAGCACGTAGATGCTAGGTTAGTTCCTCTTAACTACTCTGTAGCCAACATTAAACATTAGGAAACACTGCATTTTCTCTTCAAGATATTCTTTCACATCTTGGCTTTTCCCTTTGCTATGACCATCACTGTAGCCATGCGTGCACTTTGCACATTCCTGGCTATAGTGATAGTAGTAGGAATCTATACAGATGATAAAATTTCACAGCACTATACACTCACATGCATTTCACATAAAACCCATGAAAATAATGTAATTTAGTGAAGGGTATTTGATGTGGCTTTGCTGTGTCCCCACCCAAATCTCATCTTGAATTTTGAATTGTAGCTCCCACAATTCCCATGTTTTGTGGGAGTGATCCAATGAGAAATAATTGAATCATGGGAGTAGCCATGTCCTTACGGTAGTGAATAAGTCTAATGAGATCTGATGGTTTTATAAGGGATTTACCCTTTTGCTTGGTTCTCATTCTCTTTTGCTTGCCACCATATAAGGTGCGCCTTTCACCTTCCACCATGATTGTTAGGCTGCCCCAGCCACATAGAGCTGTGATGCCATTAACCTCTTTTTCTTTGTAAATTGCCCACTCTCAGCTACGTCCTTATCGGCAGAAGAAAATGGACTAATACAATATTGTACCAATGTCAGTTGACTGATTTGATGATCTACAATAGTAAAGTATGATGTTATCATTGGGAAAAACTAAGTGAAGTGTTCACGGGAACTCTGTATCATTTTCGCAATTACTTGTGTGTCTTAAAAATTATCTGAAAATAAAAAGTTAAAAACATTTAACGAAATGAATGATGGGTCCATTCCCAGTCATTGGAATCAGAGAAGAGGAAAATACCAAATCACTATATTCTAAGATTTGTTCAACTATAGGACCACTGAGTAGGTCAGTCCCTCTGGACAATTGCCAGAGGTAACCAGTGGAAATTGATCCTGTAGACTTCTGCATTCATGGTACACATTTGGTCTTCTGATCACTTGAATCAGATATGGGTCAAAACTAAAGCTCATTGGATGTTTATAATGAACTGATACAACCAATTCTCATTACTCACAGCAGTCATTTTATAAAATTGCAAAAAACACTGAATTCGCTAAGACTGAACCATTGGTCCTATGAGAAATATGAGGTTAGGTTCCTGTGAGCATCTGGCCACATTTTCATTAAATTATCAACACATAGCCTTGTTTTAGCTGTGTTTCTATTTAAAGGCACATTGTTTAATACATATTTTTGACCATTTTCATTGAACGCATGGCCAACAACTCTTACTCCTGCCTGAACACCTGAAGAAAGTGTCTCTAAAACACATATTTTCCCTGTAAGCAACATCACAACCTTCTTGCACTTAGGAACACTAGCCAGCACTTCATCACTACACCTGAGGTAATTTTAAACAGCAAAGTTACCAGGAGAAAGAGGCGGCATTTTGCAAAAATGAAAAAAGCATGGCATTCTGTAGACCACAGCAAGATACTTGTTTACAGTATTAGCTGAAATAAGAAGGCAGAGCATTGCCTTGTTCAAGCTTAGCGAGAAAAGTGGAAACAAGGTAACTCAAATTATTTACTGCTTTAAATGTTCATGAAAGTGCAATAAGTATTAATTTGGGGTTACAAAGAAATTAGAGCAAGTAGTTGAATTTGCAAAGAGAGAATCTGCAAATGATGAAGATTGACTCTGCTTGGGTAACCCCCACAAAATCTTGACCCTTGGCATTTATGCCCTTGTGTATACCTTTCTGTTGAACCAGAATAACTCTAGGATATGCTTTATCCAACACTTTATGGCAGAAGGTGGCTGCACTTGCCCCGCACTAAACACTGAACGTTTCTGCTTTTGCAACATAGAGTAAGTCACCTTCTAACTACCTAACTACATAACTACTAATTGTAAGAAGCTTAAGTGGTCCCTGTGGAGAAGAATCAAGGCCAGGCCAGTCAATAGCCATACTGAGTTCCTAGGCTTCAGACAGCATTCCTCTACCAGCCCAAGGCATGAGGCATCTTGGGAGTAGAATGCTTCAGTCTTGCCGAAAATGTTTCTGCTTATGTCCCAGGGAGCAGAGAAGTGCTGTGTCCACCAAACTCTGCCATGTGGCAGGATTCCAAGCTGATGACTGAAATGGGCATAGTCATAGCCATTTTTCTTCTAGTCTTTCTCTACCTGATATACACCATCTCCTAGGAGATTGTTGCCTTGACTTCTAAGACTCTTTTCTCAAAGCCCACTTGCTTTGAAGTACAAATGTATGCATTCTCAATGCAAGGGATCTCTTCCAAGAATTGAAGAAATAAAACAGAGAATGCCACCCTTCAGCACTCTTGAAATTTCTCTAGACCAACAACAACGAACAGACAGTTGCTAAGAGGGTCTGTATTTATCTAAGAGTGGTTGTTGCCATTTACTATTTTGTTTTTGAAATCGCTATGTTTTGCATCTGGGCGAGACTAACATGGGGTATGTGATGATCCAATATTTATTGTTTACTATTGCTACTCAAGTTCTTTCTTACTAGGTTCTCTTCAGGTGGGAAAGAGGCAAATATTGATATGAATGCAATGTTGTATACTTATTCTATGACCTGATGATCAATCAGTTCAAAGTATATTAGTGACAACAATCTTCATTTAACACTTCTGCCCTCTCAAAGTATGGGAAAAATATGACCTGAAATAAATACAAGCACACAGGATTTATAAGTGGAGTCTCTTTGTGTGTACATTACAAAAGGTGGTGAACCCACAAGATTCTGTGCATCCTCAAGACACAGCCTCATGTGGCCCCATTGGGTCTACAATAGGCAAGTCTGGACAAAGGAGCCCCAAATCTGTTAAACAATAAACAAAACTCCTTAGTCACATGGGCACTGATTGCCTTGTTACTATGCTATCATTATTGCCCATCTTTCTGTCTGACAAAGGACCTTTTCTGCCCATGTCTAGTACGAAGATACTGCTTTTTTGCTTTGCTAGCAGCAGTGCCTGAGGCTATGCAGGAAGAAATACAATTTGAAGAAGGAGGTTCACACTGCATGTAGTTGTTAAGACTTTATTATACCACACATACTATGAATGCCCAGGGACTAATCTAGGAGTCTGTACCCACAACCAAACTACTTAGTTAGTCTGTGATCCAGGGAAAGAAAAACCCTACTGGTGCTATGACCCATAGTTCTTACCTGGGACTTGTTTGAAACTCAAAAGGCAAGGAGTCTCTTAAACCAGACCAAGATCTCATCTACCCACAAAGGAGCTGTACCCATGTACCTTAATGTGTGCCAATGGACATCTAGTAATACGACTTTCTCAAAGTGGTTTCCACATACTTATCCCTTAGTCACTGGTTCTACAGGATACTCTACATCCTGCCTAAACAATAGAGTCTGTAAACCCTTTGTCTGCCCCTCTGAGATTCCAGCAGAGGCTGATTGGTATTGCCCAACACAGTATATTGAACTAGGTATGGAACCAGTGACAATCATGGTTATCCAAATGTGGAAAGAACCAGACTGTAGCACTGGCACATACGATATTATAATCCTTACTATCTTAAAGCCAGATCTCCCCACAGGGACTACAGTGCTGTCCCTGGCATTACAAATAGGAGGCCAAAAGTCAGAGATTAATTTATGCATTGTAAAGAAGACCCAGACCTGTCCAGCCCAACAGCAGTTTCAGGTCTTTAAGTAATTTAATAAACATTTCAAGCAAGAGGTACCTGAAGTGCCCCCTCCTATAGCTATACAATTGTTTGCACAGTTGGCTGAAAACACAGCTGGTAGCCTGGGGGTTTCCTCATGTTATGTCTGTGGAGGAATAAATATAGGACACCAATGGTCTTAAGAAGCAAAAGAGCTATTACCTCAAGAAACTTATACCCTAACCCTTTTGTCCTCAGAGTGGACACTCACAAGCCCAAGTGTTTGGCTACTGAAGACTGTTATCATTAAGAGATACTGCATAGCCCGTTGGAGAAAGGCTTTTACTAACCCAGTAGGAGAATTAGCCTGTCTAAGAGAGTAATGCTACAATGACACAGTAAGAAAAATTTTGTGATGGGGTAAAAATAAGCAAGGCAAGAATACCACCAGATAGCCATGCTGCAATCCATTTTCATGTTTCCCTTTCCTGTTTCCCTTCCTGAACCACTCCTGGTATCAACTAGAGACACCAGCCACCTGGCAAGCACATTCTGGCCTGTAATGGATCTGTGGGGCAGGAGCATATAGGAAATTGCCAGATAAGTGTACAGGAGCCTGCACGCTAGGAACAATCAAACCTTCATTTTTCCTACTTCAACTACAATGGGGAGAAATGCAAGGATATCCCATATATGATGAAAATAGAAAGAGATCTAGAAGGAGCATAATCTCAAAAATAAATACAAATATGAAGAAGGACATAGACATAGGGGACTCAAAAGACAATTAATGCTCTCCTGAAACAATTATTAAATACTATAGGCCAGTGACCTGGGCACAGAATAGGTCCTAAGGATACTGTACCCCGATCTATATGCTCAACTGCATCATAAGACTACAACCTGTACTAGAAATCATCACCAATGAAATGGCAAAGGCTTTAGATTTATAGGCTATAGAAGCTGCGAAGATGAGAAATGCTATATATCAAAATAGGCTGGCATTAGATTACCTCCTAGCCTCAGAAGGATGTGTCTCTGGAAAGTTCAATCTGACTAACTGTTGTCTAGAAATTGATGATAATAGGAAGATTGTCATGGAAATCACTGCCAGGATGCAGAACTTAGCTCATGTTCTGGTTCAAACTTAGTCAAGATGGTCTCCAAATTCCCTTTTCAGGTGATAGTTTTCGACTTTTGAAGGATTTAAAGCCCTGATACAATGGTTCCTGCTTATCATAGCTGGCTGCCTAATACTCCCTTGTCTCCTACCGCTTCTCATCAGAAGTATTCAGTCAACTGCAGAAGCAATTGTGGCCAGACATACAACTACTCAGATCATGGTCCTAATCAACTATCAGACCCTGCTCCAGGAAGAGTATGTACCAACCCAAGAGGAACTAGATAATTGTGGTGCTCTCTATGGAAGCTTAATTCATATATAGAGCACCAAAGGGGGGAATAAAGTGGATAATTAAAAGAAATTAAGAATGTACTATATAAAGTTGGGCAGAATAGGTATGAAATGGCCCTCACTGAGGTAAGAGTTAAGAAATAATATAAACTGCCTTTCTCTGGAGTCTATGTAGCATTAACCACATCTCTCCCCAACATATTTTGTAAGTTCTGTAAGTTCCTGATTTTCTAGCTATGCAGCTGCAAGGTCACAAAATAGATAAACATAAGCTGCAAGACATGCCTTCCCAAGAATGTCACATGATGATTAACTGCCTTTGTTCTCGCTTCTGTATGCCTGCTTCTGCGTCACATAGTTCCTGCCTCAAGATGCATAAAAGGTGCTCGTTTTCTTCGTTTGTTGCTCAGACTTTCAAGACACATGTCTGCTGAGCCAGTGTACACCTAAAAGAAACCCTCCTGGATCCCACTTGGTCTCTCCAGTTCTCTGATCTCTGCTATAGTGCAACTGTAATTCCACATGAAATCTGAACTAATACAGGGAAGATGCAGCATTTATAGCCAGCAATTACCCTGGATATTCCCCAGAAACAATAACATTCCGATTCCTATAGGCTTTCTTGTCTGACTTTGCATCCATCTTTCCTTTCTTCTTTTTTTATTGTTCTTCTTTTTTTAAATCATGAAGAGGATATTGAAATATAACTTTAAAAAGAAACAAGAGTACCAAGCATGGTGGCTTACACCTGTCATTCCAGCCCTTTGGGAGGTAGAGTTCGGGGGATACCTTGTGCCCAGGGCAACATAGTGAGATCCTAGCTCCATAAAAAAAATTAAAATTAGTCAGGCTTGGTGGCATGCACCTAATGATCCCAGCACCTCAGGAGTCTGGGATAGGAGTATCACTGAAGCCCAAAGTCTGATACCAGCCTGGGCAACATAGTAAGGTCTCATATCTACAAAACATTTTTAAAAATTAGCCAGACATAGTGGCACACACCTGTGGTCCAAGTAGCACAGAGGCTGAGACATGAGGATTGTTTGAGCCCACAAAGGTTGAGACCACAGTGAGCTACGATCCCATCACTGCACTCCATCCTGGGCAACAGAGTAAGACCCTGTCTCTAAAAAAGTAAAAATTAAAAAATTTAAAAAACTGCTTTTGGATGCCAGACTAGACTTGTATATTATGGTAAAATGAGAAATTGCAAATGGAAATGTATTTAAGCAGCATTAAAGAATCATTCCGGGCGTGGGCACAGTGGCTCACACCTGTAATCCTAGCACTTTGGGAGGCCAAGGAAGGCAGATCACAAGGAGATCAACACCATCCTGGCCAACATGGTGAAACCCCATCTGTACTAAAAATACAAAAATTATCTGGGCATAGTGGCACATGCCTATAATCCCAGCTACTCAGGAGGCTGAGGCAGGAGAATTGCTTGAGCCCGCGAGTTGAAGGTTGCAGTGAGCTGAGATCACACCACTGCACTCTAGCCTGGCAACAGAGCAAGACTCTGTGTCAATTCAAAAAAAAAAAAAAAAGGATCATCCCTGACACACATATTTCTGTTTTTTTACATGCAAACAGTGATTACATCCATGTAGCCAGTCCGCCGCTGCCACCAGCAAGTCAGCTCCCTTGGGCCAAAATATCGTAGATGAATGCTCACTTCTCTTATTGAACCTGGCTAGTTAGGGGATAGAGGTGACTCCTCCTGACCTCATCTGCAGGTTCCTCTTACATTTCCCTTCTCCATTCTAGAATCTCAGATCTTAAACATCACTTTCTCTGGTTTCACAGCAACCACTTGACCTATTCTGTTTCTGTGGTTGTCACCATAAATAGATGATTCTCCCTGACCTATTTTATCCCTTAATTCCCCTACATTGACACCTAAGGCAGGACACATCAGAGAAGACAGAAAATCAAGTCCAGTGAGAAAGCAATCAACAACACTTTGCTACCAATTTCCCTTCAAATAAATAGTAGGCCAGGTGCAGTGGCTTACACTGCAGTCTAAGCACTTTGGGAGGCTGTGGTGGTAGGGTTGGATTGCTTGAACCCAAGAGCTCAAAACCAGCTTGGGCAACATAGTGAGACTCTGTCTCTACAAAAAATATAAAAAATTCACTAGGCTTGATGGTGTGGACCTGTAGCCTCAGCTACTCAGGCGGCTGAGGTGGGAGAATCACTCGAGCCCAGAGTTCAAGGCTGAGTGAGCTAAGATCACGCCACTGCTCTCCAGCCAGGGCAACAGAGTGAGACCACACTCAAAAAGGACTTCATTTATTAATTTTCTCATACAACCAATATTTATTTGAGTTAGCATTGTATGCTCAGGAATATACCAGATACAAAAGGACAAAAGGACGTAACAGAAAATGTAATCAGCAATGCCTCTGCCCTTGTTGAGTTTAAAATCTAGTGGCCACAGGGGTAAGGCTTGGTGACACTTGCCTGCAATCTCAGCACTTTGGAAAGGCTAGGTTGGAGGATCGTGTGAACGTACCTAGGAGTTTGAGACCAGCCTGGGGAACATGGCAAAACCCTCTCTCTACAAAAAATTTAAAAAGTTACTTGGGCATGGGGGTGCATACTTGTAGTCTCAGCTACTCAGGGGACTGAGGTGGAGAATCACCCGAGCCCAGGAGGTCGAGGTTGCAGTGAGCTGTGATTCTCCTACTGCAATCCAGCCTAGGCAAGGGAAGGAGACCCTGTCTTAAAAGAATTCATTTGTTAATTAATTTAAATCTAGTGGCCAGAAAGAGGTGATAACTTAATAAGCTCAAGAAAGTGTCAGAGAGTATCAAAAAAATAAGCAACGTGGTATGATAGAGAGGGTTCCATTTCCTGAAATGACATTTGGGTTGAGACCTGAAGGCTGACTACACAAATACTTAGAGGAAGAGCTTCCCATAGGGTGAAAGAGTTTTGCAGCAACACACAAGGGCTCCACACTACACAGCACACATAACAGGTGTTTACGTATACCTACAATCTATAATGTAGGTCATAAATTGGTGAACCCATCTGTATAGACCAACTTCCCCAACATCATTCCACAAAATCAAAGTGGGATTATTTTTTAACCTACAAACGTTGATTCAGTCAAATGTCTGCCCCAGATCTCCCACACTCCTTCAAGGTGGCCTATGTCAGTGGGTGTTTGTGACCCAATTGTTCAGCAGGTCATTGAGCAAATCAAAGCAACCTAATACACTAAGATAAGTTCAGATAAAGGGCTGAATTTTGGACATTCCTTTTGTGTTTGTGGTGCTTATTATATTTTTAAAAATGAGAACCGTTGGAACTTGAATATGAGCAGACACATACACACACACTTATGATGAGCTTTCTATGAGATATGTGCTTGCATGTGTATAATGTGCATAATATATATTCTTTTACACACACTTTTATATGTATATATGAGTATAATATATAATCACATATATACATTCTTTTAAATTATATATGTACTTTTTAAAATTACATATGTATTATTCATATGACTATATATACATTACATACATCATGTGTATGTTATATATAATATATACACAATATATAATACATAGACTTTTATCTACATCACATATAATGCATAAAATGTATATTACACAATACCTAAATACATTCAAAAGAACGTGTGTATATGTCCATATATATACACATACATATAAAAATATGTGTAAAAGAAAACATTATAGGCACATGCATACACACATGCACACATACAATGTATATATGCTATATAAATGCATATAATATATGTCAGGCATGGTGGCTCATGTCTGTAATTCCAGCACTTTGGGAGACTGAGGTGGGTGGACTACCTGAGGTCAGGAGTTTGAAACCAGCCTGACCAATATAGTGAAACCCTATCTCTACTAAAAGTACAAAAATTAGCTAAGTGTGGTGGTGGGTTGGGAGGCTGAGGCAGGTAGATCACTTGAACCTAGGAGACAGAGGTTGCAGTCAAGTTCGCACCATTGCACTCCAGCCTGGGTGACAGAGCCAGACTCTGTCTCAAAAAAAAAAAAGAAGGCATATAATATAATGTGTGCACATACAGATAGACAGTTTAGATGATAGGAAGATGATACATAGAAGGTAGATGATGATGATAGATAGATAGATAGACAGATACATAGGTAGATACACAGGAGAATCACTTGAACCTGGGAGGTGGAGGTTGCAGTGAGCTGAGATCGCACCACTGCCTTCTAGTCTGGGTGACAGAGAAAAACTCTGTCTCTAAATAAGTAAATAAATAAATACAAAATAAAGACATTTCTCTTTGTGAAAATCAATTCCATGTTGACATTCCAGTTTTGCAATTGTTACACAGCAATGCATTTGCAATTATGAAATCCTGACTCTACTAATCAAAGGGAAGCAATTTTCAGTCTTCTCTGGTCTTCTTTCTTCTATCAAATTAAAATACAACCTTGAATGTGAAGTTCCAGGTAACTATTCAAAAATTGATGTGCTCTGTGGTTGTAAAAATAATGCAGAGATGGGTCAGGATGACTTGTATCCTTCACTCTCATTTCTCCAAAAATCCTCACCAAAATAAAAATATGGAAGTACAAATAAGTGAAATAAGTGAAAGAAGGGTGTGGGTGTGGGTAGAAGAATATTCAAAGTCAGAAATTTCTACTGTAATTTCAGAAATAGAAAGAGAGAAGTAAGTAAAATCTGAAGTCATATGTTCCCATTTTTAAATTATGCTCAATAATATGAAACTTTTGAATTACACTCCAATCCATGAAAGTATAATTGCCAGTTCACATGTTACCAATTAGTAAGTTTCATGTTCTCCTGTTTAAAACATAAAATCCATACAAATACAAGTTCTATATAATCCCAGCACTTTGGGAGACCAAGGCAGATGGATCACCTGAGGTCAGGAGTTCAAGACAAGCCTGGCCAACATGGCAAACCCAGTTTCTACTAAAAATAAAAAAATTAGCCTGGCATGGTGGCATATACCTGTAATCCCAGCTATTGGGAGGCTGAGGCAAGAGAATCCCTTGAACCTGGGAGGCAGAAGTTGCAGTCAGCCAAGATTGTACCTACTTAGCCAAGGGATAGATCATTTCAACCCCCAAAACACTCCAAGCCTCAGAGGCCTCTGGAAATGGAGGAACCAAATATTGGGACATTTTACTCCCCCAGACCCAGGGGGACTAAAATTGACTAAAATCTAACTTGACTAAAATCTGTCCAGTCTTGAAAGTCTTGTTCCTCTCCCTGTGTGTAAACGTGGTGCTCCTCATGCTACTTTGGAGCCTGCACCTACAGGTATGGCATCATGAATATTTCAGCATTGTTTTTGGCAACACATGGTGCTAGTATCAAAAAATAAATGAAAGGTGGGCATGATGGCTGATACCTGTAATCCTAGCACTTTGGGAGGCTGAGGTGGGCAGATCACTTGAGGTCAGGAGTTTGAGACCAGCCTGGCCAATAAGGTGAAGCCCCATCTGTACTAAAAATGCAAAAATCAGCCAGGTGTGGTAGCACATGCCTGTAATCCCAGCTACCCGGAAGGCTAAGGCAGGAAAACTGCTTGAACCCAGGAGGTAGAGGTTGCAATGAGCCAGAGATTGCCCCACTACATTCCAGCCTAGGCAACAGAGCAAGACTCTGTCTCAAACTAAAGAAAATAAAATTGTACATATCCGTGATGCACAACATGATGTTTTGAAACACGTATCTGACCAGGTGCAGTGGTTCACACCTGTAATCCCAGAACTTTGGGAGGCAGATCACGAGGTCAGGAGATTGAGACCATCATGGCTAACACGGTGAAACCACAAAAAATTAGCCAGTCCTGGTGGTACATGCCTGTAGTTCCAGCTACTCGGGAGGCTGAAGCAGGAGAATCGCTTGAGCCAGGGAGTTGCAGGTTGCAGTGAGCCAAGATCGTGCTACTGCACTCCAGCCTGGCTACTGAGTAAGAATCTGTCGCAAAAAAAAAAAAAAGAAAAGAAAAAGAAAAAGAAAAAGAAACACATATCTATAGCGGAACGGCTAAATCAAGCCAATTAACATATGCATTATCTCAAATTCTTATCTTTTTTTGTTAAAAATCTACTCACTTAGCAATTTCTACACATACAAAACATCCTTATTAACTATAGTCACTATGTTGTGCAATAGTTTAGTGAACTGTTATGCTGAAATGTAATAGAACATGATACCATCAAATATCATAAACTTAGGACACAGTGAAGGCAGGGAAAAATGTTGTGTTTTAGGGAAATTGAATAGATCACAGCACTGACATCAGAGGTTGATACATATGTCCCTGTATCTGTCTTTTACAAGCCTGGTGGACAGAGAATCAAGAAACAACACCGGCTGGGTGTGGTGGCTCATGCCTGTATTCCCAGCACTTTAGGAGGCTGAGGCAGGCGGATCACTTGAGGTCAGGAATTCAAGACCATCCTGACAAACATGGCAAAACCCCATTTCCACTAAAAATACAAAAAGTATCCAGGCATGGTGGCGCAGGTCTGTAGTCCCATCTAATCTAAGGCAGGAGAATTACTTGAATCTGGGAGTGGAGGTTGCAGTGAGCTGAGATCGCACTACTGCACTCCAGCTTAGGCCACAGAGAGAGACTCCATCTCAAAAACAACAAAAAAAGAAACAACCTCCCCAAGGCACAGATTCTTTATCTGCAAAGCACATAAAATAATAACAGAAACTTAAACCCTCTTAATCCAGCCAATCTGGGAGATCAACAGAAGTTTGCCCCAGCTGGGTGCAGTGGCTCACACCTGTAATCCAAACATTTTCCCAGCTGAGGCAGGAGGATTGCTTAAGTCCAGGAGTAAAGGCCACCGTGGGCAACATAGTAAGGACTCATTTCTACAAAAATTATTTATTTATTTATTTTTATTATCACTATTTTTGAGACAGAGTCTTACTCTGTCACCCATGCTGGAGTGCAATCTCAGCTCACTGCAAACTCCACCTCCTGGGTTCAAGCAATTCTCCTGCCTCAGCCTCCTGAATAGCTGGGACTACAGACACATGCCACCACACCAAGCTAATTTTTGTATTTTTAGTAGAAACGGGGTTTCACCATTTTGGCCAGGATGTTCTCGACCTTATGATCTCATGATCCACTTGCCTCGGCCTCCCAAACTGCTGGGATTACAGGCATGAGCCACTGTGCTTGGCCTACAAACATTTTTAGAAATTGCTTGGGCATGGTGGTATGTGCCTTTAGTATCAGCTACTCAAGAGGCAGAGGCAGAAGGATCGCTTGAGATCGAGGCTGCAGTGAGCTATGCTTGTGCCATTGCACTCCAGCCTTGCTGACAGAGTGAGACGCTGTCTCTAAAAAAACAAAACTTATCCTTTTTTAGTACTGATGAAGATCACCATGGTGACAAGGTGGCTTTAGGAATTTGTAGGTGGGAGGGACTTCTATAAATAGAATCCAAACTCTAAAAATTATTGATTATCAGTCTTATATTTTATTCTTATCCTATTTCAATCTGATGAAATACAAATATTAGCCAAACATGGTGGTGGGCACCTTGCAGTGAGCAAGCTTAAAAGATTTACGATGACATTTCATCAGATTGAAATAGGATAGTGAGATGTGGGTGACTTACTTTTTTTTTCCTCCATTGATTTCATTTGTGTTTTAAAGTGGTTTCTTTTTTGTTGTTGCATATATATATATATATATATTTATTTATTTATTTTTGAGATGGAGTCTCACTCTTCTGCCCAGGCTGGAGTGCAATGGTGCGATCTCGGCTCACTGCAAGCTCTACCTCCCGGGTTCAAGTGATTCTCCTGCCTCAGCCTCCCCAGTAGCTGGGACTAGAGGTGCCCACCACCATGCCTGACTAATATTTGTATTTTTAGTAGAGACAGGATTTCACAATGTTAGCCACAATTGTCTCCATCTCCTGACTTCGTGATCCACCTCGGCCTTCCAAAGTGCTGGGATTATAGGTGTGAACCACCACACCCGGCCCCAGTCATATTTTCATGTAGACTAAAAATTGAAAATAGACAAAAGACAAAACTGTAGAAGAAGTAAAAAGATCAGCATTTGTCAGGGTCCTGGGGGAGAGACAGGAGGAGGAATACAGGGATTTTGAGGGCAGTGAAACTATTCTGTACTATGTATCTGCAGATACTATTCCATATCCACAAGTCAGTCTCAAAACCCATAGAACTGCACAGCACAAACAGTGAGCCCTCATGAAGCTTGTGGACTCTGGTAAATGATAATGTCCCACTATCAGCTCATCAACTGTAATATGTGTACCACACTAATGCAGGGTGTCAATCATAGGGCAAACTTTGTTGTATATCCAGGCAAGTGGGTCTAGGGGAACCCTAGACTTTCTGCTCAGTTTTTTAATAAACCTGGAACTGCCCCAAAAGCAAAGGCTATTCATTAAAAAAATAGAATAATGGCCTTTGCAGCAACTTGGATGGACTTGGAGGTGATGATTCTAAGCAAAGTAAGTCGGGGATGAAAGGTGAATATCCATGATATTAAATGAGTATGTTCTCATTTTTAACCGGGAGCTAAGCCATGATGATGCACAGGCGTAAGAGTGATATAATAAACTTTGGGGACTTGTGGGAAACGGGAACAGAGACGGGGTAAAACACTACATATTGGGTACAGCGTATACTGCTCAGGTGATAGGTCCATGAAAATCTCAGAAATTATTACCACCACTAAAGATCTTATCCACGTAAACAAAAAACTACCTATTCTCCAAAAACTGCTGAAACAAAATTTTAAAAAATGAAAAATAGAATAAAGCTAAAAAATGAACTAAATAAAATAGACAAAAGGAAAACCACTCACCTTGCCACTGTGTGTGCTCTGCACAACTCCTTTCCTTATAAGCATGGAACAAATAAAAATAGATGATTGAAAAAATACTGGGATGGCTGGGTGTTGTGGCTCACATCTGTAATCCCAGTACTTTGGGAGGCTGAGGCAAGTGGATCACTTAAGGTCACGAGTTCCAGAGACCAGCCTGGCCATCATGGTGAAATCCTGTCTGTACTAAAAACACAAAAATTAGCGAGGCGTGGTGGCACGCACCTCTAATCCCAGCTACTTGGGAGGCTGAGACAGGAGAATCACTTCAATCTGGGAGGCGAAGTTTACAGTTAGCTGACATCAGGCCACTGCACTCCAACATGGACAACAGAGTGAGATTCTGCCTTAAAAAAATGCAGGAAGTCATTGTATTTTTAGTGAAATCAATGATAATGATGATAATAATAATAGGCTGGGTGTGGTGGCTCATGTCTGTAATAAAGAACTTTGGAAAGCTGAGACAGGAGCCTGGTAATTCAAGATTATCCTGGGCAACATAGGGAGACCATATCTCTAAAAAAGTTTAAAAATTTAGCTAGGCATCACACCTGGTTCCACCTACTCAGGAGGCTGGATAAAGAGGATCGCTTGACCCTAGGAGGCTGAGGCTGCAGTGAGCCATCATTCACTCCACAGCACTCCAGCCTGGGAGACAGAATGAGAACCTGTCTCAAAAATAGTAAGTGCACATGTGACCTCACTTGGTGACTGTGTATTTCAGCTCTGGGATTCAGGTGTCTCATGCAAAATCCAGGCTGGAATTCATCCTGTTGATGGAGTGATTCTTCTGGATAGATTACATATTTGAGCACATTCCCATCTACTTGAGATTTTCTGCTTTTGCCTACAAATTATGATTTTCCTGCTTATGGCCATGACACAGAAATTGAGATATCAAACGCTTGAAGTTTGAAACCAATGTTAAAAATAAATTGACATACTTACAGGGGACATTTATTGGCAACTATGTCATTTATGATTTTGCAAATGCTGATATTTCTAAATACCATTCACTTTCACTTGTTTTTGTTTGTTTGTTTGTTTGTTTTTGAGATGGAGTCTGGCTCTGTGGCCCAGGCTGGAGTGCAGTGGTGCAATCTCAGCTCACTGCAACCTCTGCCTCCCAGGTTCAAGTGACTCTCCTGCCTCAGCCTCCTGGATAGCTGGACTTACAGGCACATGCCACCATGTTCCACTGTGCCTGGCTAATTTTTGTATGTTTAGTAGAGGCGGGTTTCACCATGTTGGTCAGGCTGGTTTTGTTTGTTTGTTTTACATTAAAGTCTTTATAAACTTTAAAAGAAAATATGCCAGCACAGTGGCTCACGTCTGTAATCCCAGCACTTTGGGAGGCAGAGGGGGGAGGATCATGAGGTCGGGAGTTCGAGACCAGCCTGGCCAACATGGTGAAACTCCGTCTCTACTAAAAATACAAAAACTAGCCAGGTGTGGTGGCACATGCTTGCAATCCCAGATATGTGGGAGACTGAGGCAGGAGAATCACTTGAACTTGTGGAGGGGAGACTGCCGTGGGCCAAGATAGCTCCATTGCACTGAAGCCTTGGTGGGAGAGCAAAACTGCATCTCAAAAGAAAAAAAGAGAAGAAGAGAAGAAAATGTGCTTAGCAAAATGTCTTTAAATTTCACAAACACATACTGACTAGTTCTTCACATATACATATATATATGTGTGTATATATATATATTTTTTGAGACAGAATCTTGCTCTATTGCCCAGGCTGGAGTGCAATCAGTGGCATGACCTCTGCTCACTGCAATGTCTACCTCCCAGGTTCAAGCGATTCACCCACCTCAGCCTCCTGAGTAGGGGACTAACAGGTGTACATCACCATGTCCGACTAATTTTTGTATTTTTAGTGGAAATGGTGTTTCATCTTGTTAGCAAGGCTTGTCTTGAACTTCTGACTTCGAGTGATCCACCCACCTCAGCCTCCCAGAGTGCTGGGATTATAGGCGTGAGCCACCGTGCCTGGCCAATAGCATATTTTAAAACATGATAACAGCCAGGCACGGTGGCTCGCGCCTGTAATCCCAACACTCTGGGAGGCTGCGGTGGGAGGATGGCTTGAGCCCAGGAGTTTGAGACCACTCTGGGTGACATGGTGAAACCCTGTCTCTATAATAAAATAATAATAATGATAAAATTTTAACATAACAGTAATAAGAATAATAAGCAGTATTTGTTTAAAATGATTAGACATCCCAAACCAATCTTCTTTATCTCTACACATCGTCAGCCAAATGCAGGTTTTTAGCTACAATATAAACGTATGTTTTTAAGGCCAAATTCCCACTTTTCAAGCCCAAAGCCAGCACACTACTCCGGACGTTTTGAAGAAGTTGGCAGGTAGTGTTTTCGTTTTGTGAATGCCATAAGCTCCTGCCTAACCACATTCCAAAATACCCAGTCATTGTTTGGTTGGGGGAAAGCGTCTACTTTCTAAAATGTATTATAGAGTTTTTAAGGGACTGACTGTTTTTCCTGCTGATTTATGGCCCTTTAAAACCTCTTCATCCTCTCTGGCACTATTAAACCAAATTCATGAGCCAGCAAGATGGTGTCAAACACAAAACTCCCTGAGATTCATAATTGACAGTCAACTGGGAGACCGCACCTAAGAAAGTAATAGTTCACGTGACACTAACATTTTAAAACAAGGAAAATGTAGAAAACATTGCTTGCCTTTTATATCTTCTCACGACTTTCAGTCTGGGGCAGGTTCAAGCAAGTTCAGTCAAAGAAAAACATTTGTTGCAAAGTTGTTTTCAACCCTCTCATGTCATTTATCATAGCTGAAAAAAAATTCAGTTATAAAGTTGAGGCCTGCTTCATCACAACTTAAACCTTTGTGCTTCAAAGGACACCATCAAGAAAACAATGACAACCACGGCGGGGAGAGAATGTTCGCAAATCATGTACCCGATTAGAGACTTGTGTCCACAATATAGAAATCATCCTTTTCACTCAACAATAAAATTACTTTTAAAATTCAATTTACAAGTGGGTAGGGGCTGGGCGCAGTGCCTCACACCTGTAATCCCAGCAGTTTGGGAGGCTGAGGCGGGCACATCACCTGAGGTCAGGAGTTTGAGACCAGCCTGGCCAACATGATGAAACCCCATCTCCACAAAAATACAAAAATTATCCAGGTGTAGGGGCACGTGACTGTAGTCTACGCAAGGAGGGAGGAGAATTGCTTGAATCTGGGAGGCAGAGGTTGTAGTGAGCCAAGGTCACACAGCTGCACTCCAGCCTGGATGATAGAGCGAGACTGTCTCTCAAAGAAAAAGAAAAGTAGGTAAGGCTAGGCACAGTGGCTTATGCCTGTAATCCCAACATTTTGGGAGGCTGAGGTGGGTGAATTACTTGAGGTCAGGAGATCAGGACCAGCACTGCCAACATGGTGAAAACCCCACTCTACTAAAAGTACGAACATTTAGCTGGGTATGGTGGTATGCCCCTGTAATCCCAGCTACTTGGGAGGCTGAGGTATGAGAATTGCTTGAGCCTAGTAGGAGGAGGTTGCAGTGAGCCAAGATCATGCCACTGCACTCCAGCCTGGGCGACAGAGCAAGATTCTTTCAGGAGAAAAAAAAAACATAAAAATATAAGTGAGTAAATGATTTAAATTGTACATTCCTCCAAAAATACACAAGTGACCAATAAACACATGAAAAAATATCATTAGGCATCAAATATATGCAAATTCAAGACACCATCAGGATGATTACGCACACCGCTGGTGGAAATGTAAATTAGTTCAGCCCTTTTGGAAAGCAGTTTGGAAATTTCCCAGAGAACTAAAACTAGAACTACCCCTTGATCCAGCAATTGCATGACTGGGTATCTACCTGAAGGAAAAGAAATCATTCTACCAAAAGACACCTGCACTCATATGTTTCTAGCAATACTAGTCACAGTAGCAAAGACATGGAATCAACCCAGGTGCCCATCAATAGTGGATAAAGAAGATGTGGTACATGTACACCATGGACTACTACACAGCCATAAAAAAGAATGAAATCATGCCCTTTGCAGCAACATGGATGGAGCTGGAGGCCATTATTCTAAGTGAACTAATTCAGAAACAGAAAATCAAGTACTGCATGTTTTTACTTATAAGTGGGAGCTAAACATGGGTACTCACAGACATAAAGATGGGGAAAGCAGACCCTGGGGACTCCTAGAAGTTGGGGGAGAGGGAGCAAGGGTTGAAAAACTAACCGTTGAGTACCGTGTGGGTAACAGGCTCAACAGAAGCTCAAATCTCAGCATCATGCAATATACCCATGTAACAAACCTGTACATGTACCCCCTAAATCTAAAATTTTTCTTTTTCTTTTCTTTTCTTTTTTCTTTGGATACAGAGTCTCGCTCTGTCGCCAGGCTGCAGTGCAGTGGTACAATCTCGGCTCGCTGCAAGCTCTGCCTCCCGGGTTCACGCCATTCTCCTGCCTCAGCCTCCCGAGTAGCTGGGACTACAGGCACCCACCACCGTGCCCAGCTAAATTTTTGTATTTTTAGTAGAGACAGGGTTTCATCGTGTTAGCCAGGATGATCTTGATCTCCTGACCTCGTGATCTGCCCACCTTGGCCTCCCAAAGTGCTGAGATTACAGATGTAAGCTACCATGCCCAGCCTAAAATTTTTCTTAAAAACCCACCATCAGATTGACTTCATACCCACTAGGATGGCCAGCGTCAAAGTTGCGTAATAACAAGTGCTGGTGAGCGTGTAGAGAAATTGGAACCCTCCTAGAGTGGTGGTGAGAATGTAAGATGGTGCAGCTGCTGTGGAAAACAGTCAGATGGCTCCTGAAAAATGAGGTTCTTAATAATTTTCAAGGATGTAAAGGGGTCTCAAGACTAAAAATTTGAGACCCACTCCTTAATGGAAATATTTTCTCATATATAACTTGTATTTGTTGAATTCTTTTCAATCCAATTGTTGTATTCAACTAACAGGATTGAGACATTATCTCTCTACAGAGAAGTTGATTTTTGTCTTTATTTTCTCTCTGAAGCCAATGAGAAAGACACATAGAGCCTCCTGTAATAGCCACTGAATTATAAGAGACAAGATAAAACCCAAATGATGACAGCATGAAACAGACAAACTGAACAAACTCGTTTGCTAACATGGAATTAAAGCTACTTATAAGCCGATTTAATGCTCTCCTTTGCCATATTGTATGCTACAATGTCAACTCTGAGACCTCAACTGGCTCTAACTCTATTCAATACTATGTGCTAATGATACATACGGCAGGGGTCTGTTTTTTATAAATAAAGTTTTATGGCAACACAGGTATTCCTGTTCCTTTAAGTATTGTCTATATCTGTTGTCCGCTTCCTCGGCAGAGTTGACCTCTTGCTACAGAGACTGCGTGATCTGCAAAGCCAAGAATACTTAGCATATGGGCCTTTACAGAGAAAGTTTGCCAAATCCTGCTAAGTGATATGAATTGAACGCAGATTTTGCAGAAATTGCAAGGGTAAGCTTGCAGGAAAGAGAAACAAAAAGTAGAAATGGGCACTGGGCCCGGTGGCTCATGCCTGTAATCCTGGGAGGCTGAGACAGGTGGATCATGAGGTTAGGAGATCAAGACCATCCTGGCTAACATGGTAAAACCCCGTCTCTAGTAAAAATACAAAACAATTAGCCAGGCGTGGTGGCAGACACCTGTAGTCCCAGCTACTCAGGAGGCTGAGGCAGACAAATGGTGTGAACCCGGGAGATGCAGCTTGCAGTGACCCAATATTGCACCACTGCACTCCAGCCTGGGCAATAGAGTGAGACTCTATCTCAAAAATAAATAAATAAATAAATAAATAAAAATAAAAAATAAAATGTAGAAATGGGCAGATCTGGGTTCAGGGGGACTTGCAATTCTGGGGTGAAGTCACTGGCCAAAGAGGTTTGCCCAGCTCTGAAGCCACACCAGGTCTGGTTTTGGTATGTCAGAACACAGTCTGCTGCATGGAGCTGAGAGACTGAAAATACAGACAATGGCTCTGCCATGTCTAAATAGAGAACCCTGACCCAAGATCTATAGCAACCAGCCTAGAAATCAATCCACTGCCTGTAGTAACCAGTCCCAAAAGCCAACCTTCTAGCTGCCTGTCATGCTTGTAGTAAGTCAGACCACTGTCTCCAGTAACCATGCAGGAAGCCAAACAATAACCCCTGTAATCATTGGCCCCAAATGACCACGACTTGTTTAATAACTGACAGCGTTCCTAATTTTTGTCCCACTTTTAACTTAGGACCAACAAGAGACTGCCACACATGCACTTGTAACCAATAACATGGAATGTCCTGCCTGCAGTGAGCCTCCTACAGCTCCCTGTGCTAGCCATCTCCAGTCAGGGCACACCTGAAGCCTCCCCTTTTCTCCATTATGAAGCTGTCTCTGCCTGCCTGTGAGTCTCTACCAAACGCTTTTTAGTAGATGAATAGGTGTACGGATGGATGGATGGATGGATGGATGGATGGATGGATGGATGATGGACAGATGAATAGATAATGTATAAGTGGATGGATGATGAATAAACCAGTAGATAGATAAATAGATAATGTATAAATGGATGGATAGATGGGTATATAACAGGTGGACAAATGGATGAATGGATGGATGGATGGATGAACAGATGAATGGACGCGTGGAAATACAATGGGTGGATGGATAAATATATAATGGATGGATGAATGAATGGATGCATGACAGATGGATTGATGGATTGATGGATGGGTGGATTGATAGATGGATATATAATGTATGCATGAATGTATGACTAGATGAAAAAATGGATGGATCAATGGAAACATAGATGGATGATGTGGCTGAACCCCTCACTATGGCAATCTCTGAAGATACAATCTTCATTTCTTCTGATGTTGTTGGTCTTTGTTTGTTTCCACAAAGAAACGCAGCAGGAGCTAGCAATTGGTGCAAAATTCACAACTAGGTCAGCAGCTGAGTGCTATACTTAGATAGCTGAAGGCAACAGAGGGCCAAAATACAAGAGCAAGATCAATTTCACCAAGAGAGAGTCCCAAGAGCCAAGTCTGACATCTCTTTCTGTTACAGAAATTGGTTGGCTTGGTGAAAGTTAGGGAGAAGACCGTCAAGCTACTTATGGATGAGGAATTTCTAGGTCGTCAGATACTGACATGTCCTGGCCCTAAACTCTGATTCTTCCGGCTGGTGAAGACATCCTTAGCATTGGCTCCAGCCCAATGAGAGCTGAACGCAAAGGCAGAAGGGCTGTAGTATCTGTGACAGGAAGAGGCTGAGAACGGTAGCAAAAGACACACAAAACAAATAAAAAGAGGGGAAACTTCCAAGTTTGAGTCATCCACAGAGAAGTGATAAAGCAGATCAACCTAAAAAATAGAAATGCTTCCAAAATTGTTCTTTTTTTTTTTTTTTTCCTTAAAGGAACTGACTGCTTTTTAAAAGACCTAAGAAACTGGGAAACAGACTAGAGTGGAGTTATAAATGGAATCATCAATAGATAGTTCATAAACCAAAGTAGACTACCTATGTTAGGTGTTACAGTTTCTCTCAAACAGCAAGGTACCAGGCAGCTCGCACTTCATCTCAGTATCAGCAGACTCAGTCCACTTTTAGAAGATTACAGTTTGTACAACTTAAAATGTTTGTGACTCTTTACACTCATCTGCAAATACAGGGATAAATTTTGATACCTATAAAAATATTACCAAATTCTGCAACACCCAGCCAAACATCATTGGCTTATATGGAACTACTAGAAATACATAAAATGGCTGTGTACAGTGGCTCACGCCTGTAATCCCAGCACTTTGGGAGTCTGAGGTGGGGGGATCTCGAGATCAGGAGATCAAGACCATCCTGGCTAACACAGTGAAACCCCATCTCTACTAAAATTACAAAAAATTAGCTGGGCATGGTGGCACACGCTGGTAATCCCAGCTATGAGGGAGGCTGAGGCAGGAGAATTGCTTGAACCTAGGAGGTGGAGGGTGCAGTGAGCTGAGATTGTACCTGCACTCCAGCCTGGGTGACAGAGTGAGACTCCATCTCAAAAAAAAATACATAAAATATATGCATATTAATATAATGACTAGATTACTATCTATTATTTTCTAAATCACAAACATAAGAAAATGTATCATTATTTATTATTACCAGGCACTACATGAAACATAGGAAAATGTATTATTATTGATATTAAGTAGTGCTTATCATTGCTTAGTTATTAAATGCCAAACATTATGACAAACTCTTTACATGAAATGTCTTGATTTCACAAAAATCACCTGAGATTCAGGACCAGAATCTAATCCCAGGTCGATTGGATTTTTTGTCTGTTTGGAGACAGAGTCTTGTCCTGTTGCCTAGACTGAAGTGCAGTGGGACAATCACAGCTCACTGTACCCTCAACTTCGTGGGCTCAAGTGATCCTCCCATCTCAGCCTACAAGCAGCTGAGACTACAGGTGCATACCACCATACCAGGCCAATGTTTTATTTTCTAATTTTTTGTGGAGACAGGGTCTCACTGTGCTGCCCTGGCTGGTTTTAGACTTCTGGCCTCGAGAAGTCCTCCTATCTCAGCCTCCCAAAGTGCTGGGATTACAGGCGTGAGCCACCATGCCCAACCTCAATTTGATTTTAAGGCTAATTTGCCTAACATTGACAGTCTATTGGAAACATACACAGAAAATAGGAAAAAGAAGAAGGCCACTTTTAGAACAACAATTACCTTTGAAGAAGAGAGAAGCAACTTGAATGCAAACCTTGATGTTCCACTGGGTACCCCGGTGGGCTGGATGTGTGTTTTGGGAGCAGAAACTGGAGAGGGCTGGATGGATTTTCAGAATCAGTGAAGGAAGAGCAAGAAGGAAACTCCAGGGAGCCAAAGAGGGGTGAAAAACAGGATAACGCATTGTAAAGTTATTCTCTGCTTTCTCCCTCACCACTGTATTTTGCTGTGTCTGTTATGCTACCATGGGAAGGTTTCATCAGTGTAGCATGTTTGCTTGAAAGTAGCAGAAGAGGTTAGCTTTCATTACAGATTCTAGGGTGTGTATGGAAGCAGAAATCCAGAGTACAGGGCTTCTGTAAAAAGGTAATGTGACTTCTAGCCCCCAGGGAAGTCACAGAAATTGGGAAACAGATTTGAATTTTCATGAGAAGTAAAAATAGGAGCTTGAGACAATTTCATCTCCACCTCAGGGTGCCATGGGCCCCAGCCAACACTGGCACACAAATGTTCCTGTATGAACATGCACATACACAAACACACAATTTTCTATACAGCCTTGTCCAGCATCGCAATTTAGACACAAAGTGTGCCTAAATTAATTACACGGGGACAAAGTATTAGTGTAAGGGCCAGACCTGGAATTTTTAGAATTCTGGTTGTTTTTCCATGAGGCCATCCATGTTCCATCTATGTATTCATCCCTCCATTAATTCACCTAACATCTATCTGTGCATCCATCATCCATCATCCATCCATCCATCCATCCATCCATCCATCCATCCATCCATCCATCCACCTTCTGTCATCCATTCCATCCATTCATCCATCTGTCATCCTTTTATTTTAATTAATTAATTAACTTTGAGACCAAGTCTCACTCTGTCACCCAGGTTGGAGTGCAGTGGCATGATTTCAGCTCACTGCAACCTGCACCTCTCATGTTTAAGCGATTCTCCTGCCTCTGCTTCCTGAGTAGCTGGAATTACAGGCGTGTGCCACTATGCCCCACTAATTTTTGTATTTTTAGTACAGACAGGCTTTCACCATGTTGGCCAGCCTGGTCTCGAACTCCTGACCTCAGGTGATCTGCCCACCTTGGCCTCCTAAAGTGCTGGGATTACTGGCGTGAGCCACCATGCCTGGCTTCTGTCATCCTTTTATGTATACATCTATAAATCCATCCGTTTATTAGCTATTCACTCATCTATCCTAGATCCATCAATTCATTATCTATTTATCTATCTATCCAACCATCCATCACCCATCTATCCATTCACCTGTTAGCTATGATCCATTCATCCATACTTTGTATATCCATCTACCCATCCATCCATCCATCTGTCCATCCATCCATCCATCCATCCATCCATCCATCCATCCATCCATCCATCATCTTTCATCCATCTGTCTACCATGCATGCATCCATCATCGATTTATTCATCATAGTCGTTGGTGATGGTTCTAAACAACAAAACCCTTGATAATCTAAATAGTAAATGGTCCTCTCCTTGATAAAGCACATCAGGCTGGAACCTGGACACAGGAAAGATTCATAAGAATGAGGCCACATTGGCTGGGCACAGTGGCTCATACTGGTAATCCCAGTACTTTGAGAGGCAGAGGTGGGCAGATCACAAGATCAGGGGTTTGAGATCATGCTGGCCAACAGGGTGAAACCCTGTCTCTACTAAAAATACAAAAATTAACTTGACCTGGTGACACATGCCTGTAGTCCCAGCTACACAGGAGGCTGAGGCGGGAGAATCATTTGAACCTGAGAGGCAGCCACTGCAGTGAGCTAAGATCGTGGCACTGCACTGCAGCCTGGTGACAGAGTGAGACTCCATTTCAGAAGAAAAAAAAAAAAAAAAAAGAATGAGGCCGCATTGGAGCAACTATGGACACAGGCAAAGCCCCGCCCAGGGAAGTATAGTATTAAAAGTTCCCTAAAACAATTGAAACTAGAATTACCATCTAATCCAGCAATTCTGCTTTGGGGTATATACCCACAAATACTGACAGCAAGATCTCAAAGAGATATTTGTATGTGTTCATAGCAGCATTACTCACAATAGTCAAAAGATGGAAGTATCCCAAATGTCCATAGATGAATAAATAAGTAAAATGTAGAATATGAATGCAATGAAATATTATTCAGCCTTCAAGGGAGAAAATTCTGACATATACTACAATACAGATAAATTTTGAGGACATTATTCTAAGTGAAACAAGCCCATCATGAAAAGACAGATAATATATGATTTCACTTACATGAAGTCCCTTGAGGAATCAAATACTTGGAGACAGAGTGTAGAATGGTTGTTGTCAGGGCTGGTGGGGAGGGAAAATGAAAAAATATTACTTAATAGGGAGACACTTTTTGTTTGGGGTGAAGAAAGTGTTCTGGAAATAGATCATGGTGATAGTTGCACAACAATGTAAATGCACTTAATACTACCAAATTGTACAGTTAAAAATAATTTAGTTGGAAAATTTTATGTGATGTACATTTTACCACAGTTTTTTAAAGTTTAGCCTGAGGCATCAAATAGCAAGGATCTTGGGGGAAAGAGTGGAGGGACATACAAACCTACCTGAGGCACAATCACATAAGCAAGATGGAAAAGCAGAAAAAAGAACAATAGGAAAAGATGACTTTTCTGCTGACCTACATGAGCCACCAAACTGGATTTTTGATGTTACACGTTGCTCAGATCACTGTGGGTCTTAGAAACTGAGATGAAAAGTCAAGAGTCAGCTTTGCACAGAGGAGACCATCAGGACAGAGAACCAGAAATCTGTTATGCTGATCACCAGCCTCCCATGTCTCCCCATCCCCTGATGGTGCTAAAGGCTTCCAAAGCCTTGGTTTAGAAATGGAACCATTCTCATTTCTATTCAGCGACCTGGAGGGATAAAAACTTGCTTTCCCATTTAGGCAAAAGGGACTCAATTTTGATTTTCTGAAACAGGCAGAATACGTAGAATGGTTGATGGATTGATTGATGGATATATGGATAAATAGATGATGGACAGATGAATGAGTGGATGGCTGGATGGATGGATGAGTAAACGGACAGGTGGGTGGATGAGTGGGGTGGGTAGATGACTGGCTGGATGGATGGATAGCTGGCTGGCTAGAAGAATGGCTGGATGGATGGATGAATGGATGAATGGAAGGATGAATAGAAGGATGGATGTGTGGATGGATGAATGAATGATGGATAAATGAAAGGATGAATGGAATGGTGAAAGAGTGGATGGGTGGAGGAGTGAGTGGGTGAGTAGTGTGGGTGTGTGGATACATGGACAGAATAATGAATAGCTGGATGGCTGGTGGATGTGTGGGTGGCTGAGTAGCATGGGTTGGTGAATGGATGGATGGGTGGATGGAATGGTGAATTAATAAGTGGTAGATGGATGGGTGGATGGATGAAATGATGAATGGATGGGTGAGTGGATGGGTGGCTGGCTGGATGGGTAGATGAGTGCACAGAAAGAATCATGAATGGATGGATGGATAGGTGGGAGGGTGAGTGGCATGGATGTGTGGATGGAGAATAAAATGATAGACAGATGGGTGAGTGGATGGGTAAATGGGTGCATGGGTGGGTGGATAGCTGGCATGATGGTTGTGTGGCTGGTTGGCTGACTGGCTGGCTGGATATATGGATGAGTGGATGAGTCGGTGGATGGATGAATAGAAGGATGGATGGTTAGATGGAATAATAGTTAGATTAAATAATGGTTGGGTGACTGCCTGGATGGATGGATGGATGAGTGGATGTATGGAATGATGTATGGATGGATGAATGGGAGAATGGATAGGTAAATGGATAGGTGGGTGGATGGATGGAGAGAGGGATAGCTGAGCATATGGATGGATGAATGGATGGATGGGTGAATGAATGGATAGATGGGAGGGTGGATGGATGCATGGATTGGTGGGTGGATGGAGGGAGGCAGGGGCAGGTGGGCGTATGAGTAAATGGATGGGTAGATGGATGGATGAATGGGGATAGGTGGCATGTGTGTGGAT
Organism: Macaca thibetana thibetana; assembly: GCF_024542745.1. Lineage (NCBI taxonomy): Eukaryota > Metazoa > Chordata > Mammalia > Primates > Cercopithecidae > Macaca > Macaca thibetana. The sequence goes on along the minus strand of NC_065599.1, from coordinate 9,965,695 downwards.
GGATGGATGGATGGATGGTTGGATGGATGGATGGATGGATGGATGGATGGATGGATGGATGGATGGATGGATGGATGGATGGATGGATGGATGGATGGATGGATGGATGGGAAGGTGGTCGGATGAATGGATTGGTGGGTGGATAGATGGATGAATGAATAGATGGATGGATGGATGGAAAGACAGATGGAAGGATTGTTGGAAACAGGCCCCCAGATCTGGCCATAGACAGGCCCCAAAACTGGCCATAAACAAAATCTGTGCAGCACTGTGACATGCTTGTGATGGCTATGATGCCCACACTGAAGGTTGTTGGTTTACTGGAATGAGGGCAAGAGACATCTGGCCCACCCAGGGCGGAAAACTGCTTAAACACGTTCCTGAATCATGAACAACAGCATGAATATGTGCCTTAAGGACATGTTCCTGCTGCAGATAACTAGCCAGAGCCCATCCCTTTGTTTCCCGTTTTAGTTAATCTATAATCTATAGAAGCAATGCTTATCACTGGCTTGCTGTCAATAAATATGTGGGTAAAACTTTGTTCATAGCTCTCAGTGCTGAAGGCTGTCAGCCCCCTGATTCCCACTCCACACTCTATATTTCTGTGTTTATGTCTTTAATTCTTCTAACACCACTGGGTTAGGGTCCCCACGACCAAGCTGGACTTGGCAATGGATGAAAGAATATATGGGTGGATGCATGGAAGTTATAGTTGTGTGTGTGTATGTATGTATATGCACGTGTACATCTATATTTATAAAACAATGACAATGTGAGAACTAAAATTTACAGGAAATCTAAAATTCCTCCTCTTTTCCCTCATTTTTACTCCTTCTTTTCCTTAGCATTTGCCAGAACTGTAACAAAACTGAACACATTAGGTTTGGCCTCTCTTTTCTTTTCTTTTTTTGAGATAGAGTCTCTGTCTGTCGCCCAGGCTGGACTGCAATGGTGCGATCTTGGCTCACTGCAACCTCCACCTCCTGGGTTCAAACAATTCTGCCTTAGCCTCCAAAGTAGCTCAGACTACAGGCAACTGCCAACACACCTGGCTAAATTTTGTATTTTTAAAATAGAGGCAGGGTTTTACCATATTGCAGGCTGGTCTCAAACCCCTGACCTCATGATTTGCCTGCTTCAGCCTCCCAAAGGGTGGGATTACAGGCAAGAGCCACCGTGCCTAGCCGGTTTGACTTCTTTTCATTGTGTCTCATTTGTTTTTTTTTAGGAGTTTCACTCTTGTTGCCCAGACTGGAGTGCAGTGGCCTGATCTTGGCTCACTGCAAACTGCCTCCCGGATTCAAGCGACTCTCCGCCTTAGCCTCCCCAGTAGCTGGAATTACAGGCATCCACTACCAGGCCCAGCTAATTTTGTGTTTTTAGTAGAGATGGGGTTTCTCCATATTGGTCAGGCTGGTCTTGAACTCCCGACCTCACGTGATCTGCCCACCTCAGCCTCCCAAAGTGCTGGGATTACAGGTGTGAGCCACCATGTCCAGTACATTGTGTCTCATTTCTAAGTGACAAACAGAAAACACGACAAAACTCCCAAACATTAGTAAGAGAATGTCAAGACAACGGAGTGGACTCACCAGTACCTTGCATGACTGGCCCCAGGGAATTCTGAGCTGACACTGCAAAGGCTTCTTCCAAGCTCCACATCAGACTCTCTCTCCACTTAGCAGCATTTAACACACAAACTGAGAGGATTCCATGCCATTAGTCTCTTAGCTGCACAAGCCCAGAGTGGCTGAGTTCCTAACTGAAGAAGCTGGCATTTGTTTCCATAACTGGCATTTGTCTCCATGTTCTTTTCCAAAATAGATCATGTCTTTAGGATAAAAGGCTTGCAGGAAATAGTGAGAGAGGATCTCCATAGCAGAAGCTGTATCCTCCAAACCGTTCTGCTGTCTCCTCAATGAGTCTATGTGCTCGGCAGGTACCTGGGCTGTTCCTTTCAAGAGTTCTGTAATGCACCCTTGCAGAGAGCACCTAAAGGCCCAAGTCTGCATTTTGTACTACTGCAACTTGTCCTTGTAGGAAGGTCACATTGTAACCCATTACCTCCATTTTCCTAAGAGAAAGAGAATGAGAATTTGTTTGTTTGTTTGTTTGTTTGTTTATAACAGGGTCTTGCTTTATTGCCCAGGCTGGAGTGCAGTGGTGCAATCTTGGCTCACTGCCACCTCCTCCTCCTCGGTTCAAGCACTTCTGCAATTCTCCTGCCTCACTTTCCTGAAGAGCTGGGACTATAGGCGCACACCACCACACCTGGCTAATTTTTGTATTTTCATTATAGACGGGGTTTCACCATATTGGACAGGCTGGTCTCGACCACCTGCCTTGGCCTCCCAAGGTGCTGGGATTACAGGCATGAGCTTCCACGCCCAACCCCAAGAATGAGTTTCTGAAATTACTTTTTCCTCTTTTCTCCTTTTCCCCTCTTTGCCACTTCCTACTTATCTCTTTAGAAATGCAATCATAACCTTTTACCTTCTCTTCACCAGAAACACCTTATATGGCATGCTTATCTACTGTGTGCTTACTTAAACGCTCCAGAGCTCCTCTTCCACCAGGAGAGTGCCTCGAGTGATCACAGTAGACTTGAAGCAGAAGATGTAAAAGGAAAAACAAGTTTTCTCTACTGGGCTGATTCACTTCATGGCCCAGTGATAAGCAGGGCTCTGTCAGGGTTTTGATAGCACTATCAGCAGAGCCAGGCATGGCCCAGAAGGAATGGGCTTCAGGAGCAGGGACCAGAAAAACAAGTTCTTATCAGTTTCCGCCTGTGGAATTGTCTCCCCATACCATTATTCTTTATTCTGCTCTCATAACTGTAACTATTTCTGCAAGTTTGTAAGAATTTTGTGAGTTCCTGTTTTCCAATCTGTGTAGTAGGGTGAAGGTCACAAGATATGCCTAAATTGTAACATCTTTCACCTTTTGACAAACTGTCTTTGTTCTGCTTTTATAAGCTTGCTTGCCCACCCTGCATGTTTCATGCCACTAGTTGGCCAACATCTTTTGGTTGCATGTGTAAAAGTCAAGCCCTGTCTTTGTTTGGGGCTCTGCCTTTGTATGTTAATCTGCTGAGTCAGGGCACACCCAATAAAATCCTCCTGTTCCACCAATTGGTCTCTCTAGTCCCTTAATTCCCGCAACAGACTTACAATCAAAAGTATGCCTAGGAAACCTTCTCCCACTTAGAGAGTACTGAGGCAACAGCTAGTTTACAACCTTTTCTCCCACTTAGAGAGTACTGAGGCAACAGCTAGTTTACAACCTATCTCCGTCTGAGTGCACCAGCTCAACCACCCTGTAGATAAGTGAGTTACACAGACTCCCACCTGCTTGCCCCTTCCCCTTCATTCCATTCATGCCAAGTTCCCCTTTCCCCATTTAAAAGCCCCTACTTTCTGTGCCAGAAGCAAAGCAGTAACCTTAGGGTAGGAAGCCTGTTCTTCTTCCCCTAAGCTAGCTTTTGAATAAAAAGTCGCTTTTTTATCAAACCTCACTCTTGTTAATTGTACTCTGTGAGCAGTGAGTGACTGAACATGAAGTTCACAGGGACTAATGTCTCTATGGGACTAGGAATTCCTTAAATGGGAAAATAACTTGAGTCCATTCAGCTGGACTTCAACCCAGAATTCACCCAAAATAAGTCCAGAAACCTGACCACACTCAATATATCCAATGCAGGGAATCATGATGACATTTCCAAGGCTGTGTAAAGTTTTGTGGTATTTTTTTTTTTTTTGAGATGGAGTCTCACTGTGTTGCCCAGGCTGGAGTGCAGTGGCAAGATCTCAGCTCACTGCAACCTCTGCCTCCTAGGTTCAAGCAATTCTCTGCCTCGGCCTCCCAAGTAGCTGGGATTACAGGCATGCCAGTCACCATGCCCGGCTATTTTTTATTTTTATTTTAAGTAGAAACAGGGTTTCACCATTTTGGCCAGGCTGATCTTGAACTTCTGACCTCATGATCCACCTACCTTGGCCTCCCAAAGTGCTGGGATTACAGACATGAGCCACCATGCCCGGCCAAATTTTTGTGCTTCTTATCTTGAAGTCATTAATTCCCACCAACCAGGTTACATTAAAAATCAATAGGGACTGGGTGTGGTGGCTCACACCTGTAATCCCAGCACTTTAGGAGACGAGGTAGGCAGATAACTTGGGGTCAGGAGTTCGAGACCAGCCTGGTGAACATGGCAAAATCCTGTCTCTACCAAAAAATACAAAAATTAGTCAGGCATGGTGGCAGGCATCTGTAATCCCAGCTACTCTGGAGGCTGAGGCAGGAGAATTGCTTGAACCTGGGAGGTGGAGGTTGCAGTGAGCCAAGATTGTGCCATTGCACTCCAGCCTGGGTGACAAGTGAGACTCTGTCTTAAAAAAAAAAAAATTAATAAGGCTGTTTGTGGTGAATCATGCCTGTAATCTCAGCACTTTGGGAGGCTGTGGTGGCTGGATCACCTGAGATCAGGAGTTTGAGACCAGCCTGGTGAAATCCCATCTGTACTAAAAATATAAAAATTAACTAGGCATGGTGGCACACACCTGTAATCCCAGCTACTCGGGAGGCTGAGGCAGGAGAATCACTTGAACCTGGGAGGTGGATGTTGCAGTGAACTGAGAGCATGTCAATGGACTCCAGTCTAGGTAACAGAGAAAGACTCTGTTTCAAGAAATAAAAATAAAAATAAAATAAATAAATAAAAATTAATAGGCTGGGTGCAGTGACTCACGCCTGCAATCCCCGCACTTTGGGAGACCAAAGCAGATAGATAACTTGAGGCCAGGAGTTTGAGATCAGCCTGGGCAACATGGAAACCTGGTCTCTAAGATAAAATCCCAGCTACTCAGGAGGCTGAGGTGGGAGAATCACTGGAACCCCAGAGGCAAAGGTTGCCATGAGCTGAGATTGCACACTGCACTCCAGTCTGGACAATAGAGCAAGACTCTGTGGCAAAAAAATCGATAGTATTATATCCTTCTTTGTTTTTCTCAATGTTTCCCCAAAACTCTCAGGCAAATACCCCAGTGGATTTAGCTGAAAGTCAGAAAATAAAAGCATGTAGTTCTTTCTGACGATATTAGTGAGTTTGTCTTTGGGATAAACAGAGTGAAATGCTTTAAAATTACTAAGCACCAGAAAAGTATGCTAATCATGAATCAGCAAGAAAATCATGCTTCTCATGCATTTGCATGTCAAGGTCGATTTATTATACTTGGCAACAAGATGAGAAGAAAATAAATAGGCTATTATTTATATAACCATCATCATTTTTTCCCAAAGGATCTATTATTAGTAATATTTAGAGTCCTATAATGCATAGGTGAGTTTGTCTTTCAAAAAGAAAGAAGGGAGGGAAGGACTTGTAGGGGGGAAGTACCCCCCATTTATTAAGAAATAAGTAGGTTATTAAGAAAATAAATAGCTTATATTTATATAACCATCATCATTTTTTTCCCTCAGAATATTGTTAGTTGTATTCAGAGTCCTATCATACAGAGGTGAATTTGTGTTTCAAAAAGAAAGAAGGCACGGAGGAAAAGGGGGGAACTACCATTTATTAAGAAGCTTGTCTACATTAGGCAATAGGTAAGCTTTCCCCAAATTCCAAAATGAAATCCAGTTAGTTTCATAATGCTGCTGTAAAAAAAAATCACCACAAACATATGTGCCTAATACTAACAAATGTATTACACTTTTGGAGGTCAGAAGCCCTACATGAGGCTCATGGAGATAAAATTAAGGTGTTGACTGGGTACAGTGGCTCACACCTGTAATCGCAGCACCGAGGCTGAAGCAGGAGGACTGCTTGAGGCCAGGAGTTCAACACCAGCCTGGACACTATAGCAAGACTGCCTGTCTACAAAAGGTGCCAAATACTGGCCAAGTATGGTGGTGCCTGCCTGTAGTCCCAGCTACTTGGGAGGGTGAGGTGGAAGGATCACTTGAGCCCAGGAACTCAAGGCTGCAGTGAGCCGTGATTGTAGCACTGCACTCCAGCCTGGGTGACAGAGAAAGATTCTGTCTCTTATGAAACCCAGCAGCGCTGGTTCTTCCTGGAGGCTGTGGAGAGGATCTCTTTCCTTGCCTTTTTTTAGCTTCCAGCGTTTCCAAGCTCATGGCTCTCCCTCACTCCCATCTCAGCTTCCCTTTTCATGTCTCCTTCTCCAATTTGGACCCTCCTGCCTCCCTCTTAGAAGGAGCCTGTGACGGCATTTAGGGCCAACGTGGATCATCCAGGGGCATCTCCCATCTCAAGATCCTTAACCTCATCACACCTGCAAGGTCCCCCTGACCGTGCAAGATCAGCTGTTCGCAAGTTCCAAGGATGCAGATGTGGACATCTTTGGGGAACCATTATTCTGCCTATCACAGTAGCCTATATGCTTTTTCCCCTAAAACTCTCTGAAGTAACCACTGTTACCTCATTTATCAGGCAAAAATTCTGAGACCCAGCCAAGTGAATTACTGTGGATAATACCATGTCAACTAGAAAGCGGCCCCAGGTAGTCAGACCATACCTTTTTTCTTTTTCCTTCAACTTTTTATTAAGTCCAGGGGTATCAGTGCAGGCTGTGCACATTGTTTCATGGGCAAATGTGTGATTTTTTCACTTTTTAATACTCACCATTCCAACTGGCATGAGATGGCAACTAATTACGGTTTTCCTGTACATTTCATTACCCAGGTACCAAGCCTGGCATCCATTAGCATTCTTCCTGATGCTCTCCCTCCCCCTGCCCCCTTACAACAGGCCCCAGAGTGTGCTGTTTCCCACAATGTGTCCATGTGCTCTCATCATTCAGCTCCCAATTATAAGTGAGAACATGCAGTGTTTGGTTTTCTGTTCCTGTGTTAGTTTTCTGAGGATAACAGCTTCCAGCTTCATCCATGTTCCTGCAAAGGACATAATCTCACTCCTTTTTATGGCTGCATAGTGTTCCATGGTGTCTATGGACCACATTTTCTCTTTCCAATCTACCACTGATGGTTATTTGGGTTGATCCTATGTTGTTGCTATTGTGAATGATGCTGCAATGAACATAACATGTCTATGTATCTTTATAATAATTTATAGTCCTTTGGGTATATACCTACCAATGGGATTGGTGGGTTGAATGATACTTTTGCTTCTAGAGCTTTGAGAAATCACCACATAGTCCCACAAAGGTTGAACTAATTTACACTCCCACCAATAGTGTAAAAGCCTGCCTTTTTCTCTGCAACTTTACCAGCTCTTGTTGGTTTTTGACTTTTTAATAATTGCCATTCTGACTGGCATGAGATGGTCTCTCATTCTTGTTTTGACTGGCATTCCTCTAATCAGACCATATCTTATCTTATTGTAAGTCCATCTTTTTGTTACAATGAGCCACTTCCCAAAGTTCCTTCCAAAGATATCCAATTTTATGTCAGATATGGGGTATTAAGTCCCATCTTTATCATCATCCACCTTCAAGTATAACTTGAACCCATGAAGACGTATTGACTGAGCATCTGTGCTGGGTCACACTAACCACCCTCAGAGAACTAGTCAAACAGAGCAATATCCTGCCACATGTAATCAAATAGCAAATATATTCACTGAAGATATGGTGAATGAAAAAAAAATGAGCCTGGGCAACATAGTGAGATCCTACCTCTGCCAAAAAAAGCAAATTTTAATTAGCTGGGCATAGTGCCGCCCACCTGTGGTCCCAGCTATTTGGGAGGCTGAGGCAGGAGAATCTCTTGAGCCCAGGATTTCAAGGCTGCAGTGAGCTATGATCACACCACCGCACTCCAGCCTGGGCAACAGAGTGAGACTCCATATTTGTTAAACACACACACACACACACACACACACACACAGACACACACACAGACACACAAAATGTCAGTTAGACAGGATGGATAAGTTCAAGAGATCTATTTTACAGCATGATGACCACAGTAAATAACGATATATTGTATTGTTGGTGAACGGTGAAGACATTCACTATTAAATGAAAATTACTAAGAGAGTAGATTTTTTTAAAGTGTTCTCACCATGAAAACATAACTGTGTTAGGGAATGTTAATTAGCTCAATTTAGCCATTCCACAGTGGATACATGTGTCACAACATAATAAATAAATATAATATTTGATTTGCCAATTAAAAAAAGAATATGCTGGCTGGAAGCAGTGGCTCACTCCTGTAATCCCAGCACTTTGTGAGGCTGAGGCAGGTGGATTGTCTGAGCTCAGGAGTTTGAGACCAACGTGGGCAACATGGTGAAACTCTGTCTCTACTAAAATACAAAACATTAGCCGGGCATGGTGGCATGTGCCTGTAGTCCCAGCTACTCGTGACGATGAGGCAGAAATGCTTGAATGCTTGAGGCAGAGGTTGCAGTGAGCCAAGTTCTCACCACTGCACTCTAGCCTGGGCAACAGAGTGAGACTCTGTCTCAAAAAAAAAAAAAAAAGTCAATATAAATGTGTTTTAAAGTAAAAAGATAAAAAAGAATATAGAGAAAAAAAGAGTATGGAAATATTGAAAAGAATAAACAAATTGATGTATTTAGGCAAAATAATTGAAACAAATAATTAACAAGCCAGGCACTAGTCCCAACTATTCAGGAGACTGAGGCAGGAGGATCTTTGACCCCAGGAGTCTGAGCTCATCCTGGGCAACATAGTAAGACCCATCTCCAAAAAAGAAAAAGGTGAAGAGTTTACAATTCCTACATCTACATTGTTTTGGTTTTGTGTTGTTTGAGATAGAGTTTTGCTCTGTTACCCAGGCTGGAGTGCAATGGCGCAGTCAGCTCACTTCATCCTCCACCTCCAAAGTTCAAGTGATTCTTCTACTTCAGCCTCCCAAGTAGCTGGGACTACAGATGTCTGCCACCATACCTGGGTAATTTTTGTATTTTTAGTAGAGGTGGGATTTCACCATGTTGACCAGGATGGTCTCAAACTCCTGACTTCAAGTGATCCACTTTCCTCAGCCTCCTAAACTGCTGGGATTACAGGCATAAGCCACTGCTCCTGGTCCAACAATTCCTTTCCCTACATTGTTGAATGGGTCAATGACAGGGAAACCAGCTGTAGCCCAATTCAAGATTAGATTGCTCACATTGGGAGGCATCATTCCAATTTGTGACTTAGCATAATCAATAGACTTACATTTCTATAAGTGGGAAGTTCAGAATGGGTGTTACAGGCTGTATTAGTCTGTTCTCACGTTTCTATAAAGAACTACCTGAGACTGAGTAATTTATAAAGAAGAGAGGTTAAATGATTCACGGTTCCGCAGGCTGTACAGGAGGCATGACTGGAGAGGCCTCAGGAAACACAATCACGGCAGAAGGCGAAGAGGAAGGAGGCCCATTCCATATGGCTGAAGAAGGAAGAAGAGAGCAAAGGTGGAGGTGCTACACACTTTTAAACAACCAAATCTTGTGAGAACTCGCTCACTATCATGAGAACAGCAAGGGGGGAGTCTGCTCTTCTGATTCAACCACCTCCCACCAGGCCCCTCCTCCAACATCACGGATTACCATTCAACGGGAGACATGGGTGGCAATATGGTTTGGCTGCGTCTCCACCCAAATCTCATCTTGAACTGTGGTTCCCATGATCCCCAGGTGTCATGGGAGGGAGCCAGTGGGATTGAATCACCGGGACAGTTACCTCTATGCTATTCTTGTGATAGTGAGTGACTTCTCATGCGATCTGATGGTTTTATAAGGGACTTTCCCCCGCTTCACTTTGCACTTCTCCTGGCTGTCACTACGTGAAGGATGTGTTTGCTTCTCCTTCCACCATGATTGTAAGTTTCCTGAAACCCCCAGCCATGATGAACTGTGAGTCAATTAAACATCTTCCCTTTATAAATTACCCAGTCTTGGGTATGTCTTTTTAGCAGTGTGAGAAGGAACTGATACAGGTGGGGACAAAACTTCATATCACATCATAGGCTAAAACCAAGATGTTGGCAAAAGTGGTTCTTTCTGGAGTCTCGAGGGGTAAAATTAATTTCCTTAGCTTTCCCATATTCTGGAAACTACCCACGTTCCTTGGCTCATGGCCCCTTCCTTTATCTCCAAAGCACATCATTCCACCTCTGCTTCCATCCTCAAGTCTTCGTCTCTGACTCTGACCTCCTACTTCCCTCTTATAAGGACGCCTGTGATGACACTGGACACATGTGGATCATTTATGATCATCCCCTAATCTCAAGATCCTTAACTTCATCACATCTGCAAAGTCCCTTTGACAATGTAAGGCAACGTAGCCACTGGTTCCAGGGATTAGGGTACAGATGACCTTTAGTAACATTATTCTGCCAACATCACCAAGCTTCTGTGTGGAAGTCCTCTCTCTGTGGGGTTAAGGCTTCTAGCCTTTGGTCAAGGACCACAAAATGCCTCTTACTTCCCATGAACAGGATGTTTGCATCAGCAATGATGACACAGAGTCTGTCTCACTGCTTCTGAAATCTCCATTGGGCAATTCCAAGCTCTCAGAAATTCTTGCTTCTTTGTATTTATTTATATATATTTTTGAGATGGAGTCTCACTCTGTTGCCCAGGCTGGAGTGCAGTGGCTCGATCTCGGCTCACTGCATGCTCCACCTCCCTGCCTCAGCCTCTGAGTAGCTGGGACTACAGGCGCCCGCCGCCATGACCGGCTAATTTTTTCGTATTTTTAATAGAGACGGGGTTTCACTGTGTTAGCCAGGATGGTCTCGATCTCCTGACCTCATGATCCTCCTGCCTCAGCCTCCTAAAGTGCTGGGATTACAGGCGTGAGCCACTGTGCCCAGCCAATTCTTGCTTCTTTTTAACCTAGCAAACTCAGCTATTGAGTTTGCTCAACAACATAGAAATGAAATCAATCGACCTGGGTTGTTTAATTATTTAATTGAATTTTAAAGTGGATAAGATACCTTTTTGGAGGGTGGGGGACAATGTCTTGCTCTGTCACCCAGGCTGGAGTGCAGTGGTGTGATCATAGCTCACTGCAACCGTGACTTCCTGAGATCCTTCCACCTTAGCCTCCCAACTAGCTGGGACCACAGGCACGCACTGCCATGCCGTGCTAATTTTTGTATTTTTTGTATACACAGAGTTTTACCATGTTGCCCAGGCTGTCTCAGACTCCTGAGCTCAAGCAAGCCACCCACCTCAGTTTCCCAAAGTGCTGGGATTACAGGCATGAGCCACCAAGCCCAGCCAAGAAAACTTTCGAATATTCATTTACACATGGAATGCTGTCAGAGTCTAAATTTTAAAATTAAATTTAAAGTTGCCATCTAAGATGTTACTAAAAGTTAAAAAAAATAACATGCTGGCAAAGCTGCAGAGAAAAGAGGACATTTATAGACTGTTGGTGGCAGTGTAAATTAGTTCAGCCACTGTGGAAAACAGTCTGGAGTTTTCCCAAAGGACTTAAAACACAACCACCCTTTGACCCCACAATCTCACTACTGGGTATATATGCAAAGGAATAGAAATCATTCTTCCATAAAGATACATGCACATGCATGTTCATTGCAGCACTATTCATAATAGCAGACATGAAATCAACCAAAATGCCCATAAGTGACAGATTGGATAAAGGAAACATGGCACATACACACTATGGAATACTATGCAGACATGAAAAAGAAGGAAATCATATCCTTTGCTGCAACATGGATGCAGCTGGAGGCCATATCCTAAGCAAATTCAGGTAGGATCTGAATACCAAATACTACATGTTCTCACTTCTAACTGGGAGCTAAACATTGAGTTCACGTGGACACAAAGAAGACTGCAATAGACACCAGGGCCTACTTGAGGGTGGAGAGTAGGAGGAGAATGAAGACTGAAAAACTACCTATCCAGTATTATGCTGATGACCTGGGCAATAAAATTAACTGTACACCAAAGCCCCACAACATGCAATTTACCCACGCAACAAACCTGCACATGTACCCCTTGAACCTGAAATAAAAGTTAGAAAGAGAAGAAAAGGATACTTCTTCTTCAATTTAATTTTATTTACTTATTTATTTATTTTAGATACAGGGTCTCCACTCTGTCACCCAAGCTGGAATGCAGTGGTGCAATCACATTTCACTGAAGTCTTGAACTCCTAGGCTAAAGTTTTCTCCCACCTCAGCCTCCCGAGTAGCTAGGACCACAGGCACATACCACCATGACCAGCCAATTTTAAATTTTATGTAGAGACAGGGATCTTACTGTGTTGCCCAGAATGGTCTCAAACTTCTAGCTTCATGCTATCCTCCTACCTCAGCCTCTAAAATGCTGGGATTACAGATGGAAGCCACCATGATTGGCCTCTAATTTTTTTTTTTTTTTTTTTTTTTTTTTGAGATGGAGTCTTGCTCTGTCACCCAGACTGGAGTGCAGTGATGTGTGATCTTGGCTCACTGCAACCTCCACCTCCCAGGTTCAAGCAATTCCTCTGCCTCAGCCTCCTAAATAGCTGGGATTATAGGCACACACCACCACACTTGGCTAATTTTTTTGTATTTTTAGTAGAGATGGGGTTTCACCATGTTGGCCACACTGGTCTCAAACTTGTGACTTAAGGTAATTTGCCCACCTTCGCCTCCCGAAGTGCTGGGATTATAGGTGTGAGCCACCACACCCAGCAAACTGGCCTCTAATTTTAAATGTAGTTTTTAATCTTGTCAAAGTGATCGACGTATAAAGCTCAAAAGATGAAGCAGGACCTCAAGTTTATGTCTTGCCCTCAATGTTCACTCCTATTTTTTTTTACTGGGATCTACTTTATATTTTAAAATAACATATTTGTCCAGAAATCTCTTGTGTTTCTTTAGATGATATCTATTAACTTTCTGTTTGGAGGATGATGGCTTTTGGTTTTTTGCCCAATCACTACTCCTCAAGTGCCTACACACACACGCGCGCGCGCTCACGCACACACACATACTCTTCCTTTCTATTCAGCTTCCTGATATGGCAGCATCAGTAACGTTTACTAAATGAATACCCAAGCTTACATGATGTGAATTCTCTAAGTACTGAGATGTGCCTAACTTCCCTTCCCTGTATACATTCTTGAATTTCCTGAGCTTGCTTCCTGTTCAAGGCTTGCCTTTTAAAATTCTTTTCACAGACTTAGTATGAGACTGAAAATCCCTTCCAAATATCGTTAATGCCTAAGGTAGTCACATTGTGATGGTGAACACAGCCTCCTGGGATCCTACAATTTCTTTCTCCAGCCTGGACTCAAGGCTTTTTAAGACACCCCCAGAGCTGTTGTCCCCAGGACATCCCGTTTCCAAACGCCTGGGTTTGTGGCCTGGATTGCTTCTTTTGGTGTCTTGATGAGCTAAGTCTGCCTCTCTGCAGCTCAGTTTCCATGACTTGTGGGAAAATGAGAATAATAATAGTCACGTGCATTCAATGTGATCGTGGTTGTAAAATGTTAAGGCCAGCTCCCTACTCACTGTGTGCAGGATGGTATTTTTGTGGTCATCCAGAAAATTCCCCCAAATTTCTTCATGTTAGCTGTGTCAGTTCCTGAATTCCATGTCTCCCTCATGCTCAAATTACCCTCATTTCCTCAAATCCAGTTTTCAAAGATATTACCAGCAGGAGTGCATGGGGGTTACCGTTATGAGGCATTCTGCAGCTACATGAGCTCCAGGCTTCACCTTCAGCCCCTCATATGGTATGGCTGGGTTGTGTATGCAATCCTAGACACTTCCCCACAAAACGGTGAAGACATCACTGTTGAGTTTCCAGTGCTACTGAGCCTAAGGCAACATCCAATCCCCTTTTTATTTCTCCACCCTTTGCATCTATTTTTCTCATTTTCTCTCTCTCTTTTTTGTTTGTTTGTTTGTTTGTTTTATGGAGTCTTGCTCTGTTGGCCAGGCTGGAGTGCAGTTGCATGATCACAGCTCACTGCAACCTCTGCCTCCTGGGTTCAGGTGGTTTTCCTGCCTCAGCCTCCCAAGTAGCTGGTATTATAGGCATGTGCCACCACACCCAGTCTTTTTGTATTTTCAGTAGAGATGGGGTTTCGCCATGTTGGCCAGCCTGGTCTTGAACTCCTGACCTCAAGTGATCCACCCACCTTGGCTTCCCAAAGTGCCAGGATTACAGGCATGAGCCATCACATCCAGCCTTTCAATTTATCTCTCACTCTCTTTCTTTCTCTTTTTTTTCATTCTCTGTCTCCCACTCTTTCTCTCATTCTCCCTCCCACTCTCTCACTCTCCCTCCCACTCTCTGTCTCTCTTCTTTTGCATAATTTTGTCATTCTCTTTCTCTCTCATTCTCTCTCCCACGATCTCTTTCTCTTACCTTTTTGAATGACTCTGTCATTCTCTCTCTCTCATTCTTTCTCCCATTTAGTTTTCTCTCTCTCTTTTTTTGCATGACTGTCATTCTCTCTCTCTTTGTCATTTTTTTCTCTCTCTACATCTTTCTCCCTCTGCCTCCCCAGCCTCCACTATTCTAGACTCTTTTCTCTTTCACCCTTAACACACTGAAATATCACAACAATGCGAGCCATTTTCCTGCCAATCTCCTGGAGACCCAGAAAGTTAAAGGTTCTCCTATAATTGAATAAAACATTCTCATTTCAGGCTGGGTGCAGTGGCTCACACCTGTAATCTCAGCACTTTGAGAGGCCAAGAGGGGCAGATCTCTTGAGTCCAAGAGTTTGAGACCAGCCTGGGCAACATGGCAAAACCCTGTCTCTACTAAAAATACAAAAAAAGGCCAGGAGCAGTGGTTCACACCTGTAATTCTAGCACTTTGAGAGGCTGAGGCAGGCGGATCATGAAGTCAGGAGTTCAAGACCAGCCTGATCAACATGGTGAAACTCTGTCTCTACTGAAAATATAAAATTAGCCTGGCGTGGTGGTGTGCCTGTAATCTCAGCTACTCAGAATGCTGAGGAAGGAGAATCATTTGAACCCGTGAAGCAGAGGTTGCAGTGAGCCGAGATCATGCCACTGCACTTCAGCCTGGGAGACAGAGCTAGATGCTGTCTAAAAGAAGAAAAAAAGAATTCGCCTGGTGTGGGGGTGCACACCCATGGAGCCAGCTACTTAGTGGGCTGCGGTGGGAGGATCACTTGAGTCTGGGAGATCAAGGCTGCAATGAGACATGATTGCGCACAACTGCATTCCAACCTGGGCAACAGAGCAAGACTCTGTCTCAAAAAAAGAAAAAAAACCCCTCCTCATTTCAAGCCATTTATGCCCTCTTTTCTCACACAGAGAAGCAAGTTTGGCTTCATTTATGTTATTTTTGATGTTGCTTGTTTAATCTGTGGGAGAGATACCTGGACCTCTAGATGCTAATTAACATTGGCATTGCTGAGCCATGTCTGCCTACTTAATGAACACGTTCTAATTGCTTCTGTTTTGGGCAATGTGCTGAGAGTCAGAAATAAAAAGGCTGAGGGAAACATTGTATTTTCCTTTCCAGGTCATATAGTCTAATGGGAAATGCAGATTTATAAACAAAGAATTAGGACTTACTGTTAGACATAGCAGATTTCATAAAGTGGTTAATCTTTGCCCTGTGTGTGTGTGTGCATGCACACGCATGTTTGTGTGTGTGTATGTGTGTGTGTGTGTGCATGAGTGTCTGTCTCTCTTTCTTTTTCTCCTTTTCCCCTCCTCAAAATGGATGTAGGCTGGAATTAAAAGGAAAACGAAGGACAAGGAGAATGTGTGAGAACACAGCAGATAAAAGACAAGGATGACCTTTAGAAGACTTGGAGGCAGGTGGGTGCTATGGTCTGAATGTGTGTGACCTGCAAAATTCCTACGTTGAAATGCTAATCTTCAAGGTCATGATGTTAGAAAGTGGAGCTTTAGGGAGGTGATGAGATCGTTAGGGTGGAGCCTCATGAAAGGCATCAATGCCCTTAGAAAAGGGACCCCAGAGAGCTCCCTCGCCCTTCCACCATGTGAAGACACAGTAAGAAGGTGCCATTTATGAACCAGAAAGCAGATCCTTACCAGACACTGAATCTGCCATACCTTCATCCTGAACCTCCAGCCTCCAGAACTGTGAGCAATAAATATCTGTAGTCTATAAGCCCCCCCAGCCCAAACGGACCAATAAATCTAGCTAGTAGTTATTGTCATGGCAGGCAGGAGGGAGATGGAGGCAATGAACTCACAGCAATACACAGGAGAAGCCAACAACAGGCCGCAAAACTCTCAAAAATCTCAGGAATTGGGGCCAGGCTCAGTGGCTCATGCCTGTAATCCCAGTACTTTGGGAAGCTGAGGCGGTGGATCACCTGAGGTCAGGAGTTCGAGACCACCCTGGCCAGTGTGGTGAAACCTCATCTCTATTACAAAATTAGCCGGGCATGCCAGTCCATATCTGTAATCCCTATGTGGGAGGCTGAGGTAGGAAAATCACCTGAACTCCAGAGGTGGAGGTTGTGGTGAGCTGAGATCGTACCATTACACTCACTCCAACCTAGGCAACAAGAGTGAAACTCCATCTCAAAAAAAAAAAAATTCAGGAATGGTGGCAGCAGGTGGCTCTCAAGGTGCAGATATAGGCAGGACTAGAGATAGGAGCTTTGCAGAGAAGTGCTTGTCGGAAGAATTCTCCTCCTACTCCTTTCAGCTAGATGAACACATCTTGACAACTTGAACAACTTACTTGTAATTTTAATCAGTGATGAATAAGCAAAGACCTGGATTAATGGATGACACTCTCAAATATGTACCCCAAAGAAATAAAAACAGTAAGACACAAACCAGTACATATGCACTGATGTTCATAGCAGGAACTGCACACTGCAGTGTTCACGACACCAGAGACACTCTCTCTATATATATGTTTTTTATGAAATAGGGTCTCACTCTGTTGCTCAGGCTGAAATAATACAGTGACACGATCACAGCTCACTGCAGTTTCAACCTCCCAGGCTCAAGCAATCCTCGCACCACACCCTCCCAAGGGCTGGGACTACAGGTGCGCTCCACCACATCTGGCTATTTTTTGTATTATTTTTAGAGATGAGGCTTCACCATGTTACCCTAGGTTGGTCTCAAACTCCTGATCTCAAGAAATCTGCCTATCTTGGGCTCTCAAAGTGCTGGAGTTACAGGCAGGAGCCACCACAACTGGCTCATACTCTACATTATTTATTTATTTATTTATTTATCTTTTTTTTTAGGTTTTGGGGGTACATGGGAAGGTTTGTTACATAGGTAAACATGTGTCACAGGAGTTTGTTGTATGTATTATTTCATCACCCAGGTACTAAGCGCAGTACCCAGTAGTTATCTTTTCTGCTTCTCTCTCTCCTCCCGGCCTCCCCCAAAGTAGAGCCCAGTGTCTATTGTCTTCTTCTTTGCATGCATGAGTTCTTGTCATTTAGTCCCCAGCTCTATATTTTTCACCAACAGAACCACAAAGCTTTTCTGAGAAATTCATTGCATGATAAAGTCAGAAATATCTAAGAAATACTATTCCGTGGTGTGTGTGGTGGCTTATGCTTGTAATCCCAGCACTTTAGGAAGCCAAGGTGGGAAGATCACAATGTCAGGAGTTTGAGATCACCCTGACCAACGTGGTGAAACCCTCTCTACCAAAAATACAAAAATTACCTGGGCGTGGTGGTGGGCACCTGTGATCCCAGCTACTCAGCAGGCTGAGGCAAGAGAATCACTTGAACCTGAGAGGTGGAGTTTCCAGTGAGCCACGTTTGCACCATTGCACTCCAGCCTGGGTGAAGAGCGAGACACCGTCTCGAAAAAACAAATGAAAAAAAAGATTCTGGAAGCTGTGGTTGAGGGGTGGGGTTGACACTTTAAAGAGAAAGCTACAGGAAGGGTATTATAAGTCTGTGGTCATGGGCTGAAGTAGTCCTGGGCAGGATATGTGTGACAGAGACAAAGACAGAAAAGGCTCGACCATGGTGGTGCTGATAAAAGCTAAGTCAAGAGGATGTGGTGACTGATTCTACTTTGTAAAAAACAAGAGGAAGATAAAGATGACATCCAAATTAGCACTTAAAAGGACTAAACATAAATATATACTTTAAAAATATATGAATAGAGCGTGTATGTGTGTGTATATATATAAAATATACATTTATATATAGAGAGAGAGAAAGAAGAAGATTAGATTGGCGGTGGTGTAGAAATGAATTCACTTTGTATTACTTTTACTCTATAAAATGCATTTTAGACTCTGAGATTTTACAAGGAAATAGTAAGAATTAAGGAAGTTTTTAAAGTACCACTTGAAAATCATGTTATATTGCAAGCACTGCACTGGCTTTAATATTTAAGACTCTCATGTCCCTTCCTTCCCTTCCTTTCCCTTCCCTTCTCTCCCTCTCTCCCTCCCTCCCTCCCTCCCTTCCTCCCTTCCTTCCTTCCTTCCTTCGTTCCTTCCTTCCTTCTTTCCCTCCTTCTTCCCTACCTCCCTCCCCTACCTCCCTCCCCTTTCTCCCTTCCTTCCTTCCTTCCTTCCTTCCTTCCTTCCTTCCTTCCTTCCTTCCTTCCTTCCTTCCTTCCTTCCTTCCTTCCTTCCTTCCTCCCTCTCTTCCTCTCTTCCTCTCTTTCTTTCCTCTCTCCCTGTCTCTCTCACCTCTCTCATGCTCAAGAGATCAACCCACCTCCACCTCCTGAGTAGGTGGGACTACAGTTATGTGCCACCATGCCTGGCTCATTTTTGTATTTTTTGTACAGGTGAGGTCTTATTACATTGCCCAGACTGGTCTCAAACTCCTGGGCTGAAGCAATCCTCCCACCTTGGCCTTCTAAATTTCTGGGATGATAGACATGAGCCACTGTGTCTAGCTAAGACTATCATTTCTTACCAAGACCTGATAGTATATCTTATTTTGGTTATTAGTTGAATTTTAAGTTATTTCATTAATACATGAAAATAATTAAAATGGATGGCCAGGTGCAGTGGCTCATATCTATAATCTCAGCACTTTGGTAGGTTGAAGTGGGTACATTATTCGAGCCTAGGAATTCAAGACCAGCCTGGGCAACACAGCAAGACCCCATTTCTACAGAAATATTTTAAAAATAGCAAGGTGTGGTGGTGCATGCCTGTAGTCCCAGCTACTCAGAAGGCTGAAGTGGGAGGAACATCTGTGCCCAGGAGATAGAGGCTGCACTCCAGCCTGGGTAACAGAGGGAGACCCTGTCTTGAAAATAAATAAATGGACATGTCAAATAATAAGTGGGTTCATTCTTAAAAGGACAAGATATTTTAAAATAGCTTCACATAATATGAAGTCCAGTTGCATTCTTGTGTGAGAAAGATCAAAGTTAACAGCTTTGAAAGATGTCCACTAGTATACAGGATGTGTTGCTTCACAAAGCCGGGGGGCCAGCGGGCAGAAATGTAAAAAGAAAAAAAAAATAACAAAAAAGAAGCTGGTTCTCGACCTATCCTGCCACTAACTGTAATTCTGAAGTTATTTTCTTCATAGACATTTTTGTTCCTGGTCTGTTCCAATTATGAAATTATGATTGACTTCTTGACACAATCACATGATATCAAAATTGCTGAACAAGTCCCACCACTACAGTGTAAGTAAATCAGTTGGTAGAATTATTTTCTTTCTTTTAATGCTTGGATGAGTATATCATCTTGTACAGTTCAAGAAGAATAGAACGAATATCCACATACAGTGCAATTTAGATCAAAACATGCATCCCATACCTTAAAAGTGTCTTGTGTGCCTCTGTCAACCAAAAATTTATGTTAATTATTTATGTTATTCATCAATTTGTTTTATATATAGTTTAGTGATGTGTCTCATCTGTACACTGCATATTATGTTGTCTGTGTGTGTTTTTGTTTTGTGTTGTGTTTTAGAGACAGGGTCTCACTCTGTTCCCTGGCCTGCAGTACAATGGTGCAATCATGGCTTACTGCAGCCTCAAAGTCCTAGGCTCAATTGATCCTCCCATTTCAGCCTCCCAGGTAGCTGGGACTACACGCAATACCACCATGCCATGATAATATTTTTATTTTTATATACTTGGAGCATTTGGTTTTTTTAAATTTTATTCATCATGAGTAAGGCTGAGTATCTTTTCACATGTTTGAATCACTTTTTGTTTTAAGACAGTCTTGCTCTATCTTCCAAGCTAGAGTGTTGTGACTCAATCTCGGCTCACTGCAACCTCCAACTCCCAGGTTCCAGTGATTCTTCTGCTTCAGACTTCCGAGTAGCTGGGATTACAGGTGCGCACCACCACACATGGCTGATTTTACTTTCATTTTTGTAGAGGCAGGGTGTTGTTATGTAGCCCAGACTAGTCTTGAACTCCTGGACTCAAGTGATCCTCTCACCTCAGCTTCCCAAAGTGCTGGCATTATAGCCATGAGCCACTGCTCCTGGCCTGTGTGTTTTTTTAATAGATTTTATTTTTTTTACAGCAGTTTTAGGTTGACAAGAAAATTGAGAGGAAGGTACAGAGAGTTCCACAGACCCCCACCCTGAAACGTGCATCACCTCCCCTACTGTCTGTGACAGCTGATAGACTGGCATTGACACATCATGGACACCAGAGCCCATTGTTCACCTTCGGGTTCACACTTGGTGGTGCACATTCTGTGGGTTTGGATAAATGGACAATAGCATGGATACATCACTATAGTGTCATGCAGAGGGGTTTCACTCCACTAAAAGTCCTCTATATTGCACCTATTCATTCCCACATGCTAGCAACCACTGATCTTTTTGCTATCTCCTTAGTTTTGCCTTTTCTGGAATGTCCTACAGTTAGAATCACATGTAGCCTTTTCAGCTTGTCTCCTTTCACTTAGTAATATATCTGGCTTATAGCTCCCTCCCTCCCTCCCTTCCTTCCTCCCTCCTTCCCTCCCTTCCTTCCTTTCCTCCTTCCTTCCTTAATTTCCTTCTTTCCTTCTTTCTTTCAATAGAGTCTTGCTCCATTGCCCAGGCTGGAGTGCAGTGGTGCAATCATAGCTCATGCAGCCTTGACCTCCTACACTTAAGCAATCCTCTCACCTCAGCCTCCTCAGTAGCTGGGACTACAGGTTAACACTACCACACCAGCTAATTGTTAAATTTTTTGTAAAAACAGGTTCTCACTATGTAGCCCAGGCTGATCTTTAACTCTTGGGCCCAACGGATTGTCCCCTGGCCTCCCAAAGTGCTGGGACTACCGGCACAAGCCACTGCATCTGACCCTTATTTATTTTTTTACTATATTTTTTTCTCATTCTTGCTGTCATTTTACTAATTTCTTTTTGGTGCTGAATGATATTCCATTATCTGGATGTAACCTGGTCTATTTGTCTCTTCACCTACTGAAAGATGTCCTCCTTGCCCCCAGGTTTTGACAATTATAAATAAGGCTGTTGTAAACACCCATGTGCAGCTTTTCATGTGGACACAAGTTTTCAACTCTTTTAGGTAACCATCAACAAGAGTGACTGATGGATCATATGCCAGGGCATATTTAGTTTTGTAAGAAACTGCCGAACTGTCTTCCAAAGTGACCGCACCCATTTTGCACTCTCACCAGCCATGAATTGGTATTCCTGTTGCTCCATGACCTTACCTCCCTTTGGTGGTGTCAGTGTTCTGGCTTTTGGCCATTCTAACAGATGTGTATTGGTATCTCACTGTTATTTTAATTTGTATTTCCCCTCTTTGCTTGTTTTTGATCTGAACATTGTGACATTGAATGGAGTTTTTCTGTTTTTCAAGCTGTCTGTTTCCTTTGACATTGTTTCTGAGAATTATGCTGCTGAAGTGGTAGCTATATTCCACTCCTGTTCTTTGCTACATATTACTTCATGGTCTGAATATTCCACATTTTTAAAAAATCATGAACATTTGGATTTTTTCCCATTGATATGGTTTGGCTGTGTCCCCACTAAAATCTCATCTTGAATTGTAGCTATCATAATTCCTATGTGTTGGGGGAGGAACCCAGTGGGAGATAATTGAATCATGGAGGCAGTTTCTCCCATACTGTTCTCATCATAATGAATAAGTCTCATAAGATCTGATGGTTTTATAAGGAAAAAGCCTTTTACTTGGCTGTCATTCTCTCTTGCTTGCCACCACGTAAGACATGACTTTTGCCTTCTGCCAAGATTATGAGGCCTCCTCAGCCATGTGGAACTGTGAATCCATTAAACCTCTTTTTCTTTATAAATTACCCAGTCTTGGATATGTTTTTATCTGCAGCATGGAAATGGAATAATACAACCACCTTCTAATACTATAAGCAATGACATTATAAGCAATTTAATTTCATGTATATTTCCTATTACACATTTGTATAAGATTTTCTATGGTAAGAAACCAGAGTGGAACTGCTGTCTTATTTGCAAATCCTCATCTTTACTAAGTAATTCCATGTGGTTTTTCAAAGCAGTAGCAATACTTTTCACATCTGCCAGCAGAGTATACATAGCCAATTGCATCTCTGTCTGATCAGCTTTGGTACTGGAAGATAGCAATTGTGGTTTTAACTTTTCTTCTCTGACTACTACTGAAGCTGAGCAGCTTTCATTTGTTTATTTTTAATTTAGATTTCCTCTTTTGAATGTTTCTCCTTGAATTGTTCTTTATTTTTAAATGTTATTTTATTTTACTTATTTATTTACTTTATTCTTATCCAGGCTAGTGTGCAGTGGAATGATCATAGCTCACTGTAGCCTCGACCTCCAGAGTTCAAGCAATCCTCCCACCTCAGCCTCTCAAGTAGCTGGGACTACAGGCACATGCCACCACACCCACTAATTTTTGTATATTTTTGTGGAGATGAGGCCTTTCTATATTGCCCACGCCAGTCTCAAATCCCTGGGCTCAAGCAATCCACCCACCTCAGCCTCCCAAAGTGCTGGGGTTACAGGCATGAGCTACCATGCCCCACGGGTTCCTGACTTTAAAGAGACCACATTTAATATCCCATTCTTCAGTATGACACACATTTTTCTGTAGAAAGCTTTTATCAGATTAAGGAAGTTTGTATTTATTCCTAGTTTGTTAAATCCTAAATGGGTGTTCAATTTTATCACAGTTACTTACTGCATCAATTGAAATAAGAAATATTTTGGCCTGGCACAGGGGCTCACAGCTGTAATTCCAGCACTTTGGGAGGCTGAGGAAGGCAGATCATGAGGGCAAGAGATTGAGACATCCTGGCCAACATGGTGAAACCTCATCTCTACTAAAAATACAAAAATTAGCTGGGCAGGCTGGCGCACACCTGTAGTTCCAGCTACTCGGGAGGCTGAAAAAAAAAATTTTTTTTTTTGTTTTCTCCTTTAATCTGTAAAATATTTAAAGTACAATCATAGATTGTCTATTGTCGAAACTTGCTTAACATTTGTACCTCACAGAGGGCGAGATGGATCTATAATTTCTTTTCCCATGCTTTCTTCGTTGTGTTTGCTGAGTTTGAATATCAAATTATTCTTGGCCTCAAAATAGTTTGCAGATGTTGTTTCTTTTTGTTTTGTCTGGAGGAATATACATAATACTTGAATTTACTGCTGCCTGATAATACCAGCTAGGTCTAACATTTTCTTGGTGAGAAGCTTTTTAACTACTCACTCAATGTATAAAATTTCTTCATTTTATTTTACTTTTAGTTCTAGGATACATGTGCAGAACATGCAGGTTTGTTACATAGGTGTACATGTGTCATGGTGGTTTGCTCACCTATCAACCTGTCATCTAGGTTTTCAGGCCCATGTGCATTAGGTATTTGTCCTAATGCTCTCACTGTCCTTGCCGCCCATCTCCCAACAGGCCCTGGTGTGTGATGTTCCTCTCCTCATGTCTATGTGTTCTCATTGTTCATTTCCCACTTATGAGTGAAAACATGTGGTGTTTGGTTTTCTGTTCCTGTGTTAGTTTGCTGAGAATGATGGCTTCCAGTTTTATCTATGTCCTTGCAAAGGACATTATCTTGTGTCCGGAATTTATTCCTTCCAGTGGGTTCTTGGTCTCACAGACTTCAAGAATGAAGCCATGGACCCTCGCGGTCAGTGTTACAGCTCTTAAAGATGGTGTGTCTGTAGTTTTTTCCTTCAGATGTTCAGATGTCCAGAGTTTCTTCCTTCTGGTGGGATCATTGTCTCACTAACTTCAGGAATGAAGCTGCAGACCTTTGCAATGAGTGTTACAGCTCTTAAAGATGGTGCATCTGGAATTGTTTGTTCCTCCTGGTGTTCATGGTCTCGCTGCCTTCACGAATGAAGCCACAGACCCTTGCGGTGAGTGTTACAGCTCATAAAGGTAGTGCAGACCCAAACAGTGAGCAGCAACAAGATTTACAGTGAAGAATGAAAGAACAAAGCTTCCACAGCATGGAAGGGGACCTGAGCAGGTTGTCACTGTTAGCTCAGGTGGCCAGCTTTTATGGCCTTATTTGGCCCAGCCCACGTCCTGCTGATTGGTCCATTTTACAAAACACTAATTGGGGTGTTTACAATCCTTGAAGTAGACACAGAACGCTGATTGGTGTGTTTTTACAGAGTGCTGATTGGTGCGTTTACAGTCCCTTAGCTAGACACAGAGCGCTGATTGGTGCATTTTTACAGAGTGCTGACTGGTGCATTTACAACCCTCTAGCTACACAGAAAAGTTCTCCAAGTCCCCAGTCGACCCGGGAAGTCCAGCTGGCTTCACCTCTCAATCTCATTCTTTTTTATGGCTGCAATTGTATTAAATTTCTACAATACCATTTGGATATTGTATATTTACTTGAGTCAGTTTTGATATTCTTCTATGAATGTGTCCATTATGTCTGAAGTTTTTAAATACATTGGGATCGTTATTGCTTTTTCTTTTTTTTTTCCTTTGTGTGTGTGTGTGTGTGTGTGTGTGTGTGTGTGTGTGTGTCAGAGTGTCACTCTGTCACCCAGGCTGAAATGCAGTGGCACGATCTTGGCTCACTGCAACCTCCATCTCCTGGGTTCAAGAGATTCTCCTGCCTCAGTCCCCTGAGTAGTTGGGATTACAGGCATCCACCACCACGCCCAGCTAATTTTTGTATTTTTAGTAGAGACAGGGTTTTACAATGTTGGCCAGGCTGATACCGACTCCTGACCTTAAGTGATCCACCTGCCTTGGCCTCCCAAAGTGCTGGAATTAAGCCATGAGCCACCACCGTGCCCAACCAGTTATTCCTAATATCATCTTATTTTCTTTATAAACTCAGCTACATCTGGAGTCACTTTTCTTTTTTCTTCTTAATATAATTCATTGGCATATTCTGTTTCTTTTTATTTACAATCTTAGCAGATTGTATTCATTGTACTCTTTTTATTGTAGTTTATTTTTAATGTTATTACAAATTAAAATTTGATTTAAAGTAAAATGAAGTTTATTAAAATTAAATATTAATAGAAAATAAAATTAAACTAATTGTATCCAAAATACATAAAATTGACCAGGCACGGTGGCTCACACCTGCAATCCCAGTACTTTAGGAGGCTGAGGTGGCAGATCACCTGATGTCAGGTGTTCCAGACCAGCCTGACCAACGTGGTGAAACCCTGACTACTAGTCCTACTAAAACTATAAAAATTAGCCAGAAGTGGTGGCAAGCACCTGTAATTCCAGCTACTCAGGGGGGAGGCAGCAAAATCGCTTGAACCCTGGGGACAGAGGTTGTAGTGATCTGAGCTCACACCACTGCACTCTAGCCTGGGCGACAGAGCAAGACTCCATCTCAAAAAAATAAATAAATAAAAATAAATACATACTTAAATACATAAAATTAATAAATGAAATAATAAAATAGTAAGATAATAAAATAAGTAATTAAATATAATTAAACTAATTTTATTTAAATGAACATTTAAAAGAAGCAGTTAAATGCTTAAATGCTTTTTAACACTTAAAAGAGGTAATTCTACTAAAATTAATTTTACTAAAATTAAAAAGATTTCTAACTTCAGCTACTTCCACCTTATCTCATTTTCTTCTCTAATTTAGTGAATTCTACTGTTTTTCATTTATTCCCTTCTACTCTTCTGTGTAATTCTGCTGTTCCTTTTCTAACTTCTTGAGTGGGACGCTTAGCATACTTTCCTGTGCCATTTCTCCTCCTTTAGGATAACCATGTTACTGAAGTTTTCAAGTATCTCTACTGACGCATCCGCTGCATCCCGCGGCTTCTGAGCTGCGCATCTGAGTTCCAAGGAGTCACGAAGGCAGCTTGAAAACGTTTCTTGGGAAACCGACAACTGTCCGTGTCAGTACAATGGGCGCTGGGCGTAAAAGAGAAAACTTCTCCACGTGGGAAGGCCACTCTGTTCTCCTCCATTCTCTGCAGTGAATTTGGAAGGAACTGACTTTTGTCTACTTTTAGGAAAGTATCCATGCACTGGAGAGCTGGAAGCAAGAGCGAGATGGCCCCAGATCCTAAACAGGGAATCCAGCCATTTGCTGAAGACAAAAACAGACACACAAAAGTGAGTCCGTTTGACCTTGTACTCAAAGTATCTCCAACCACACGGCCAAAAGACCAAACATGGCACAAACAATCCCATGTGGGAAGACAGCCCCAAGGGGCAAAAGTCACCCGGCCTGCATTTTTGCACGTGGTTTAGACTATTCTCTGACTGCTCCCCCTGCAATCCAGGCTCTTCTGCGCAGAGTGGGGGGGTGCATGGCCAGTGCTGGCTTAGAGGAGGAGGGGGCTGGGGCAGAGAGCCCTGGGGAAGGGCTATAGGCAGAGAACACCGACTGGAAGGTGGTGGGTACCTAGGTCTGCTCTCCCTGAGGGAGAGGAGCGGGAGGGTCTTGCCAGCCTGAGAACACACCGGCTTTGTCTTTTCGGCAGAACAAAGAGTTCTTTCGGAGAAGACTGGCTGATTGGCCTAATTCCTTCTCATCTGTGTGTGCGGCTGGGCTCAATAAACTCAGGGAGTTGGTTGTGGGACTTCCACTGGTATCAAAATCCAAGGATGCTCAAACCCCTTGTATCAAACCATGCAATATTTGCATATCACCCAGGCATATCCTCCCATACACTTTAAGCCATCTCTACTTATAATATCTAATATAGAGTAACTGTTTTGTCGATTGTTGAGACACGGTATCATTTTTCTGTTTGTTTGTTTGTTTAGAGACAGGGTCTCACTGTCACCCAGGCTGGAGTGCTGTTGGCACCATCATAGCTCACTGCAGCCTCCAACTCCTGGACTCAAATGATCCTCCCCACTCAGCCTCCTGAGTAGCTGAGACTACAGCCATACATCACTACCTGTGGATAACTTTTTTAAATTTAATTTTTGTACAGACAGTGTCTCACTATGTACTCATGCCTCAACCACCGAAGCATCTGGGATTGCAGGTGTGTGCCACCATGCCTGGCTAATTTGTGTGTGTGTGTGTGTGTGTGTGTGTGTGTATTTTTAGTAGAGATGGGGTTTTGCTATGTTGGCCAGGCTGGCCTCGAACTCATAACCTCAAGTGATCCGCCCACCCCAGCCTCCCAAAGAGCTGGTATTACAGGCATGAGCCACCCCGCCTGGCCAACTTCAGGATTTTAAAGAATAGCATTACAGATTTCCACTTCCCCCTGTCATAGCCCTACATTCACTTCTCATCCTCAACTCTCCAGCCCTCCACTCCATGAAGGCCAATCCTGGTGGTCTGCTGCGACTGAAGCCGTTTCCCATCACATGGCCGAGATGACGTAGAATGTAAAATTGCCAAACGTGCCCTCAGCCATCTCCATGGGATTTGCAGCTTGCCGGATAGCTGGCCTCCAGGACTCCATGGAGGACCTGGGACTCCAGTGCCCGCTTATATTCGGAATCTCTGCTGTATGCAGTGGTGCACACCTGTAATCCCAGCACTTTGGGAGGCTGAGGCAGGGGGATTGTTTGAGCACAGGTATTCGAGGCTACAGTGAGCTGTGACCGCATCACTGCACTCCAGCCTGGGAGACAGACGGAGACCCTATTTAAAAAAAAAAAATCTGCATCCAACTCTCGTGTGGAAAATGAACTCTGATCATCCTCTGCCTTTTTAACTTCCTCATGTCTTGCGAGTAGTTTGTCTCTGCAACTGTCTTCCTTAGTATCTGTCCTTAGCATCACTCACAAAGACACCCGCAAATGTCCTCTCTCCTTTCTACACCTCTAACTTTCACAAGCAGTTCCACCTGGAGGAAGCCCCGTCTCCAGTTCTACAATGATTCAAACTGTCCGCCTTTTGTGCAAATGAGCTGGGTGCGTTTCCCATGGCCGCCTTCACCAAGCACCACAGACTGGGTGAGCTCCACCTCAGAAACCTACTCTTCTTACAGTTCTGGAAGCCAGAAGAAGTCTGAGATCAACGTGTCGGTGGGGTTGGTTCCTTCTGAAGGTTTGACCCAGCACAGCAAGGCCAAACATCTACACCAAGGTTTGCAGCGTGAAAAACGAGGGCATGTATTTGTAGGGGGTCAAGCAAGGAGAATCATGCAGCTCATGCTTAAGACCTGCCTTCTAGCTGGGCAAGGCAGCTCATGTCTGTAATTCTAGCACTTTGGAAGGCCAAGGTGGGTGGATCACTTGAGCCCAGTAGTTTAAGACTAGCCTGGGTAACATACTAAGACCCCGTCTCTACAAATAATTAAAAAATTAGCTGAGCATGGTGGCACACTTCTGTAGTCCCAGGTCCTCAGTAGGGTGAAGCAGGAGGATTACTTGAGCCTGGGAGGTCGGGGCTGCGGTGAGCCACGATGGCATCACTGCACTCCAGCCTGGGCAACTGAGCAAGACTCCATCTCAAAAAAAAAAAAAAAAAAAGAGACCCACCCTCCCCAATAGATTACAGGTGAGGGTTTTTCAAGGTGGGAGGCAGAAGTTACAGGCAAAGTCATAAAGCAATACATGAAGATTATAGAGTGGTTTGACCTAAAAAGGCAGAACATCTTGAAGCAAGGGGGACCTGCAGGTCATAGGTAGATGCAAAGATCTCTGACTTGTGATGGGTTAAGGAAGGGAAATTTTGTTTAAAACTTTGGGGTCAGCAGAAAAATTAGCTCTCGTCTATGGGCATGACCTCCTCCAGGTCCTTCAGGAAGGAATTTAGAACAAAGTACGCTGGCAAGAGGTCAGTCCTCAGTTCCCCTTACCTGAGGGCTGTGTCAGCAGGTCCGTTTGCTGGGGTCTGGGTTTCTAGAAAACATATTGGGGATGTATGCTAAGATACTTTCCTTTTCCCTCCCTCCCTCCCTCCCTTCCTTCCTTCTTCCCTCCCTCCCTCCCTCCCTCCCTCCCTCCCTCCCTCCCTCCCTCCCTCCCTCCCTCCTTCCTTCCTTCCTTCCTTCCTTCCTTCCTTCCTTCCTTTCTTCCTTCTTTCCTTCCTTCCTTCCTTCCTTTCTACAGAGTCTCACTCTTGTCCCCCAGGCTGGAGTGAAGTGGTGTGATCTTGGCTCACTGCAACCTCTGCCTCACAGGCTCAACGTCCTGCCTCAGTCTCCAAAGTAGCTGGGATGACAGGTGTGGGCCACCATGTCAAGTGTTGGTTATAAAAATGCTGTAGAAATAAATGCTCGGTGCCTCAAAGTGAAACCAGCACTCAAGAAAATGTTCTCTCAGCAAAGCAATTTACTTCTGCAGAAGGGTGCCACTTGCGTCAATCAAGATCACAAGAGCACAGAGAACAAAGGAGACCAGAGGGGTTTTATCCTTAAGGCGGTCCCTATTTCTGTGTCACTCCCCCATGCACGGGGTTCAGACCGCACAATCTCAACTGACCTGTTTGGCTACTTGTACATGTTTTCCTAAATATAGAAGGGGAGTGGGATGTGAGGTACAGAGGTGGAGCGTGTGAGATGTGCAGTTTCAGGGGAACACTGGATACTGGTATCAAAGGGAAGAGAGTGAGTTATTGATTAGAGCTGATGGGAAGGGGTAGGCTGTTCATAGTAACTAGGGGCAAGGAAGAACAAGAAAGTTGAGTTTCAGAACAAAGGATAAGGAAGCTAACAGGCTAAACCTTTTGAAGAGAAACTCAGAAAGATTTGTTGTATCTTTCACCTGGTTAAGTTTTGTATTTTTAGTAGAGATGGGGTTTCACCATGTTGGCCAGGCTGGTCTCAAACTCCTGACCTCAAGTGATCCTCCAGCCTCGGCCTCCCAAAGTGCTGGGATTACAGACATGAACCACCATGCCCAGCTGATGCTATCTTTAGTTTTTATAGAAAGCCAAGTATCTCATGACTCTAGCTAGCTTCCTTGACTTTTTTTTTTTTTTTTTCTTTGAGGTGGAGTTTCACTCTTGTTGGCCAGGCTGGAGTACAATGGTGCAATCTTGGCTCACTACAACCTTTGCCTCCTGGGTTCAAGTGATTCTCCTGCCTCAGCCTCCTGAGTAGCGGGGATTACAGGCATGTACTACCATACCCAGCTAATTTTTTTGTATTTTTAGTGGAGACGGGTTCACCATGTTGTCCAGGCTGGGTCTCAAAGTCCTGACCTCAGGTGATCTGCCCTCTTGGGCCTCTCAAAGTGCTTGGATTACATGCGTGAGCCTGGACAGCTATTGTTTTAAGTTACTATTACCTTTTTACTTATCAAGTAACTCACTGACTTCTTAGGGCTAGCTAGGTGCCTGGAATTTTCTTTGAAGGAACTCAAGATTTTTCTTTATTTCCATGTTTTACGGGGTCTCAGTTCCCTACAGAGGAAGTGCCTGCTCCATCTCAGTGTTAGAGGCATTTGAACCAGAGCAACTCCATCTTGAGTAGTGGCTGTGTAGAATAAGGCTGAGACCTACTGGGTGGCATTCCCAGGAGGTTAAGGCTTTCTTGGTCACAGGATGAGACAGGAGGTCAGCACAAGATACAGGTCATAAAGACCTTTTGGATAAAACAGCATGCGGTAAAGAAGCCGTCCAAATCCCACCAAAACCAAGATGGTGACAAGAGTAACCTTTGGCCATCCTCATGGCTCATTATACGCTAATAATAATACATTAACACATTAAAAGACACTCCACCAGCACCATGACAGTTGACAAATGCCATGGCAATGAGACAGCCAAGTATAAAGAGGTCCCCGGAGAAACTCAGACCACTGTGTGGGCCCTGGGAAAATGGGCTGGAGCCACGGAAGTTCACACCCTTTGCAGCGGGAAGGAGCCTGGTGTCTTCTGTTTCGGGTGGAATCTGGGATTCAGTCTGTGAGGGGGATACCAGCTAGCAGGGACTCTCGCTTTACTGAGACTCCCTGTTTCTCTTTTTTTCCTTTTTGCCCAATAAATTCCATTTTTCTCACTCTTCAAAGTGTCTGTAAGCCTAATCTCTCACAGCCATGTGGCAAGAACCTGGCTTTTATCTGAACTAGAGAAAGTTCTACAACAGCAGTGCCTAGGAATTACCTTATATGGTCTCAAAAGGGGAGAAATCCTCAGTTCTGGGAATTGCCCATCCCTTTCCTGGAAAACTCATGAATAATCCATCCCTTGTTTAGCATATAATCAAGAAATAACTATAAGGGCCTAGCTACTCAGGAGGCTGAAGTGGGAGAATTTCTTGAACCTGGGAGGCAGAGGTTTTAGTGACCTGAGATTATGCCACTGCACTCTAGCCTGGGCAGAACAGCAAGACACTGTCTTAAAAATAAATGAATAAATAAATAAATAAATAAATGCACAGGTGCTTAAGCCAGGCATGGTGGCCCACGTCTGTAATCCCAGCACTTTGGGAGGCTAAGGTGGGCAGATCACCTGAGGTCAGGAGTTCGAGACCAGCCTGGCCAACATGGTCAAACCAAGTATCTACTAAAAATACAAAAATTTGCCCATGTGGTGGCAGGCACCTGTAGTCCCAGCTACTCAGGAGGCTGAGGCAG
Source organism: Macaca thibetana thibetana (assembly GCF_024542745.1). Classification (NCBI taxonomy): domain Eukaryota; kingdom Metazoa; phylum Chordata; class Mammalia; order Primates; family Cercopithecidae; genus Macaca; species Macaca thibetana. Next base: position 9,933,864 of record NC_065599.1, on the reverse strand, counting down.
GAGAACTGCTTGAACCCAGAAGGCAGAGGTACAATGAGCCAAGATCATGCCACTGCACTCCAGCCTGTGCAACAGAGCAAGACTATGCCTCAAAAAAAATCATAACAGTAATAAATAAGAAATAATTATAAGTCTGCTATAAAGACACATGCACACGTATGTTTATTACACGTACTAATCACAACAGCAAAGACTTGGAATCAACCCAAATGTCCATCAGTGACAGACTGGATTAAGAAAATGTGGCACATATACACCACGGAATACTATGCAGTCTTAAAAAAGGATGAGTTCTTGTCCTTTGTAGGGACATGGATGCAGCTGGAAACCATCATTCTCAGCACACTGTGGCAAAAACAGAAAACCAAATATCGCATGTTCTCACTCATAGGTGGGAATTGAACAATGAGAAAGGAAGGGGAACATCACATACTGGAGCCTGTCATTGGGTGGGGATGGGGGAGGGATAGCATTAGGAGATATATGTAATGTAAATGATGAGTTAATGGGTACGGCACACTAACATGGCACATGTGTACATATGTAACAAACCTGCACATTGTGCACATGTACCCTAGAACTTAAAGTATAATAAAAAATTAAAAATAAATAAATTAATTAAAAAATAAATAACTACAAATATACTCAGTCAAGCAGCCCACACCACTGCTCTGTCTATGGAGTAGCCATTCTTTATTCTTTTACTTTATTAATAAACTTGCTTTCACTTTATTCTATGGATTTCCCCAGAATTCTGTATTGTGCAAGATCCAAAAACCCTGTCTTAGGTTTTGGATCAGGACCGCTTTCTGGTAACAACAGGCTCTGGGACAGAATGTATTATATGCCTCTCTCTGAGCCTCTGGTGGTTGCTAGAGATCCTTAGAGTTCCTTGTAGATGTGTCACTTCAATTTCTGCCTACATCACATGGTGTTCTGCCTTTGTGTGTGTGTGTGTGTCTGGGTCCAATTTTCCTGTTTTTATAAAAATGCCAGTCATATTGAATTATAGCCCACCATCATGACCTCACCTTAAGTAATTACAGCTTCAGTGACTCTTACAAAATAAGATCATATTCTGAGGTCCTAGCATCAGGGGTCTTTGAACCAGAGCAACTCTATCTTGCATAAGGGCTGGGTAAAATAAGGCTGAAGACTACAGGACTGCATTCCCAGGAGGCTGGGCATTCTAAGACACAGGACGAAATAGGAGGTTGGCAAAAGACATGGGTCATAAAAAACTTTGCTGATAAAATAACTTGCAGTAAGTAAGCCAAAACCCACCAAAACCAAGATGGCCATGAGAGTGACCTCTAGTAGTCCTCTGTGGTACACTGTCACCAGCATCATGACAGTTTACAAATGCCACAGCAATGGGCCTAATGCTAACACTAACCCTAGCCCTAATCCTAACCCTAAACTGAAAAGCAAGGAACCCTCAGTTCGCAGAACTGCCCACTCCTTTTCTGGAAAACTCATGAATAATACACCCTTTGTTTAGCATATAATCAAGAAATAACCATAAAAATGGGCACCCAGCAGCCCATGCTGCTGCTCTATGGAATAGCCATTCTTTTATTTCTTTACGTTGTTGATAAACTTGCTTTAACTTTATTGACTCACCCTGAATTTTTTCTTGTACGAGATCCAAGAACACGCTCTTGGCGTCTGGATCCGGACCCCTTTCTGGTAACATGAGGAGTTACAACTTTCACATACGCATTTGCGGGAGCAGGACAGGACTCAGCCTGTAACACAGGTTTCATATATACACAAACAAAGACAGTGCTGGGGACTCATAACAAAGCATGTTTCAGGAGCCCTTTCCATGGTGAACATATTCCAAACTGAACCCCAAAGCAACTGCATGAACAGCTCTAATTCGGCAGGTTTTACACTTGGTGAGCAATAGAATCACCCAGGGAGCTCGTTAAACTGGCAGACCTAGGCCCCACCCCAAATGCATGGAATTTGAATCTCCTAGGATATGGCTATTTTTAACAAGCCCCCATGTGATTGTCTTCAGCTGGGATGACTGGCGGCCCACAGCTGTTCTAAGCATGTGGAGTACTCACAGCTGTGTTGAGTTGGCTGTTCTAAGCATCCATGGTCTGCCTTGATGCAGATGTGTTGTCAATCTGGTGAATGCTTTGGAGCTTGGATACACCTGGGCCATGGTTTCCTGCACAAGACACATGGGGCACATTTACTTCTTACTTAGGCTAATTTGATATTTTTTTCTTTTCTTTTCTTTTTATTAAGACATAGTCTCATTCTGTCGCCCAGGCTGGAATGCAGTGGCACAATCTAGGCTCACTGCAACCTCTGCCTCCTTGGTTCAAGTGATTCTCCTGCTTCAGCCTCCTGCGTAGCTAGGATTACAGGTGCTCACCACAATGACCAGCTAATTTTTGTATTTTTAGTAGAAATGGGGTTTCACGATATTGGCCAGGCTGTTCTTGAACTCCTGACCTCAAGTGATCTGCCCGCCACGGCCTCCCAAAGTGATGGGATTACAGGTGTGAGCCACTATACCTGGCCATTAATTGGGTTTTAATTAGCAGCTGCTTTGTAGACCAGAAACCAACATCAGATGAGCATGGCTGAATTCAAAATAAGTAAAAAACAGTTAAATGTGTGAATTAAGCATTGCATGGCTTGTTGAACATGGTGGCTTACTTCTATAATTCCAGCACTTTGGGAGGCCAAGGTGGGAAGATCCCTTGAAACTAGGACTTTGAGACCAGCTTGGGTAACATAGTGAGACCCTGTCTTTATAAACAAATTAAAAATTAACCGAGTGTGGTTGCAGGCACCGGTAGTCCCAGCTGTTCAGGAGGCTGAGGTGAAAGGATCACTTGAGTCCAGGAGTTGGAGGCTGCAGTGAGCCATAATAATCCCACTGCACTCCAGCCTGGGCAACAGAGCAAAACACTGACTCTAAAAAAATAATAATAATAAGTAAATAAATAAATAAATAATTGTGCAGGCTTAAAAACTTCCCATTTGCATGATGTGGTGTTAAAACCTGCTTTTGAGCCCAGCCATGGTGGCTCATACCTGTAATCGCAGTGCTTTGGGAGGCCGATATGGGAGGATGTCTTGAGGCCAAGAGTTTGAAGCCAGCCTGGGCAATATATCAAGAACTTGTCTCTATTGATGATGATGATGATGATGATGATGATAATAATAATAACCTGCTTCTGATTGTTGTTTTGGAGTTGAAAAGATTGATCTCTGGCTGGTCATAACGGCTTATGCCTGTAATGTCAGCATCTTGAAAGGCCAAAGCAGGAGGATCGCTTGAGCCCAGGAATTCAAGACCAGCATGGGCAACACTATGAAATCCCATTTCTGCCAAAAAATAAAAGATAAAGAAATTACAAAACTTAGCTGGGCATAGTGGCACTCCTGTAGTCTCAGTTAGGAGGCTGAGGTAGGAGGATTTCCTGAGCCCAGGAGATTAAGGCTTCAGTAAGCTGAGTTCGTGCCATTGCACTCTAGCCTAGAAAAGAGAAGGAGACTTTGTCTCAAAAATAAATGAATGAATGAATGAATGAATAAATAAATAAATAAATAAGTAAATAAATAAATAAATGAAAAGATTGATCTCCATGTGATCTACACCATTCACTGGGTGTGACATTGACAAGTTGTATGAGTATTATTTTCCCATGTTATAAATAACATGAGAATAATGGTCCCTGATGTGAGGGAGGTTGAACCCACAAAAGCACAACATTCCTTTAAAGCACTGAAGGCTTTGTGAACAGCAGATTGCTTCATATCTTTGGTTCTTTCCCATGCATCCTGCATCCCTTCTCTATCTGAGAAAATCAATGAGATTACTGGTTCTGAGAAGAGGCACTAATTTTGAGTCTCTGTAATGCAATGCAGGATGTACCCCAGCTCACTTCCCATTGCCAGCTCTTTCTCAGACCCAATTCTGTCTTCCATAATCATGAGAAAAGGCAAACAGACAATCATGGATGTACAGACACAGCAATAGAAACACAGGCATGTTGAAGGTTTTGCCTAGCTTCTGGCTCTCTAAGTTATATTTTACATAAGCATAGGCCAATGCCTCCTGTTCCAGCAGCACTGCACACACACCTGCAAACAGCTTTCTCCTGGCATCAGCAAGCCCTTTGCAGCATCATGAAAAAACCTACCCTGAGGCAGAGAGCAGGTAGGAATGTCCTTCTTGTCACAAAATCTGCTCACAGCTGGTGCCTGTGTCTTTTTTTGCTAATCTGTATTTGACCTACTTCACTGGCATCTTTCTCCTCTCCCTCCCTCCCTCCCTCCCTCCCTGCTTTCTTTCTTTCTTTCTTTTTTGAGGTGGAGTTTCACTCTTGCTGCCCAGGCTGGAGTACAATCGCTTGATCTCGGCTCACTGCAACCTCTGCCTCATGGGTTCAAGCCATTCTCCTGCCTCACCCTCCTGAGTAGCTGGGATTACAGGTGTGCACCACCATACCCGGCTAATTTTTCCATTTTTAGTAGGGATGGGGTTTCACCATGTTGGTCAGGCTGTTCTAAAACTCCTGACCTTAGGTGATTTACCTGCCCCAGCCTCCCGAAGTGCTGGGATTATAGGCCTGAGTCGCCATGTCTGGCCTTCACTTGCATCTTTCTATTCTACCTCTCATTACTGAGTGAGTCTGACCCCAGCATTGGTGCCTGTGGTTCACCTAATCTTTTTGTAAACTAAATCTTTTTTTTACAAATCTTTTTGTAACTAGTTCAGGTGTGGTGGCTCATGCCTGTAATTCCAACACTTTGGGAAGCCAAGGCGGTGAATATGCTGAGCTCAGGAGTTCGAGACCAGCCTGGGCAACATGGTGAAGCTCTATCTCTACCAAAAATACAAAAATTAGGCATGGTGGTGTGTGCCTGTGGTCCCAGCTACTCAGGAGGCTGAGGTTTGAGGATTGCTTGGACCCGGATGATGGAGATTGTGGTGAGCTGTGATTTTACCACTGTACTTCAACATAGGTGACAGAGCAAAACCCTATCTCAAAACAAATCTTTTAATGAATTTACGGGGCATAAGAAGTACAGTTTTGTCATGTAGATATATTGCATAGTGATGAAGTCGGGGCTACTAAGAGCCCAGATGGATTTACTGAAGTATCCACCACCCAAATAGCAAATGCTGTACCCATTAAATAATTTCTCATCTCTCACTCTTCTCCAACACTTTCAAGTCTCCAGTGTGTGTTATTTCTATCTGTATGTCCATCTGGAGTCATTGTTTAGCTCCCACCTATATGAGAGAAATTGTGGTATTTGACTTTCTGTTTTTGAGTTATTTCACATAAGATAGTGGCCCCCAGTTCTATTCATGTTGCTGCAAAAAAACATGATTTCATTCTTTATCATGGCTGCATAGTATTCCATGGTGTTTTGCTGTGTGAGTGTGTGTGTGATCGTGTGTATCACATTTTGTTTATCCAATCAACCTTTGGTGGACACTTAGATTGATTCCTTGTCTTTGCTATTCTGTATGGTGCTGCAATTAACGTACAAGTGTATTTATCTTTTTGACAGAAAGATTTATTTTCTTTCAGATAAATATCCAGTAGTGGGATTGCTGGATCAAATGGTGGTTCTATTTTTAGTTTTGTGTGCATGTGTGTGTGTGTGTGTGTGTGTGTGTATCTGTCTGTCTGTCTGTTTGAGGCAAGGTGTTCCTATGTTGTCCAGGCTGGAGTACAGTGGCGTGATAATTGCTCACTGCAGATTTGACCTCCTGGACTCAAGGCATCCTTCCACCTCAGCCTCCTAAGTAGCTGGGACTACAGACACCTACCACCATGCCTGGCTAATTTTTGTGTTTTTAGTAGAGAAGGGATTTCACCATATTGGTCAGGCTGATCTCAAATTCTTGACCTCAGGTGATCCACCCACCTCTGCCTTCTGAGACAGGAGAATCACTTGAACCTGTGAGGTGGAGGTTGCAGTGTTCCGAGATTGCACCACTCACTCCAACCTGAATGACTGAATGACAGAGTGAGACTCCATCTCAAAAAAAAAAAAAAAGATTAAGAAAAAAGGAAAAGAAAAAAAAAAAGAAAAATGTTCACCGAATGTTTTACAGACCATCCCACTCTCTGTGGACTGTGCCTGCCCTCAGGTCTTCTGCATCTCTTAGTCTTGTTGAATACTGGATGTACTTCTCATTTATCTCCCCTGTGACATACAGCTTAGCACAAAATGAAAGGAACAATTTTGTGAGTACCATTTCTTAGGTGCCTCATGTGGGTGGAATCCTGCAGCATTTGTCTTTCTGTGCTTAGCTTCCTTTTCTCAGCACAAGGTTCTCATGGTTTAGTCATGTGGTTGCATTTCGTAGGATTTCCATTCATTCATTCGTTCATTCATTCATTCATTCATTCATTCATTCATTCATTCATTTGAGATGGAGTGTTGCTCTGTTCCTCAGGCTGAAGTAAAGTGGCACGATCTCGGCTCACTACAACCTCCACCTGCAGGGTTCAAGTGATTCTCCTGCCTCACCCTCCTGAGTAGCTGGGATAATGGACATGCGCCACCATACTGAGCTAATTTTTTTTGTATTTTTTGCAGAGATCGCGTTTGGTCATGTTGGTCAGGTTGGTCTCGAACTCCTGACCTCCCTATTCATCAGAATTTACGATTTTCAGATAGGTTCAACATTACTCTCATTTATTTAGATTAGAGCAATTATTCACCACTGGGGGTGATTTTGCCCCCAGAAGACCTCTGTCAATGTCTGGAAACATTTTGATTGTCACAACTATGGAAGGGGGCACTGCTACCTGAATCTGGTGGGTAGATCTCAAGGACGCTGGTCAAGAGAATAATAAGGGGGCTAGTGTGCCCAGGACCGCCACACCACAGAGACCCCCAACAACCCCAAATGTCCACAGTGCTGAGGTTGTGAGACCTTGGATTATGAGACAGTGATTTCACATGCAGGTAAGTTAGTGCCACATGTAAGGAGACAAGCTGTCCAAAATTCCTCTGTGCTCACTTCTCTTGGCTAAGTGTTGTATTTTCTATCTTCTTGTCAGGAGATAAAAATATTTGGGTAATTTTCTCTATCACTTGCCAGAGAGAGTAAGTGTAGACAATGGTTAAATCATAAAATGCCTTTTAAAAATTTTATTTTATTTTTGTGACACAATCTTTCTCTGTCACCCAGGCTGGAGTATAGTGGTCCAATCTCACCTCACTGCAACTTCCACCTCCCGGATTCAAGTGATTCTCCTGCCTCAGCCTCCCAAGTAGCTGGGACTACAGGTACACCACCACGACTGGCAACTTTTTTGTATTTTTAGTAGAGACAGGGTTTCAACATTTGGCCAGGCTGGTCTTGAACTCCTGGATTCAAGTGATCCACTGACCTGGGCCTCCCAAAATGTTAAGATTACTGGTATGAGCCACTGCACCCAGCCAGAAAATGTCTTTTAAATGGAAAATAAAAAATAGTCAAAATTCTAATCTTATTTTTTTTAGTATCAGGGGATACTTAAGTATATGAATTATTAAGTTTACACCATTTATATATATGTATGTACATATGTATGTGTATACACATATATATTTTGCTTGATTTTAAAGAATTTCTTTTAGAGACAGAGTCTTGCTCTGTCACCCAGGCTGGAGTGCAATGGCCCAATCTTGGCTCACTGCAACCTCTGCCTCCCGGGTTCATGCCATTCTCCTGCCTCAGCCTCCCAAGCAGCTGGGACTACAAGTGTGCACCACCACACCTGCCTAACTCCTTGTATTCCTAGTAGAGACAGAGTTTCACTGTGTTAGCTAGGATGGTATCGGTCTCCTGACCTTGTGATCTGCCTGCCTCAGCCTCCCAAAGTGCTGGGATTACAGGCATAAGCCACTGCGCCCGGCCAATTTTAAAGAATTTTATGTGACTCAAACATCCAGGATGTATTTTAGAAAACGGGTTTTCAGATATGTCTTGTAATATTGGTAAGTGTGTCCAGAGTAAATCTCATGAGTGTATTTCATACGTGAAAATAAATGACCATGTTCACTTAAAGCAATCATAGAATATCTAGGAAATGATTGAGCGACTACCAGGGGACCAGCCATCTCAGGAAAATTAAGAAGATAAAGACTAAACTCTGTGTTAAATTAATAAGAAATATCAATTCCATCTTTATTTTTCAGACAGAGTCTCACTCTTTCGCCAGGCTGGAGTACAGTGGCACTATCACAGCTCACTGCCATCGGTGCCTCCTGGATTCGAGAGATTCTCATGCCTCAGCTTTCCAAGGAGGTGGGATGACAGGTGTGCACCACCACACCTAGCTAATTTTTGCAGTTTAAGTAGAGACGGGGTTTTGGCATGTTGGCCAGATTGGTCTTGAACATCTGACCTCAAGTCATCTGATCTCCTTGCCCTTCCAAAGTGGTGGGAATACAGGCATGAGTCACCATGCCCTCCATTCCATTTTATTAAGTCAAAGAAGGAGTATTCATTGTGTCTGCCAATTCCATATTCATACCACTTGCCTCATTTGCTCCTGTCTTATGGCCAGGTGGAGGGACTCACACCTGTCATCTGAACACTTTGGGAGGCAGAGGTGTGAGAATTGCTTGAGCCCAAGCATTCAAATCCAGCCTGGGCAACACAGCGAGATTCCAATTCTACAAAAAGAAAGTTGTTTGTTTTTTTTTTTAATTAGCCAGGTGTGGTAGTGAGTGCCAGTAGTCCCAGCTACTTGGGAGGCTGACCCTTGGAAGTTAAGGTTGCGGTGAGCTGAGATTACACCATTGCTCGCTAGCCTATATAAAAACTATATATGGCTCTATTTGCCTTTTAATTGGTCTCTTTTATTTATCTATTTATTTTTATTTTTAGAGATTAGGTTTTGCTCTGTTGCCCATGCTGCAGTGCAATGGTGCCATCATAGCTCACTGCAGCCTCAAACTTTTGGGCTCGAGAAATCCTTCCACATTAGCCTCCCTGGTAGCTGTGATTACAGGTGCACCGTCATGGCAGCTAATTTTTCTATTTTTTGTAGAGATGGGGTCTTTTTATGTTGCCCGGGCTGGTCTTGAACTGCTGCCTTCAGGCAATTCTCCCTCTCAAAGTGCTGGGACTGTAGGTTCATGCCACCATGCCTGGCTAATTTCATCTTTAAAAACTTGTTTTTCTCCCAAAGATCTGTACCAAGCCCATTAGTAAGAATGTAGCTTATTTATAACAGGCATGAGTTTCTCAGAAGGAAAAGCTTGCAATATGTCAACTCTCTTATTTTTCTTTCAAAGTAGAAATCAATCCAGTTCTCATCACAGTTAATGAGAAATGTCAGGTCAGGTGTGGTGGCTCACACCTGTAGTCCTAGCACTTTGGGAGGCCGAGGCAGGTGGATCACCTGAGGTCAGGAGTTCAAGACCAGCCTGGCCAACATGGTAAAACCCCCTCTCTTCTAAAAATATAAAAATTAGCTGGGCGTGGTGGCGTGCACCTGTAATCCTAGCTACCCAGGAGGCTGAGGCAGGAGAATTGCTTGAACCCAGAAGGCCAAGGTTGTGGTGAGACAAGATTGTGCCATTGCACTTCAGCCTGGGTGACACAGTGAGACTCTGTCTCAGAAAAAAAGAAAAAGAAAAATGTAAGTAACTCTTCCCTGCATGGAAAGACAAAAGGCAAAGTTTATACTATTAAATTATGATTCATTAGTGCAGCAAGAAATGGAGTTTATTAACCAAACAATTTTGTCCAGTCCTTTTCTTGATTCTATTTTCAGGAACTTTATTTATTTATTTATTTATTATTATTTTTTAGATGGAGTCTCACTCTGTCCCCCAGGCTGGAGTGTAATGGCATGATCTCAGATCACTGCAACCTCCGCCTCCTGGGTTCAAGCAATTCTCATGCCTCAGCCTCCCAAGTAGCTGGGATTACATGCACCTGACACCATGCCCAGCTCATTTGTGTATTTTTAGTAGAGATGGGGTTTTGCCATGTTGGCCAGGCTGGTCTTGAACTGCTGACCTCAAATTATCCACCCACCTCAGCCTCGCAAAGTGCTGAGATTATAAGAATAAGCCACCATGTCCAGCCCTTGTTTTAATTTTTAACTTAAAACATTTTTTTAGAAAGGGTCTTGCTCTGCCACCCAGGCTGGAGTACAGCACTGTGGTCATAGGTCATTGCGATCCTCACAAGCTGAAGTGATCCTCCCACATCTGCTTCCCAAATAGCTGGGACTACAGACATGTGCCACCATGCCTAGTTAATTTTTGAAGTTTTTATAGAAACAGGGTCTTGCCACAATGCCTAGACAGTTTTTGAACTCCTGGACTCAAGCAATCCTCCTACCTCAACCTCCTAAAGTGTTAGGATTACAGGAGTGAGCCACCTTGCCTGGCCTCAGCAACGTTTATTGTAATTTTCCCAAGCTTGTGTGGCAAGCAGAGGAAGAGAGGGATTACTGGGTATGGAAAAACACAGACCCCTTTGGTCCTATAAACCTATCTCAAGTATCCCAAGTAGGGTGGGATACTCAAGCCTATGCCACAGAGACTCAGAAGAACAAATGCCCCACCATGCAACCCCCAAGCCCTGCAGCCATCCAACAATGCCCCTGAGAAAATAACACTGCCTCCCTTTTTCATGACCAATTTCAAGCAACACTGAGGAGTGAGGTGCTGTCTTTGTAAACTGGGTTTAGGTCCTATTGTTAGATGCAGATGCAGTTCTAGAAAAGACTTTGAGCACAAGAAAATTGGTAGCAATGGCTCTAGGTGAGGTCAGAGTTTGGAGGTGGATATCCTGTGGCAACTTCATACCTTACCTTGGGTAAAGGGCATTCCAGAGCCTTCCTGTAGTAAACAGTAGCAGCAACCTAGAATGTGATACTGAGACCTAGGTAAGTCCTTGACCCAACCTCTTCATTGAATAAAGTGAAATGCAAAGTTTTGTTCCTGGAAGGACCTGCAAAAAAAAAAAAAAAAAAAAAAAAAAAAAAAAAAAAAAAATTAAAAAGGACAGAGAAAAAGAAAGAAAAGAGAAAAATGAAAGCTACAAAACTACTAAAGGTATAATAATATTTTAAAATTTTTATTTTGCTATAGATTGGGTCTCTGGGTCTCCCTCTCCTGGTCTCAAGCAAACCTCTTACCTGAGCCTCCCAAAGTGCTGGGATTATAGGCATGACCCATTGTGTCTAGGTGAAAACAAATTTTTTGAATGTTTTCAATGTGCAAAGAATCGATTCTGTGTTTCTGAAGTGATAGAAGGAAATGGAAGGTCTACAGATGCATAACCAGAAATAGACAGGCTGCTTGTTTACAGTAGTGTTGCCAGTAGTATCAGTACTTAAAACATTTTTACATTTTATTTATTTATTTTGATTGACAAATAATAAATGTACCTATTCATGGGGTGTATGTTTTGATGCATATACTGTATAGTGATCAGATCAGGGTAATTAGCTTATCCATCATCTCAAACATTTATTACTTCTTTGTTCTAGGAAGATTTGATATCCTCCTTCTAGCCAGTTGAAACTATATAATACGTGTGTGTGTGTGTGTATGTGTATATATATATATACACACATATATGGAGACAGGGTCTCATTCTGTCGCCCAGACTGGAGTGCAATCTCAGCTCACTGCAACCTCCACCTCCCAGGTTTAACTGATCCTCCTATCTCGGTCTTCCAAATAGCTGGGACTACAAGCATGTGCCACCACGCCTGGCTTATTTTTCTATTTTTAGTAGACACAGGTTTTCACCATGTCAGCCACACTGGTCTGGAACTCCTGACCTCAAATGACCCACCTGCCTTGGCCTCTCAAAGTGCTGGGATTATGGGAGTGAGCCATGGAGCCTGGCATATATATATACACACACACTTATATGCACACACACGTATACATACATACACATATATATACACAAATATGCACACACACACACATATATAATTTTTTTTTGAGACAGGGTCTCTCTCTGTCACCCAGGCTGGAGTGCAGTGGTGTCATCACAACCATTGCAGCCTCAACTTCCCAGACTCAAGGAATCCTCCCACCTCAGCTTCTTGAGTAGCTGATACTACAGACATAAGCCACCATGCCCAACTAATTTTGTATTTTTTGTAAAGACAGGGTTTCATCTTATTTCCCAGACTGGTCCGAAACTCCTGCCCTCAAGCAATCCTCCTACCTTGGCCTCCCAAAATGTTAGGATTACAGGTGTAAGCCATTTCACCTGGCCTATATCATTTTTAACTCCAGTTATCATGTAGTGCTATAGAACTCTAGAATGTATTCCTTCTATTTAGCTGTAATTTTCTTAGACAAGGTGGCATGAAAATGATATCACTGTAATCCCTAAAAACCAACAAGGAATGAGGTTTCAGAGTCACAGGGGACCTCCGGAGGAAAAACGTCAGGGGCAGAATTTACTAACTGTTGCTGTGCCAAGAGTATAGTCTCTGCTCACCTGGCTCTCTGCCATCATGGAGAACCATTATATTTGCATTAGTAATTATGGTTTTATCAGAGGAGGATATGTGTTTCCTTCAAGAGGTAGGTGTGAAATATTAGGTTGGAGCAGAAGTAATCGCTGCTTTTCCCATTACTTTATTTTTATTTTTTAATTTGTGTGTGTGTGTGTCTCTCTGTGTGTGTGTGTGTGATGGAGTCTCACTCTATCACCTAGACTGGAATGCAGTGGCTTGACCTTGGCTCACTGCAACCTCCTGGTTTCAAACGATTCTCCTGCTTCAGCCTCTGGAGTTGCTGAGATTATAGGTATGCACCACGACATCTGGCTGATTTTTGTATTTTTAGTAGAGACAGGTTTTCTCCATGTTTGAACATCACAGGTAATGTTGTACTCAAAGAATAATATTAATGATATGTATTGAAGTGAGTCAGTAAGAAAGATGACTTAGGAGTGAATTCACCATGGTTGGCTGCAGTAGCTCACACCTGTAATCACAGCACTTTGGGAGGCTGAGGCAGGAGGATCGCTTGAGCCTAGCAGTTTGTGATACCTGCCTGGGCAACATATCAAGACCCCATCTCCACGCACATAAAAAATTTAATTAGCTGGATGTGGTGGCACTTGCCTATAATCCCACAATTTGGGAAACTGAGATGGGAGGATCACTTGAGGCCAGGAGTTTGAGGTCAGCCAGGGCAACATAGTGAAACCCCATCTCTATTTAAAAAGAAAAAGATTATGGACACCCATCACTGTGTTTTGTAATATGTTAATGAGAGATCCTTTAAATATTTAGATCCCTATAATGTCAATGTGGGAAAGCAAAGAAGTGTGTGAAAACTCTTAACCAAATCTTCTGTTTCCTATAATATACAACACTGGCCTTGTTATTTGGAATTCACTTGAGTCAGATCCTTATTTATTTATTTATTATTTTGAAGACGTGGAGTCTTGTTCTGTCACCCAGGTTAAAGGGCAGTGGTGTGATTATGGCTTACTGCAGCCTCAAACTCCTAGGCTCAAGTGACTCTGCCACCTTGACCTCCCAAGTATGTTGGGATTACTGGTGCATGCTACCATGTCTACAATAGGCTGGAGTGCAACAGTGTGATCTTGTTCACTGCAATGTCTGCTCCCCAGGTTCAATTCAAGCAATTCTCCTGCCTCAGCCTCCTTAGTAGCTGCGATTACAGATGCTTGCCACTACGCCCAGCTAATTTTTGTATTTTTAGTAGAGATGGGATTTCCCCATGTTGGCCAGGCAGGTCTGGAACCCCTGACCTCAGGTGATCCACCCATCTTGGCCTCCCAAAGTGCTGGAATTACAGGTGTGAGCCACTGAGCTCAGACAAGAAGATGTTATATATACACACACACACAAACACACACTATGGAATACTATGCAGCTGTAAAAAAGAATGAAATAATACATTTTGCAGCAACAGGGATTGAAGTAGAGGCCATTATCTTAAGTAAAATTACTCAGAAACAGAAGATCTGCACTTGTACCTTCTCAATATATAAAAATGAAAAAATAAAAAATAAAATGAGAACAAAAAAGATTTTATATCAGCATATATAGAAATATTTTATGTATCATTTATGCAAAATATATTATATGTCATATATTATATATGCATACTTAGGTACACATACATATACACAAGTATATAACATATCTAACTCAGTATATATAACATATAGTGGATATATGTACACTATATAAACACACATACATACACAAACACACACATACAGTATACATGCTTAAAGAGTGTTCAGCTCCCTTCAGAGATGGTAGATTTTTTTTTTTTTTTCAGTCAGGATCTCATTCTCTTGCCCAGGCTGGAGGGCAGTGGCGCAGTCATAGCTCACTGCAGCCTCGACCTCCTGGGCTCAAGGCATCCTTGTGCCTTTGCCTCTGTGCTGGGATTATAGGTGTGCACCACCACACCTGGCTAGTTAAAAAACTTATTTTTGATAGAGATGGGAGGTGTGTTCCAATGTTGCCCAGACTGGTCTCAAACCCCAGTGCCTCCCAAAGTGCTGAGATCACAGGTGTGAGCCTCTGTGCTCAGCCAGATGGTACAATTTTGATTCCTCTCATATTTAACAACACCTGCACCTATCATTGTATTGAATTTATAGCTCATTCTGGTTTAGGGTTAGGGACTTATTCCTTCGGAATGGCAGAGTTCAGCATTTCCTGACTCCACTGCAAATTAATGCCACTTCATTAAGGCAATAATGACCCTTTCATGCCTAACTCACAGGGATTTTCCTTTTTTGTCTCTTAAGTAATAGGCTGTGGTTTCTCAAGGATTTTTATGATCCTTCCAGATGAAAGCTGCTTTGTCAAGCAAGGTGTTGAGAAACGTGCAGGGTCTGTTTCTAAGAAGAGGTAGCTATGTGGTCAAGTTCAGAGTGGGATCGGTGGAGTCAGACTAATCAGCAGCCCAAGCAGAGTTTGACGCTGCAAATCTGCGCCACGTTCTTCTTCCTGCGCGCAATCTGCAGGCAAAGACATCTGCTTAATTGGGTGTGAAACCGGGGCCTTGATTAAAAGGACTTTATGAGGCCGCAGCCTTGCATTTCCAAGGTCAGGCCCTAGTGGAGAGGGCGCGTGTTCCGCGGGGTGACACGAACTTTTCCTGAGTGCGCGTTCCTGGCTGGCCCTTAACCCCTCAGCCAGGCAGGGCTTGGCAGGGCCGTTTCCTGTCCTAACCAGGGTCAAGGGATTGCACAGCTTGCTGGTGAAGCTTGCTTGGCAGGGCCGTGACTTGTCCTAACCAGGTTCAGGGAATGGCGGGGGCCTGCTGGTGTCGCACATGTTTTGCATTCCAGCTCAGGATTTTGCAGAGCATAGAGAGCGGTGTCACCCCTGGGGGGATATGCCACCCACAAAATGCAGGTGGAGGCTGGGGCGAGGCTGGCAGCTAGGGGCCAGAAATCCAAAGCCTGAACCCAGTTCAAACTTCCTGACTCCCACTCACTGTTAGTTGCACAAGGATGGCTCGGCCTGGTCCCCTTAAAAATGTGTACGTTCTGACTTACAGGCCGCTTTGCCTCTCGGAAGGTCCCCCTGACCTGCGGACTGAGGGTCTGGAGACCCTTCCAGTCTCAGAATCGCTGAGATCCCTCAAAACAAAAGATGTTTGCAGTTTGACCCCTTGTTGCTCAAAGTGTAGTCGGCGAAACGGCAGCCTGGGCTGCCTTGGTAGCGGGTCACGGGCTCAGTGTCCAGGCCATGTCAGGCCTGCAAGTTAAGAAGTGTCAGCATTTCCCTGGGGAAAGTGGTGACCAAATGTCTAGCTATATTTGCATTTCAAATCCACACGGATAGAGTTTTTAAATATAAGTATGTTATACTATTGTCTGAGCCACACTTAAGCCAGGAAAAATAAAAAACAACTTTGCGTTTCTGAAATTGAAATGCGTCTGCACAATTCTTTTTTTTTTTTTTTTGACTTTTTTTAAAAAAAAAAATACTTTTAAGTTCTAGGGTACATGTGCATAACGTGCAGGTTTGTTACATATGTATACTTGTGCCATGTTGGTGTGCTGCACCCATCAACTCCTCAGCACCCATCAACCCGTCATTTACATCAGGTGTAACTCCCAATGCAATCCCTCCCCCCTCTCCCCTTCCCGTGATAGGCCCCGGTGTGTGATGTTCCCCTTCCTGAGTCCGAGTGATCTCATTGTTCAGTTCCCACCTATGAGTGAGAACATGCGGTGTTTGGTTTTCTGTTCTTGCGATAGTTTGCTGAAACTTAATTGGTCACTGTTTGAAACGCTCCAGCGACAACCCGATAAAGAATTGTGCAGTGAGACCATCCTGGCTAACCCGGTGAAACCCCGTCTCTACTAAAAAAATACAAAAAACTAGCCGGGCGAGGTGGCGGGCGCCGGTAGTCCCAGCTACTCTGGAGGCTGAGGCAGGAGAATGGCGTGAACCTGGAAGGCAGAGCTTGCAGTGAGCTGAGATCCGGCCACTGCACTCCAGCCCAGGCGACAAAGCGAGACTCCGTCTCAAAAAAAAAAAAAAAAAAAAAAAAAAAAAGAATTGTGCAGTGAACAGGCGTCTGCACAAGTCTTTATCGGGTTGTCGCTGGAGCGTTTCAAACAGTGACCAATTAAATTTCACGCGCTACATTTGTTCGGGAGATCTCTCAAATCTGTCTCTCCTGAGTTATTTAATGAAATGTTTATTTGGAAAGAATTCTTGATCCACAGGAAGCTGCAAAGAAACGCACCGGGTCGCGCCCACCCTTCCTCTCCCCTTCCAATTAGAAATCTGGAATCACCAGGCCTATAGCGACACCAGGACGCTGACCTTGTCCCCCAGACCCAGCAGCCCCTCTCGGGGATCCGCGCGCAGCGCGCGTCTTGAGTAGCCAGATTAATCCGAGTCCCACTCCTCACCAAACGCCAATTGCAGGTTTTATTTGTGAACTTCACTTTTGCTGAGCAATGCGCTCCCAGTCCCCGGGCCCTCCAGCCTCCCCCCTCTCGCCTCCCGCCTCCCCATCTTCTGGGCTTGGGTGCAGCGACGCGGATGACCGGCCAGTGCGTCCCCAGGGAGAAGTCAGCCTGGGTCCCACCCCAGGGTCACCCCGGGCGCGGAGGGGGCGTGGGCACCTCCCCAGAGCCGCGCCTGCCCTAGACGGCTGGAGTCGCCCGCAAGCCCAAGTCTCCGGCTACTGAGATGGGTAGCGGCGGCTGCGGAGCCTGCGCGAAGGTAACGCCCCTAGCCCCGCGGCCCGGTGGGGGCGGGGAGAGGCGTGACCACGCCCAGGCTGCTTCTGCCCGCCCCATCAGCGCGTACGCGGCTACCGAGGTGGAGCAGGCGGCTGGCGCGAGACCAGGAATACTCAGGACCCCCTGGCTCGCGCACCCAGAGCCAGGGCCGCGGCCCCCGCCTTTCCCGCAGCCTTCTGGCATTCGGTGCCGGCCTCGCGAGGCCAGCGGCTGCTCGCTCTGGGGTCGTTGCTGTTTGTGCAGTGAGCGCCGCCCCACCATTGTCCCGGTCGCTCTGTCAACAGCGCCGGGCCGCGCACCAGGAGGCTGGGGCGCGCATGGGGAGCCTGCGTTGATGCTGTCGCCGCGCGGCCCTCCTAGGCTGCGTCCCGGGAAGCCAGGCTACCCGAGCACTCCGGCCTGGCTCGGCTCCCCGGACCTGAGTGCGTTCCCATGGAGGCGCGCGGGCTAGGCCAGGGGGCCGCAGCGGCGAACATCGCCCGAGAGGTGGCGGAGGAGACCCCGGACTGGGTGCCCGCGCTCTGCCCTAGCTCCGAGGCGCGGTCGCTGGAGCCGCCTGCCTACCGCCTGCAGGACTTCGACACGCTGGTCACCGTGGGTGAGCGAGTGCGCGCGGAGACTTGGCCCATAGGGGCGCGCGGCGCGGCCGGGACGCTATAGTCAGACAAAGGGCCCCGGGTGCTGGCCTCCTGGGTAGGGCCCTACCCCGCCGCTCGGGCTCAGGGTCCCCGCGCGGGGTTGCCCCTGCCACTGGGTCTCCTAGAGGGCCACTCAGAGAACTGGAGCGTACCCACACCCCCAGCCCCGGCGAGTCCCCCAGACCGGCCCGGCCGGGTGCGTTCCCTGGAACACCGACGGCTCCTGTCTGAGACCACCCTGATCCACCGCACACACAGCAGTCTGGGGCTGGGTGGTCCGACGTCACCAAACTTCCTGTGGGTCCCCTCGCCTCGGCAACCTCGTGCGCCTCCCATACGGCGGCTCCAGGGTCTCGGGCGCGAGTTCTGAAGGCCCCTGCGGGTCTCCTCCAGGCCAGCCTCCCTGTTTGCCTAGTGGCAGGGTCCTCGGCGGGGAGTGTACAGGTTTCTCCACGGGCTGCGGGAGCAACTGGGCTCCAGGGAACAGGTATTCCGTGGCTTTGTGGGGATGGGGACGGCGGAGTTGGGAAAGGATCCTAACATGTCCTGACACTGCCTGTGCTTTTCGTCTTGTTCGTCTGAAGTGGATAATTATTGTATTGGGCGCTTTCTTCGTTTCCTTTGTCCTCTGTCTTTGAACTTAACCCCGAATGGGCAGCTTGACAGAGATTTCGAGTTCTCGGTGCGCTTGGATCCGGACACGCGCTGGTTTATGGGACAGCCCTGAGTGGGTCAGAATATCCCAACCGAACATGGGAGCTGAGTTTAAACAGTTGTCACCAGCCCGCCTGTGCCTCTTAGGGACTCTGTGTGGCTAAGTGGGGTGTTGGTTGTCAAGAAAATAAACGGGAGAACAGAGGGGGTGTCCTGGGTGTGTTGATGAGGCGGGGGCTCTCAGGCCCTCTAACTCCTGTTTGTCCTCACATTTTGGAAAGGAGGAAGCTGGGCTGGGAATCCCAAGGGCTCAAGGTCAGACTTTATGGCATAGGAAGACCCGCGGGCATAGCCAGTGGGCCTTCAGAACCGCTGAGGAAGAGGGGACTTAGCTTCCTTCAGTGAGTTCTTTGCCACTTAGACCTTGAAGGAAGGGCCCACGAATAAAGCCTGAGTTTGGAAAGACAGTGTGGGACGAGGCCCTCTCTCTCGCTCCCTCCCTCCTCCTATCTCATTCTCTATCTCTTTCTCTGTTTTTCTTCTCTCTCCCTTTCTGTGACCCTGTTCGTGTATTTGCATTTCTCCTCCTCTGTCTATGCCTCTCTCCCTGTCCCCTTACTGTCTTGGTCTCTCTGCTCTGTTTCTGACTCCCTCCCTTCTCTCTTTCTGCTTTCCCTCTTCTCCTGGTCCCCCCCGCCGAAGGCTGTCGTGATCTAATCTTAATGCTGTGTGTGTTTTGCGGGGAGGAAGGGTGGGCAGGAACCCTGACTGCTTCAGCTGCCACAATCGGTGGAAATACAACTCGACAATGGAAAATTGATGAGATCCAGCCTTTCCTTGGCACTCAGCACCAGAGTTTGTCATTCTTTGGGGCACCCACATGGGTCTCTTGGGAAGGGTGGAGCTGGAGCTGGAGGCCGGGGCGGAGAGCAGGAAGCGGGCCCCAGGGCGGCAGAGGTGAGGAGCTCTGGTGTGACAGGGGGCCACTCAGTTTGACATCAGGTTAGCTTAGGGTGCCCAGCGGGTAACCTCATTTTAAAAAAAAGAGTGTCATTTCCTCTGGGGACCAAGCTGGCTGGGCGGGGAGGTCAGCTGTTTTTTTTCAGTCCAGTCAGTGCTCTCTTAATGAGGATGATGCTCTTTTCTCAAGTATAACTTCCGGTGGGCTCCAAGGGTGTGACAGGAGAGGTAGGTATCCCATATTCATTGGACAGCAGGGGACCAGGACCCAGGGGGTGTGTGTGTGTGTATGTGTGTGTGTGTATGTGTGTGTGTCTGGAACACTCTCTCATGACAGCTTCACAGCTACCAAAGCTGTGACATTAACTGCAGCATTTTATCCGAGCCTTTTTCTTTATTGTTGATTAAAGAGCAGTCTAAGTGTGATTCACCTAAAAGAATTAGAATAAATTCTAAAATATACTAAGCGTTGTAGAGCCTTCACGATTGTATCTCTGAGCCACAATCTACAGCAGCTTTGGACTCTTTTCCAAGGCTTGATGAAGAGTGAGGAACGAGCTCGAGTCTCAGTCTGGAGTTGACACCCAGTCTGGCTGGGTGTGACCTCTCTTCATCCTAGGCTGTCCCTGCAGGAACATAAGTTTGCTTTTCAGTGCTCTTTTCCACTCATTCCTAATTCTCTCAGGCCCCAAACAAGCACCCCCAGGAGTACTGAACTTTTTGGGGGGTGGGCGGAGGGGATCTATATGCAGATTGCCAGTTGAGCAATCCTATTTTCTATGACTTAAAGCCAATCACAGGCTGGGTGTGGTGGCTCTTGCCTGTAGTCCCAGCACTTTGGGAGGCCGAGGCAGGCAGATCTCTTGCGCTCAGGAGTTCCAGACCAGCCAGGCCAACATGGCAAAACCCTGTCTCTACTGAGAAAATACAGAAATTAGCCAGGCGTGGTGGCAGGCGCCTGTAATCCCAGCTTCTCAGGAGGCTGAGGCAAAGGAATTGCTTGCAGCCAGGAGGCAGAGGTTGCAGTGAGCCAAGATCACAGCCCTGCACTCCAGCCTGGGTGGCGGAGGGAAAAAGCAAAGAAAGTGTCAGTGTTCTGGATTGAGCAGTTTCCTCCAGTGCAGGTAGTTAGGAAAAAGAGTGCAGTTTGCACTTGTGAAAAATCTCATAATGGATTTTTTTTTTCTTCTTTGTGCATAAAGGGATTCTGTAGTACGTCTTGTTTAAAGGCTGATTTAATAGTTTTAGGAACTTTGTATCAGAATAGCCATACTACTCCTTAGAGAAAAAAATGGGTTTCAGTCTGGTTCTTCACATTTCTGTTCATATAACCAAGCTGTGCTTATTTCTATGAGGGAAAACAATTGTGCTTTAAAAAAGGAAAATCTGGGCCGGGTACAGTGGTACGTGCCTGTAGTCCCCGCTATTTGGGAGGTTGTGGTGGGAGGATGGCTTGAGGCCATGAGTTCCAGACTAGCCTAGGCAATACAAAGCGACCCTCATCTCTTAAAAAACATAGTAATAATAGCTAGTTGGTCATGTTGGTGCATACCTGTACTCTTAGTCACCTGGGAAGTTGAGGCAAGAGGATCACTTGAGCCCAGGAGGTCAAGGCTGCAGTCAACCATAGTCATGTTACTCTACTCCATCCTGGGTGATAGAGTGAGATCCTCTGTCTAAAAAATGAAACAAAATCAAATAAATATATGTTATGGAAGTGAAAAACTTACACTACATAGAGAGGATGACTCTCTGTGCAGCAATCTACCAGCCTTATTTTATCAATCTTCCCACTTAAAATGATTACTTGAGAATTACTTTCTCTATATATCAGATAAAAAATACTTAGGTGTGGATGGGCATGATGGCTCATGCCTGTAATCCCAGCACTTTGGGAGGCTGAGGCAGATGGATCATGAGGTCAGGAGATTAAGACCATCCCAACCAGGGAGTCTGAGGTTACAATGAGCCGAAATCACACCACCACATTTCAGCTTGGGTGACAGAGCAAGACTCCATCTCAACAACAACAACAACAACAACAACAACAACAAAACTCAAAAAGCTTAGGTTTTTTCCCGAAAGTGTTTTTATTGAATCATTTGGCATCCACGACCCAGTGCTTGTTTCTGTGGGCACCCCGAGTGTTAACCTGTCAGGAAGGAGGTAATTCAGCAGGTAAACCGGTGGCCAGGCTTTGGGTCCACATTTCGTTTTCCTTTGCTCAACCTAGTTCGCATTTGCTTATTTAAAAAAAAGGGAAGTAATAACAGAACCTATCCTACATGGTTACTGTGAGGAAGACTTCAAAGTCCTAGACCAGTATTAAAAATGTGTGTATTTTGAAATACAGACTTCATAGGAGATTTCAAAAACAGTACCTGGAGTCTCACGGACCTTTCAGCCAGCTTCCCCATAGTGACGTCTTCGTATCTGTGGGACAATATCAGAACCATGTCATCGATGTTGGTATATCCCTATTAAAGACAACACATACCTCGTTCAGCTTTTTTTTTTTTTTTTTTGAGACAGGATCTCACTCTGTTGGCCAGTCTGGAGGACAGTGGTGTGATCTCAGCTCACTCCAGCCTTGAATTCCTGGGCTCAAGTGATCCTCTCAACTCAGCCTCCCGAGTAGCTGGAACTACAGGCATGCACCATACCCGGCTAATTTTTGTATGTTTTGTAGAGGCAGAGTCTTGTTATGTTGCCAAGTCTTGATCTCCTGGTGTCTCAAGCAATCTTCCCACTTCAGCCTCCCAAAGTACTGGGATTGTATACAAGCATGAGCCATCGTGCCCGGCTTGTTCAGCCTTTGTTAGTTTTCAGAAGGTGCCCATTTGTGTTTGCAAGTGTGTGTATAGAGTTCTGTGCAGTTTTACCCAGTGTGTGGATTTGGGCAGCTACCACCCTCCAAACCATGGTGCAGAATGAATTCCCTCACCACAGACTACTTGGTCTTCCTCAAGACATTTTTTTTTTTTAACTTTCACGTGGTATACTATCTGAAAATACTGTATATTTTTAAGAGCTAGTAGATCTTCATAATTAATGATACATGGTTCTGAAATCTGAAGTGTTTAATACTGGTAGTTTTTAATCCCGTCCTTGGTTTTTAGAAATAAAGCTTGGAGTTGTAAGGAAAACGAGCCCTTAGACAAAGGATTTCTCAGCAAAACAAATTTACTGCTGCACACGAGGGTGCCCTCCCATATGGCTGGTTGCCCCAAGAGCACCCCGAACAAAGGAGAGTAGAAGTTTTTATTCGTAAGGCAATTCCTGTCCCTATGTCCTTTCCCCGTTGGCTGGGGTCAGACTGCACAATCTAAACTAGACCCGATTGGCTTAACATTTAAACTTTCTTTAATGATAAGGTGGGCACATGATAGGAGAGAGGGGAGAGGAGGAAGCGGTCGTCTGTGGTGAACTAGAGAGCCAGTCTTTTCCCAAATAAAGGAAGGAATGTGAGCTGGTGCTGATAACGCCACTGGTACTGTGGGCATGCCTGGTCATGTAGTAAAGTCAGAAAGAAGAAAAGGAGAAGAAAGAGATGCAGGGGTGGATCCTGGGAATTAAAGAATAAAAGGTTCTCCTAAACTGGGCAGAATTTTCCTTTCCTCTCCTCGTTGCTGGGGTCTTATTAATACCATAAGATAGTTCATTCAGGCTGTTGTACAAAACACCACCGACTGAGTGGCTTTTTTGTTTTTTTTTTGAGACAGAGTCTCACTCTGTTGCCCAGGCTAGAGTGTGGCGGTGCAATCTAGGCTCATTGCAAGCTCCGCCTCCTGGGTTCATGCCATTCTCCTGCCTCAGCCTCCTGACTAGCAAACCACAGACATTTATTCCCAGTTCGGGAGGCTGGAGGTCCAAGATCAAGGTGTGGCAGATTGGGTGTCTGGTGGGGACCTGCTTCCTTGTTCATAGATGGTGCCTTTTTGCTGTGTCCTTACATGGTGGAAGGGGTGAGGGAGCTCTCTGAGGCCCCTTAATAAGGGCATTAATCCCATTCATGAGGCTCCACCTTCTAATCCTATTCATGAGGCTCCACCCTCACGACCTCATCACCTCCCTAAGGCCTCACCCCCTGACACCATTACCTTGCAGGTGAGGATTTCAACACAGGAATTTTAGGGGCACACAGACATTGAGTCCGTGGCATCTCCACCCTGTCTGTCACACCAGCATGCTGCCGGCACGAATGGCATCTGAACTGGTGAGATTTTACTGTGTGCATAAATCAGCAGCCTTGTGGGCAGTGTTGACATAGCAATTAGGAGTGTTGTTTGTGGCCTAACAATACACAGAAAGTGGAGCTCAGCCCTTTAATCTTGTTTATCTTGTGTGGTTGCCCCGTGTGAAACCGGCTCATGCATGTGGGAATGACAGTTTCCATTTAAGTGCATCACACAAATGCCAAGAGATGAGATAAAATATTACACATCAGAGAACATTTCCAAGGATAGAAGTCCTGCCGGTTTCTCCTCTTCATTGTTTATTTCATTTTATTTTTTAAATTTAATTTAGTTTTAAGTTAAAATGCATGTTACATTAAATTTAAGTTAAATTAAGATACATGTGCAGGACTTATTTTAAGAAAAGAGACGGGGTCTCACTGTGTTGCCCAGGCTCGTCTTGAGCTCCTGGGCTCAAGCATTCCGCCTGCCTCCGCTGCTGGAACATAGATGCCAAGAGTGCCGGGACCTCTGTGTGTTGGAGTCACTTTCATCTCCCACATTCAGAGAACAGACCCGGCACTTAGTGCGTGCCCAAGACCATCCACTGCATGGATAGAGAGATCAACCCTCCTCATGTGCCAGGGGTTTCCCGAGGTGGGAAACCTTCAGTGCTAGCCAGGAAAGTCGCAGTCAGAGACAGGGACAAGCTGGTCACTCTGTGTGTGAATAAAGAAATGAATGGATGATGGCACTATCGACAGTTGTTCTTATGACACTCACTGATGCCAAGTACTGGACGGGTACACTATGTACTTTAGTTTCTCTATGGGCAGAAGCTCCACCATGACAACATCAGCGTTATTTTCTTTTTTCTCTTTTTTTTTTTTTTTGAGACAGAGTCTTGCTCTGTTGCCCAGGCTGGAGTGCACCGGTGCAATCTTGGCTCACTACAAGCTCTGCCTCCCAGGTTCACATTGTTCTCCTGCCTCAGCCTCCCAAGTAGCTAGGACTACAGGCGCCTGCCACCATGCCCGGCTAATTTTTTGTATTTTTAGTAGAGATGGGGTTTCACCATGTTAACCAGAATGGTCTTGATCTCCCGACCTCGTGATCCACCCGCCTCGGACTCCCAAAGTGCTGGGATTACAGGCATGAGCCACCACCTCTTTTTTCTTTGTTTTAAAGACAGAGTCTCACTCTGTAGTGCAGTTTAGAGTATAGTCGTGCAGCCATAGCTCACTGCAGCCTCCACTTCCCTGGCTCAAGCAATCCTGCCACTTCAGCCTCCCAAGTAGCTGGAACTACAGACATGCACTGCCACACTCAGTTAGTTAGTTATTTATTTTTGTAGGGATGGGTGTTGCTATGTTGCCCATGCTGGTCTCGAACTCCTGGGCTCAAGTGATCCTCCCACCTCAGCCAACCAAGTAGCTGGAACTACAGTTCATGGGCACGCTGCAAAGAAGGGAGATGTTAAAGTTTTGAAAGCAGCAGACAGCCCCCTCCAGGAAGAGACATGGTTTGTGAAAATCAAACGAGGGCGAAGGCATGACAATCGCGAGCTCAGGAGATTGACGCTGCAGTGGGCTGAGATCATGCTACTGCACTCCAGCCTGGATGGCAGAGACCTTGTCTCAAAAAATAAAAATTCATGGGAGGCCAGTTGTGGAGGCTTGCGCCTGTAATCCCAGTATTTTAGGATGCTGAGGTGGCAGCATCGCTTAGCCCATGAGCTCATCTGTCTGGGCAGTGTAGTAGGACCCCATCTCAATTTTTTTTTTTTTTTTTTTTTTTTTTTTTTTTGAGAGCCTGGAGAACGATTCTCCAGGTTCAAGTGATTCTCCTGCCTCTGCCTCCCAGGTAGCTGGGATTACAGGCTCCTGCCACCGTGCCTGGCTAATTTTTGTAGTTTTTAGTAGAGACATGGTTTCACCATTTTGGCCAGGCTGGTCTTGAACTCCTGACCTTGTGATCCACCTACCTCAGCCTCCCAAACTGCTGGGATTATATGCATGAGCCACCACGTCTGGCCAAAAAAAATTTTTTTAAAGTAGCTGAGTGTGGTGGCATGCACTTGTATGTAGTCCCAACTACTAGGGAAGCTGAGACAGGAGGATTGCTTGAGCCCAGGAGGTAGAGACTGCAGTGACCCATGATGGTGCTTCTGTGCTCCAGCCTGGGCAACAGAGCAAGACCCTATGTCAAAAATAAAGAAAAGGAAGTATCAAGGCACATGATTACACAATGCCTGCTACACTTAGGGTCTCCAAAAAGTGAACCTTTTCTGTCCATCAGTTTCCTCTTCTCCCCAGTGTGAAACTGCATATGCCTTCCTGGTGGCCAGGTCTTGCAGAGCTTGGTGGCAGACTTTTTTTTTCCCTGAGATGGAGTTTAGCTCTGTCACCCAGGCTGGAGTGCAGTGGCAGTCTCGGCTCACTGCAACCTTGACCGCCCAGTTCAAGTGTTTCTTTTGCTTCAGTCTCCTGAGCAGCAGGGACTACAGGTGCCTGCCACCATGCCCAGGTAAGTTTTGTCCTTTTAGTAGAGACGGGGTTTCACCACTGAGATAATAAGTTGCAGGTTTCTTGGTCTGTTTTGGAGGTTGAAGCCACAGGAGTCCTTTTGAGAATGAATGCAGGGTGTAATTGTGTTAGTTTGCTCTGACTGTCATAACAAAATACCGCAGACTGAGTGGCTTATTTAATAGAAATTAATTTTCCCACAGTCCTGGTGACTAGAAGTCTGAGATCACGGTGTGGGCAGGGCTGGTTCCTTCTGATGCCTCTGTCCTAGATAGACGCTGTCTTCTCCCTGTGTCCTCACAGGGCCATCCCTCTCTGTGTCCTCATCTCCTCTTTTTTTATTTTTGTTTTTTTAGAGATAGGATGTTGCTCTGGCCCAGGCCAGAATTCAGTGGTGCTATCATAGCTTCCTGCAGTCTTGGCTTCCTGGGCCCACGCAACACTCCATACCTCAGCCTCTTGAGTGAGCTGGGACCACAAGTGTGCACTACCATGCTCAGCTTATATATACACATTTTTCCTAGAGATGGAGTCTCCCTACGTTTCCCAGACTGGTCTCAAATTCCGGCCTCAGTCAATCCTCCTGCCTCAGTCTCCCAAAGTGCTGTGGTTACGGTATGAAACACCACACCCAACCTCCTCTTCTTACCAGGATAGCAGTCCTATTGGATCAGGGCCCACCCTAATGACCTCATTTTACCTTAATTAACTCCTCAAGGGCCCCATTTCCAAATAGCCACATGCTAACGTCTGGGGATTAGGGCATCAATATACGATTTTTCGGGGGACATAATTCAGATCATAGCCCCTATGCAAATTGTAATGCATCCAGGGATATGTTGGAAATTCTCCTGAAGCAATATTGTAGTGTCACCGCAATTAAAACTGACTTCTTAGAAGATTCCCCTTTTTGGTTGACTTCTGATATCTCTCTCATGTTCCTTCATACTGTCTTAGTCTTGCATGGTTGCTGGAATGAAGGACCATAAATATAGTAGCTTAAAATCACATACAATGAAGAGATACCTGCACTCTCAGGTTCACTGCAGCACAAGTAACAACAACCAAGATAGGGCAACAACCCATGTGCCCGTCAGCGTCTGTACACAATGGAGTACTATTCAGCCTGTAAAGAGAATAAAGTCCTCTCATTTGCAACAGTGTGGATGCAACTGGAGATCATTATGCTCTGAGAAATAAGCCAGGCACAGAGAGATAAATACTGCACAGAGAGATAAATACCATTATCTCCTTTTTTTGGACAGGGTCTCACTCGGATGCCCAGGCTGGAGTGCAGTGACATGGTGTCACTGTAGCATCAATGTCCGAGGCCCAACGGATCCTCTCACCTCAGCCTCCTAAGTAG
This sequence comes from Macaca thibetana thibetana, assembly GCF_024542745.1. Lineage (NCBI taxonomy): Eukaryota > Metazoa > Chordata > Mammalia > Primates > Cercopithecidae > Macaca > Macaca thibetana. The sequence goes on along the minus strand of NC_065599.1, from coordinate 9,906,307 downwards.
CTGGGACTACAGCGTGTGTCACCACACCAGGCTATTGTTTTGATTTTTTTGTAGAGATAGAGTCTTGTCATGTTGCCCAGGCTGGTCTTGAACTCTTGACTTCAAGTGATCCTCCCAGTTTATCCTCCCAGAGTCCTGGGATGAGAGGCGTGAGCCACTGCACCCTGCCTGACCTATGCACTTTAGAATCCTAGAAGCAAATCTTGTATCCTATTGGAGGAGCAAGACAGAAACACAGGTGCAGGTGCTAGAGGGCAGATTGTTTGCACAGAAACCTGGGCATGTGGATGAATTTGGTAATACCCACGTGTGTGTGGGTAAACTTGGCCAGCCCCTTTTTTTCCAAGGTTCCCTTGTGCAAGAAGAATGAAACCAGTGCAACCAGTACTTTGAAGAAACTCCTCCTTTCTGGAGCGTTTTCACGCTGTGTTTCTCACGTGGGCATGTTTTCCCAGTATCTCCGATTCTGTGCTGTGTTGGTTGAGACAGGATGATGGACATTTTGTTTCCCCATTAGGATCTTAAGTGAAAGTCCATTTGGCATTTACATTGATCTGAGTGGGAGAAAACATGATAAACAGCCATTAGAGGCCGGGCTGTGGGGGCTCACGCTTGTAATCCCAGCACTTTGGGATTACTGCATCTTGAGATCAGGAGTTCGAAACCAGCCTGGCAAACATGATGAAATCCCATTTGTATCCAAAAATTAGCGGGGCGTGGTAGTGGGTGCCTGTCATCCCAGCTACTCAGAAGGCTGAGACAGGAGAATCACTTGAACCCAAGAGACAGAGGTTGCAGTGAGTCTGTGCCACTGCACTCCAGCCTGGGTGATAGAGTGAGACTCCATCTCAAAAAAACAAAAAACCCAAAACACATTAGATGCATTTGAAGCCGCCCAGCAGTTCTCCCATGATGGTGGAATAGGCATCTGGGAGACTCACCCTACCCTGTCTGAACACCTTTAGCGAAGATGTAAATGACTTGCAGAGGAAGGAGGCGCAGGTTCGAGGATGGAAATTCGTCCCCTCCAGCACTGGTGGCGTCCACCTCCACCTTCCTGTGGTCTAAGGAGACCGCACAGAGACTGTCAGTGTGGGAGGCGGTTGCCGGTTTGGTGAGTCTCCCTACGGAGGAATTTCCTGTGGGACGCCTCTGGGTAGTTCTTCCAGCCTTTCATGTCTTCTGTCAGATGATACAGTGGCCAGGTCAAGGGATTATGATTTTGTTTGTTTTTTGTTTTTTAGAGACAAGGTGTTGCTCTGCCGCCCAGGCTGGAGTGCAATCAATCATAGCTCAGCTGCAGCCTCAAACTACAGGGCTCAAGTGATCCTCCTACCTCAGTCTCCCAAGTAGCTGGGACTGCAGGGACACACCACCATGCTCAGCTCATTCTCTCAGAAGGTGGAGAGAAGAGAAGAGAGGAGGACAGAAAACTGTCCATATGACTAGTTTGGGTCTTTCCATCCTGCTTAATCCAGAACTGTCAAGGTTAGACCCTAGTCATTTCTCTAATATGTTTGAAAAATAGGGCTGGGCACAGTGGCTCATACTTGTAGTCCCAGGACTTTGGAAGGCCAGGGTGAAAGGATCACTTGAGTCCAGGCGTTTGAGACCAGCCTGGGCAGCATAAGAAGACCCTATTTCTACAAATGGAGAAAAAAAATTAGGCAGGGGGACGCATGCCTGTGTTGCCAGCTATTTGAGGGGCTGAGATGGGAGGATTGCTTGAGCTCGGGAGGTAGATGCTTCAGTGAGCTGTGATTGTGCTACGACACTCTAGCTTGTGTGATGGAGTGAGACCCTGCCTCAATTAAAAAAAAAAAAAGAAAAATAGACCTTCCTTCTGTACAGTGTCTTCCCTGCAGGCCTCCATGCCCTTGTACCTGTTTAAAAATACTTAGCATTTTTCACCAGGACATAGAAAAAGGAAGTTGTCTCACACGGTGTCCCGTCCCGCGGGATCGTCAATGTAGACCCTAGAAGAGGGAGTGGGAACTCGGGCGGACAAGAGACACGAGAAATGGAGACAAGACAGTATCCTCATCAAGTCTGGTTTATTGGTGGCAGCGTAATGCCTTATATAGACCAGCAGGGGCGGAGGTTGGGCCAGGGCGATGACGTGGCCCTGCGGTGGGCGTGGCCAGGTAGGTTTCGGTTTCTTCAATGGGACGTCATGTTGCGCCTGCGCGGTCCATTGGTAATTTTCCGTGGTGCGGAATGGCGCCTGCGCTGTAAGTTGATCATCTTCCCGGGTGCAGGAAGATGGGTGGTGAAGAACCCGGAAGAGAGCCATTTTGTACTGGCGTATGAGACAGCAGAACAGGGAAGAAAGTAAATCTAGGAAGGAGGCATAGAGTAGAAACTTATAGAGCTCAGGCATCAGTTGTCAATTATTATCGCTATGGCTGGGCCACGCGGCTCCGGACAGGTCCCCCTTTTTTATTATTTCATGATGAGAGATAGCCCCTCGGGAACTGCGCCTGTCTTAGGTTGGGTCAACTCATCCCCACCTTTTAAGCCCGTCATGGGATTAGGCAGCGGCAGGGGTGGTCCTCCTGTCTTAGGCTCGATTGGGGGTGGTGTTCTCTTACCCGTCATTGACTGTCCAGTTCAGCTCACAGGGGAGGTGGTCTTATAAGGACAGATAAGACTCACCATGTTCAGACATCTCAAGGCGATGATAATGGACCTGTACAGGCTTGGCCTGGAAGGCCTCGATTTGTTGTCTGACGAATGCCATAAGCTTATTAAAGATTATAGGCCCGAGAGTGAGAAAGAGTAGAAGAGTAAGTAAAGGACCAAGAAAAGGCAGGAGATAGGGGAGAAGTCCATCGAGTCCAGTCCACAAGGGATTGGCAGCCAGGTCTTTTCTGTGCTTCTCTAGTTTTTCTTGTAAAGTCTTTATTTTATTTCTGACGATTCCGGATTTGTTAGCATAAAAACAGCATCTTTCCTGTAAAGCCAAACAGATCCCTCCCTGTTCTGCTGTTAGTAAGTCTAGACCTCTTCTGTTTTGGAGAACTACTTCAGCTAATGAGTCTACCTGATCTTGTAGATCTTGTATAGTACTGGATAAGGTTTGTACATCTGAAATTAATTGATTAGATAATTTAGTATATTGGGTTAGTGAGACTCCTAGGCCTGTAGCTCCTGTTGTAAATGCAGTGGTGATTCCCAGTCCGGCCAACAAGGGAATAAATTGTATGGCCCGTTTTGGTCTATAAATAAAATGTTCAACAGCGGGGATGGGGATAGGTTCATCTCCAGGGATGATATCAATGTCGGGGAGAAGAGTGGCCAGAACACAAAGCCCTGTCCAATTTGTGGGTAGATAAGTATATGCCATGTTGTTTCCACAGAGGAAAACCAAGCCATTTATAGCACTCAAGGGGCTGGTGACATTGATTATGGAGGTACAGTTGTTGAATAGAACGTAGCTAGATCGATTTCTTCAGTGGTATTGTAAGAGGGTGAAAAGAGGCAAGAGGAATTAGAAAACTTCATTGGTTGAACTAAGAGGGAAGAAATAATTGGACAAGAGTTATTGACCAAGGACTCACCAGAGTAACTGACATAGGATAATGAAAAATTAGGTATAGCGAGAGGAGTAGGGGGACCCATTCTTAAACAAAGCCAACAATCGTGGGCAAGGCTTGTATTGGACATTTGGAGTAAGTTGTAAGTAGCATTAAGGATATCAAAAGTTTGCGCATCGATCATAAGGTTATCTCTAACCTTAGGCAGGGCCAAAGGGTGATATTGAATTTCAGGATATAGGGCTTTATGAATTTCTTCTAGTTTTTTCTAACAGTTTTAATTCTTGTGGTGTCTAATGGACCACCCCCATCAGAGATGTAGATAGGGGCTGTAGTGTTCCAGCAAACAGGCTGTCCTTTTTGGCCGTTACAAGGAGACTGTACAAGTTTATTGGTGGATCCTAATACTTGTACGTCACTGGTACCTCCAGTTTGTGTTTTTAATAATGTAGCCGTATAGTATGTTTTATTGCCTGATTTGCATTGTTGATATGAGGTGTAGCAAGAACTGTGTACAGAGGACTGGAAAGAACTACAGGGGCAGTCTTGGAGCGGCCCGCTAGGGGAGGTGTCTCTTGGGGTTGACTTACATTTCCATTGTTGGTTTGGCATTAAATAAGCTGTCTTGCCCGAGCAGGTCACTTGGGAGATCCTGTCTGACGGAGGTTCAGATACTTGTCCCCCGCTGCAGTCACAAGGCTGGCCGTGTTGCTTTTGTATTAGTTCTGTTGCTCTACGAGGGTCATCAAAACCTGCATAGACTGTCACTATGTTCTATAAAAAGATTATTTTCCAAAGGAATCTCATGTTGGGCTTCATTTTCTGAAAAACAAAAGGGAAGAAACTTCTCAGGGAGGATTGTTTTCCCTGGATTGACAGTGGTTATGGTTTATTTGTCTTACCAATCTCTCGGGCAGCCATGTGGCTGCATCATTTTTTGTGAGAAAATACATACTGAGCCTCTTCCCCAAATTAAAACTGGGTCAGGGCCATGCCATGAATTATCGAGTGGATCTTTCCATTTTACCATTGCAAACTGTTTTTGAGATTCAGGATGCCAGAAACGGTCGGCAGCAGATTTTCCGTGACTGTCCAAATTTAAAAAATTAAGGATAAAGAGGGCATGATTAAGTATGTTTCTGGGGGTACCCTTCACGGGGTACCAGCTCCCCCCTTTCATTTTTTCAATAGTAGTTTTTAATGACAGATGGGCCCTTTCAACTATTCCTTGTCCTTGGGGATTGTAGGGAATACCTGTGATATGTTTAATTTGTAGGGTGTTGCAGAATTGTAGGAAAGTTTTGGCTATGTAACCAGGGCCGTTGTCTGTCTTAATTTGTTTGGGTATACCTAAGATGGAAAAGCAATGTAATAAGTGAGCTATGACATGTTTGGTGGTTTCTCCTGTCTGGAGAGTCGCAATAATGAACCCACTATAGGTGTCTGTGCATACATGAATATATTTTAGTCAGCCAAATTCTGAGTGATGTGTAACGTCCATTTGCCAAATTTCGTTGGGGATGAGTCCTCGAGGGTTAACTCCTAGATGAGGAACGGGTAAATAAGTTATGCAGTTGGCACATTGTTTAACTATTTGTCGGGCTTGTTCTCTAGTAATTTTAAACATAAGTCTTAAGATCTGGGCGTTTAAATGATGTAGGGCATGTGCTTTTTGTGCTTGTTGTAAATTGTCTGTAGTGACTGTGGCTATGGTTTTTGTTGCCATGTCAGCTGTTGAATTACCTTGTACTAAAGGTCCCGGTAGTCCTGAATGTGCTCTAATATGTCCAAGGAAAAAGGGAGTAGTCCTTTTTTGAATAAGTTGTTGACATTGTAGAAATAGGTTAGCTGTGTCTGAAATATGTTTAATTTGCGGCACGGTCTCTAAGAGGGGTATTGAATGAGCCAGGTAGGCGCTGTCTGTGTAAATATTAAGTGGCTGACAAGGGAAAGCTGATAATGCTGCAATTATGGCTTGTAATTCGACTAGCTGAGCTGATGTATAAGTGGTTTGGAATTTGACAATTGTATTATTGTAGGTGTAAGCAGTGAGTCCTGTGGAAGATCCATCAGTGAAAATTAGTAATGCGTCATTGAGAGGTTCTTTACTGGTAATATGAGGAAATACAAACGCATGAAGTTTGCAAAATTGAATGAGTTTGTTAGGTGGGTAATGGTTGTCAATTGTGCCAGTGTAAGAAGCGCAAGCAATTGGCGAGGCTTCTGTATTTTGTAACAGCCAATGGATGTGTGATTGAGTGTAGGGCTGTATAATGGTAGAGGGTTCTATTCCAAAGTATTTTCTACTGTTTTCTCTTCCCACGATAATTAGATCAGCTATGGCATCATAATAAGGCAACAAAACCTTTTTGGGGGAGGAGGACAAGTGTACCCACATAATGGGATTGTTTTGCCAGAATAAACCAGTAGGGGTCATTGCTGTGTTAAAAATAATGAATATTAATGGCTGAGAATAATCAATACTGGTAACAAATTGTGTTGTAATGGCATCTTCTACCCGTTGGAGTGCCGTTAATGCTTCTTTTGAAATGGACCTGGGGGATTTCGGATTAGAGTCTCCTTTTAATATATCGAAAAGAGGTTTTAACTCTCCTGTGGTAAGTTTTAAGTATGGTCGAAGCCAATTTATGTCTCCCAGTAATTTTTGGAAATCATTTAAAGTTTTTAGATGGTCACGGCGTATAACGGCCTTTTGATTAATGATTTTGGGTCCATTAGTTTGAAAACCAAGATAGGTATATAGATTTTGTAGTTGTATTTTTTCTGGGGCTATTTGCAGTCCGGCTGTTGTCAACTCTTGTTTGAGTTGGGCAAAGCACTGTAAGACTTGTTGACCAATTTGTCCTGCTATTAAAATATCCATATAATGTATAATATACATTTGTGTCCGTATTTTTCTGACTGGTTCTATAGCAGCGGCTACATATTTTTGACATAAGGTAGGACTATTGGCCATACCCTGAGGTAAGACTTTCCATTAACGTTTCATTGGCTGCTTAAAATTTGTAGATGGAAGACTAAAGGCAAACCTTTTCTGATCAGCAGGATGAAGGGGGATTGTAAAGAAGCAATCTTTAAGGTCAATAATGATTTTAAAATATTTTTGAGGAATCGCAGCTGGTGAGGGCAGTCCCGGTTGTAAGGCACCCATAAGGACCATAGTGATATTTACTGCTCTTAAATCTTGTAAGAGTCTCCATTTGCCAGACTTTTTCTTAATGACAAAGATAGGTGTATTCCAAGGGGAATTACTTTCTGTAATATGTCCTGCTAGCAGTTGTTCCTGCACTAACTGTTGGGCAGCACTTAGCTTATCATTAAGTAAAGGCCACTGATCAACCCAAATGGGCTCATCTGACTTCCAAGTAATGGGGTCAGCGCACTTTTGGGGTGCAGGTATGTCAGTGGCCTGAGCTAAAAATTTCCAAACCCCTTTTTATCAAGTTGTCCTGAGACTGGTATAGGCTGTCGAATACCATCTTCTTTTCTCCCAAGACCTTTACCAGGGGTGTATCCCTGAGTTAGCATTTGTGCAGTAACTATATCATTTGGGCTGCACATTATAATTTTCATTTGGGAGAGCAGGTCTCGTCCCCAAAGATTAACAGGTAAGTGAGGGATGATAAATGGCTTAATGAGGCCTGAATTGTTTTCTTTATCTGTCCATGTTAGGTATTTAGAACTTTGTTTAGGATTACTGCTTTGTCCAATTCCTCTCAGGTGAGTTAAAGTCTCTGTGGTAGGCCAATGAGAGGGCCAGTCTTCTTGTTTAATGATGGTTACATCAGCCCCTGTGTCTATTAGTCCTGTAAATGCTTTTCCATCTAACCACAAGGTTAGAGAGGGTTTTTGGTTAGTAATTGGTTGTACCCAATATATATCTGAGGAACCAAAACCTTTTGTATTTCTATTAGAGTGTTGGATATAGTTAGCTGTTTTAACTAATGGCAACAAAATTAACTGTGCTATTCTAACCCCTTGAGGGATAGTAATAATGTTGTTAATAGCCCTGGCCATAATTTTAATTTCTCCTTCATAATCATTATCGATAACTCCAGGGAGGACTTGTAAACCTTTCATGGTGACACTACTTCTTCCCAAGAGTAGCCCAAAGGTGTCAGGAGGTAAAGGCCCATATATTCCTGTATTTAAGGTTTGTGGTCCCATCTCAGGTGTTAATACTGTGTGGGAGGTGGAACTGAGGTCCAGTCCTGCACTTCCTGGGGTTGCTCTACTAAGTTTTGAAATGGATTGTTGCTGCTGGCTGGAACAAAGCTGACCGCCCCATATGCTTGTTTTGGGGCCTGGGGCTGGCCCCTCATCCCGTTTCCCTGTTGAGGTGATAAAGGGTTTCCTTGACTATCAGGTTTAGACTTACATTCATTAGCCCAATGCTTTCCTCTCTTACACCTTGGGCAAAGGCCTGGAACTTTTGTTCGGGGTTTTTGTTTTGGTTTTCTGGGCAATCTTTTGCAAAGTGTCCTTTCTTACCGCATTTAAAGCACCCCCCTTTATCTTTGCCTTTGTTATTGAGGAAGTCTTTTACTGTTTGACCGCTAAAGGCGGCAGCCATTGCTAGACCCTGTTGGTATGAGGGCCCAATATCTGAACAAAGGCGAATATATCCTGTTAAATCTGTTTCATTTAGATAAGGTCTGATTGCCGCTTGACAGGCAGGGTCCGCGTTTTCATATGCCAACTGTTTAACATAATCTACACCCGTTTCTGCATTTCCAAAAATTCTACCTGCTGTGGTCATGAGTCTATGTATAAAATCTGAGAACGGCTCATCTGGTCCTTGTTTGACTGCCGTGAGTGAGGCCCCTGGATCTCCTTTAACAGGGAGTTTCCTCTAGGCTTTTGTAGCAGCTGCCTGGATTTGTGAAAACAAGCCAGAATCATATTGCATTTGGGCCTCAGTGTCTGCATAGTTTCCTGAACCAGTTAACGTATCAAAATCCCAGCCGTTTCCTGCCTGTTGGTTTCTTTTAGCTGTGTCTCTGCAATTTTCAAAAAACTCTGACTTCCAAATCAAATGATCTCCCCCAGAGAGAACTGCCCTAACTAAGGTATTCCAATCTGTAGGGGTGAGCCAGTTATCGGCTACAGATTCCACTATTGCGAGAGTATATGGAGCAGTAGCCCCATATTGAGAAGCAGCAGTTTTTAACTCTTTTATGATAGTGAAATCAAACCCAGTATGATGTCTCCAAGCCTGTCCTTGCCCATCTGTAGTTTCAGTAACTGGGAAGATGTCTTTGGGGGAGGAGTCTTCTCTATGTCGGCTAGCAACTAACCACCCTCTTGGAACATGCTGTCCGGGCCGCTGAGGTGGGCGCAGGGAACCCCCCATAACATCCGGGTTAGGTACCTTTTCATTTCCTGTTTTTAATTTTTGGAGCCTAGTTATCAATGATTGATGCAACTCCTCAAGATTAATTTGTTCTTCTAGTTGAGCAATTTTTTGTTTTAATTCTTCTTTGGGATCTACTACTGCCATAACAGTGGGCACAGAAGCCCCATTACGTGTCGCATTATATGGGGGCGGGCGTGAAGTAAAGGGAGGCCAGTCGGGGTTATGATATTTAGCCGCCTCTTCCTCTAAGTCATCCCAATTTATGTCTGATTGATCAGGCTCATTAGTTTCTTCCTCTTTTTGAGGTTTTTGTAAAACCGGTATTTTTTCTGTTTGTTTTTGTGTAATATTTCTTTATCTGTTATAGAAGGAGACTTGACTCCCTCATCATCGCTCTCAAAGGAAATGAGGTCCTCCTCGGTATCTTGCGGAGGCTTTGTGAGGTCAGAGCGGGAACTAACCTTTAGAATGTGTTCTGTTTGAGCGACCGCGGCCATGACTTGTGGATCGATCTCCTTTTTATCTATCAAATCTTTAATGAGATTCCAATAAGAGAAGGCGGTCACAGGAATTTTTTCTGGGCCAAAAGTATTATAATAATCTTGAAAACAATCTCCTACTCTACGCCATCTTTTAATATCGATAGTTCCTTCCTGTGGGAACCAAGGGCAGGTGTCTTTTACAAAGTCAAAAAATTTAAACAAATCATTACCTTTAACCTTTACTCCTCGTATCTTTAAAGCCTCTTTTAATTGTCCTACATAGATTTGATGTTGACTTAATTCTTGTCCCATTTCGGACGCGTCACTTACCTTCGATTCTGACGCGGCAGGTTCCCGCGGTGATCGGAGGAGTTTAGTTTCAGCTTGACGGTCGACCGTTCTTTTGCATCCTCTTCCTCACGGAATCCCTCGTTTCCAGGCTCCACGTTGAGGCGCCAGGTGTCCCGTCCCGCGGGATCGTCAACGTAGACCCTAGAAGAGGGAGTGGGAACTCGGGGGGACAAGAGACACGAGAAATGGAGACAAGACAGTATCCTGATCAAGTCTGGTTTATTGGTGGCAGCGTAATGCCTTATATAGACCAGCAGGGGCGGAGGTTGGGCCAGGGCGATGACGGTGGCCCTGCGGTGGGCGTGGCCAGGTAGGTTTCGGTTTCTTCCGTGGGAAGCCTGCGCCGTAGGTTGGTAATTTTCCGTGGCGCGGAATGGCGCCTGCGCTGTAAGTTGATCATTTTCCTGGGCGCGGGAAGATGGGTGGTGAAGAACCCGGAAGAGTGCCATTTTGTACTGCCGTATGAGACAGCAGAACAGGGAAGAAAGTAAATCTAGGGAGGAGGCATAGAGTAGAAACTTATACAGCTCAGGCATCAGTTGTCAATTATTATCGCTATGGCCGGGCCACGCGGGGCTCCGGACAACACGGTTCCTGTTAAATTGTGCAAGTCTACACAGATCCTTGCAACATGTGCTACCATTTACTTAGCATGCATTGTGTGTGGGCATTACATGATTCTCTGAGGTAGTTATATCGGGGAGGTACCCCATCAAAGAGATTTGGAGGGCAACCTGTGGAGGGTTCTTTTAAAATCGTTGACAACTAATTTGGTGGATGTTTTCACCTTGGTGAATCATTCCCTTGGGACTCATTTTGCAGAACAAAGGGGTTGCATGCAGGTGTGGCCAGAGAAACCTTGGCACAGAAGAAACAAGTGCTTTGTAATGCTTAGGGCACCTGGGATCTCTTCGGATGGGCGGGCCTGGGGGACCCTGTGCGAGCCTGCCTACATTTATTTGGGTATGCAAGCTTATATTGGAGTCTTGGCAATGAGAGGACAAGAGTGGAGGGAACAGAGCTGTTAACAGAAAGGGGTCCATATCCAAAGAGGGTTCTTGGATCTTGTGCAAGAAAAAATTCAGGGCAAATCCATAAAGTGAAAGAAAGCAAGTTTATTGAGAAAGTAGAGTAATAGAAGAATGGCCACTCCATAGGCAGAGCAGCCTCGAGGGCTGCTGGTTGCCCATTTTTATGGCTATTTCTTGATTACATGGTAAATGAAAGGTGGATTATTCTTGCCTCCCCTTTTTAGACCATATAGGGTAACTTCGTGATGTTGCCATGGCATTTGTAAACTGTCATGGCACTGGTGGGAGTGCAGCAGTGAGGACAACCAGAGGCCACTCTTGTTGCCATCTTGGTTTCGGTGGGATGTGGCTGGCTTCTTTACTGCAGCCTGTTTTATCAGGAAACTCTTTATGACCTGCATCTTGTGCTGGCCTCCTATCTCATCTCGTGACTTAGAATGCCTTAACCATCTGGGCATGTGGCCCAGCAGGCTTCATCCTCATTTTATCCAGCCCTTCTTCAAGATGGAGTTGTTCTGGTTCAGATGCCACTGACAGAGCTAGCTTATGGTTGGAGACAATGTCATAGGGAATTATTCTTCAAAGACTGCAAAATTCAGCTTGGATGAGATTCCAAAAGTCAAAAGGGTGTTGAGAAAACAACTTGTCTAGAATTTCCTCTTCATGGGCTATTGATTCTCTTTATAATAACACCTTAAGAAAAAAATAGACCAGGGTGCGGTGGCTTGCACCTGTAATCCCAGCACTTTGGGAGGCTCAACCACAAGGTCAGGAGTTTGAGACTTAACCTGGCCAACATGGTGAAACCTCGTCTCTACAAAAAAAATACAAAAATTAACCAGGCATGGTGGTGCTTGCCTGTGGGAGAATTCCTTCAATCCGGGAGGCAGAGGTTGCAGTGAGCTGAGAGTCTTGCCACTGCACTCTAGCCTGGGCGACAGAGCAAGACTCTGTCTCAACAACAACAACAACAAAAAGAGAAAATAGGTGACACGTAGTGGCTCACGCCTGTAATCCTGGTGCTTTGGGAGGTCAAGGAGGGAGAATCATTTGAGGCTAGCACTTCTAGACTAGCCTGTACAACATAGTGAGACCCTGTCTTTACAAAAAATAAAACAAAAATTAGCTGTGTATGGTGGGTCTCATACCTGTAGTCCTAACTATTCAGGAGGCTAAGGCAGGAGAATCACTTAAACCCAAGAGTTGGAGGCTGCAGTGAGCTATGATGGTGCCACTTCTCTCTAGCCTTAGCAAAAGAGCAAGATGCTGGAAGAAAAGAAAGAAAAAAAGAAAGGGATATAAAACATAAAAAAAAAAGAAAATAGAAGAAAATAGAAAAATAATAATTTATATAGAAAAAAATTCATAATGATGCAAAACGTTCCATGGACACAAATATAAATAGTTGTTGTGCATGATTTTGTTTATTAAAGCTTTTTTTAGTTCTTCTGTAAACAGTTTAGTATTTTCTTTTGAGAACAAATTCTGTCTTGTCAACTATATTGATTTTCAGACTGGGTATGGTTGCTCAATAACCTATAATTCCAGAACTTTGGGAGGTTGACGTGGGAGGAGCACTTGAGGCCAGGGGTTCGAGACTAGCCTCGGCAACATGGTGAAACCCTATCTCTACAAAAAACCAAACAACAATTAGCCACTCATGGTGGCACATGCCAGCAGTCTCAGGAACTTGGGAGGCTGAGGTGGGAGGATCACTTGAGTCTGGGAGGTTGAGGCTGAAGTGAGATATGATTGTGCCATTGTACTCCAGCCTGGGTAACAGAGTGAAACTATGAAAGAAAAGAAAGAAAAGAAAAAAAGAAAAGAGAAAGGAAGGAGGAAAAGAAAAAAAGAAAAAAGTAAAAGAAAAAAATATGTAGTAAAAGTCAGTAATGTCTGGAAATATTCCCTAGATGGTTGAATACAAACTGTTGTTGGATGTGATTTTATCTATTAAGGCTCTTGTTTAGTTCATTGTTAAACGGTTTAGTATTTTATTTTGAGAATAGATTCTGGTTTATCAGTTGCATCAGTCTTTGCAAAGAAACTGCTTTGGGTTTCTTTAATGTTTCTCTGTTGATTTCCTGTTTTCAGTTTCATTACAGTTTGCTCTGGTTTTTCTTTTTTCTTTTCTTTTTTTTCCACTCATTTTAGGTTTCTGGAATTTTCCTGAAGCATTGTATTTTGATACAGATTCTGAGCTGGTGCTTTGGCTGTCCAAGCCAGAGGGTCCTAGAAGAAGTAGAATCATAACCGAGAAAAATTTAGGAAACCCCGCCCCTTCTGACCTTCAAAGGTCTTCAGGGCAGCGCCACAATGCACTGCCTGATTTTGGTGTTTCATAGTCTGATGTGTTCACAGTTTGTGACTATTAGACTCTGATTGAGCTCTGCTTTTTTTAAAGTTTCTGTTACCCAGCTGGTGCTGTTTTAGCTCCAGCTTCCTACTGTGTGTAATCGGCACGCTAGTTGCCTCTTTACTCAAAAAGTCACAGAAATAACTGCAGAGAAAACAAGTTAGCTGCCACCTGCTATAGAAGCATGTCATTAAATGTGTTCCTGGTCCCGTGGCTGCATCACTCTGGTCTCTGCCTCCGTCTCCACATGGGGACTTCTCCTCTGTGTCTCTGTCTCGTCTTCTGTGTCTTTTTATTTATTTATTTATTTATTTATTTATTTATTTATTTATTTTGAGTTGGAGTTTCACTCTTTTGCCTAGGCTGGAGTGCAGCGGTGTGATCTCGACTCACTGCACAATCTGCCTCCTGGGTTCAAGTGATTCTCCTGCTTCATCCTCCTGAGTAGCTGGGATTATAGGCACCTGCCCCCGGGTTATTTTTCCATTTTTAATAGAGACAGGATTTCACTGTGTGGCTCAGGCTGGTCTCAAACTCATGTCCTCAGGTGATCCACCTGTCTTGACTTCCCAGAGTGCTGGGATTACAGGCATAAGCCACCATGCCTGGCCATTTTTTATTCATTCTCTTCTGTATCTTAGAAGGACACCTGTTGTTGGATTTAGCGCCCCCCCTAAATCCAGGATGGCCGCATCTGGAGATTGTTTACTTAATAGAAACTACAGTGACCTTCTTTTCTTTTTTTTTTCTTTTTTTTTTTTTTTTTTTTTTTGAGACGGAGTGTCGCTCTGTTGCCCAGGCTGGAGTGCAGTGGCACTATCTTGGCTCACTGCAAGCTCTGCCACCTGGGTTCACGCTATTCTCCTGCTTCAGCCTCCTGAGTAGCTGGGACTATAGGCGCCGGCCACCATGCCTGGCTAATTTTTTTGTATTTTTAGTAGAGAAGGGATTTCACCATGTTAGCCAGGATGGTCTTGATCTCCTGACCTCGTGATCCACCTGCCTCAGCCTCCCGAAGTCCTGGGATTATAGGCGTGAGCCACCTTGCCCAGCCACAACCCTATTTTCAAGTAAGGCTCTATGCACAGGTACCAGGGGTTAGGACGTATTTTTGGGGAGCACCATTCAACCTAATCCACCCCTCAACCTAAATATGTCCACTGGGTTCAACATGAACTGTGTCCACTTCTCCCAAAGAGAACAACTTAAGAGACCCCTGTGCACCTGTACACCTTGCCTGAGTCATCAGCACTCACTGCTTAGATGCCTAAATCCTAAGCCGTGATCATCTCCGCCCTCCCTCTTGCAGCCCAGTTGAGCCCATTCTCTGCCCAAGCACCTTATAAACAGGCTTTTAACCCTGCATCTCCACATGTTTCACACACTGATTTCATACATTATAGTATTTAATGTTCTTTTACTGATTTTTCCCAGTGGGGAAAATGTCAAGGAAAGTAACTGAGTTTGACAGTTTTAAATTCATACATTGTGATTCAACATTACTTTGAAACAGTTATTTAATGCAGTGCATCGGTTTCGTTTATCAATTTAACATAAATTGAACCTATGTAGATGAAATATTTCGATAGTCACATTTTAAAAGGTGAGAAAGTTATGCAGTGAAATGCATCTCTGTTTTTGTGCCTCACCTGTAGAATTTGTCCTCTCCTCCCTCCCAGGTTCCCATATTAATGTGTCTTGTATATTTCTCCAAAGTCCTTTCTCCACGTAGAAGCAAATATCACTTACGGAGAAGAGCCTCACTTTTTTTTTTAAACAGATTGGGGTCCCACTCTGTTGCTTAGGCTGTAATGCAGTGGTACTATCATATTTCACTGCAGCCTCCAACTCCCGGGCTCAGGCAATTCTCCCATTTCTGCCTTATGAGTAGCTGGGACTACAGGCACATACCACCACACCCTGTACATTAAAAAAATTTTTTTTGTAGAGATGGTGTCTGGCTGTGTTGCCCAACCTAGTCTTGATCTCCTGGACTTAAGTGATCCTTCTGCTTCAGACTTCTAAAGTGCTGGGTTTACAGGCATGAACCACTGCTCCCGGCCTCCACCCATCTACAGGTGTGGAACAAGAGCATGTTCTCTCCCAAGCTAATGTGGCATGGACTGGCCTCCCAGGCTGTAGACAAGATTGATGGGGACTGTGCCCACTTCCTGATTTACTTTTTTGTTTTTTTTTGGAAACAGAGTCTCACTATGTCAGTCAGGCTGGAATGCAGAGATGCGATCTTGGCCTATTGTAGCTTCTGCCTCCCAGCATTCAGCATTTCTTCCACCTCAACTTTCTGAGTAGCTGGGATTACAGGAGCCTGGCACCATGTGCAGCTAATTGTTGTGTTTTTCATAGAGATGGGGTTACACCATGTTGGCCGGGCTGGTCTCGAACTCTGGCCTCAAGTGATCTGCCCGCCTCGGACTCCCAAAGTGCTGAGATTACAGGTGTGAGCCAGTGTGCCCAGCTGGGTTATAACTTTTTCTTTTTTTTTTTGAAACGACCTTTTTTTTTTTTTTGAACAGCCTGTTGCCCAGGCTGAAGTGCAATGGTGCAATCTTGGCTCACTGCAATCTCAGCCTCCTGGGTTCAAGTGTTTCTCCTGCATTGGCCTTCTGAGTAGGTGGGATTACAGGCGTGCACAATGCCTGGCTAATTTTGTATTTTTAGTAGAGATGGGATTTCTCCACGTTGGTAAGGCTGGTTTCTAATGCCTGACCTCAGGCGATCCACCCACCTTGGTCTCCCAAAGTTTTGGGATTACAGGCATGACTCAGCGCACCTGGCCGGTTTTAACTTTTTTGAAGTGCATTTTCCACATAGGCATCTCTCTTGGAGTGTCCATGAGGAACACGATACTGGGCCACTGTGACACTGTCTTCTTTCAAAGATTTCTGTCCATAATGTCTCAACATTGACTGTTTGGGTTTTTTTCTCTTGCATTTTAGGGAGAATTGGGGCTCATCCATCCTCATCTCTCTCCCATTGAATTGGTGCATCCTGTTTTGTTAGCACCTGGGATGCCCATGTTCAAGGTTCCTTAAGCACCTCAGTTTAAGGAAAGAAATGCACATATTTAAAATATGTGAGGTAAGTGTGCAGGGTGACAATGGACAATGCATGTGTTTACTTTGGGGACTGTTGTGTCAGCTGTTTTTGAGCCGTAGGTATTCTTTTAGGAATTTTTTTTTTTTTCTTTTTGAGACAGAGTCTCATTCTGTTGCCCAGGCTGGAGAGTATGCAGTGGTGTGAGTCTCGGCTCACTGCAAGCCCTGCCTTCTGGGTTCATGCCATTCTCCTGCCTCAGCCTCCCAAGAAGCTGGGACTATGGGCGCCTGCCACCATGTCGGCCTATTTTTTTGGATTTTTAGTAGAGACAAGGTTTTGCCGTGTTAGCCAGGATGGTCTCAGTCTCCTGACCTCGTGATCCGCATGCCTTGGCCTCCCAAAGTGCTGGGATTACAGGCATGAGCCACCGCGCCCTCCTGAGGCTTAGGAATTCTTATAGTTGACTGGCATTTACAATTTATTAAGGGACTTTTTAAGTGTATAATCCTCAAAACTTCTAAAAAAAAATGGTGATGTTTTGTTATCCAAGTTACTTTGACATCAACCATTTGCTGTCCCACCACATAATTTCTCATTATGTTACCTTATTACTGGCTGAGTTAATATACTTACTGGGGACCTGTATATGACTTCTTCCATTAAAAGTAAGTTAAGTCTGGGCGCAATTGCTGAAGCCTGTAATCCCAGCACTTTGGGATGCTGAGGTGGGAGGATCACTTGCGCCCAGGAATTTGAGACCATCTCGGGCAACAAAGAGATCTCAAAAAACAAAATTAGCCAAACATGGTGTACATGCCTGTAGTATCAGCTGCTTGGGAGGCTGAAGCGGGCTGATGGCTTGAGCCCAGCAGTTTGTGTTGCAGTGAGCCGAGATTGTATCACTGTGCTGTAGCCTGTGGGTCAGAGTGAGACTTGTCTCTAAAAAAAAAAATAATTATTTAATTACTTAAAAATAAATAAATAAATAAAAGCAAGTCCAAATGGAGATGGTTGGTGGTGTTGGTTGGAATGGATGACATTATGAATGTATTTAACACCACTAATCTGTACACTTAAGATGGTTAAGATGGTAAATTTTATGTTGTACATATCTTACCATAATTAACAAATAATAGATTTAAAACAAACAAATTAAGTATATTCAATGCCAGGTGTAGTGGCTCACGCTTGCAATCTTAGCACTTTGGGGCGTTGAGGTGGGCAGATGGCCTAAAGCCAGGAGTTCAAGACCAGCACTGTCTCAAGTAAAAAGAAAAAATTGACTTTCATTCTGGATCGTAAATAGAGACATTCTTTCCTAGAGCTGGCACTTGAGGGAACCTGCCTACATGTCTTCAATGGACATCTTAAGACTTATGTTTTGGACATATTAGACTATTGGAATAAAGGAGCTGAGTTGGGAGTACAGACTCCTTTTCTTATCCATTTCCTTGTGTGGCAGGAGATTTTGCTCCTAGCCCGCACTTACTGCTGTGAGATCGTTGATGCTGCAAGGTGAGCTGTGCTGTTCAGGTCCTCATGAATGCCCATGTTCCGTGTCATGCAGAATAAGAAGAAAGGAATACCAGCTCTATTTCTATGAAGCTTGCTTTTGTTGTTGTTGTTGTCGTCGAGAGGGGGTTTTGCTCTGCCGCGCAGGCTGGAGTGCAGTGGTGCAGTCATGGCACTCATTGCAGCCTCTACCTGCTGGGATCAATAGATCCTCCCTGCTAGGCCTCCTGCATAGATGGGACTGCAGATATGCTCCACTACACCCAACTAATTTTTAAAGTTTTGTGGAGACACGGTTTTGCAACGTTGCCTACCCTGGTCTTGAACCCCTGGGCTCCAGTGACCCACCTGCTTTGGCCTTCCAAAGTGTTGGGATTATAGACGTGTGCTACTGAGCCTGGTCTTGCTGAATTATTATTTATTATTTTTTTTTAAATTCCTCTTAGCCTATCTTGGGGGAGGTGAGTCAGTGTTAATTCAGGTGTACATATAGCAAAATCACCCATTTTAAGTGCACCCTGGAAGGAGTCTTTGCCAAATGGATAGGGCTTGGTAACCACCACCACTTGGGACATTTGAGAAGCCGATGTTGGAATGTTTTCACACGGATGCATTCATTTACTATGTTTATTATTCTATGTGATTTGCTTTATGTGTGTTATTTCACTTAAACCCAGCAGGGGTAAAGATTATGATCCCTATTTTGCAGATGAATTTTAAACAGGTTAGGGGGCTTGTCAAGGTCATGCAGCTTTTAATCGTGATGGGATGATGCCTCTTGAATGAGGCTTAGAGTAGTAAGATGGCTGAGGAAGGAAAAAAGTAGAAAGGAGAGAAAAAGAAGGAGGGAAGGAGGAAAGTAGGCAGAAAGGAAGGAAAGAAGAGGGAAGGAAGGAGAAAGGAGCAAGGAAAGAAGAGGAAGGAAAGAAGAAGGCAGAAAGGAAGGATGGAAAGAAAGAATGAAAGGAAAGAAGGAAGGAAACAGATGAAAGAAGAAGGGAAGGGCTGAAGGAAGGAACAGGTCCCTTGTTCAGGTGGGTTTATTCCCAGGAACGATCTGGGAAATAGTGTGTATGTAAAGATGGAAAGTGTGTATGTAAGAGCTGTTTTAGGCCAGGCGTTGTGGCTCATGTCTGTCATCCCAGCACTTTGGGAGGCTGAGGCAGGAGGATTGCTTGAGGCCAGGAGTTGAAGACTGCCCTGGGCAACATAGCAGGACCCTGTCACTATAAAAAATAAAGAAATTAGCTGAGTGTGGTGGCCTATACCTGTAGTCCCATCTACTCAGGAGATTGACACAACAGGTTTAGGGAAAAAGAAAAACAAAATAAAAAACAGGCCGGGTGCAGTAGCTCATACCTGTAATCCTAGCACTTTGGCAGGCCAAGGTGGGTGTATCATGAGGCCAGGAGTTTGAGACCAGCCTGACCAAGATGGTGAAACCCCGTCTCTACTAAAAATACAAAAAAATTATCCAGGTGTGGTGGTGGGCACCTATAATCCCAGCTACTTGGGAGGGTAAAGCAGAAAATTGCTTCAACCGGGGAGGCATAAGTTGCAGTGAGCCAAGATGGTGCCACTGTACTCCAGCCTGGGCGACAGAGTGAGACTGTCTCAAAAAAAAAAAAAAAATTAGCTGGTTGTGGCGCATGCTTGTAAATCCTAGCTACTTGGGAGTCTGAGGCTGGAGGATCGCTTGAACACAGCAAATGGTGGTGGCAGTGAGCTGTGATCGTGCCACTGTGCTCTAGTCTGGGCCACAGAGCAGAACTCCATCTCACAAAATAAAAATAAAAATAAAAACATACAAACAGAGATGAGGACACAGACAGACACAGAGGATGGCCCTGTGAGGACACAGGGAGAAGACGGCATCTCCAAGCCAGGAGAGAGGCCTCAGGAGGAACCAGCCCTGCCCACATCTGGATCTCTGACTTCCAGCCTCCAGGCCTGTGGGAGAAGAAAGTTCTCTTTAAGTCCCCCAGTCTGTGTTATGTTATTACAGTAGTTCAAGCAAAGTACTTTATTTACATAGAAGTCTGTCAGAATTATGGGCCCTGAAATGCTTTCCAGGATGAGTTGAGGTCAGATGGAGCGTAATTTATAGGTTCTTTTTTTACATTTACTATTAGCCACTGTTTTTTTTTTTTCAGCAGAGTAGTGAATACTGCAGAAACTGAATTAGTTGAGAGCTTAAGTCAGATCTTTATGCATCTCAGAATATTTGTACTGATTGAAAGAAATAATCAGCACTTGATAGGTTGGAAGATTGAGACCCAGAAAGTAATCTCTCCCTGTGACGACCAAATTCTTGCTTGACTACCTTGTTTTTTTTGGGATGAAAATGTGTTTCTTATATCAGTAGAGATTATGAAGTTATTTAGGTACCAGTGACTAAAATATCAGCCATAGGTTTCCTGTTTGTTGTTGTTGTTGTTGTTGTTTTTGGTGGGTTTTTTTTTTTTTGAGACAGGGTCTTCCTTTGTTGGCCAGGCTGGAGTGCATGATGTGATCATAGCTCACTGCAACCTCAGCCTCCCAGGCTCAGGCAATCCTCCCACCTCAGGCTCCCAAGTAGCTGGGACTACGGCTGTGCACCACCACACCTGGGTAATTTTTTATTTTATTTTTCTAGCTGGCATCTTTCTATGTTGCCAAGGCGGGTCTTGAACTCCTGGCCTCAAGTGATCCCACCATTTTGGCCTCCCAAAGTGCTGGAATTACAAGCGTGAGCCACCCCGCCCTGCCTAGTTTACAATTTGAACTTGGTTTTTCATCTCAGCTCCTTTGAAGACTTCTGTCTTCTCCCATGTTTGGGGCGGCTCTGCCTTGTGGACATTCCTTAGCGATCGGCCTGGGAAGGCTCAGACATGTCTAGGCTGCCTTTGTAGGAATAGGGATTAGTAGCTCCTTAGCCCCTTTCTTTCCTGGGTTGTTGCTGTTTGCTGAGGTCTGCACAGTTCAGACCACCCTGGAAGCCTCTCTCAGGTTCTCAGAGACAGTGGAATTATACCTTTGACTCTGAGCTCGCAGCATTGCTAGGGAATGTGCTTGGCTGAATTTGGCACTGATTGGTTGAATTTGTACTCCCTGGGCATATTTGCTTTGGTAACAGATACTACAGACTGGGTACCTTGAAATAACAGAAGTTAATTGTCTCACAGTCCTGGAGACCACAAATCTAAAGTCCAGATGCGGGCAGGGCTGCGCTCCCTCTGGAGCCTGTAGGGGAGGCTCCTTCCTGTCCCTCCCAGCTCCTGGGGGCGCCAGGCGTCCCTGGGCTTGTGGCTGTGATGTGGTCTCTGCCTCCGTCTCCACATGGCCTTCTCCTCTGTGTTTGTGTCTTCTGTCTCTTACAGGAACACCTGTCATTGTGTTCAGGGTCCACTCCAATCTTGGATGACCTCACATTGGGATCCTTAACTTAATTACACCTGCAAAGACCCTTTTTCCAAATGAGGTCTCATTTACAGGTTCTGTGGGTCAAGACATGACATATCTTTCTGGGAGACCATAGTTCAGTCCACTACAGTTGTATCCAGTTCTTTCTGGAGGCTCCAGGGGAGGCTCCTTCCGGCCTTTTCCAGCTCCTGGGGGCTCCAAGTGTCCCTGGACCTGTGGCCGCATCACTGCACTCTCTGCCTCTGTCTTCACGTGGCCTTCCCTCTGTCTGTGTCTCCTTATTAGTTTCACCACTCATACTGGACTGCCTCCAGGATCACCTCACCTTAATATATATCTTTTTTTTTTTTTTTAAATTTCATTTTTTAAAAGTGGAGATGGGGTCTTGCTGTCTTTCCCTGGCTGATGTTGAATGCCTGTGCTGGGATTACAGGTGTGAGCCATTGTGCCCAGCCTTTGTGTATATCTTAATTACATCTGCAAATACCCTATTTCCAAATAAGGTCCCATTCACAGGTACCAAGGATTAGAACATCAATGTGGCTTTTCCAGGGCACCCAATTCAACCCACACAAATGGGGAGAGGGGAGATTGGCTGTATTTAGGTGACCCATGAAAGGCTGAGCTAGCTGTGGGATGTTGCTCTTGCAGCACAGAGGAAGAACTGGGCTCAGATGGTGTCAGCTGTTAGTGTCTGAGATCGTCCGTGAATCTACTCTCAGGAGTGTGCTGTAGCGAGACACAGTCCTTCTCTGTACCCTCCTGACCCCGTCCCATCTACCCACGGACCGCAAGGGAAAGTACTCAGGGTTGGTTGGTTTCTTTTCCCTTTTGTGACCGCGTGAAATTCCATGTCACAGTCCCTGTGTTTATTCCATACAGATCTCCTGAAGTGTTTTGAGTTCTAGCAAAATTTAAAAATATAACCAAAAGAGACTTAAATCCATGTTTCTCCTTTTTCTGGGCACTTCTTTAGTATGAATGGGCTTCATGATGATAAACACGGAGGCCTGCTGTCTTTCCTTCTGTCTCTGCTGGCCATCTCTTTCCTTCCCTCCGAAGTCACAGGCAGGCAGAATTTTGGGTTTGTTGGGCTTGAGGAAAAGAGGAAAAGGGCATTTCTTTTCACAGTGAGAAACATGTTTTTTGCGCTTTCTCATACCTCACTTTGTAAATTTTAAAATTTTATTTATTTTTCTTTAGATTTCTGAACCAAGATATTTATTTATTTATTTATTTATTTATTTATTTTTGAGACAAAATCTCCTTCTGTTGCCCAGGCTGCAGTGCGGTGGTGCAGTCTCAGCTCTCTGCAACCTCCACCTCCCGGGTTCAAGAGATTCTCGTGCCTCAGCCTCTGGAGTAGCTGGTATTACAGGTACCTGCCACTGTGCCTGGCTAATTGGTTTTGTATTTTTAGTACAGAAGTGGTCTCACTAAAATTAAAAGAAAAGACATAAACTCCACATAGATTTTCCTCCTGAGTAACGCTGCTACTTAGCTTGGGGAAAGATGGAGGGGATTTCTAGGGCGGGGAATGGACCACTTACCTTCAAGATCTGTCTTATCAGGAAGGAAAGATCTGACCTACCTAGAAACACTTGAAAAGACTATTTTTTTATGTCTTATTGGGCAAAGCTGGGTCAGATGGCCACCCTTAGCTGCAGAGTAGGCTAAAAATAGACATTTTCTACTCAAGTGGGATAATGGTAACTGGGGAATGTGTACTGGAGAGCCTCCGAACACCAAGCAGGGAAAATCTACCAGCACCATTAAATGTTCCCTTTGTCTTCTGTGCACTTAAGCTACTAAACTTTAAACATTACAGCATGCCACTTCTGTCTGCTTTGAATAAAGTTGTTTACCAATACAATTCTGCAGTCTGATTGTGGCATTGGCGGCGCTGACCACATCTCCCAGGGTAGCACAAAGATCTGCTGCAGTGCACCAATAACATGTTTTGAGTTTTTTGTATTTATAACTCACACAGCTCAGAGAAAGGTTTAAAGAAGTCACGGAAGTGTAAAAAAAAATGTGTTGAGTCAAAGATGTTGTTTTTAAAGTAGGCATGGAGAATTGTCTCCATTGATGGTCAAATACAAGTGCTAAGAAGACCGAATGTTATGCAGTAAACACAGCCAAGTAATAAATAGCTTCCCTGGAGTGGTGATAGAGAAAGGTAAATAAAGAGGAAGGAACCAGACAGAGGAAGAAAAGTCAAGGACCATATTCATTGCCTTACTAGAATTTTAGGGTGTGGCAAGAATTTAATGTTTCCCAGTAATCTGTATGTTCTGTTGGAAAGAAGAGCAACAGGAGACTAAAAGGTTACTCTGTTGCCCATTTCATAGGTCCAATCCCAGGCAAAGCTTGGGTAGGATGCCAGTGTTCCTGATTCCTGATTGTGTTTTATCCAGTTGAAACATCAGTGGCCATAGTCAAACACCTAAACTGGATCAGTTCACAGTCCTCAAAGCCCTTCTCCCACTTCCTGTCTTTGACCTCATTCCACCTAATTTTGTCCACACCATGTCATACTGTAATAAAACCTATTTTATTTCCAAATTAACTAAGAGAATATACTTTAAAAATTTGTTACTATTTCATTATTTGTTTACTTTTAAAAAAAATTTAACACTTGTCGGCTATTGACATTGTTTAACTTCTTACACTTTTTCTTTATTTTGTAGTTCACTTTCTGTTTCTACCGTAATAAAATATTCATTATTAGGAACTTCATTTAATAGCCGAGGTTACTTCTCCGCCCTTCCCAGTCTGCCCTATAAGCTAGTAAATTCATCATTCATTAGCTTATATGTTTTAAAACACGGGGATTTTAGTTTATAGCAAATACTTTAAAAAATTATTTTCATGTTACCATGTACAATTAGTGGTGTTCCAGATTCTTGGAAGGAAATTCATTATATGGTTGTGGTCTTTTTTTTCTTCTCAACCCAATCAAGAATACCCAGTCACAATTTAAAAAATTATTCGCCCTTAGTGGTGCACAGCCCATAGTTCCAACTACTTGGGCTGAGGTGGGAGGATTGCTTGAGGCTGGCAAGTCAAGGCTGCAGTGAGCTATGATTGTGCCACTCTGCACTCCAGCCTGGGCAACAGAGAGAGACCCTGTCTCAAAAAAACAGACAAAACAACATAATGTGATCTACCCTCTAAGCAAATTTTCATATATACAGTTTCACTATTGTATATGTGAGATTTTTATATATAGAACTTCACATATCAATTCAGTTTTGTTAACTATAAGAACTGGGTGTATGGTAGATCTCTATGGTTTACATATCTTGCTCATCCTTTAATCAATATGTTTCCCCTTCCCCCTCAAGTCCTATCTTTTGATAACAGTCGCTCTACTTCTATGAGTTTGACTATTTTAGATTCTGCATTAGTCCATTTTCATGCTGCTAATAAAGACATACCTGAGACTGGTTAATTTATAAAGGAAAGAGGTTTAATGAACTCACAGTTCCACATGACTGTGGAGGTCCCACAGTCATGGTGGAAGGTAAAAGGAGGAGCAAAGTCACATCTTACATAGCAGCAACCAAGAAGAGAGCACAAGCAGGGGAACTCCCATTTATTAAAACATCTGATCTTGTGAGACTTACTCACTATGGGAAAAACCCACCCCCATGATTCAGGTACCTCCCACCTGGTCTCTCCCATGACTCGTGGGGATTATGGGAGCCACAATTCAAGATCAGACTTGGGTGGGGACACAGCCAAACCATGTCAGATTCCTTGTATAAGTGAGATCATGCGATATTTAATGTTTGTTTTTCTGTGCCTAGCTTATTTCACTGAACATAAAGGCCTCCAATTCCATCCATGTTGCCGCAAATGACAGAGTTTCCTTGTTTTTTAAGGCTGAATGGTATTCCATCATGTATATGTACCATGTTTTCTATATCCATCTGCCCTTGGACGGACACTGAGGTGGTTTCCATGTCTTGGCTGTTGTGCATAGTGCTGCCATAAACATAGCAGTGCAGGTGTCTGGAAGATCCTGGTTCTCTTGAGTTTTGCAGTCTAGCATAAAGCAGGCACAGGAATATCAGCAAATGAATGGATAGGTAAATGGATTAATATTGATTAGTGAGCTTTGCTCGTCAACAGATGCTGGTTCCTCAGAAGGATATACTTCCAAACCGTCCTTTCTCTGAATGTCAGTTTCTGAGAAGCCTGCTCTGCTGTCTGGGGTGAATGTGATCACATAATACGGGAGGGCAGTTTTGTTTTAGTTGCTCATCTCTGTCTGAAGCTGTGGATGGGTTGTTTAAAAATATTGCTGAGGAATGACTTGCATGTCAGTAAGGGGCTGCTAATGCTGGGATCAAGGTAGATCAAAGGCAATTTAGTGATACACTAGAAATCCTGCATCAGTCTCAGTGGCTCATGCCTGTAGTCTCAGGACTTTGGGAGGCTGAGGCAGGAGGATCACTTGAGCCCAGGAGTTCAAGGCTAGCCTGAGTAACGTAGTGTGATCCCCTTCTACAAAAAGTACAAAAATTAACCGGGTAGGCTGAGGCAGGAAGATTGCTTGAGCCCAGGAGGTGGAGGCTGCAGTGAGCTGTGATGGCGCCACTGCACTCCAGCTTGGGCGACAGAGTAAACTCGTTTGTTCCCAACCCAAGAACATTTATGCTACGTGGAGAATATTTCAATATGCGCGTGAACATATATGCACACCTTGTAGGATCAGTGTGTTACAGGAAGAAGAGGAGGATGAAGAGGAAGAAGAGGAGAAGGAGGAGGAGATAGAAGGAGGAGGAATAAGCATAGCTTGTTTAGAGATTCTGAGTTTCTTTTATATCTCATTGTCTATTAGATTTCTTCATTTAGATGCACCCCAGTGAGAGGAGGACGGTGAGGAGGAGGAGATGGAGAAGGAGGAAGAAGTAGAAAAGAAAAGGAAATAGAAGAGGAGGAGGAGGTGAAAGAGAAGGAGGAGAAGATTGAGGAAGAGAAAAAAGAGAAGGAAGAGGTAGAGGAGGGGAAGGAGGAGAAGAGAGTGTTGGGATTGAAACTGTCCCAGCAGAATACTGTAGAGCTGTTGGTTTTCTCTGGTATTTGTAGTGGTTGCCGTTGTTGTTGTTGTTTTCTGTTTGTGGGCACCTACAGCACTTCATCCCAATCCACAGCAGATTGTAGAATATGGACTCCGTGCTTTGAGCAAGCCTTCGTGTGCGTTAAGGAAACAGCCGTGTTGAGGAGGGCTGTGTGTTTTACACCCTGTCTGGATTTCTGATGAAACCAGAGAGCCTGAAGAGAAAAAGGCATGTTGCACAAATCCATTTACTGTTACTCTAATGCTTCTCCATGTGGGTGTGTGGGGCGTGTGGGTGTGCTGTCTGCAAAGACTGATCTGCAGATTCTATGGCCAGTTTGTCCCCAAATTGAAGAACCATTCAGAGGCAGATGGCTCTCTCTGTCTCCCTCTCTCTCCCTCTTTCTCTCTCTGCAATTTCTGTATTCAGTGGAAAATTCCAGGTGAGCGCCTCTCACTAAATGCCATCAGCCCACGTGTGCCGTGACACTCAGTCTCTGAAAGTTTCGCTTGGGGTCTGTGTTTGCTGTCCTGGTGCAGCCCCCCGCTGATTGCGTGGCTGCGGTGGTTTCTCCCTTTGCCAGGAGACTTAATGGCTCTGTCGATTTCTTCTCTCTCTAGGCACTGGGACGTTCGGGCGGGTGCACCTGGTGAAGGAGAAGACAGCCAAGCATTTCTTCGCTCTCAAGGTGATGAGCATTCCCGATGTCATCCGCCTGAAGCAGGAGCAGCACGTGCACAATGAGAAGTCTGTCCTGAAGGAAGTCAGTCACCCGTTTCTCATCAGGCTGTGAGTCCCCTCCTGAGGCCTCTCCCCACACACCCTCCCTAGGCCCCTGTGTGTCTCTTCTTGTAAGAAGCAGGGTGGGCCGAGACCGTGGCCTGCGTGCAAAGCCTCAGGCCACAGCAGTCTCCACCTGTCAGGTCTTATCAGCCTCTGATCTCGGAGCTGGAAAACCTCCAGGGCTCCTGACCTCCATGGCTGACCAGGTCCAAAAAGAAATGCTCTGTGTTCAGAAGTCCATGCCCAAGGCCCCTAGCTCCTCTCCTGGGTGAGCCAAGTATCTCTGCCTGGAAAAGGATGCAAGAATCTTTGTCTCCTCACCTCCTTGGGTTCTGCTTCTATAGCTCTCTGGAGAACTGGTTAAGTTGATTTTTAAGGGACCACAGTCTTTTGGACGGGGCTGGGCTTCAGGTTTCGTGGGTTTCTGGTTGACTGTGGATGAGAGATATCCCATTTAGATGCAGCCCACACCCTTCCAGCTGATGGTACACAACAGTCTTATGTCCTAGGGTAGGTGTGTGAGTCCATTCGGGCTGCTATAACAAAGGATCTTAGACTCGGTAATTTACAAATAACAGACATTTGCTTCATGGTTCTGGAGGCTGGAAAGTCCAAGATCAAGACATGGCAGATTCAGTGTCTGGTGAGGACCCGCTCCCTGGTTCATAGATGGTGCCTTTTTGCTGTGTCCTCATATGGTGGAAGGGGCGAGGGATCTCTCTGGGGTCCCTTTTATAAGGGCACTCATCCCATTCATGAGACTCCACCCTCATGACCTCCCAAAGGACCCACCATCTAACACCATCACCGTGGCGGTGAGGATCCAACATAGGGATTTGGGAGGACACAAGATATTCAGACCATTCCAGCAGGGTAATTCCGTTTCCAGCCAGGTGTCTTAGACAAGGATGTCCTGCGTGTCTCTCCTTTCCCTCCATGGGTGCCTTCCATCCAATTCCCCAAGTCTTCCCTCTGCCGTCTTATTGCCACGCCTCTCCTGTCCACCTATCCATCTTCTGCTTTATCTGGGTCCCGTCTCTCTGCCCTGATTTTCTGTACTGGCGTCCCTCCTACCTGATCTTTCTCTCCCAGCCTTGCTCCCCTTGAAGACATTCCTCACTTTATAGCCTCACTAGTCCTCCCAGGTACCTCTGCAATGACCTGCCTCTCTCTGGTCATTCTCAGGGAACTCCTGAAGTATCCCATATAAAGCCCCAGCAATGCGGCATCCTCCTACCAATATCCTCATGGACTGGCTTTCTGCCAGCACCTCCCTGCAGGGGAAGGTAGAAGGTGCTGTTTACACGCTCACTATGGGGCTTCTCCTAGACCATCCCTCCTTGACAGACCTCCTTCTTTGTCTTTATTATCGTGCTTCACTTCCCCCACCTAAGAAACACACTTGTTTTCCCTCACTTACTTGCTGTCCCCGGGACACAGGGTGCCTCCTATGATGTTCTTGAAGCACCTTATGTGTAGTGGAACAAGTACACCTGCCTTCTCTAGACCCAAGGTGGCCTGAGCTCCAAACAATATCATATGCAGAGGATGGGTGCAGTGGCTCATACCCGTAATCCCAGCACTTTGGGAGGCCAAGGGAGGTGGATCACCTGAGGTCAGGAGTTCCAGACCAGCCTGGCCAAGACGGCAAAACCCTGTCTCTACTATAAATGCAAAAATTAGCCCAGTGTGGTGGCATGCACCTGTAATCCCAGTACTCAGGAGGCTGAGGCAGGAGAATTGCTTGAACCTGGGAGGCAGAGGTTACAGTGAGCCAAGATCTCGCCACTGCACTCCAGCTGGGGCAACAGAGCAAGGCTCTGTCTAAAAAAAAAAGACCAACCAACCAACCGAACAAACAAACAAAACCACAGTTCTTTCAAAGGCTGGGCTTGCAGGTGGGACCCTTCCCTTTCTTGTTTGCTTCATTGCATCTTTCTGTGGCTTGCAGGTGTCCTAAGCATGGTACTGTGGGGTATGCGTGAAATCTTGAGTGAGGGGCTCCAATTCCGGGAATTCCTTCCTGTTGAAGGTCAAATTGTGTCTCCTGAAAAGATAT
The DNA here is from genome assembly GCF_024542745.1 of Macaca thibetana thibetana. Lineage (NCBI taxonomy): Eukaryota > Metazoa > Chordata > Mammalia > Primates > Cercopithecidae > Macaca > Macaca thibetana. The sequence goes on along the minus strand of NC_065599.1, from coordinate 9,877,292 downwards.
GTTGAAATCCTCACCCTGGCTCCTGTGAATGAAATTGGAATGCTGTTTGCAAAAACGGTCTTTGCAGATGTAATTAAAATGCAGTTGGGCAGGCACAATGGCTCACGCCTGTAATTGTAGCACTTTGGGAGGCTGAGGGGGAAGGATCACTTGAGCCCAGGTCTCACTTGAGACCAGCATGGGCAACATAGCAAGACTCAGTTTCTACAGAAAATTAAACAATTAGTCAGGTGTTGGGTGCACACCTGTGCTCCCAGCTACTAGGAAGGGTGAGGCAAGAGGATTGCTTAAGGCCAGGAGCTTGAGGCTGCATGGAGCTGTGATGGCACCACTGCACTCAAGACGCTGTTTGTAAAAACAAAACGAAAAATGAAATGCAAGTAGGTTGGGCTCATGCTGCTGTACGGTGTGCTTTTAACTTTGTGTGACTGGTGTCCTTAAAAGAAAAGGAAGGAGACGCAGACACAAAGACGGCCGAACACCGAGAGAAGGACACCTTATGAGGATAGTTAGAGGTTGGAGGAATGGTGCATCTCCAAGCCAGGGGACTCCAAGGATTGCCAGCTACTCCCAGAACTTGGGAGAGAGGCCAGGGGCAGATTCTCCATCAGAGCCTGCAGAAGAACCAACCCCACCAACACCATCATGCTGAACTTTGGATTTGGGGTGCCAAAGTCATGAGAGAATACATTTCTTTCTTCCTTTTCCTGCTTTTTTGTTTGTTTGTTTTTTGAGACAGAGTCTAGCCCTGTTGCCCAGATTGTGCAATGGTGCGATCTACTGCAGCCTCTGCCTCCTGGGTTGAAGCAATTCTCCTGCCTCATCCTCCCGGAGTAGCTGGGACTATAGGTGTGTACCACCACACTCGAGTTACTTTTGTATATTTAGTAGAGTTGGGCTCTCACTATTCTTTCTTTCTCTTTTGTATTCTCTCCTCCCTTCCCCTCCCCTCCCCTCCCCTCCCCCTCCCCCTCCCCCTCCCCCTCCCCTCCCCCTCCCCCCCTCTCCCTCTCCCTCTCCCTCCCTTTCCCCCCTCCCCCCTCCCCTCCCCTTCTCCCTTTCTCCCTCCCCTTCCTTTTCCCTCCCCCTCTCCCTTCCCTTTCCTCCTCCTTTCCCCTTCCTCCTTTTCTTTCTTTTGAGACAGGGTCTCACTCTGTTGCCCAGGCTCACTGCAGCCTCTACCTCCTGAGCTCAAGTGGGGTCTTCTACCTCAGCCTCCCAAATAGCTGAGACCATAGATATATGCCGCCATGCCTGGCTAATTTTTAAAAACTTTTGAGGGATGAGGTCTTGCTCTGTTGCCCAGGCTGGTCTCAAACTCTTGGCCTGAAGCAATCCTCTGGCCTCAGCCTCCCAAAGTGCCGGGTCTGTAGGTGTCAGCCACTGTACCTGAACTGAGAATACACATCTGTTGTCTGCCACCCCACTCCCCAGTTTGTGAAACTTTGTTAATGATAGTCCTGAGGAACTCATGCACACCCATTGTACTTCCTGGAGCAGGAGAGCAGCCTGCAGGATGGGCTCCCAGGTGTTTTAAAATCTAAAAGCCTACAGAAGAATTGCATAGACATGGGGGTGGTTGGAGTGCGCAAGTGAGAGAATTCCCTGAAATAGCATTCTTGAGCTCCTGCAAGTTAAAAAATAGGGAGGAGCTTGCAGAACAGAGCTTTAGTTAGATAGTTCTCCTTTCTTCAAGCCAGGATAGCTCACAGCTGTTTTCCTTAGCAGATAAGGTGGATTCCTGCAGGGACGTGGATTATGATTGTGATGTTCCCCGATTTCTTTTTTTGAGACGGAGTCTCACTTTGTCACCCAGGCTGGAGTGCAGTGGGGCAATCTCGGTTCACTGCAACCTCTGCCTCCTGAGTTCAAATGATTCTCCTACCTCAGCGTCCTTAGTAGAGTAGGTGGAACTCCAGGTGCGTGTCATCATGCCTAGCTAATTTTTGTACTTTTAGTAGAGATGGGGTTTTGCCACGTTGGCCAGGCCGATCTTGAACTCCTGACTTTAAATTATCCACCCACCTTGGCCTCCTTAGTGTGCTGGGATTACAGGCATAAGCCACTGCACTGAGCCTGCCCATTTTCAATTTTAAGGAACAAAGTCGTTTATGTTCCTTAAGTCTCATTTAAGCCCTAGAGACTTTAGATATTCTATCCAAAGTTATTTATTTGGTTTATTTTTATCTTTTTATATAAAAAAGTATATATATATATTTTTAATTTAGAGACAAGGTCTTGCTGTGTGGCTCAGGCTGGACTTCAGTGGAGCAATCAGTGCTTACTGCAGCTCCTAATCTCCCAGGCTCAAGCCGTCCTCGTGTTTCAGCCTCCAGAGTAGCTGGGACTACTGGCATGCACCACTACACCGTGCTAATGGTTTTAGTTATTTTTAATGAAAAAAAAAGTATTTTTCACAACCTCTTTGGTGAAGATAATGTTTTTGTTTTTTTAATAAACAGAGTCTTGCTGTACTGCCCAGGCTGGGCTTGAACTTTTGGCTTCAAGCAGTCCACTTGCCTTGGCCTCTCAGTGTGCTGGGATTACAGGTGTGTACCACCATACCTGCCTCTTTTTAAAATTTTTTGTAGGAACCAGGTCTCACTTTGCTGCCCAGGCTAGTTTCAAACTCCTGGGCTCAAATGATCTTCCCACCTTGGCTTCCCATGCTGAAATTACGGATGTGAGCCATTGTACCTGGTCTATTTTTGTTTCTTAAGGAGTGAAATTTGTCTGCATCATGATAGCTTTCTGAGAGGACAGTTTGGATGCTTTGTGGGTTGTCCTTTGCCAGTACAGCTCCTCCAACTACTGGTTACAGTCGAAAGTGAGCTGTTATTTGTATGTTTAGTCTGCCTGCTGGTGTTGCCGAAAAGCATGAATTCTTCCTCATCATTTAAAGTCTGCATGGAATTTAAGGCCACTTGCAATATTATTCTTGGGAGGATTATATCCAGTGTTTTGGGAAAACATGGCAGGAACTCATTTCACAATTCTCTGATTTGGGACTGAGCTGAGTGGCTAACACCTGTAATCCCTGCATTTTTGGAGGCCAAGGCAGGAGGATTGCTTGAGATCAGGAGTTCCAAACCAGCCTGGGCAACATAGTGAAATCTCATCTCTTTAAGAAAAATATTAAAAAGAAATTTTAGCCTGGCCAACATGGCAAAACCCTGCCTCTGCTAAAAATAGAAAAATTTGCTGGGCATGGTTGTGCACGCCGGTGATCTCAACTACTTGGGAGACTGAGGCACTAGAATCTCTTGAGCTTGGGAGGCAGAGGTTGCAGTGAGCCAACATTGCACCACTGTACTCCAGCTTGGGTGACAGAGTGAGACTTCATCTTAAAAACAAAACAAAACAAACAAACAAAAAACACCAGAGAAAAATAAATAAAATTATTCAGTTTTGAAATAGTGCAGAAAACAAGGCAGGCTTTGAAGTCTGCAGCTCTTGTTAATGTTTTGGATCTAGGGAAATGATTGTCAACAATGAGCCTTTAAAGACTTAAGGGTGATAGCAATTTATAGGTGACTTTTAACAGTGATAGCAATTTACAGGTGACTTTTAACAGTGATAGCAATTTACAGGTGACTTTTTCCAAAATTTACAGAAAATATGTTTGCCACTTGGGCACGTTGACTCACACCTATAATGTCAGCATGTTAGGAAGCCAAGGTGGGAGGATTCCTTGTGCTCAGGGGTTTGAGACCAGCCTGGGCAACATGGCCAGACCCTGTCTCTACAAAAAGTACAAAAATTAGCTGAGTGTGGTGGTGGGTGCCTATAGTCTCAGCTACTTGGGAGGCTGAAGTGCAAGGATCACCTGAGCCTGGGAGGTGGAGGTTGCAGTGAGCCATGATTGTGCCACTGTACTGCAGCCTGGGCGACAGAGTGAGACCTTGTCTCAAAAAAAGAATCCAAAAACCAATATGCACTTGGAGAGGGTGACGTAACTTAGCCCATGAGACCTCCTTAGTGACTTGCTGAGAATTGATTTTTCAGTGCCCTGCAGTATTATGATAACCCGCTATAGCATTTTGCTTTTTCTGTGCATGAATGCTTGAGAGACCAAGTGGCTTTAAGAAGTGCATTAAAGTTGATCCAGGGTATCCAGGCACTTGACATTCCCTATACGTAACACGAGAGAGAATGCTTGATCTGGCTAGCTCCGTGGATAAGACGCTCAAGGGTGTCCAGCATATCCCTGTGGATAAGATGCTGGAGGGTGTCCATTGTTGCATGATGAGGAGCATGTCTTAGAGGAGAATCCTAGATCCTCTGTGAGGAATTAATTTCATCCTTCCAGCTGTGCAGCTTCTCTTCTAAATGTATGTTGCCTTGTTTAACATCTGCTTCCCTACTGGCAGTTTTAGGTCTCAGATTTCTTGATGAAAGTATAAAACAAGGACTTTCAGTGGAAGTGCTTCACAATTACGGCTGGATGAGTTTCTGTGGTGGGGACTCCCTGCACACTGTAGGGTGTTGGACAGTGTCCTTGGGCTCCACTCAGCATATACCAGGGCAACAATCCCAGTTACAAAAACTAGAAATGTCTCCAGACATCACCAGGTATTCCTTGGGGTAGGAAGGGCAAAGTTATCTCCACTGGTGAACCACTGTGATAGACAGATAATCAACAAATAGAGAGATGATAGGTAGGTATGTGTTGAGATGGATAGGTGATAAGTAATAGATATTAAGATAGGTCTAAATGATAGGTGATTGATAGGTGAATAGATGATGGGTAGCTAATATTAAGATAGATATTAAGATAGGTGATAGATAATACATATTAATACAGACAGCTACAGATGATGGATATTGAGATACATATTGAGATGGATATGTGATTGATAGATTGATGACATTGCAAATAGAGCTCTCATGTTATGGAAAAACATGGAGTAGGTTTTGCTTGCATTTCTGGAAGTTGCATGGAGTGCTGCTTATGACAAGAATCAAGTTGAACAGTGACTGTTTGGAGTTCAGAGTTCCAGTTGAACAACATGGTGGGTTTGCAAATGGCGTTATCAGCATGTGGTTTTTGAATAGCTGCAGGTAGTAAGTTTGAAAAGACACCAGGGAATTTGTATAGGGCACACGAAGGACCACATTCTGTTCAGTGATAATTCCATTTCCCAAGGCCATCTCAGACTCTCACAAGAGCCAAGTAACTCAGTGTCCAAGGTGCAGAAGAAATGCAACAAAGTCAGTTTCCCAGAGAGGAAGTTTTGTGCTCCTCCCAGAGACCATGACCCTTCAGCCTTGATGCATACAGGAATTTCTGACATTTGGATCCAGAAAAGGGTTTCTCAGCCTGAGCACTGCTGACATCTGGGGCTGGGTGATTCTCTGTGGTGGGGCATGCTATGTGCACTGTAGGGTGTTGAGTAATGTGCCTGCGCCCAGCCTACAGATACATTTTGCTACCTGCCATGAGGGAGAATCTGTATTCAGTTTAAAATCATCATCATCCTGGGGAGACAACGTGCCTTAGCATGGCTGAGGCCTGGCTGCTGGTCCTTTTGAATGGGGCTTCCCACTGTGCTGTTGTTCTGGGTGGCCCCGTTGCAATGCTGACTGGACTTGCATCAAGTCAGTACAGAATGGATGGGATTTGCTAAAGGTGCCCACCTGCCTCCACCTCTTACTGGCAGTTTCAGGTATTGGACTTTTTCTTGATGAGCGTGTAAAGCAAGGATTTTCAGTGGAAGTGCCTCACATTTACAGCTGGATGAGTCTCTGTGGTGGGGCCATCCTGCGCAAAGTAGGGTGTTGGACAGCATCCCTGGGCTCCCCCAACCAGGGGACAGAAGCAGCAACCCCAGTTCTGAAAGCCAGGAATGTCTCCAGATGTCACCAATATCCCTTCCAGGAGGGAGGGCAAAGTTATCTCCACTAGTGAATCACTGTGATAGACGACCAACAGAGAGATGACAGATGGATATGATAGTAGGTATATGTTGAGATGGATAGGTGGTAGATAATAGATATTAATATAGGACTAAATGATGGGTGATGGATAGGTGAATAGATGTTGGGTAGCGGATGTACAGACAGATAACTACCTGTGCATGTGGAGTCCCTTGTTCCCTTTTCTGCCCCAGCCCCTGAGCCTGTAGCCCCACTCTTCTGTCATGATTGATTGGCTTATGGGCCAACCAGTGGTTCCAGTGCCATATTATTTATGGCACAGCAGCCAAGCCAAGCCAGTGGGTTTGGTCTGTGGTTGGCAGGGCTTAACCAGCTTTCTTCTACGGAACTTGGAAGGCAAGAGGTCTCTCCACTCCAGGCCACATCCTTCTAGTTTCTGGATGACCACTCGTTTCTCTATGCAAAGGAGTTCATGCCAGAACCTCTTCTTTGGGGAGAGTGGATGCATCTCTTGGAGACATCATTTTTATTTGTTTGTTTTTGTTTTGATTTTTGAGATAGTGTCTTGCTCTGGCGCCAGGCTGGAGTGCACTGGCGCAATCTTGGCCCACTGCAACCTCCGCTTCCCGAGTTCAAGTGGTTCTGCCTCAGCCGCCTGAGTAACTGGGACTACAGGTGTGCGCCACCACGTCCAGATAATTTTTGTATTTTTAGTAGAGATGGGGTTTCCTCATTTTGGCCAGGATGGTCTCAATCTCTTGACCTCGTGATATGGCTGGAAACGTTGTTTTCTAAGTCTACAGATTTGAGTGTGGTTGCCATCTTCATTGGTACTTGGGGTAGGAGTAAAACCATTCCTTTGTTTCCTCAGAGTTCAAGAAGAAAGAACACTGTATCCTCTCCTTTTATATTATTTTTGCTCTCTATTTGAATTTTGAAAACAAAAATCTGGAGGTACTGCTTCTTTCTCTCTTATCACTGCCTGCAAAGAACAGAGACCACCGAGTAAAGGCAGGCACCCAGATCTTCTTGTTCTCTTCTGTATCCGAAACTGATACATTGCATTTTTAGTATTTGAGGGCAAAGCAGGTGCTTCGAAAAGGGAGGCTTATTTTATTATCTGTAATTTTATTTTATATTATTTTTTTAGCTTCATTCCCTTTTTCTTTGTATGAAAAGGGAGGTTTAAATTCTTTCTAGAGAATACAATTGTAGCGTCTTCTGAATAGAGTTTTCTGTTTGATGCCGTGTCTTCTGGTGCCTTAGTCTAAGGAGAACTGCGTAGGTTGGGAAGAGTCCTAGTGATATGTGGAAAAGGGGCCTTACCAGCTTTGGAAGGCAAGAGGTAGGGGGTGAAGATGAAATGGACACCTAAGGAGAATTTTGCAGGAGGAGTAGGGGTTTATTGACTGAAAGGGGTAGGTGGTGGAAAATCATTCTAGACAGGGAGTGACACGGAAGCCATGAGTCACTACGGGGGCAGGAGGGACATGGGGGAGAAATTCAAATCTGGGTTCATCCAGGAGGTGGACACAGGAATGCAGTGAGCTCAGATGTGTAGAAGACTGCCGTGGGGACTGGGATGTGAGGAAGGACTGGCTCTGGCTCAGCTGTGCATTTGGGCTGCTGGACATTGAGGAAATCCAAGGAGTGAGAGTGCATTCCAATTTGGGAAACTGAGGGCAAAACATCTGCAGGCAACTGTCTCAGAAGAGCGCCTGAGGCAGGGTCCTTGGAGGGAGGAAGCCACAGGTGGACGGAGCCACCTAGGGCTGCTAGGTCCCCTTGTTTAAGGGCTAGTTGCAGTGGAGCCAGGTCGGAAAGTAGAACCGTTCCGGAGCCTTGCGTGGCATAAAGAGATGTTGGAGGAGATGGGATGACGACGGCTCATTTTCTTCTTCTCATGACAAAAGCCCAGCTTTATGGCAGCCTCTGGAGGGAGGAGGACCAACTTCTGTATTAGGCGTCTCCAAATTAGTGAGGCTGATTTTCCTGTTCATAAAAACAAAAGCAAAAGCGAAAAAATCCCTTAGAGGAGAAGCCATCCCCGCAGACCCTGCAAATAAAAGACAGCAGATCAGCTTTGCAGATGGAAGGTGCTGCTGTCAGCTAAAGATGAGGACAGAGCAGCTCAGCCGAGGTCACTGGCGAGGAGGGGGAGGGGACTGGGAAACCTCCCTTGTCTCAGTCATTGTCGATGACATTGACCCTTTCTTTATGTTGACTTTCCCCCCCGTTCATAGATGCACAGATTGCACTCTATGCTGGAAAACATTGTTTAAAATTTAATTTTTTTATTTTGCTAACATATATCACATAACATTTTACATTTTACTATTTTAACTTCCTTTTTTTTTTTTTTTTTTTAAAGAAATGAGTTCTTGCTCTGTTGCCCAGGCCGCAGTGCACTGGTGCAATCATGGCCCACTGCAGCCTCAACCTCCTCAGCCTCCCAAGTAACTGGGACTATGGGTGCGCACTACCATGCCTGGCTAATTTTTAAATTTTCGGTAGAGACAGGGTCTTGCTGTGTTGCACAGGCTGGTTTCCAACTGCCAGGCTCAAGCAGTCCTCCTCCCTCAGGCTCCCAAGTAAAGCTGGGACTACAGGCACATGCCACCAGGCCCAGTTAATTTTTTAATTTTTGGCAAAGATGTGATCTTGCTTTGTTGCCCAGGCTGTTCTCAAACTCCTGATCTCGTTCAATCCTCCTGCTTTGGCCTCTCAAAGTGCTGAGATTACAGGCATGAGAGTCCATGCCAGCCTCATTTTAACCATTTTTGAAATGTGCAGTTCACGGCCAGCACAGTGGCTCACACCTGTAATCCCAGCACTTTGGGAGGCTGAGGTGGGCAGATCACGAGGTCAGGATATCGAGACCATCCTGGCTAACATGGTGAAACCTCGTCTACTAAAAATACCAAAAATTAGCCGGGCATGGTGGCGGGCACCTATAGTCCCAGCTACTTGGGAGGCTGAGGCAGGTGAATGGCGTGAACCCGGGAAGTGAAGCTTGCAGTGAGCCGAGATCGCGCCACTGCACTCCAGCCTGGGCGACAGAGCGAGACTCCATCTCAGGAAAAAGAAAAAAAAAAGTGTACAGTTCACTACTTGGGAGGCTGAAGCAGGAAGGCAGAGGTTGTAGTGAGCTGAGATTGTGTCGCTGCACTTTATCCTGGGCAATGGAGTAAGACTGTGTCTCAAAAAAAAAAAAAAAAAAGCACGGTTTAGTGGCATGGAGCACATTCATGTTTCTATGCAACTGCCCCCCATCCCCATCCATCTCCAGAACTCCTTTTCATCTTCCCCAGCTGAAACTCTGTCCTCATGAGACACGCCCTAGTGCCCCTCCCTCCAGCCCCGCCCTGGCAACCTCCCTTGTACTCTCTGCTCTGTGAATTTGGTGATCTAGGAACCTTAGATAGGCAGAATCCTACAGCGTTTGTCCTTTTGTGGCTGGCTTCTTTCAGTTACTGTAATGTCCTTCAGATTCCCCCATCCTGTAGAAAGGAATTTCCCTGCTTTCTAAGCCTGGGTAGTAGCCCATCGTGTAGAGGATACAGCATGTTGTGTTTATCCATTCATTCATCCATGGACACTGGGGTGCCTTCCACCTCTTGGCTGTAGTGAATAATGCTGCTCTGAACACGATTCCGCAAATATCTGTTCCATTGCCTATTTTCAGCTGCTTGGATACATTGTTTTAATTTTGTTGTTGTTTGAGATGGAGTCTCCCTCTGTCACCCAGGATGGAGGGCAGCGGTGCAATCTTGGGTCACTGCAACCTCTGCCTCCTGGGTTCAAGCGATTCTCCCACCTCAGCCTCCTGAATAGCTGCGATTACAGGCATGCACCACCACCCCCAGCTAATTTTGTATTTTTAGTAAATACAGGTTTTCACCTAGTTGACCGGGCTGATCTGGAATTTCTGACCTCAAGTGATCTACCCACCTGGGCCTCCCAAAGTGCTGGGGATTACAGGCATGAGCCACCACCCGGGCCCCTCAAATACATTTTTAGTATTATAATTAGATGCCTTTCCCACTGATGCAGGGCACCTGTGCAGTGTTTTTAGTTATGGATTGTTTTTGAGGCTTGCCTCAAGTTTTCCTTTCTTCCACTCACTCTTCCTCATTGCCAGGTAACTATTTGACAGCCTGGTGTGGGTCCTTCTGTACTTTTCTTTGTGTTAAAAAAGCCCCCTCACACACACAAGCACACACACACGTGCACATGCACACACACATATATGCATGCATGCACACACGCACACGTGCCCCATGCAGTTTTGGCCTCCTGCCACTAGAGTATGCATCATTTTTGTCTCTTGTTTTCTTGGAGATCCCTCTGGGGTATTTTGAGGAAGAGAAGTTGTAGTATTACTGTTGTTGTTGATTTTTAGACATTCAGGGACACACGTGGACATTTGGTACATGGGTGTATCGTGTCATGGTAAGCTTTGGACTTCTAGTGTACCCCTTACCCAAATAATGAACATTGTACCCGATAGGTAATTTCTCGGCCCTCAACCCCTTCCCAACGTTTCCCTTTTGGGAGTCCCCGTATCTGTTATTTCCATTTCTGTGTCCATGGGGACCTACTGTTGAGTTCCCACTTTTGAGCGAGACTATGTGGTATTTGACTTTGTGTCTCAGTTATTTTACTTAGGATAGTGGTTTCCAGTTCCATCCCTGTTGTTGCCAAAGACATGATATTATTTTTGATGGTGGTGTTGATATACTACATTTTGTGTGGCTTTTATATACTAAATTTTCTTTATCCAGTCATCTATTGGAATGGCGGTTATAAAAACAAAAAAATCCAGGCATGGTGGCCCACGCCTATAATCCCAGCACTTTGAGAGATCCAGGCAAGGAGGATCGCTTGAGCCCAGGAGTTTTAGACCAGCCTGGGCAATATAGTGAGACCCTGTCTCTACAGAAAGCTCAAAGAAATAGCGAGGGGTGGTGTTGCATGCCTGTAGTCACAGGTCTTCAGGAGGCTGAGGTGGGAGAATTGCTGGAGCTCAGGAGTTGAAGGCTGCAGTGACCTATGATCGCACCGCCGCACTCCATCCTGTGCAACAACAGAGTGAGACCCTATCCAGGAAAAAAACAAAACAGTAAGAAAACAACACATGGTGTGGAAGTGGAGGAAAGGGGCCGTGGATGTGCTGCTGGTGCGGAGGAGGCCTTCCAGTGCATGCGGCAGGGGGGTGACCTCACTTTCTCGTCGAGAGGAGCTCAGCTGTGTAAGGCAGAGTTGCAGAGGATGGGAGGGTGGATGTGACCCTAGGAGCAAGGCTGTGTGCCTGTGGGCACGCACTTCCTGGTGACGTTTCCTTGGACCCCGCAGTGGGAAACAGGAGCGCCTCTGCCCTCTCATTCCTCTTGCTCTGTATTTGCATTCGCTATCTTGCTGGTCTCCAGATTCCCAAGCGCTGCTGCCAACCCACGCCTTCAGCCTGCCAAGCTACACGTGTGTGCCCACTTCACCACCCTCTGAGCCTTCTGCTCAGATGCCTCTCACCAAAAGTGAGTTCCTGCTCTTCCTCCTTGCCCCTCAGCCCTAGTCAGTTCCTCATCTGCACTTCCCCATTTCGGAAGTGTTCCCTCCAGCTCTTGGGGCTCACCTAGGAACCATTTTTTTTATTTCTTTCACTTTGTATTCACACTAATCCTGAGTCCTGTCCTTTTCTTTTCTTTTCTTTTTTAAAGAGATGTAATCTTGCTCTCTCATCGAGTCTGAAGTGCAATGGTGCAGTCATGGCTGACTGTATTCTTGACATCCTGGACTCAAGGGATCCTCCCACCTCAGCCTCCCAAGAAACTGGGACCACAAGTACACACCACTATGCCCAGGGAATTAACATTTTTTTGTGTGTGAACAGGATCTCATTATGTTGCTCAGGCTAGTCTCAAACTTGTGGTTTCAAGCGGTTCCCCTGCCTAAGTAGCTAGGATTACAGGTGCACACCACCATGCCTTGCCCCTTTCCAACTCTACAACCCATCTCCAGAGCCCATCCACGTCAATGCTGTCTTCACAGAAGCCACCATAGCTTATCTAGATGCCCTCCCCTGCTCTCCATTGATCTCCCATCTCTGCTGGACTCACCCCTTCCTCCCGTATCAGCCCAAACCTTTCTAATGTGAAAATAGGCAGGGCGCGGTGGCTCATGCCTGTAATCTCACCACTGTCAGAGGCTGAGGCGAGAGGATTGCTTGAGGCCAGGAGTTTGAAACCAACCTGGGCATTTTAGTGAGACCCCATCTCTAATTTTTTTTTTTGTAAAGACAGGGCCTTTCTCTGTTGCCCAGGATGGAGTGCAGTGGTGTCTTCATAGTTCACTGCAGCCTCATTCTCCTGGGCTCAAGTGATCCTGCCACCTCCCATGTAGCTGGGACTATAGCACCAGTACCACCAAACCTGGCTAATTTTTAAATTTTGGGAGTCTTGCTATGTTGTACAGGCTGATTTTGAACTCTTGAACACAAGTGATTTTCCTACCTCAGTCTCTGAAGTAGCTAGGAGTACAGGTACACACCACCATGCCTACCTAATTTTTAATTTTTTTGTAGAGACGTGGTCTTGATTTGTGCCTAGGCTGGTTTTGAGCTCCTGGGCTCAAGTGGTCTGCCACACTGGCCCCACAAAGTGTTGGGGCATTTTGGCCTCCAACCTTCTTTTATGTCCCTCCGCAGTCTTCCTTTGGCCTTTATCTGTGGGGACAGAGATGCCTTCTGCCTCCCTGTCTCCACCTTCTACCTGGCCTTGCAAGACTCCCTGCAGCCATCCTTCCAAGTTTACTGTGTAATGTCTGTTCCTCATTAAGCCTGCAGAGCTCATGACAGTCACAAGATCTGCCCTTCCTGAGGACATTATGTACCGAGGACATTGCTTGGCACATAAGGGGCCCTTGTCCAAAACATCTGGAAACCAATAAAGAATGTGGCTGTTGAGTAACTGATTAATGTGTTGACGAATTCATTGATTCCTGAGGCTAGTACTTACCGTAAGGGTTAGATCTTGAACATGCTTCTCATATCCGTTGTGACAAACCCTGTTATCTTCTATTGCTTTTGAACTTTTATAGACTTGATGTCGGGGGCAGAGTCCCGCAGTTAACTGGAATCATTGAACTGATGCATCGGTTTCTAATTTTCTAAACTCAGATGTGAAATTACCTGTGGTCACTAAACTCCGTCCCATTCCATAGTCCCTGCACATGATGACTTAAGTTGTGTAAATGATTTTTGGAGATAGTAAAGTCAGCATCTCTTTTAACATTTTGTTCCTTATCTTTAGTGATACCCAGCTCTGTACAAATTCTGTCCACGTAAGCAGTCTTTTTTTTTTTTTTTTTTTTTTTTTTTTGTCCAGATAGGGTCTTGCTGTGTCGCTGAGGCTGGAGTACAGAGGTTCAGTCATAGTTCACTGCAGCCTTCTACTCCTGGGCTCAGGCTGTCTTCCCACCTCAGCCTTTTAAGTACCTGGGACTACAGGCATGCACAACCACACCTGCCTAATCTTTTTATTTTTTTCCGGAAACAGAGTCTCCCTATGTTGCCCAGGCTAGTCTCAAACTTCTTAGTCTCAAGTGATTCTCCTGCCTCAGCCTTCCAAAGTGCTGGGATTACAGGTGTGAGCCACCACACTCGTCTGCAAAGTCTTACTGATAAAAGATTTGAAGGAAGGATGTCTCAGAGAACTTTTGTTTTTCTTCTAATATTTATTTAATCTTACTGAGCTGGGGAAAGGCAAGGGAATCCCAGTTTTCCAGATTTTTTTCCTTATAGGAATATGTTCTTACTTGGCTACCTCTCTATAAACTGTTACTTCTTAAAGATGCTGAAGGGTGATCCCGCATTAGTGTATAGGTAAAAATGATGTGTTCACTTCATATATACTGATTAGATGATGTTGTTAAATCTTGTAGTTTGTTGATGTTGATTTTACCAAGACACTTGTGGAACAAATATATTTTCATACAACCTTACACATCTCAGTAGTTTTCCCCACTCATGCAGTAACTTTTTCTGCCCTGCTTTCCCTCCTCCTTTCCCCACCTCTTCTTCCCTCCCCTCGTCCCCTCTTCCCTTCCCTCCTCTTCTCATTTGATACAAAGCCCTAACTCTCTTCCTCTACAGATCATCCTACCTGTGGTTGAAATTGCAACTTCCAGCTGGGCGCAGTGGCTCAAGCCTGTAATCCCAGCACTTTGGGAGGCCGAGACGGGCGGATCACGAGGTCAGGAGATCGAGACCATCCTGGCTAACATGGTGAAACCCCGTCTCTACTAAAAAAATACAAAAAACTAGCCTGCTAAATCCTGTAGCAGGATTTATGCCTGCTAAATCCTGTACATGCCTGCTAAATCCTGAAAGTTCTTTCATTCCTCCCTTCTAACCTACCCAAATCCTTCTAATCTCCCACTATGGTTACTTATCTCTGATGCTCCTGAAGGGTGACCTTCATTCATTTATCTCTGATGCTCCTGAAGGATTCTCCTACATTGTGACAAGGTGATGCATTGTTCCTAAGAGGATCTGTGCAGATTTTTATCCCAGACTGGGGTAGATGGGGGAGGATAGAGGATATATCCAAAGAATGTGTTGATGTGTTGGAAACTAATTGACAGGAGAGAGAGAGAGAGACTTTCAGGATTTAGCAGGCATATAGAATATGCAAGCCCTGACAATACAAAGATCTCAGGTTCAGTCACTTGGCTTGCAGGGGAAGTTGCAATTTCAACCACGGGTAGGATGATCTGTAGAGGACGAGAATTAGAACTTTGTATCAAATGAGAGAGAGAGAAAATGCATCTTTTTCTTGCATATGTCAGCCATTCTTTTCAACTAAATTAATTGTTGTACACAGTGGTCTTGCTATTGCTTTGACCGTTTTTGTGGCCTGAAGAAATTTAAAAAGTCACTAGCTGATAAAAAGTCACGAGCTGACACAGAAGTTTATTGTAGAAGTTCAGCAGTATGATAGTATTTGGACCTTGGAAAATATTTTGCCATCAGAACAGTGAAATTGTGGTTGTCTTCTAAGCTCATCCACAAAAGTACAGTTTGACTGTCATGCATTTGAGATCCCGTGTGCTTAATCATGAAATAGTACTGAGAGTAACACTCCTGCCCAACCAGTAATGGTGCAGAGCACAACATTAGGTCATTTAGCTAGGAGAAAATGACTTGAGACGTCAACTGTAAGATGAAAGGAGCATGGGTGTGTGGTCGGTCTTTATAACTCCAACAGATTGCTCTGGAAAACAGTCACTACATACCAAATTTTAGCCAGTCGTAGTGCCATGTGCCTGTAATCAGCTACTCAGGAGGCTGAGGCAGTACAATCATGGGAACCCAGGAGGCGGAAGTTGCAGTGAGCCAAGATCATGCCATTGCACTCCAAGCCTGGGCGACGGAGAGAGACTCTGTCTCAAAACAAACAAGCAAACAAACAAAACAAAACAAAAAACCACTCCAACAAATACCTCTCCCTCCCCAGATACTCTTCCTGGATCCCTTTTGCCTCAAGACCCTAAATTTTGAACTTGCTGAGCTGCAAGAAATCAGTGGAGAGGTAGGACACAGGTGCACAGCCTTCAGTAACTGAAGGGAAAAAAACAAAAGAAATTTCTAGGCTGGGTGCGGTGGCTCAAGCCTGTAATCCCAGCACTTTGGGAGGCTGAGACGGGCAGATCACGAGGTCAGGAGATCGAGACCATCCTGGCTAACACGGTGAAACCCCATCTCTACTAAAAAAAAAAAAAAAAAAATACTAGCCAGGCGAGGTGGCGGGCGCCTGTAGTCCCAGCTGCTCGGGAGGCTGAGGCAGGAGAATGGTGTAAACCCGGGAGGTGGAGCTTGCATTGAGCTGAGATCCGGCCACTGCACTCCAGCCTGGGCGACAGAGTGAGACTCCGTCTCCAAAAAAAAAAAAAAAAAGGAAATTTCTAACCCTGAGCTCCCTTCAGCCACCCAGCTGCTGAGGGGCAGGAATCTAGCAGCAAGGAGGACAGAGGAAGGCATTCCTACAGCCTGAATTTGTGGGTCATTAGTCCCCCAACTCCAGCATTGTTGCAGAATCTGCAAATTTTAAAGTGCATTAGGTAATTTTATGTAAGAGGCCTATATTTTGCTAATACATATAAACTCTGTTTATATGTATTGTGTTTAGTCAAATAAATGTTTATTTAAAATTGACAGTAGCATGTTGTTTTATTTATTTATTTTTTTCTTTTAGAGACAGGATCTTGCTGTGTTACCCAGGTTGAAGTGCAGTGATGTTGTGATCATAGCTCATTGCAGCCTCCAATTCCTGGGCTCAAGGGATCCTCCCACCTTAGCCTCCTGAATTGCTGGACGCCACCATGCCTGGCTGATTCTTTTATTGTAGAGATGGGATCTTGCTGTGTTGCTCACGCTGCTGTCGAACACCTGGCCTCAAGTGATCCTCCTGCCTCGGCTTCCCAAAGTGCTGGGATGACAGGCATTGAGCCTCTGTGCCTGGCCTATGATTTTCCTATCATTAATCTCTGTGTCGTTGTAAGCTGTCTCCCATGTCTTTGCTTTCATTCTACATTGTTTTGGTGGCATGGCCTGTGCTGGCAGACAAGACTGTCTGGTCGACCTTGAGCATCGCTCCGTATCCTCAGGAAAGGTTTCCTGGGCATTGTTTTTGTTTTCTTCATACACCGACTGGCTGCAACTCATTGGAATGACATTGCAAGGGAGCATCCATGATAGTGTCATGATCAGATGAAACATAACAGTATGTTTCCTGGTCATGGTTAAGGTTGTCCTTTATGCTTCTGATTCTTTTGGGTGCCATCTCCTGGTGGCCCTCTCATGTGCTCATGGAAACACGGGCATGCTGGTGTCTTCTAGGTCTCCAAAAACAAAGCCCAGGTTAGGCACAGTGTCTCACGTCTGTAATCCCAGCAATTTGGGAGAACGAGTTGTGAGGATGACTTCAGCCCTGGAGTGCAAGACCAGCCTGGGCAACACGGTGAGATCCTGTCTGTACAAATAATAATAAAAAAATGAGCCAGATGTGGTGGCATGCACCTGTAGTGCCAGTTATGAGGCTGAGGTGGGAGGATTGCTTGAGCCCAGGAAGTTGAAGCTGCATGAGTCATGATTGTACCATTGCACTTCAGCCTGGTGGACAGAATAAGAACCTGTTTCAAAAACAAACAACACCCCAAACAAAATCCCAAAGCCCTTGGTTCCAAATCTGCCTCATTTTCCCCCACCTCTTCTTTAGGCACAAACCTTCTTTCATTATCTGTGCAAATTGTACTTATATTTGTGCTGAGATGTTGAATGCACAGACGCACCTCAGTATCTTCTGTACCTACTTTCATCCCTACCTCTTCCTCTTCCTTGATCTCTCTTTGCTGCATTTTCTTCCACTGATCAACACCTTTGTAAGAAGGCACCTCGGGCAAGCTCCACAAGCAAGTGCTTAGGAATACCTCCTTTGGGGCTTTTTAAAAGGGCTATCTTTTCCCAGCAGGTTTGGGATGCAGTCTGCTAGTTTATTGTTAATTCCCAAGCTTAGTGATAGTTCCAGGTTACTGAATCGGGTGTGATCTCTGAAGATCTGTGTGTTGTTGGTTAGTAGGTTAGGGCTGCCATAACAAAGTAGCATAGATTGGGTGGATTAAACAACAGTGGTTTATTTTTTTACCATTCTTGAAGCTAGAATTTTGAAAAGAATGTTAACATGTGAGACCATGATATTTACTCTTCATTCATGCCAAGACAATGAGACATTTACCCATGTCCCAGGAGACACATATCTTAACATCTGCTGTTGTCTGAAAGCATCTCTCAAATTCATATAATGAGACGGTAACCCCAAAAGCTATGGAATTAAAAGATGGAGCATTGGGGGGAAGCAATTAGATCGTGAGGGTGAAGCCAATGAAGAGGACCAGTGTCCTTGGTGAAGGGGCCCAGGGGAGCCCGTTCCCCCTGGGTCCATGGGAGGACGTCACGAGAAGCGCTCTTCCCTCAGGAATGGGCCCTTACCACGCAGTTCATCAGCAGGCGCCCTGGACTTCCAGCCTCCAGAACTGAGAATAATACATGTTTCTTGTTTGTAAGGCCTCCTAGTATATGGTTTTTTTGTGATAGCAGCCAGAATGTACTAAGACAACATGTATGTAAAATCTATGCAACTTGTGCTTTAAAATCCATTTGTATGCTTCTCCCAGTATCTGGTTATACACCTGTCTTAACATCTACACACATCTTAGCATCTACCTATACTGATGAATTACACCTATCTGTATACATTAGCACCTGTCTGTACCCAGAGTCACATCTACAGACATGCAGATCCTAACATCTGTCTGTATACGCACCTTAGCATCTATCACATATATTAGCATCTGTGGACCTTGAGAGCTTGTTTGGCATTTCTAGCAGGGGAGCGCAGCTACTCGTATACCCTTGACCGAAGACTAGTCCTCCTCTATTGGGGATGGTCATACTCTTTGACTGAACAGGCATGTTTGGGAGGGATGCACACAGAGCCATGAAGGAGGAAGAGGACAACCGCCTAGCCAGTCAGATCAGCTGAATCAACCTTGGCAATCAGTGATGAGCAGACGTCGCAGCCAGATTGCCCTAACATCCATATATTAGCATCTGTCTATACCCATATCCTAATATGTGTCTACGCACACAGAGTGACACCAGTATATATCCATCTACACCCATATCCTAACGTTTCTCTATACCTCTGTTAATATCTATCTATGTTCATAGTCTAACATCTGTCTTTATGTGTTTATTAACGTCTGTCTATAACCATATCCTAGTATGTGTCTACACCCACAGAGCAACACCAGTCTACTTCCACCTCCACCCATATCCTAATGTCTCTCTATACCTCTGTTAATATCTATGTTTGCAGTCTAACATCAGTCTTTACATGTATATTAACATCTGTCTACACGCATATCCTAGCATCTGTCTACACCCATATTATAAATCTGTTTCCTCCTATATGTTAACATCTCTCTACACCCATATTCTAACATTTGTATCTATCTATATTGTAACACCTATCTACATCTATATCCTAACATCTATCTCTACCTACATATTAACATCTGTCTGCACCTATATTCTAACATTATCTATATCCATATTCTAATATTTGTCTACACCCATATATTAACATATGTCTACAGCCATGTCCTAACATCTGTAGCCATATGTTAACATTTATCTACACCTATATCCTAACATCCATCTACACCTATATGGTAACACCTGGTTATATGCATCTACACCCATATCCTAAAATCTCTCTATGCCTACATATTAACATCTGTCTACACCTGTATTCAACATTTATCATGTAATATAATTACACCCGTATAATTAATATCCATCTACACCTGTATCCTAACACCTATCTGTAACTACATATTAACATCTTTATATATCTGTATGCTAACATATATCTATATCCATATTCTATACCATATTGTAACACTGTTTACACCCATATATTAGCACCCATGTGCACCCATATACTAATGTCTGTCTCTGAGCACATAGTAATATCTATGTGTAGATGCATTCTAACACCTATCTGTACCCATATGTAAGGACAGATGTCTTTACCCATATGCTCATACCTGTGTGCTCCATGTCCCAGCATCTGTCCCCAGCTATTACTGCCTGTCTGCACACACATTTTGGCATCTACCTGCATCTGTACCCCAACACCTAGCGTACGGCATATCCCGTCCCCTCCTGAGGCAGGGCCCTGAGTGTGTGCTGATGCCTAGCTCATGGCGTACCCCCGCCCTGCCGTGGTAGGGCCCTGAGCGTGTACTGACACCTAGCTGATGGTATATCCCCTCCCTTCCTGTGGCAGGGCCCTGAGTGTGTGCTGACACCTAGCTGCATCTGTACCCCAACACCTAGCTGACAATGTACCCCTGCCCTGCCCTGGCAGGGCCCTGAGCGTGTGCTGTCCCCACAGGTTCTGGACATGGCATGACGAGCGCTTCCTCTACATGCTCATGGAGTACGTGCCGGGCGGGGAGCTCTTCAGCTACCTGCGCAACCGGGGGCGCTTCTCCAGCACCACGGGGCTCTTCTACTCTGCGGAGATCATCTGTGCCATCGAGTACCTGCACTTCAAGGAGATCGTCTACAGAGACTTGAAGCCGGAGAACATCCTGCTGGATAGGGATGGCCACATCAAGCTCACGGACTTTGGATTTGCCAAGAAGCTGGTAGACAGGTAAGAGGAATGTGAGCTCAGACGGGATCTACGCTGCTTGGCAATAAGAAAGATCGTGGTAGTTGTGGCAGGTCAGCAGGGAAAGACTGGGAACCAGAGTTTAACTTTCATGTGTGGGAGACACTTGCAGCCAGGGATGAGAGAGCCAGGTTGACCTTGTTTAAGTGGGCTGTGATTGCTGGCAACTTCAATTGGACTGGAGGCCATTATCCTAAGTGAAGTAACTCAGAAATGGAAAACCAAATAGGATGTGTTCTTATAGGTGGGAGTTAAGCTGTGGGTGTGCAGGGCATACAGAGGAGTGTAATAGACACTGGAGAATCAGAAGTGGGAAGGGTGGGAGGAGCCAGTTACAGAGGTAATTTCCTGATGACAGATTGAGGAGGCAGTTGTATCTGTGTGTGTGTGTGTGTGTGTGTGTGTTTTTGTTTGTTTGTTTGTTTGTTTTTAAACAAAACAGTCTGGGAACCCTCCGTGTTGCAATTATTCTCACTTTTCCCCTGACAAAACTGACAAGAACTGTCTATACTCTCCTACTCCCAAGTTCCCATTAATTACTGTTTTACTGCCTCAGAATGATGCCTTGAGGGATGAGGTGTGGAGTTTTGGTGAAGTGTTGAAGTTGGCAGGAAAAACCTGTTATTGCCAAATTTGGTGACAGTGACTTCATTTTACTGTGTCAGAATAATGAAGAGTGAATTTCAGTAAAGTATTTAAATTACCAGGAAAGACTGAAGATGGATATAGTAAGAAATGAGATTTGATCAAAAGCAAGACATAGGTTGGGCGTGATGATTGCAGCATTTTGGGAGGCTGAAGCAGGAGGATCACTTGAGCCCAGGAGTTCAAGACCAGCTTGTGCAACATAGCAAGACTCCCTCTCTACAAAAAATGAGCCAGGTATGACTATAGTCCTAGCTATTTGGGAGGCTGAGGTGGCAGGATGGGAAGTTGGGGCTATGGTGAGCTGTGATTGCACCATTGCACTCCAGCCGGGATGACAGAGTGAGACTCCATCTCAAAAAAATAAAAAATAAAAAAGGCAAGATGTGTTCCTATCAAGATTTTGATACCATCCTCATTAATTAAAGAGTTTGATAAAAGCAAAAAAGGAAGAAGAGAGATGTGGAGTCTGTTTGCAGTTGGTGGTGTTACTTTCCCTTGAGCCCTGTTTAATTTTGCTGTACTTCGTACTAGGAAGTGTGTATTACTGTGCCGAGGTTGGTGACAGACCCCCTTCTCCCTGCTGGTCAGTGGTGTCTAGGAGCCATTGTCACAGAGGAAACCCCTCCCAGTGCCTGGGCTGGCTATTGGAAGCTGTCCCATGCTTGCAGACGTGCACCTTCTCCCTTCACGGGCCTGAAATTCTCAACTGTTTGTTTCCATCAGGCAGTTCTAGGAACTGTGATTGTGTCCCCATAAAAAACAACAATGATGAAAATTTTTCCTTTTTCTGAAAAACCCCCACACCCCACTTCTTGATTGTAACCCATGATCCTACAAGAAAAGGTGTGTAGTATTTTCCCTGTGAGTACTGACTAGCATCTATTTCCTGCATTATCAAACCTAGAGAAAACACTGTCTCATACTTTTCTGATAAAAAGGAAAAACATGCATTTGTTTCTGAAATCAAGAGTAAAAGCTCTCATCAGCTGTCCATATTCTTCCTGAGCCCCACTGTGCCCATTAGGTGAGTGACATGCTCACCACGTCATACACAAAGCCGTGAGGAGAGACAGAGAGTGAGGCTGGTGATGCCACATGTTAGGACGTAAAGGGACTGGACTGAAACTCAACTTAGAGATGTCATCCATTTCTCTCTCTTTTTCTCTTTTTATTGTGGTAAAATGCCTTTAAAATGTACCATAGTAACTGTCTTTGTTTATTTACATTTAAAAAATTTTTTGAAACAGGGTCTTGCTCTCTCAGCCAGGCTGGAGTGCAGTGGTGCAATCACAGCTCACAGTAGCCTCCAACTCCTGGGTTGAAATAATCCTGTTGCCTCAGCCTCCTGAGTACCTGGGACTAGAGGTGTGAACCACTAGGCCAGGCTAATTTTTAAATATTTTTGTTTAGACAGGGTCTTGCTGTGTTGCCCAGGCTGGTCTGGAACCCTGAAGCTCAAGTGATCCTCCTACCTTGGCCTCACGAAGTGTTCAGATTATAGGCTTGAGCCATTGTACCCAGCGCATTTGAACCATCTTAATGTGCACAATCCTGTAGCATTTATTGCATTTATCATGTCGTGCAACCATCACCTTTCTCTAGTTCCAGAACATTTCGTCATCCCAAAAGAGAACCTGTACCTGTTAAGCAATTATTCCCCATCCTAAGCCAGGATGATCTCTTTTTAACTTGACTGCAGCTACAAAGATGCTGTTTGCACATGAGGTCCCACTCACAAATACTGGGGTTTAGGACTTTTTGGGGTGCACAGTTCAACCAATGCAGGTGTGGCGGAAGGTGTGGGCATTCAGAACACAGGAGTTATTGGATATCTATACTTCACAGAGAATCCTATCCTTAGCTCTGTTTCTGCTTCATTAAAATGGCCTCCTCCCTCCCCTCCCCCAGCCATAATGAAACTAAGAACAGTGAGAAAACAGAACAGCAGGTGTCACCTTCCTTCTACCAAAAAGACAGGTGAGCAAAAGGAGATAGGAACAGGGAAGTGGATAATTCACTGCCCAGACCAGTGGTGTCGACATAACACTCAGACTGTCTCATCTCATACTCATGCAGTCGACATCTCTCTATAGCAGTGTATGTCTCTTTGTACATCTAGTGAGGCATTGGGGTTTTTGCAGGAAGGAGTGACTCTAATGGGGCCAAAGTCTTCCTGAGGCAAGTTAGAACCTGGAAACTTACACAACCTTAGCTGTGTGTCCTTACCCTAACATGGAGCCAAAAAGAGCCTCATCTTTCAAAAGGTAAGTGGAAGTTGCAGCTAATGCCTATAGGATGACTTCTGGCCACCTCTGCTTGGGCTTCATGTCAGCTAAGTTCTGTGCTTTTGGCTACATTCAGGCAATTTTGGATGGACTCGCCAGGTGAAAATACAAAATTAGTAGGCCAATAAGTCAGTTGTCTTGTAGAGTAACAGAAGTGTTGTGCATCGAATCAACTAGGGTATACTTGGAGTTGTTTCTGCTGGGAGGGGCAGGGGAGAGGACATTTCTAAAATAGTGTGCATTGTACTTTCCATTTGTAGATTTAAGTCTAATGGGTGAGAAGCACTTAATAGGACCACAAGGCGATCTTTGTTCCATGCTTAGATCTAGTGTGCAGAGACCTGCACATAAAGTAAGCCTCTTCCCATATTCCTCCATGGGAAGGTAACTTAATTTCTCTCCTTGTCTTCTTTGTTGACTTGTATCTGCCAGAGCCTGCAGTAATTTTTGTTTTTTTTTTCTTTGAGACAGGGTCTTGCTGTGTTGTCCAGTCTGTAGTGCAGTGGCACTGTCATGCTCCCTGCAGCCTTGAACTCCTGGGTTCAAGTGATCCTGTCATCTCAGCCTCCTGACTAGCTGAGACTACAGACACCTGTCAGCATGCCTGGCTTTTTTTTTTTGAGATGGAGTTTTGCTCTTGTTGCCCAGGGTGGAGTGCAGTGGCGCAGTTTTGGCTCACTGCAACTTCCACCTCCCGGGTTCAAGTGATTCTCCTGCTTCACCCTCCCATGTAGCTGAGATTTTAGGTGCTCACCACCATGTCCAGCTAATTTTTGTATTTTTAGTAGAGTCAGAGTTTCACCATGTTGACCAGGCTGGTCTCGTTGACCTCCTGACCTCAGGTGATCCACCTGCCTCTGCCTCCCCAAGTGCTGGGATGACAGGGATGACACCGTTCCTGGCCTTTTTTTAGTAAAGAAGAGGTCTTGCTATGTTGCCCAAGCTGGTCTGAGACTTCTAGCCTCAAGCAATCCTCCTGCCTCAGCCTCCCAAAGTACTGAGATTACAGGTATGAACCACCATGCCTGGCTTTGTGGTACTTTTATTTCATGGATGGCCAAGAGAATTTGAAATTTGTATGGCAACCAGTTGTTATCCCGAGGGCTTACAGATTAATGTGGAAAAGTCTGTTGTCTGAAAAGAATTGGGGTATGGAGGTGTGGTGGGGAAGGGAGGAAAAGATAACAGTAACAACATTTTGAGTGGGTTCCTGCAAGCAGGAAGCTGAGGAGCTGAAGCCAAGATACATGCCCACACCACTGCAAACAGGGCGGACTCAGGCAACATGTGCTGGATATAAAATAGGCTTTGCACGTGCTTGATATATTGTGCAAAGAACTTGAGAGTGGATAAACGTGTACATTACTAGACTCCATGGAACTTGCTTTTTGTTCGGTTTACATTCAAATTACAAAGTAGAGTTTCTTCTTTCTTTGATGTGCCTGGGGGAGGGAAAGGTCTTTTGCAAAGCCTCTGTATTTTTTTCCCCTCAAAGGATGTTGCTTCTTTCTGCCTGTCTACAGACGGGCCCCACACACCAGGACAGCAAGCACGTGTCAGGAAGGGTGGATGTGGCTTGGAGGTGTGCTACGGGTCTGAATTGCTGAAAGCCTAAAGCAAAATTCTACCCAGCAGTAGAACGCTAATGGGATATGGCCTAGACATGGCCCCCTCTCTGGGGTTAATGATACTCAGCTCCTTTCTAGCCCATGAGGCTTCCATCTTCTGCTGCAGTCCTTGTTATCTTGTCCTGACTTTGTTTAGCAGATGCTTCTGTAACCAAAACACAGGTTCAGCTGCTCACCATTTGCAGAGTGCAGTTAGCAAGAGGTATGATATAAAGAAAGTGATTTTTTATTCCAGAGCTTTCTTAGGGGAAGAAGTACAGACTTTTTGCTTGAAGCCACCAGTTTGTTTTCAGAGCACAAAGCAGGCACTTTTAAAATGGCATGCAGGGGAGGAAGTATATTTCTGTCTTTACACTTGTTTCCAGGGGGCAATAAATATTTTTTTTTTTTTTTTGCAGAAGGTCAAGAGTGAAAGAACACATATATAAGCTCTGCAGACCATCCAGTCTGTTACAAGTATGGACTCTTCTCTTGCACTTTTTGTGTTTTTTTTTTTGGAAAGAGTCTCCCTGTGTCACTCAGGCTGGAGTGTAGTGGTGTGATCTCGGCTTACTGCATCCTCTGCCTCCCAGGTTCAACTGAGTCTGCTGCCTCAGCCTCCCGAGTAGGTGGGATTACAGACATGCATCACAATTCCCAGATAATTTTGTATGTTTAGTAGAGATGAGGTTTTGTTATGTTGGCCAGGCTGGTGTCAAACTCCTGGTGATCCACCTGCCTTGGCCTCCCAAAGTGCTGGGATTATAGGAATGAGCTCCTGCGCTAGCCTGAATGAGTTCTTGAATTATTCTTTTCAGTGCCACACTTTTTTGTTTGTTTGAGGGATAAAGGATTTTTTAAAAACATTTTATTTTTTTATTTGTATATTCATTTTAAGAACTTCTGTTTCAGGTTCAGGGGTACATGTGCATGTTTGTTATATGGGTAAACTGCATGCCACTTGGTTTACCAATTATTTTGTCACCCAGGTAATACACATCATACCTGACAGGTTATTTTCCCATCCTCATTCTCCTCCCACCCTCCATCTTCAGGCAGGCCCAGGTATCTGTGTGTCCTCCTCTCCGTGTAAGTGTGTAGCCAGTGTTTAGCTCCCACATATAAGTGAGAACGTGGCGTATTTGCTGTGTGATGTGAGTCCACTTAGGAGAATGTCCTGTTCACCTCCATCCATGCTGCTGCAGAGGACATGATCTCATTCTTTTTCCTTTAGTTTAATTCGCTATGATTTATACTGAGACAGGTATAAATAACTCATAAAAAGTCTGAGTTTTTTTGCTTCTGAGTAACAGTGGTAACAGTACCAGCAACAGTAGCAAGGATGATAAAACCAATTATTTAGTTTCCAAGCCAGTTAAGAAATGTTACTATGGAAAGGAATCAGCAAAAACAATGTTACTGTCTTGACACAGTAAAATGTGTGCACAGGAGGGTAAAGGGAGCGTGGTTTTACTCAACTAAGTTATTGTAACAATCAGAGCTTCTAAGGTGACTGCATTAGCCAAGCACCACTGAGTTTTGTGGGGGTCTGTCTCTGTCGCCCATATAGGACTTGGACCCTCTGTGGAACACCCGAGTACCTGGCCCCGGAAGTCATTCAGAGCAAGGGCCACGGAAGGGCCGTGGACTGGTGGGCCCTCGGCATCCTGATATTCGAGATGCTCTCGGGGTAAGTGGAGTCTCCGTAGAGAATCTTCATCTTACAGGCCAGCACCCCCTTCCCCCACCCATTCATCCCCTCGGCTTTTCTGTAACCTTGAAAACAGTACGTGAGTATCACAGACACACGGTGTGGCTGCACACACATCTGCTGCCCTGCTGAGGTTGGCAATGTGAATTAGCAGTTGAGCTTGTTTGAATAAGAGGCAAAAAACCTAAACTTGTGAAGGAACCACCATGCGTGCCCATTGAGATTTTTATATTGAAATATCCATATCTTCCTTAAATATAAAATTAACGTTCTGGGCTGCTCCAAAGGTGGTGAGTTATCTCAGTTGGTTTTCACAGTTAGCTACAGATTGAACTCCTTGCTCTCCTCTTTTCCCCCTTATCACTTCTGTGTTTAATTAGTCTTAAAAAGAATTTAGAAATTAAAGTAAAAATGAATCTTCTGCACTGACCCTTGCTGAAGTAACCTGCGGAGCTCAGGAGGGCACAGGTTGGGTCAAGGTAAATCAGCCAAATGCAATTGAGTGGCTTTTGCATGAACAGCCGGCGAGGAAGGTGAGAATATGTTCTCTCCTAAAACCGCACACCTGTGGCACAGGAAAGGGGTGCCAACCCAGACCCCAACACAGGGTTCTTGGATCTCTTGCTAGAAAGAATTCGGGTAAAGTCCATAAAGTGAAAGCAAGTGTATTAACACAGTAAAAGAATAAAAGTGTGGTTACTGCTTAGGCAGAGCAGGCCCGAGGGCTGCTGGTTGGCTATTTTGATGGTTATTTCTTGACTATACGCTAAACAGGGGGTGGATTTTTCATGAGTTTTCCTGGAAAGGGGTGGGCAAGTCCTGTAGCTGAGGAGTTCCTCCCCTTTTCAGAGCATATAGGGTAACGCCCTGTCCTGACATTGTCGTGGCATTTGTAAACTGTCATGGCGCTGGCGGGAGTGTCTTTTAGTACCTAATGCATTATAATTAATGTATAATGAGCCGTGAGGACGATCAGAGGTCACTGTTGTCGCCCTCTTGATTTTGGAGGGATTTGGCCAGCTTAGTAGCAGCCTGTTTTATCAGCAGGGTCTTTGTGTGCCGACCTCCTATCTCGTCCTGTGACTTAGAATGCCTTAACCGTCTGAGAATGCAGCCGAGTAGGTCTCAGCCTCATTTTACCCGGCCCCTGTTCAAGATGGAGTTGCTCTGGTTCCAGCGCCTGTGATCCCTGTGTTGGGTGACATTTGGAAGTCAGGGGAGGTGCCATCCTCCCTGCCACCACATAACAGAGGGGTCGGTCATTTGTTGGGATGTCAGCATGATTGAGTGTTCGAGTCTAGCGTGTGCCTGGGACAACTCCACTATGACTTGACCAGAAACACAAAGGAAGCATGCAACACTTGGAAACCCAGGACGTGGGAGTCATCCTCATTCCGTTGTTAGTACCCAGCATGTCCATTAATTCCCTAAGACGACTCAGTAGCGTGGCACTTTTCCAGAAAGGAACCTGTAGAAAGGAGTGAGCTACGTGTGTGCAGAGGAACTGTTGCACTGTGTGGCTCTGCACGAAAGGCTCTCCTCTCTGGGATGAAGACGAGAGGAAGCCCAGCCTGCGAGGGCCCAGAACACCTGTTGGGGGATCCTCTGCCATGCTTTGCCACAGCCGACGCTCTGCCTTCTATGTTCTCTCTTTTCCTGTTTCCTTCTTTTTTCTGCTTGCCCCTGAGTCTCAAAGACAGACACCAGCGTATCCTTCTGTTGTCGCAAAAGCCAGATCCTTGCTCACATCTCTCTGATTCCCTGCAGGGGGTCAAGACCAGAGATTTTTACTGGGAAACCTTCCCTTTCAGTTGGAAACAAAGGAGGGAAGGAGGAGAGGCATTCTCCTGCCTGGAAGGCGGGTCTCAGCCAGATCCTGCTGGCGGGAGCACCCAGACCCAGCGCTTGTTCCTGGGGGTGTGGAGCATGTGACATTCTAACATCCACCTTAGGAAATCCAGGCAGTCACTGACTTTTGTTTGGGGAGCAGACAGGGGTCATAGTCCCATGTGCTTATCTCTGCCGCCTTTTTTGAAGAAAGTGCATCCGTTAATTTCCCCACTAGCTTAGGGATTGGAACGATGTCAAACAAACACTATCAAAGAATTCCATGATGAGAAGCAAAAGGAGAAGAATGGAACTTGCGAAAACTTGTATTTCATTGTGTCTGGCTATCTGTGTATATTTATCATCCATCAATCTACCCACCTGTCTTTTTATCTAAGTCTGCATACTTGTCCATCCATCCACACACCCACCCATTCATCCATCCATCCATCCACCCACCCACTCCTTTGTCCATCTGTCTGTCCACCCAACAATCCATCCATTTGTCCATCCATCCATCCATCATCCATCCATCCATCCATCCATCCATCCATCCATCCATCCATCCCTGTCTATATGGTCTACCTTTTATGTATGTATATAAATATCTGTTTTTCCATTTAGCCTTATCTATCATCTGTCCAAGCTCTCATTTAGATATTTATATATCCATCTCTCTATCCATCTCTTTATGATCTTTTTATCTATCTGCCTACCTACCATGTAGTTACCTGTCATCTGTCATTCATGTATCAGTGTATCTACCTACTTCCTATTCATCTATCTTTCTGCCTATCCATCTGTTAATCATCTATCTTTCTGTGTAACTGAATACCTACTTACCTGTCCATCTGTCAATCATCTGTCTACCTATTCATCTTCCTGCTTTTCTGTGTATCTACCTACCTATTTATCTGTCAGTCATCTATTCACCTACCTACATACCTATCCATCTGTCTCTAGCTTTCTGTCTGTCTAGCTATCAAACACCTATACCTACCTACCTACCTGTTGGTCTGTTGAATTTTCCATCACTCTTTGCTGAGACATGCCTACAAATCAGATAGAATCAAACTTCTCAATATGCACCCAAACCCATGATGTCCTAGGCAAACCCAAAAGGTTAAAAATAACTTAGGCAGGCCGGGTGTAGTGGCTCAAGACTATAACCCCAGCACTTTGAGAGGCCAAGGTGAGCGGATCACCTGAGGTTGGGAGTTTGAGACCAGCCTGACCAATATAGAGAAACCCTGTTCCTACTAAAAATACAAAATTAGCTGGGCATGGTGGCACATGTTTGTAATCCCAGCTACTCAGGAGGCAGAGGCAGGAGAATTGCTTGGGAGGCGGAGGCTGCAGTGAGCTGAGATTGCGCTGCACTATTGCACTTACTATCCTGGGCAAGAAGAGCGAAACTCCCATCTCAAAATAAATAAATAAATAAAACCACACATATTGATTGGAATCCACCCAGGGAAAGGCACCACATTTTCCCTCTGTGATGACACTGACCACACGAGGGCAGCATTGCCTAAGGAGTGTTCATTGTATCCGATTGGGTAGAGTAGCGTATTATTAGAATAGAATATACTATTAGAACATAATATTGTTAGAATATAACAAAATTATTAGAATATAGTTAAAACAATGTTAATCTCAGTATGCTGAAGTTAAAATACATGAAAATAAATTTAAAAAGAGAAGAATATTGTAATTATAGAATTGCTGTCTTAGAATTGTTATATAAAGTTATGAGAATTGTTAATGGGCTATAGTATATTAGAATATTTAAATATATTAGAATACAATAGAATGAAAAATAACCTAATTATAATATATCATTAGGCTAACTGAAAATTAATAATTAGTCCTGGTGTGGTGGTTCATGCATATAGTCCCAGCACTTTGGGAGGTCGAGGCTGGCAGATCACCTGAGGTCAGGGGTTCAAGACAAGCCTGGCCAACATGGTGAAAACCTGTCTATACTAAAAATATCAAGAAATACTAGCCAGGCATGGTAGTAGAAGCCTGTAATACCAGCCACTTGGGAGGCTGCAGCAGGAGAATCGCTTGAACCTCAGAGTGGGATGTTGCAGTGAGCCGAGATCGTGCCAATACACTCCAGCCTGGGCAACAGAATGACACATGTGTCTCAAAAAAAAGAATAATTAAATGAATAACCATCTCCTAATCCAGACCCCAATCTGCTGACCTGTGCCTTTCATGAGACAGGGAGCTGTTGATTCAGAGTAAACCTATTTTTATTCTCGGTTTTCCTAATTAGAGTCTATTTCTGAGTGCGTTTTTCTTCCCCGTTTCTCAGCAACCTGTGTCTCTTCGCACCAGTGGGTTTCTTGAGAGTGGCCAGCCTTGCGACCCCAACTCTCCCCAGGCATTTCTGGGCTCTCCCTCTGCTCTGACTGGCCTGAGCTCTTGCCTCGACAGACATGCAGGAGGCAGCTTTCTCACTGACTTCTGCATCCCCTTCTGCCTGCAGTACCTTTTCCTTGAAGCAGCTGCAGGCGTCCTGTCTACCTGTGTCCTTCTTCTCTTGAGAGCCCACATGTGGCTTCCTGGATGACTGGAGTAGAATTGGAAGCTCGTTATCATATGAGGTTCTGAGATGATCTGACTGTGGGTGGTCCACCCTCTTTAGACAACAGCCTGGCCCCTCCTTGTCTCCCCCCAGTTTTTTAAACATGCCTGGAAGCCCGACCTATCCCCCTGCCTACAGGCATCCCTGGGGCTGGCCCTTTCTCTTCCACTGCACATGCAGCAGGCTCACCTGTCACCTGCTCCCACAGCCCTCTGGGGCCTCCCTGTTCTCCTGGGCCATGCCCTGTCCGATCAGCCCATCTGTTTTCTTTATACTGCTTAGCAGCTCTGAAACCATCTTGATTTTGTATGTATTGCCTGCCTCTGAGATCAATGCTTCCAAGCTGCTCTCCTCACCTCCTCCAACCCAGAAACTTCTGGTGGCTAGAGGGAGGGCGTTGCTGCACACATAAGTGGAGCCGGCCTGCAGTCAGAGTCCTCCTGCTCCCTTCACAGCCCGTGTCTGCACCTTCCCTATTCCAGCTCCATTTGATGGATTCCCACTCTTAGCAGGATCAAGTGAGGCTGTGCCTTGTCTGTTTTATTGCTTTTACTGATTGAATTTTCCACTAAGAACAGGGAAAACATCTGTTTGGTAAAATCTGCCATGTGATTAGGAAGGAGATCATATCATGATGCAGATTTTATTTTCATGGAATGAGGCGTGTTTAGATCAGATGAAAATTGTGTGGCACATTGTGAAATAAAATCACTTATGCACTTTCCAGGGCCTGAGCTCAGCTCTGATTTCTCCCACCATGTTCTCTTTTCTT
This sequence comes from Macaca thibetana thibetana, assembly GCF_024542745.1. Taxonomy (NCBI): domain Eukaryota; kingdom Metazoa; phylum Chordata; class Mammalia; order Primates; family Cercopithecidae; genus Macaca; species Macaca thibetana. Next base: position 9,845,672 of record NC_065599.1, on the reverse strand, counting down.
ATCCATTTCCATGTTTTTATTCTCCCACAGTGTTTAACTAAAAAGTTAGGTAAAGGCTGGACATAGTGGCTCAAACGCCTGTCACCCCAGCACTTTGGGAAGCTGAGATAGAAGGATTGCTTGAGGCCAAGACTTCGAGATCAGCCTGGGCCACATAGTGAGGCCCTACTGGTACAAAAAATAAAAATAAAACTAGCCAGGTGTGGTTGTATGTCCCTGTAGTCCCGGCTACTCAGGAGGCTGAGGGGGAGGACTGTTTCACCCAGGAAGTCAGTGCTGCAGTGAGCTGAGACTGCACTAGTGCACATCAGCTTGGGAGACAGAGCAAGATCCTGTGTCCGGAAAAGGAAAAAAGGAAAAAAAAAAAAAAAAAACAGCTAAAGCATCAAGAACAAAACACAGGCACACAAGGCATAGAGCAGAGTTTAGGGTAAGAAAAAGCCTCCATGGCATCTTGTCTTACTTATGACAGTAGGGATTCTCAAAGTGGCATCCCAGAGGAATGTGGGGTTTCTGAAGTGTGTTTTAGCAGATGAGTGAGATCATTTTTCCAAAGATAAATCTGAATAGTGATGAATTTTCTTCACAGGTGTCAACTAAGACAATACGGCATAGCAGACAGGGTGCAGAAGATTCTAGAGAAGGTGGAATCTGTCTGCAGTGGAGCCTCTTCCATGGGGAGCATTAGGCATTGTGCAGTGGTTCTCAAACATGCAGGCCTCAGGAACCCTTCATCACACACCTCAGAGTTATTAACAACCCGCAGAAATTTCGTTTCTGTGTGTTACAGCTGTCCACGCTGACTACATTTGAAATTAAAGTGGGACTGAAATATAAATAAACAGAATACATAAATAATATATATGAGAAGTTAATAATCACAGAGGTGAACATAAATGGCATTTTTTAATGAAAAATGTGTGTAACCACACTTTTCTAGAGTTGAAACCATTCAGGCTGGGCACGGTGGCTCACACACCTGTAATCCTAGAACTTCAGGAGGCTGAGGTGGAAGGATCACTTGAGCCCAGGAGTTGGAGGCCAGCCTGGGCGACATAGTGAGACCCCATCTCTACAAAAAATAAAATGAAATAAACCAATTGCCCGGGCTTGGTGGTGCACACCTGTGGTCCCAGTACTTTGGGAGGCTGAGGCGGGAGGATCACTGAGGCTGGGAGGTCAAGGCTGCAGTGAGCTGTGGTCTCGCCACCGCACTCCAGCCTGGGTGACAGAGAGAAAACGTTCGTGAGGAGGTTGGCCGTGTTTTCTGGGTTTTGCGAATCTCTTAGTGTCCAGCTTTCACCAGGACTGCTGGCCTCTCCTCCCTTCGTCTGCAGACTGTCTGCTGTGCTGCATAGCGTGTTGCTGAGTTGAGGCATAGGAAGAAAATTCATCACTATTCAAAGCTGGAGTCAGAAAAACGACCTCACCCATCCCTAAATTGGGGTCGGGAAGCCACCCTGGGACTGCCACTGCTATGATGCCAACGCGCCCGGGGCTATATTTTCACCCTCCGCTCAGCCCCAACCCTCACACACCCCAGTGCTTGCTCCTTCCGCTTTATCTGGCCCTTGAATTCCCCTGTCTCATCTCCCACCTCACCCACCCTGGTTCATCTGAGGAGCACAGATTTTATATGTATTTATTATTATTATTATTATTATTATTATTTTCTTTAGAGGGACTCTCTGTCTGCCACCCAGGCTGGAGCGCAGTGTGTGATATCAGCTCACGGCAGCCTCTGCCTCCTGGGTTCAAGCAGTTCTCCTGCCTCAGCCTGCCAAGTAGCTGGGGTTACAGGTGCGCACCACCATGCCTGACTAATTTTTGTAGTTTTAGTAGAGATGGGGTTTCACCATGTTGGCCAGCCTGCTCTCAAACTCCTAAACTTGAATGATCTGCCCGCCTTGGCCAATCTCCCAAAGTGCTGAAATTACAGCCACGAGCCACTGTACCCAGCCTAGATTTTAGTTTTTAGTCTGAAGGTATCAGGACAGAAATCTTTGAGGAAGAAGTCAAGGTCAGATGAAATTCTAGTGACGACTTTCTTCTTTTCTCTAAAAACCTCTGCCTTCCTTTTCTTGAATGCATTTCCAAAGCACCTGTCTTCCAAGGCCAGCCCTGTTATTCTGAACTGGGGCAGGTAGTGTCAGCTGATAGTTTAGGAGGGTGTTTTTCCAGCTGAGGTCTCTGAGTAAGAGACCTCCTCTCAACACCACCTCTGCCAGGACAATCTATTTTAAGGGAAGATGTAGACAGGTGGAATGATTGTGCTAAAATTTTACTGGCAAATGATAGAGGTAGTGGTACAATTGGCAATAATTTTTTTTTTTTTTTTTTTTTTTTTGGGAAACAGTCTTGCTCTGTCACAGCCCAGGAAGAAGTGCAGTGGTGCAATCATAGCTTGCTGCAGCCTCTACCTCCTGGGCTCAAGTGATCCTCCCATTTCCGCCTCCTGAGTAGCCAGGATGACAGGCACACGTCACCATGCCTGGCTAATTTAAAAAAAAACTTTTTGTAGAGATTGGGTCTTGCTGTGTTATTCAGGCTGGTTTTGAATTCCTGGGCTCGAGGGATCTACCCACCTCAGCCTCCCAAAGTGCTGGGATTACAGGCATGAGCCACTGCACCCAGCAATTTTTTCTTTTGAGATGGGGTCTTATTCTGTGTCTGTAGTTGAGTGCTGTGGTGCAATCATAGCTCACTGAAGCCTCTACCTCCTGGGCTCAAGTGATCCTCTTGCCTCAGCTTCCTGGGACCACAGAAAGCTATATCTGGGAACACAGGCACACACCAGCACATCCAGCTTAATTTTAAATTTTTTATAGAGATGTGGTCTCATTGTTTTGTCAAAGGCTAGTCTTGAACTCCTGGGCTCAAGCAATTCTCCTGCTTTGGGTTCTCAAAGTGCTGGGATTACAGGCACGAACCACTGTGCCCAGTGTTTTCTTCTTTTGAGACAGGGTCTTACTCTGTCACCCAATCTGGAGTACAGTGGCACAATCATAGCTCACTGAAGCCTTGACCTCCTGGGCTTAAGTGATTTTCCTGCTTCAGCCTCCTGAGTAGCTAGGACCACAGGTGCACACCACTACATCCAGCTAGTTTTTAAATTTTTTTTGTAGAGACAAGGTCTTGCTGTATTGTCCAGGCTGGTCTTGAACTCCTGGGCTCAAGTAATCCTCCCGTGTTGGCCTCCCCAAATGCAGGGATGACAGGTATGAGCCACTGTGCCTAACTTGGACTTTAATTTTTAAGGTGAAAATCTTGAACTTGCATTCATGCTGGTTAGCAGATTGTTCTTGCAAGTATAGCTGTCACCACAGATCAATTTAACTTGTTTAATCATGCCAAATGCCATATAATGAGAATTTATTCTCCACTTGGTAAGAATTGGAAGCAGTCTGTATGTTTAGAGACAGAAATTTGAGGGTTTCAGAGGGCACTGCCCAGGCGTCCGGGGGAGTGCTGTTTCTCAGACACACACACACACGCACACACACACACACACCACACACACACACACACACCACACACACACACACACACCACACACACACACTCTGCTTTTTCTTCCGGTCAAGATCATCAGTTAGTGCTCACTTATTATTTATTTTTTTCTGCTTATTAAATACCTTTCCCATGATCTTATGTAATGTCTACTGTCCAAGAGCACTTCGTTTAATATTCTCCATAAATGTTTTTAGGTATGTATGACACATTTCCTCCTGGAGTTTAATGCTCCATTCCTGTATTTGTGCATTTCCCCGATCAAGTCACACAGCTGAATGTATTCAGACAGGGTCGCCACCCAAACCCAGAGAGAAACAGGAATACAAGTCCCCCAAGTTTTGTTACAGAGAATGCTGCGGATGGGTGAGGGAGGACAGGCTCAGGAGGTTGTTCATGTCTGAGGCGGCAGCGTTGACGCAGATCGGACACGCAGATCTGACAAGTGTCCATACTCAGAGCTCTGTTTCCCAGCCTGGCCTGGATGGTTTATCAGTACGTTGTGGTGGCTCATAACTGCAGAACCAGTGGACCAAAGAGAGATGCTATTGGAAAAGTTACTTTCATGCTAAAGTGCAAAACGAACAACTGAAATGTTATTTAAGAAGGAAGAAATGCTGTGTTAAGGCCACATTGCACATACCTAATCATTTACCTTTCTCTAGTATCTTTCATTTCCTCATGTAACCCACCCCCACTTCTCTGTCACCTCTGCCATTGATTTTCATTTTTGTACTTTGTATTTCTCCTCTTTGTTTTTCTTCGAATTTTTCTTCACTGCAGTGTATTGGACAGTTCATGAGTGTAGTTCTACATATGAACGTCCTGACGCTGCTATTAGAAACTACCACAGACTGGAAGGTTTAAACAAGAGAATTTTATCCTCTCCTAGTCCTGGAGACCAGAAGTTTGAGATCAAAGTGCCTCAGGACTGCGCTCCAGGGAAGGATCCTTCCTGCCTCTCCCAGCTCCTGGGGGCTCCAGGAGTCCCTGGGCTTGTGGCCACATCACTGCAGTCTCTGCCTCCACCTTCATGTGGCTTTCTCCTCCGTGTCTCTGTCTCCCCTTTGGTCTCTTAGAAGGAAGGACACCTGTCATTGGATTTAGGGCCACCCTAATCCAGGACGCTCTCATCTCAAGATCCTTCAATTAATCACATCTGCAAAGACCCTGTTGCTGAATAAGGTCTCATTCCAGGTCTGGGCATTAGGACGTGGATGGATCTTTCTGAAGGCCACAGTTCAATCCACTACAGGTGTATCCAGTTCCCTCTGGAGGCGTTAGGGGAGGATCCTCCCTGCCTCTCCCAGCTCCTGGGGGCTCTAGGAGTCCCTGGGCTTGTGGCCGCTTCACTGCATCTCTGCCTCTGTCCCCATGTGGCCTTCTCCCCTGTGTGTGTGCCTCCTCTTCAGTCTCTTACGATGATACCTGTCATTGGATTTGGACCTACCCTATTCTAGGATGATGTCATCTGAAGCTCCTCGAGTTAATTCTATCTGCAAAGATCCTATTTCCCAGTAACGTCCCATTCACAGGTTGGTGGGGCAGGATCACAGATGTAACTTCCTGGAGACCTCTCATTCCACCCACTCCACTGAATTTCGTTAAGGTCAGGAAGTGATTTGGAATCTACAAGATAATTATTTTTGCTCATTGGCATTTCTGATCATCAGTGAGGGTATCATTTGAAAGCTCCATTTTGTAAGGTATTTCCATTGCTAGAATACCTGAATTGGAGTATCTAAGTCAAAAGAAGCTAAATAGAAAACATCACTTTGAGCCAATATGAGTCTCTTTCCTGGTCAGTATGAAAAAATGTCAGAAGTACAACTTGTGCCCCAGACATGTTGGTGTGTAGTATACACTTACTGGTTGATGATGTGGTTTGGCTTTGTGTACCCACCCAAATCTCATGTTTAAATGTAGTCCCCATTGTTGGAAGCGGGACCTGGTGAGAGGTGGTTGGATCATGGGAGTGGTTTCTGATGGTTTAGCAACATTGCCCTAGTACTGTCTTGTGAGAGTTCTCAGGAGATCTGATGGTTTTAAAGTGTAGTACTTCCTCCATTGCTCACTGTCAGTCATGTGCCTTGCTTCTCCTTTGCCTTCTGCTGTGATTGTAAGTTTCCTGAGGCCTCTCCAGCCATGTGGAACTATAAGTCAATTAAGTCTTTTTTCTTTTTTTTCTTTTTCTTCTTCTTTTTTTTTTTTTGGACCCGGAGTCTCGCTCTGTCACCCAGGCTGGAGTGCAGTGGTGTGATCTCCCCTCACTGCAAGCTCTGCCTCCGGGTTCACGCCATTCTCCTGCCTCAGCCTCCTGAGTAGCTGGGACTACAGGTGCCCACTACCATGCCCGGCTAATTTTTTTGTATTTTTAAAAGAGAAGGGGTTTCACCATGTTAGCAGGATGATCTCAATCTCCTGACCTCGTGATCTGCCCTCCTCAGCTTCCCAAAGTGCTGGGATTACAGGCGTGAGCCACCGCGCCTGGCCTAAACCTCTTTTCTTTATAAATTATGCAGTCTCAGGTAGTTCTTTACAGCAGACTGCAAATGGACTAATACAGTTGACTTCTAGGTGTTCTTGGATTTATCTTGGTCTTTGCAGTTTTAAGTATATATGTTTTTTAGTTTATTTCATGTATTTCTAAAATTTCTAGATATTACTAAAGTCTGTTGGTTTCTGCAGCAGGACTGCAATCTTTTTACTACAGTCAACAAAGCATAGCATGACAATCTTGTTTTCACACGTGCACCGCTATTTTCAAGGCTGTATTTGCATGTATTTCTGTCTTTTTCCTGGTCTTCAGAGGTCAAGAAATGGTTTTCTTGGGGCAAAGAGCTTTGTTCAGCTTTGCAGACCTCCCAGTCTCAGCTGCAAATACAGACTCTGCTCCTGCACCTTAAAAGTACTCACATGGTAAGACCGCATCCCTATAGAAAGTCAAAAAATTAGCCAGGCATGGTGGCACACACCTGTGGTCCCCGCTACATGGGAGGCTGAGGTGGGAGGATGGCCTCCTGGGGGAGTTCAAGGCAACAGTGAGCTATGATTGCACCACTGCACTCCAGCCTGGGTGACAGAGTCAAACCTTGTCTCACAAAAAAGAAAAATATGATAAACTCAGGCTCTTTCATTTGGCCTATACACATTTATTGATCGATCACCTGTTGCGTGCCACGTACTGTTCCATGAATGAGGAGTATCAAGAAAGTCAGTGATGGGTGTGGTGACTCACATCTGTAGTCCCATTACTTTGGAAGGCTGAAGTGGGAGGATCACTTGAGCCCAGGAGTTTGAGACCAGCCTGGGCAAAATAGTGAGATGTCATCTCTACCAAAAATTAAAAAAAAAAGAAAAAAATCATCCTGGCGTGGTGGTGTGCACCTGTAGCCCCAGCTGCTCAGGAGGCTGAGGTGGGAGCATAGCATGAGCACTGGAGGTCAAGGTTCAGTGCAGTGAGCCAGGATCACGCTGCAGTACTCCAGCCTGGGGGCAACAGATCAAGACCCTGTCTCAAAAAAAAGTAGTTCACTTGCAGTTTATTGAGGGTGCCTTATAGTGCTGTGCAAACCGGCTCAGTACCGAGCTCTCCAAGGCAGGACATATCAGGTACTGCTTGTGCTGTAGACTGAAGGAAGCCTCGAGAAAGGTGTTCTATTCTTGGCCATAGTGGCGTATTCACCACTGTAAACTTTATTTTAACAATTTTTTAATATTTTATTTCATTTATGTACTCCATCTCGCTCTGTCACCCAGGCTGGAGTGCAGTGGCATGATCTCAGCTCACTGCAACCTCTGCCTCTCAGGTTCAGGCAATTCTCCTGCCGCAGCCTCCTGAGTAGCTGAGATTACAAGCACCAGTGACCATGTCCAGCTAATTTTTGTATTTTTAGTAGAGATGGGTTTCACCATGTTGACCAGGCTGGTCTGGAACTCCTGACCTCAAGTGACCTGCGTGCCTCAGCCTCTCAAAGTGCTGGGATTGCAGACATGAGCCTCAGCGTCCAGCCTATATTTTATTATTTTATTTCATTTTATTTATTTAATTTAATTATTTATTTTTTATTTTTTATTTTTTATTTGACAAGGTCTCACTCTGTCACCCAGGCTGGAGTGTGGTGATGTGATCACCGCTCACTGCAGCCTTGACCGCCTGTGCTCAAGCGATCCTCCTCCCTCAGCCTCCCAAGTAGCTGGGACTACACTTGTGCATCACCACACTCAGCTAATTTTTTTTTTAAAGGACTGGATTTGCCATATTTCCCAGGCTTATTTTATTTTTTAAATTGACACATAATAATTGTATGTATTCATGGGGTACCTAGTGATGCTTTGATACAAAGAATGGAGTAATCAGATCAGGGTTAATTAACATATCCATCATTTCAATTATTTACCATTTCTTTGTGTTACAAACATTGAATATCCTGTACGTGTTTGAAACTGTGTGACATGTTATTGCTAATTAAAATCACCCTACAAGGCAATAGAACACTGGAACATATTCCTCCTATCTTGTATCCTTTTTTTTTTTTTTTTTTTTTTTTTTTTTTGAGATGGAGTCTCGCTCTGCCGCCCAGGCTGGAGTGCAGTGGTGCGATCTCAGCTCACTGCAAGCTCTGCCTCCTGGGTTTACACCATTCTCCTGCCTCAGCCTCCCGAGTAGGTGGGACTACAGGCGCCTGCCACCTCGCCCGGCTAGTTTTTGTATTTTTTTTTTTAGTAGAGATGGGATTTCACCGTGTTAGCCAGGATGGTCTCGATCTCCTGACCTCGTGATCCGCCCATCTTGGCCTCCCTAAGTGCTGGGATTACAGGCTTGAGCCACTGCGCCTGTCCTTCTTGTATCCTTTAACAAACCTCTCCCTATCTTTCCCTTCTTCCCTTCCCAGAATCTAGTATCCTCTGTTCTTCTTTATCCTTTCAGGATATTAGCTTTTTATAGCTTTCATGTATGAGTAAGCACAAGTACTGTGTAATGTTCTTTTCCTGGCTTATTTCACCTAACGTAACGTCCTCCAGTTTCATCCGTGTTGCTGCCAATCAGAGGATTTTATTCCTTTTCACGGCTGAATAGTATTCTACTGTGTGTAGATAGCACCTTTTCTTTACTGTCTGCTCATCTGCGGGTGGACACCTAGGCTGATTCCCTATCTTGGCTGTTGTGAATAGTGCTGCGGTAAACATGGGCGTGCCGATGTCTCTCCGATATCATGGCTTCCTTTGCTCTGAACAGATACCTAGTAATGTCATGGCCGGGTCATGTGGGAGTTCCATTTCTAGTGTTTTGAGGAACCTCCATACTCTTCTCTATGGTGGCTCTACTAGTTTACGTTCCCACCAGCGTTGCATGAGAGTTCCCTTTCTAGCCAGGCACGGTGGCTCATGCTGGTAATCCCAGCACTTTGGGAGACCAAGCTGTGTGGATCACTTGAGCCCAGGACTTCAAGACCAGCCTAAGCAACATGGTGAACCCCCCGCCCCCTCCAAAAAGTACAAAAATTAGCCAGTGTGATGGTGGGCGCCTGTGGTCCCAGCTACTTGGAAGGCCGAGGCAGGTCGATCGCTTGAGCCTGGGAGGCAGAGGTTGCAGTGAGCTGAGATTGCACCGCTGCACTCCAGCCTGGGAGACAGAGCGAGATCCTGTCTTGAAAAAAAAAAAAAAAGAGTCCCCTTTTCTCCACACCCTCACCAGCATTTGTTGTTTTTGTGTGTATGTGTCTTTTTTTTTTTTTTTTTTTTTGAGAGGAAGTTTCACTCTTGTCGCCCAGGCTGGAGTGCAATGGCATGTTCTCAGCTCACTGCAACTTCCACCTTACAGATTCAAGTGATTCTCCTGCTTCAGCCTCCTGAGTAGCTGGAATTACAGACGTGTGCCACCATGCCTGCCTAATTTTTGTATTTTTAGTGGAGATAGGGTTTTACCATGTCGGCTAGACTGGTCTCAAATTCCTGACCTTAGGTTATATACCCACCTTGGCCTCCTAAAGTGCTGGGCTACAGTGTCTTTTTGGTAATGGCCATCTTAACTGGGTTGAAATGATTGTTACCTCATTGAGGTTTTGATTTGCATTTCTCTGGTGATTAGTGACACTTAGCATTTTTTTCATATACCTGTTGGCCTTTTCCATGTCTTGTTTTGAGAAACGTCTGTGAAGACCACTTGTCCATTTTTTAATTGGACTGCTTATCTTTTCGCTGTTGAGACGTTTGAGTTCCATGCTTGGTCACGGTGGTGGATTCACCCCGGTAAACATGAGAGAGCATTTCCGTCCAGTGTTTAGTGCACAGTTAAGGAATGGGCTGGTGGCCCCTCTGAATAAGATGCTCAAAGGAGTTGCCTTCTGCCTCAAAGGAGTTGCCTTCTGCCTCTCAAATGGTCTTTATATTCTCTCCAAGGGAGCTTCCCTTACATCGGGCTGCGGCACACGATGCCTTGCCTCTTAGAACCATCTGAGTGTCACGTGCTTTCAGATCGTGACAACTTCAGTGTGCGGGGAAGAGTGCACGTGAAATAAATTATCTTCTGCCTGTGTTAAGCAGAAATAGCTATTGTTACAAAGCAGGGATTTTTTTCCATGCTTACTCCCCACTAAATATACATGTTTGTTTTTCTAACAGGTTTCCTCCGTTTTTTGATGACAACTCGTTTGGCATTTATCAGAAAATTCTTGCAGGCAAAATAGATTTCCCCAGACATTTGGATTTCCATGTAAAGTAAGTAAACCGTTTGCCTCATCATGGGGTGTGTTTATTTTTAAAGTGTCTAAAATCACCATGAAAACACGCACTCAGCAGGATACCATATTGTGGTATTACATGTGCTGTGCATAAACTATTTTGGACAGTTATCTTTTCCATAAGAAAAGAAAATATTTTAAGTATTCTACTTTTCACATTTTAATGATTCTTGGCCGTATTTTATTCTTTTGGTGATATGTTATGTTTAAAATGAGCCAATGAATGAGTTTGTGATCGTATTTTATAAGAGAGCAGTTTTGGAATTTGTCAAGAAGGATCCTCCTAGTTCTGTGGCTCGTAGAACTGTTGATGGGTTTAGCAGAGTTTTATCTTTTCTCTCCTGCTTAAGTTATGCTCAACCTGTAAGTCCTTTTTAACATCAGCATTTTCAGTTCTGAGCATGTTGCTTTACGAACATTTACATAGTTGCTGGATATTGGCAACTTTGGATGCACATTTTATTAAGGTTGTTGCAATAGGGAGAAAAGATACTTTGTTAAATATAAGAATGCTTTTGGTTTTCTGGCTACCTTACCCAATGTGGTCAGCTGGTAGCCATTTTTACTGTAATAAGCACTGATTTCTGTTTGTTTCCCTGTATTTTTCAGATGAGGTGATGGGTGCACCAACCCCCTGGGCACAAAGTAGAGCTAAATCTATCTAGTTGAGAATTAAAGTTTTATTTTCCATGGCCTATTTTCTTGTGAGCCAGTGGAAGTTCAGTTTGGAGAAGACTTATTTCAGGGCGACAGACCAGGTTGTTTTGAAAATGCCCCTTATGGGGCCACTGGCTACGTTCAGTTGAGTTTCTTGGTGGCGAATGCACCCCATCCTAACCAGAGGTTCTTAGTCTGAACAGAAGATAAGGTTGTGTTTTATTGGCTTCAACTTGTGTTGTGTTTGACACACTAGAGGCAGGCTTTAAAAGGCTTCAGCAAGAAAATGAGGCTCTGCTTAAGAATGAATCACTTAGAATGGACACCCTGTCCCTCAAAGACAGGGTGGTGTCGGCCGGGCGCGATGGCTCACGCCTGTAATCCCAGCACTTTGGGAGGCCGAGATGGGCGGATCACCAGGTCAGGAGATCGAGACCATCCTGGCTAACACGGTGAAACCCCGTCTCTACTAAAAAGAAGTACAAAAAACTAGCGGGGCGAGGTGGCGGGCGCCTGTAGTCCCAGCTTCTCGGGAGGCTGAGGCGGGAGAATGGCGTAAACCCGGGAGGCGGAGCTTGCAGTGAGCGGAGATCCGGCCACTGCACTCCAGCCTGGGCGACAGAGCGAGACTCCGTCTCAAAAAAAAAAAAAAAAAAAAAAAAAAAAAGACAGGGTGGTGTCAAAGGAAACAGCACCTCAGAAGCCAACTGCTCTGGAAGGAAATGGAAAGGATTGTATAGAACCTCTGTCTCAGGCCCCAAATCCCATCTGAGTCGAGTGACATTATATCAAGTGGATGGCAAAGCACTTTTATGATTGAGTTTGGCCAGGTGAGGTGCTCATGCCTGTAATCCCAGCACTTCAGGAGGCTGAGGTGGGAGGATTGGTTGGGGCCAGTAGTTTGAGGCCTGCTTGGACAATGTAGTAACACCCCCCATGTCTACAAAAAATTAAAAAATTAGCTGGTCTTGGTAGCCTGTGCCTGTGGTCGCAGCTACTAGAGAGGCTGAGATGGGAGGACTGGTTGAGCCCAGGAAGTCGAGGCTGCAGTCACCTGTGATTGCACTGCTACACTCCAGACTGGGTGAAGGAGTAAGACCCTTTCAAAAAAAAATTTAAAAAATAATTATATATATATATAGATGTATATGGGGCGGAGGGAGAGGGCGAGAGGTTTCCAATGTCCTGTGGAAACAAACAAACAAAAAAAGGAATTGCAAAAATAGAACACACCAGAAGCATAATCAAAGTCTGGTCTCTTGCCACTTTTCCTTGTTTCTCTCCTAGAGAGTAGGGAACCAGCGGTGACCATCTTGGTCCTGTCTGATCTAACATCCCTCTCTTTATGTAGCTCCCAGCCCCTTCCAGTGTTCCCCACAATGCCCCTGTCTCTTTACATACCCAGTGCGGGTCCACCAAGAGCAGGAACAGTGGTAGTTGAGTAAAACTTCACTTCTTCCCATTTTTTGTTAAATCTTATCAAATTGACTGAGAAGCAAGAGCTCAATGACTCATATCTTTTTTTTTTTTTTTTTTTTTTTTTTTGGTAGAGATGGGTATGGGGAGGGCCTTGCTTCATTACCCAGGCTGATCTTCAACTCCTTGGCTCAAGTGATCCTCCTGCCTTGTCCTCCCCAAATGTTGGGATTACAAGTGTGAGCCACTGCCCCTGGCCTTAGTGACACATTTTTCTTATGCAAATTGCTGTCTCTGGTTGGCCGTGATGCTAAAACTTTGATTCTCAGCTTTTAAAGTGATATGTTGCTTCCTGCAGTTTTTAACATTTGACTGGATAAACATTTTGCCTCGACATATGGCACATCAGAATTGACATTCCTTATAGAAATAAATACCATTTAAAAGAAAAGAAAAACACCAAAACAAAGCTCTGGGGCTTGTTACCAATTCAGCAGAGGTATTATCTTCTGGTGTTTTTTTCACAACTGAAAGTATCTGGATCTAAGAGGAGCCAGCTGGTGTCAGGATCACACATAAAGTTTAGAATTTTGGCTATGGTGAATCAAAAGAGTGCTGGCAGACATATCGCCTATCCTGGAGTCAAGGGACCCGTCTATAGCTGCGGACACTTGTGGTGTTTCTTTACAGGGCTTTGCATTTTTAGGGGGCCCCTACTCACCCACACTCTTTGCTTTCTGAACTGCTTTACAAGAATTTGCTTTGGTAGTTTACTTTTTCTTTTGAAGAGAAGGGTGTCTTGCTCTGTCACCCAGGCTGGAGTGCAGTGACACAGTCATAGCTCACTGCAGCTTTGACGTCCTGGGCTCAGGTGATCCTCCCATCTCAGCCTTCTGAGTAGCTGATGCTACAGGCATGCACCACCATGCCTTGCTAATGTTTTGACTTTTTGTAGAGATGTGGGGTCTTACTATGTTATCCACACGAGTCTCAAACTCTTGGTCTCAAGTGATCTTGCCACTTCAGCCTCTTGCGTAGCTGGGGTTACAAGCCACCATTCCCTGTATTTTAGATAAATCTTCATTTTCTTAGATGCCAAACTCAAAAAGAAAAAAAAAACAAAAAACAAGGCCATCAAACACTTTGTTTTCTTACATGCCAAACACCAAAAAAAGAAAAAAGAAAAAAAAAATGAAGTTTATTAAGGTGATCCCCAGAACATTCTGAAATAAACATGGGGCTTTTCTTCCTGTATAATTTACACCACTGCTTGCCCCATTAGCACACACACTTATAGCTGATTGGACTGGAATTATAAGGAAACAGAAGTTTATTTAAAATCTAAAAGCATAAAAAATCTTTGTTATAATCCCACTCCAGTCAGGTTTAAGTTTAGTATTGCACTAAGGGGGCAGACAGTGGTGTAAACTACATGGGGAAAAAGCCCCACATTGATTTGGGAATGTTTTGGGGGTATGGTGTTTGATGACCTTGGTATTTTTTGGCAAGGGGGAGGATGTCAAAATAATGAAGGAGAAACTCAGTAAGTACTGTAAAGCTAACTTTTCAGTGATGTTTATATTCCCCACCCTGCTCAAAGCTTTTCAGCCTTACAGGATGGATACAAAATCCCAGCCTTAGGTGGGCAGACAGATGGTCTCTGAGTTTTACTTTGAGACAGAGAAGCTGTGAAGTCTGATAAGTATCCCATCGTAATTCAGAAAGCATGGTGGCAGGAAACTGGTTAAATTTCTGATCAGACAGGACTGGCGAGATTCGTAGTCTAGATGGTGGAGTCTGAGCCTGGGATGTCACCTGGCTTGTCGGAGACTCCGCAGTCCGTCACAGAACCTGGGAGTAACCCAGTCCAAGTTCGTGCTTCTTTCCCTGGGCTGTAGTTTATGCCAGGAAAGCCTAGATGCTTACACCAGGGTCATGGGTATTGGATTATTTGGGGGGACTTCAATATATTATTATATCATATTATGTATGTTATATATAATATACTCAGTGTATTGTGTGTGTACACGCAGACACACATGATCACTTCTACTTGCATAAATATGCGTCTTAAAACTCACCTAATCTACTGGAAGTCTTCAACATCATCTCTAACTACCCATCCTAATTGAACCAGCTTGCTGTTTTTCTTTTGTTTTGTTTTGAAACAGAGTCTCACTCTATCACCCAGGCTGGAGTGTAGTGGTGCCATCTTAGCTCACTGCAGCTTCACCTCCTGGGTCCAGGTAGTTTTTGTGCGTCAGCCTGCCAAACAGCTGGGACTATAGGCATGTGCCAGCATGCCCAGCTAAATTTTTTTGTTTTTTTAAATAGAGGTGGGGTTTCACCATGTTGGCCATGCTGGTCTTGACCTCCTGACGTCAAGTGATCCATGCCCGTCGGCCACCCAAACTGTTGGGATTACAGGCGTGAGTCAATGTGCTTGGCCTCCCCACGTGCTGTACTTCTGACATGGTCTGTTATTTAAAAAGGAAGATTACAAGTGAAGAAGCAGACTTAGGAGACTCATCCTAATGTGTGTGCTTATGGGAAAGCCAGCCTTTTACAACAGGAATTCCATCAGTAAGCGGACCCCCAGGGCAGCGTGTGACTGTGGATGCTGGTGAAAGCAGACCCCCACAGCGTGTGACTGTGGATGCTGGTGAAAGCAGATGTCTTCTATTTTGCAGGGACAGCCTGACAGGCATGTTTACGTTAAGTGTCTGGATCCTCCCTGCAGGCACATATAAATTTCACCCTTTTCTACTCAAAGGGGTAGTTTCTTTACAAACATGTAATCAACACTTTTCCCTTTACTTCAGCCATGCATGGGGCAGCCCAACCTTGCATAAGTTATTTGAGAGCTCATGATAGTATGAAATAAGCACTACAAAGTGTTTTGCCAAAGTGGAAATAGAACTGCCGTCCTCATATCAGGTAGATCTTATATCTGTTGCCATGTTGCATTTGCTGATGTGGATATAAATGATCTGCTTTTTTATTTTTGTCTCCTTTCCCTAAGAGACCTCATTAAGAAACTGCTTGTGGTTGACAGAACAAGGCGATTAGGAAACATGAAGGTCAGTATTTGATCCCATAGGTATTCAGTGGTACCCGATGTGCATGTCTGCCGTCTGACACCCACAATGATGTGTGCAGATATAAACCAAGCCTCAATGGTCTTTAAACTTTACCAAATTTAAAATCTGGTTTTTCATTTATTGTTTTTTAAATTTTACTTGAAACTACCAGGAAAGATCTATCAAATCTGGGTGTCTGGGTGCACAATGTCAAACTGGGTCTACACCGTATCTCCCCTCACCTCTGAGCAAGCTAATAGAGCAATAACAATTTATAAGTTATTATTCATTATTTTGTTTACTTATCTCATTTTTAAACAGCTTTACGGAGAGTGAATTCACACGCCATGCCATTTACCTCTCTAAAATGTGGTGCAATTCAGTGGCTTTTAGTATACACATAATTATGTAACAGCCACCCCCATGGTTAATCTTAGAACATTTTTATTAGCTCAAAAAAGAAACCCTGCACCCTTCAGCTATCACTGTGCTAGTCTTTCTTCCTCTCTTGCCCTAAGTCAGTGGTCCCCAACCTTTTTGGCACCAGGGACTAGTTTCGTGGAAGACACTTTTTCCATGGAGCATGCAGCCTAGATCCCTTACATGTGCAGTTGACAGTAGGGTGTGTGCACCTATGTGAATCTAACGCCAATGCTGATCTGACAGGAGGTGGAGCTCAGGTGGTAATGCAAATGATGGGGGAGCAGCTGTAAATACAGGTGACGCTTCACTCATTCACCTGCTGTTCACCTTTTACTGTGTGGCCCATTTTGGTTCCTAACAGGGCATGGACTGCTACTGGATCATGGCCCTGGGGTTGGGGACCCCTGGGTTAGGGACCCCTAACCTAAGCAACCACTAATCTACTGACTTTCTCTCTAGGGTTTTATATTCTGGGCTCTGCTAAAAATGGAATTGTACAAAATGTCACCTTTTGTGTCTGGCCTGTTTCACTGAGCATGACATCTTTTTTTTTTTTTTTTTTAATTTATTTATTATTATTATACTTTAAGTTGTAGGGTACATGTGCATAACGTGCAGGTTTGTTACATATGTATACTTGTGCCATGTTGCTGTGCTGCACCCATCAACTCGTCATTTACATCAGGTATAACTCCCAATGCAATCCCTTCCCTCTCCCCCCTCCCCCCTCCCCATGATAGGCCCCGGTGTGTGATGTTCCCCTTCCTGAGTCCGAGTGATCTCATTGTTCAGTTCCCACCTATGAGTGAGAACATGCGGTGTTTGGTTTTCTGTTCTTGTGATAGTTTGCTAAGAATGATGGATTCCAGCTGCATCCAAGTCCCTACAAAGGACTCAAACTCATCCTTTTTGATGGCTGCATAGTATTCCATGGTGTATATGTGCCACATTTTCTTAATCCAGTCTGTCACTGATGGACATCTGGGTTGATTCCAAGTCTTTGCTATTGTGAATAGTGCTGCAATAAACATACGTGTGCATGTGTCTTTATAGCAGCATAATTTATAATCCTTTGGGTATATACCCAGTAATGGGATGGCTGGGTCATATGGTACATCTAGTTCTAGATCCTTGAGGAATCGCCATACTGTTTTCCATAATGGTTGAACTAGTTTACAGTCCCACCAACAGTGTAAAAGTGTTCCTATTTCTCCACATCCTCTCCAGCACCTGTTGTTTCCTGACTTTTTAATGATCGCCATTCTAACTGGTGTGAGATGGTATCTCATTGTGGTTTTGATTTGCATTTCTCTGATGGCCAGTGATGATGAGCATTTTTTCATGTGTCTGTTGGCTGTATGAATGTCTTCTTTTGAGAAATGTCTATTCATATCCTTTGCCCACTTTTTGATGGGGTTGTTTGTTTTTTTCTTGTAAATTTGTTTGAGTTCTTTGTAGGTTGTGGATATTAGCCCTTTGTCAGATGAGTAGATTGCAAAAATTTTCTCCCATTCTGTAGGTTGCCTGTTCACTCTGATGGTAGTTTCTTTTGCTGTGCAGAATGAGCATGACATCTTTAAGGTTCATCCATGCTGTAGCCTGTGTCAGAGCTTCGTTCCTTTTCCTGGCTGCATAATATTCCACTGTATGGGTGGACCTTGTTTTGTTTATCCATTCATCCATGGACAGACACCTGGGCTGTTTCCACCTTTGTCTTTTGTGAATAGTTCTGCCATCGATATAGGTGTATATATTTTTACGTATGCAAGCAATGATTTTAGAAGTTGTGCATCAGGTATGATTTCCACAAACTTTTTGTGTGGAAGCAAATACATAATTGACAAAAACTGTTCCATAAATAATATCATACCTTATATGCATGTTTTGGCATCCCTGAACCTGATA
Source organism: Macaca thibetana thibetana (assembly GCF_024542745.1). Taxonomy (NCBI): domain Eukaryota; kingdom Metazoa; phylum Chordata; class Mammalia; order Primates; family Cercopithecidae; genus Macaca; species Macaca thibetana. The sequence goes on along the minus strand of NC_065599.1, from coordinate 9,827,938 downwards.
GAATTCATGGACTTTTCGTAGGCTGTTTCTAGCTCTGGACAACATTGGAGGGACTTATACATGGAGGGTCTTCCATGTACATCTTGACCCTGTAAATTCCCTTTTGGAGAGACACAGTATACCAGGGTGTGAGGGTTGAAACACTTGGCTCTCTTGGGTTTGTGTTGCACCCTCTGTGTGGTTTGGGAGTCTCCAGTGGCTGCCATAACAACTGACCACAAACTAGGGGCTTACACAACAGGAATTTATGCTCGCACAGTCTCAGTCCTAGAAGCCAGGACTCTGAAATCAAGGTGTCTCAGGCCTCCAGACGCTCTAGGGGAGGATCCTTTCTGCCTTTCCCAGCTCCTGGGGCTCCCTGGGCTTGTGGCATCCCTGGGCTTGTGGCCACATCACTCTAGTCTCTGCTTCTGCCTCCATGTGGTGTTTTCCTCTGTGTCTGTGTCTTCTCTTCTCTCTCTCAGAAGGACACCTGTCATTGGGTTCAGGGCCACCGTAATGCAGGAATATCTCATCTCAAGAGCCTTCCCTTAACTACATTTACAAAGATCCCTTTTTGCATGTAGGGTTCCATTCCCAGGTACTGGGAGTCAGGACATGGGCATATACTTTGGGGGCCTCTGCCCAGTGTGTGATAATGGTGTCTACTTCCTACTAGAGGCTCTAGGGGGGATCCTCCTCTGTGTTTGTGTCTCCTCTTCTGTCCCTTATGAGGATACCTGTCACTGGATTTAGGGCCTACCCTTCTTCAGGATGATGTCATCGCAAGAACCTTAATTTACTTACATCTGCAAAGACCCTATTTCCAAATAAGGTGATATTCACAGGCACTCGGGGGAGAGGACATGCACATCTTTTTGAGAGACATTGTTTACTCTGTAACAGTAGTCAAGCCTCTGTCCTTTACATTATTTGTAGACAGCAACTGATACCTTCAGGTCTCCGAGGAGCCTATCCAGCCAGGTTGCACTGTGTGGACTAATCTGCGCCGTGACTCTTCATAAGGATGGACAGGTCCTGTATTAATGCCACAGCCATTTAGAAAAGACCTGGGTCTCTTGCCGGAACTGCAGGGAATCACAGATGACCCATATCTATAATCTGCTGGGAGTGGTGTAGTGATTGTCATAGGTGCCCTCCGAGGGGAAAGAACAAGTTTCCTCATCAAAGGAATTGGGGAAAAACTCACAAACTGTCAAACTAGGTCTTAAAGTCTAGTTAAAGCTTCCTGATAAGAAGATAAACTGAAAAAGACTCAAGAAAACATTGATTTTATTTTATTTTATTTTTGTAAAGTTAACAAATAAAAATGGTTTTATTTATCATGTGCAACATGAAGTTTTGAAATATGCACCCATTGTGGAATTGGTCCGTTGAGTTCATTAACATATGCATTACCTCACATAATTACCATTTATTTGTGGTGCGAACACTTAAGATCTACTCTGAAAAAAATTGTTTTTAAGAGATGGGGTTGTGATGTGTTGCTCAGGCCTGTCTCAAACCCCTGAGCTCAAGTGATCTGCCTGCCTTGGCCTCACAAAGTGCTAGGATTACAGGCAAGAGCCACTGCACCCAGCAAGATCTACTCTTCTAGAGATTCTTGAGAGTACATCATTAGTTATAGTCACCGAGCTGTGCAAGCGACTGACTGAACTTGTTCCTCCTGTCTCACTCACTTCTGTCTCTTTTGACCAATGACTTCCCATCTCAGTCCCTTCCCAGCCCCTGGTATCCACCATTCTACTGTCTGCTTCTATGAGTTCAACTTTTTTAGATTTCCCGTATAAGTGAGGTCAGACTGTATTTGTCTATCTGTGCCTGGCTTATTTCTGTCTCTTTCTCTCTCTCTTTTTTTTTTTTTTTTTTTTTGTGAGACAGTCTTGCTCATTTGCCCAGGGTGGCGGACAGTGACGCAGTCTCCGCTCACTGCAACCCCTGCCTCCTAGGTTCAAAGGTTCTCCTGCATCAGCCTCCAGAGTAGCTGGGATTGCACCACACCTGGCTAATTTTTGTATTTTTGGGTGCAGATGGGGTTTCACCATGATGGCCAGGCTGTTCATGAACTCCTGACCTCAAGTGATCTGTCTGCATCAGCCTCCCCCAAAGTGTTGGGATTACAGGTGTGAGTTACCATGCCTGGACCTTATTTCTCTTAATACACTATCCTCCAGGTTGATGCAGGTTTTTGAAAATGACCGCATTTCCCTCCTTTTCCTTGCTGAATAGTAGTCCATGGCATATATATCACACATTTTCTTTATCCACTTCCCTCTTGATGGGCATGTAGGTTGATTCTACTACATCTTGGCTGCTTTGACCTTGCTGCAATGAGCAGAGGGTGCAAATGATATACTCATTTGTTTTTTTCTTTGGGTGTATACACAGTACTGGGATTGCTGAAGCTTACTTTCTATTTTTACATTGTCAGGGAAGAAACAGTCTGATTAAAATGGAGGTATATTCCTGTGTAGCCCCTGGTCTATGGGTGCGCTAGAGAGGAATACTTACTCTTTCTCCTGCTCTGACCACCTCTCCATTCTCACCTGCACTGCCATCCTTAGCCTGGGTGTATCACTGCGTTCCCAGGCAGTTGTCATAACTGCTTCTGGCACCGCCCTCAACGCCCCTGACTTTCCCCATCAATCCCTCCTTTCTGTAGGAAGAGGGTCTGTCATTCATAGCCTGGGACCCCAGGGCTTTAGCTTGGTGCTCAGAACCTTCCAGGTTCCTCTCATCCTGTGCTTCTCTTCTGATGATTTCCTGGTCTTTCCCATGAACCTTCATGCAGCCAGGATGGATGAACCACCCAGTCACATATGTGTAACCATCATACCTTGTTGTTCTTCTCTCTTCACTTGGCCCCTCTTCATTCGGGGGTCTTCCCTTCTTCTGGAACCACATCCATTTTGTTGAACTCCTTCATCCTCTGTGGACACTGCTGTGCCATTCATGCTTGGAAAATCCCCGGCACATGGGTTCCTTTTTTTCATATTAGCTGGCCTTAAACACACATGTATTTGCACACACACTTTATATATATAAAATGTAAAATATATAGAGAATTACATACAAATTTATTTATATAATATAAAGTGTGTGTATCTATATATACACATTGCATTTTTATGCATCATATACAAACTAGCATACAAAAAGGTCAAAGGAATATAGATTTATCTATACATTATATAAATAGATAATTGCACATATATGTAGATTTATCTGTAAATTATGTATTTATATATTGATATATATCTCTATAAATATATAGTGTGTATATTACATATAAATAACTATATTTAGAAATATAAATATATAAATCTATATAATACATATATAAGTGTAAATATAGATGTACATATTATATCTATTTATATATGTTTATATGTAGTATACAGATATACCTGTATATTTTATATACATATAAAATATAGGTATATAGATATAAAGTGTGAAGCCAGGTGCAGTGGCTCACACCTGTAATCCCAGGACTTTGGAAGGCCAAGGGAGGAGGATTGCTTGCTCCCAAGTGTTCCAGACCAGTGCAGGCAACAACAGTGAGACCCCTAACTCTACACAGTATACAAAAATTAGCCAGGCATGGTGGTGCATGCCGGTAATCCCAGCTACTCTCAAGCTGAGGCATGAGAATTACTTGAACCCAGTAGGCATGGGCTGCAGTGAGCCAAGATGGCACCACTGCACTCCAGCCTGGATGACAGAGTAAAACTGCATCTTAGAAAAAAAAAAAAAAAGTAGAGTATAGTAAATAGATAAATCAGGGAGACAGTCGTTTATTATCATTACCAACTGTTAGGTGCTGCAGATAACATACGTGTTAGACTGTTATACGGCTAGCAGTGCAACAGGAGGGATGCGCTGTCCTGTGGTGACAATGGCCGTGACGTCACTAGGGGATAGGAGTTTTTACGATCATTATAATCTTATGGGAGCACCACTGTATATGTCATCCATTGTTGACTGAAGCGTTATTTCGAGACTCATGACTGTAGACACACACCCACACATACACTAACTTTTTTCTTTTTCTTTTTTTTTTTTTTTTGAGACGGAGTCTCGCTCTGTCGCCCAGGCTGGAGTGCAATGGCCGGATCTCAGCTCACTGCAAGCTCCACTTCCGGGGTTCACGCCATTCTCCTGCCTCAGCCTCCCCAGTAGCTGGGACTACAGGCCTTTTTCTTTTTTTTTTTTGGAGACAAGGGCTTGCTCTGTCACCCAGGCTGGAGTGCAGTTGTGTGATCACAGCTCATTGCACCCTTGACCTCCTGGACTCAAGTGATCCTCCCACCTCGGCCCCCCGAATAGCTGGGACTACATGCACGCACCACCATGCTTGGCTAATTTTTAATACTTTTTTGTAGAGACCAGGTTTCACGTTGTTACCCAGGTTAGTCTCAAAGTCCTGGGCTCAAGCAGTCCTCTTTGAGGACTCCCAAAGTGCACTCCCAGAGTGCTGGCATATAAATGTGAGCCACTGCTCCCAACCCCCACACACTTTATATCATGCACATACACACACACACACACAGTTTGGATACTTATGTATGTAGAAGTGTGTGTATATATAAATATGTGTATATATTAACATGTGTATGTGTATATGTATATATAGATATATGTGTATAGATTAACGTGTATGCATATAAGTATGTGAATATATAAATACATGTGTATATTGTGTGTATGCGTATGTGTGTATATATAAATGTATGTATATAAATGTGTGTATGTATATAAATATGTATATATACAAATGTGTATAAATGTGTATATGCATGTATGTGTATATATAAATGTGTATATATTAACGTGTGTATGTATATAAATATGTGTATAGATCAGTATATGTGTATAAACGTGTATGTGTATAAAAGTATGTATATATCAATGTGTGTGTGTATATATAAGTGCGTGTGTTTGTATATTACTGTGTATGCATGTGAGTACATACACATCTTTTAGTATCCAAATTAGAATTTTATCTGATGGATAAAATTTATTTTATTTTATTCACAACACTCTTACTTTTATTCACAACATTGCTGAAGGTAAAACTCAACAGCTATTATTTGTTGCCTTGGGAGGGATTTCAGAGGTCGTGATGGCCACAGTGTGAGCCAGCCGATGCCTGGTGCTACCCTTGAGCATGAAGCAGGCCGACTTGGATGCAGGTTGTTAATTGCCAGGCCATGCAATATCGTTCCTAAGATCTCTTAAATTGGACATCCTTAGTTTGAGTTCCCAGTCTTGTTATTTACTTGCTGGTTCCTACTAAGCAAATTAATATCTTTCAGTGAACCCTAGTTTCTATATCTGTAAAATACTGAATAAGTTTGCAAGATGAAAACAGGAGACAAACTGGGAAATTACTGGGTGTCCAATTTCATGTCGAGAGTTGGAATCGTATTTATCATTTTCGTCTTTGGTCCGCAATGCCAATGCATTGCACAGGAGCAGAATGACTGGATTTGTTTCTGCAACAAAAAAGGGCAAACAAAACACTAACAGCTTTGCTTGCAGGTTTTCCTAGCAGCTCACCCTCCAGGCACAGTTATCCAAAATGCAGCAAACTTGTTCCATTTGTTTCAATACTAGAATAATGTAGAGATTCTTTGGGGTATTTTTCTTTCCTGCCGTGTCAGAATTCCACACACTGACGACATGTGTTGTTTCTTTTGAAGAATGGGGCAAATGATGTGAAACGCCATCAGTGGTTCCACTCTGTGGACTGGGAAGCTGTTCCGCAGAGAAAACTGAAGGTACAACACATATCAGTGGGTGACTCAGTACGCCCGAGCTCTCCCGTTAACAGGGACTGTCTCTGAATCCTGGGACTTCTTTATTGATGCCTGACATGTAATTAATTTGTCTAAAACCATTCATAAACCAAGTTCCCCACTCTGTGTCTTAGTGATAATTAGCTCCCATAAAGGGGTGAGGACATGCAATGTTTGTCTTTCCATGTCTGGCTTATTTTACTTAATATATGGATCTCAGTTCTATCCATGTTGCTGCAAGTAACAAGATTTCATTATTTTTTTTTTATAGTCAAGTAGTACTCTATCCTGTCTGTATGCCACATTTTCTTCCTCCCTCCCTCCCTCCCTCCCTCCCTCCCTCCCTCCCTCCCTCCCTCCCTCCCTTCCTCCCTTCCTTCCTTCCTTCCTTCCTTCCTTCCTTCCTTCCTTCCTTCCTTCCTTCCTTCCTTCCTTCCTTCCTTCCTTCCCCTCTTTCTCTTTCTCTTTCTTTTTCTTTTTTCTTTTTTTTAAGAGATGAGGTCTCACTATATTGCCCAGGCTGGTCCAGAACCAAAGTGCAGGGATGACAGGCAGGAGCCACCACACCCAGTCATATATCATATGTTCTTTGTCTGTTCATTCATGGATGGACACTCATCTCAGATTTTGAAGCAGATTTTAGGAGAACTGGCCTGATTCCTGACTAGCTCCCTCCTCTTTAGTGGAAAGTGGTAAACAGGTTTACAGAGATAAGCATGTGTCTAGCTCCATGGTAATCATTCAGTGATAGTGGTGTATTATGTGGAGAATATTCTTTGGAACATTTCTGGCCAAACTGCTTATTTTTAAACATCTGGCTTTTTGTCCGGGTGCGGTGGCTTACTCCTATAATTGCAGCACTTTTAGAGGCCAACTCTGGCAGATCGCTTGAACCCAGGAGTTTGAGACTGGCCTGGGCAATATGGTGAAATTCCATCTTTACAAAAAATACAAAAATTAGCCAGGTGTGGTGGCATATGCTTGTATTCCCAGCTACTTGGGAGGCTGAGGCATGAGAATTGCTTGATTCCAGGAGGCGGAGGTTGCAGTGAGCCGAGATTGCGCCACTGCCCTGCAGCCTGAGTGGCAGAGCTGGACCCCATGCCAAAAAAACAAAAACAAAAACCCAGCAATCCCAGCGCTTTGGGAGGCCTAGGTGGGCAGATCGTGAGGTTGAGAGATTGAGACCATCCTGGCCAACATGGTGAAACCCTGTCGCTACTGAAAATACAAAAATTAACCGGGCATGGTGGTGCATACTGGTAGTTTCAGCTACTTGAGAGGCTGAGGAAGGAGAATTTGCATGAACCTGGTATGCAGAGGTTGCAGTGAGCTGTGATTATGCCAGTGCACTCCAGCCTAGTGACAGAGTGAGACCTCATCTCAGAAAAAAAAAAAAAAAAAATCTGGCATTTTTATCAGTATGCAATTCTTGTCCATTTTATAAATGAGACTACCTCAGAAATTAAGCAGCATGTTGAAGGTTACACAGCTGCTAAATGGTGTAACTATCACATGTACATAATTATGGGTGTACATGTTGTATTTCGACACATGTATAGAATGTATTAGTTAGGCATGCTGGCTTATGCCTGTAATCTCAGCACTTTGGGATGCCAAGGCAGGTGGATCAGTAGGTCAGGAGCGTAAGGCCAGCCTGGCCACAATGGTGAAACCCCATCTCTACTAAAATTAGCTGGGCATGTCCCAGCTGCTCTGGAGGCTGAGGCAGAGAATTGCTTGAACCCAGGCAGTAGAGGTTGCAGTGAGCCGAGATCGCACCACTGTACTCCAGCCTGGGTGACAGAGCGAGATTCCATCTTTGAAAAAAAAAAAAGAATGTGTAATTATCAACTTAGGATAATCAGGGTATCCGTCAGCTCAAACATCATTTTTGTGGGTTGGGAATATTGCAAGTCTTCTAGCTATTCTGACATATACAATATATTGTTGTTAACTTTGGCCACCCAACTATGCTATCAAACACTAGAACTTATTCCTTTTATCTGTTGGAATGTTTGTACCCATTAGCCAATGTTTTTTCATCTCCCCTTCATCACTCACCCACATACCCCTCCCACCCTCTGGTAATCATCATTCTACTGTCAGCCTTCATGAGATCAACTTTTTTAGTTTCCACATATGAGTGGGAATGTGCTTGTATTTCTCAATCTGCATCTGGCTTGGTTTATTTATTATTTATTTTTTGTTTTCTGGGACAGCATCTCGCTCTGTTGCCGAGGCTGGAGTGCAGTGGCATGATCTTGCTCACTGCAGCATCCTCCTCCTGGGTTCAAGCGATTCTCATGCCTCAGCTTCATGTAGCTGGAATTACAGAGGCCTGGCTAATTTTTGTATTTTTACTAGAGACAGGGTTTCATCATGTTGGCCAGGCTGGTCTCAATCTCCTAACCTCAAGTGATCCACCAGCATGGGTCTCCCAAAGTGTTGGGATTATAGGCGTGAGCTGCTGCACCTGGCCTGGCTTAGTTTACTTGACATGATGATCTCCCATTCCATTCATTTTGCTGTAAATGACAAGATTTCATTCCTTTTTATGGCTGAATAGTTTTTCATCGTGTGTATGGACCACATTTTCTTTATCCATTCATCTGTTGGTGGACACTTAGGTTGATTCCATATCTTGGCTTTCGTGCACACTCTGCACTGCATATGTTACTGATTGGAGTGTTCAATGATAGTGTTTTCACCTTTGCACTTCAGAGTCAAAAGAATGGAGAATGCTTAGAAATATGCTTAAAAATGCTTATTTCCAGGCCTCAGCTCAGACCAGAGTTTCTGGGGCTGAAGCCTGGGCTGTAGTGCAGTGGAGTGATCTCAACTCATTGCAAACTCCACCTCTTGGATTCAAGTGATTCTTCTGCCTCAGCCTCCCAAGTAGCTGGGGTTATAGGTGTGCACCACCACATCCAGCTAATTTTTTTTTGTATTTTTAGAAGAGATGGGGTTTCACTATGTTGCCTAGGCTGGTTTCAAACTCATGACCTGAAATGATCCACTCTCTTTGGCCTCCCAAAGTGCTGGGATTATAGGCATGAGCCACTGGGCGTGGGCTGATGCACATCATTTTGTTCAAAGTTTTACCTTTTCAAATACTTTATTTGTATTAAATTGCATTTAAAAAACAATTTGAATACATTTTATCTGTTCACATTGGTCAAAAACCAGGTCAATATTAAAACAGATATATTGTCAAGTCTCCCTCTTACCCCCTCCAAGCCACCTTTTATTACATTTTTCTGTGTATCCTTCTAGACTTTCTTTGTGCTAATAAAAACCCACATGGATACATGCATTGTTATTTTTGCCACTCATTTACAGTAATCTAGGGAAGCATAGTATGTACATGATTATAGTCTTGCTTTTGGCACTTGACTGTATAATCTGGAGACCTGTCTACATACCTGGGTAGCTTCATATTTTATTTTTATTTTTATTATTTATTTATTTATTTTTTTGAGACAAAGTCTTGGTCCATTGCCCAGGCTGGAGTTCAGTGGTGTGATCTTGGCTCACTGCAACCTCTGGCTCCCAGGTTCAAGTGATTCTCCTGCTTTAGCCTCTTGAGTATCTGGGATTACAGGCACCCGCCACGGTGTCCAGCTAATTTTTGTGTTTTCGGTAGAGACAGGGTTTCTCCATGTTGGCTGGACTGGACTCGAACTCCTGACCTCAGGTGATCCACCCGCCTTGGCCTCCCAAAGTGCTGAGATTACAGGCATGAGCCTCTGTGCCCAGCCAGCTTCCTCATTTAAAAAAAAACTGCTTTGTATTCCATCACATGACTGTACCATAGCTTAGTTAGTACTATATATGTATATATTTTGAGACAGGATCTCACTCTGTCATTCAGGCTAGAATGCAGTGGTGCAGTCATGGCTCACTTGCAATATCGACCTCCTGGGTTCAAGCAGTCCTCCCACCTCAGCCTACTGAGACTATAGGCACATAGCACCACACCTGGCTATTTTTTGTATTTTTTGTAGAGACGGGACTCCCTGTGTTCCCAGGCAGGTCTCAAACTTCTGAGGCTTAAACGACCCTCCTGCCTTAACTTCTTAAGGTGTTGGGATTATAGGCGTGAGCCCCCACACCTAGCCTTATTCACAATATTTTAATTCAAATATTGCCGTGTTCATAAACAAAGGGAAGACCGCTTTAGTGTTTTGCAAATCATTTTCATTTTTAGGTACAGTGACAGAAGTAAAGGGGTGTGTGCAGCGTCCAAGCTTCCCATTCCTTTCTAACCATGTCTTTGTGCTTCGACCATGTCTCACAGCCCCCCATCGTGCCCAAGATAGCTGGCGACGGTGACACGTCCAACTTCGAAACTTACCCCGAGAATGACTGGGACACAGCCGCGCCCGTGCCGCAGAAGGATTTAGAAATCTTCAGGAATTTCTGAGGTCAGGAGCTCACATCTGGAAGGTATATCTTTATATTTAGTAATTACCATAAAATGAGACTGACTCGACCCCACATCCAGGTGAGGCTGCGTTTACTGAATGGGGCTTAAGCTCATGCGCACAGAGGTCAGCAGTGAAGCAGAGCAAAGGGGAATGATTCCAAGGGTCAGTGACATAAACACAGCCATGCCTGTGACTCCAGGTCAGCCTGTGGTCGGGGCATCGGCGTCACAGTCCAGAATCCATCTTCTGCGTCAGAACCTGCACATCTAAATAAGACCCCTGGGTGGTTTGTGTGTGCCTGAACATTTGAGAAGCCCAGCTCTTCTGGTCCCTGTTCCAGAAACCCTGAGTGACAGGCGAGCTTCCTTACAATAATTAACAAGTATTTTCAAAAGTCTCTTAGGTCCCCTTTGGTTAAAAAATAAGAAGAAGAAACGTACCCTCATAGGAAATTTGCTAAGCTTTGAAGATGACTGGAAAGGGATTTTGAGTCTATTACTTCTTTGAGCCTTTGCAGGTCTGTTATTATTTTTTAAATAATAATAATATTTTTTAGGATCCCTCATGAAATTTGCTAAGCTTTAATTTCAGATGACTGAAAAAGGGTTTTGACTGTTATTTCCTTGAGTCTTTGAAAGTCTGTTATTAGTTTTTAAATATGGATTAAAAAGAGCTTTCAGTTACTCCTCAATTCTAAATTGCTCGATTATATGGCTTCAATTAGATCTTTCTTCCTGTAACATATGAGCAAGAAAAATACCAGTGAAGCAAAATATTGTCAGTGATGTGTCTACTCATTGACATAGCTTGTTTTTCCCACTTTGATTTCCATTCCCATAATTTTCCTGTAGTCTTCCCAGTTGGCTAACCAACACCATTTGAAACAGACACCAAATGTCACAGTTGCTGATTGGGGAGAGGAACCAACCTGCTGAAAGACAGGGTGAATGAGAGCCCTCCATCCTGGGCAGGTGTTTCCATGGATGTATCGAGAGGAAAACTGGATAAAAATTAAAATAATAGAGAACAAAATGATAGAGGAATAGGTGGCTATGACCTCGAGAAGATAACCTGTCTCTGTGGCATGGCTTCACCTCTCAGTATGTGATGAACACTTTTACTTCACCTCAGTTATGTGATGAACGCTTTTACAGTGGTGACCGGTTTGTGTTAACATGAGAGCATGTAACTTTATGAACATCGTAAATGCTCATGAAATCCAGTTGTGGGTTTTAAAAATCATAAGATGTTCCTGAATGTGTTTTCCTCTTCGTGTTTCTCTGGTCTACTCTGGGGCTTACATTTTTGCTGACTTACCCATAGCATCTTATGAATTATGTCTCTCCAGGAAATCTTTGAAATGATGTAAAAACTGGTTTGCTTTAGTATGAAGGACCCCTAGTTGATCAGCCATATACTTTCTCTAATAGAGACCCCCTCAAGTGTAAAATTTACTTAAATAACAAAAAAGCTTCCATTGGATGGATTTTTGTCTTATAATCAGTGAATAGTTTCATTACATTCTGTCCCCATCTGCCCCTACTGTCCCTGAAAAAGATTTCACACATGGGAATAACCTTTCTCAGTCTAGTTTGTATTCTTGAGAAAGTATGTGTAAGTATTGTTTTTGCTAAGTGGAATTATCTTTTAATTAATTAATTAATTATTTTGAGACAGAGTCTCACTGTGTTGCCAGGCTGGAGTGCAGTGGCATGATCTCAGCTCACTGCATCTTCTGCTTCCTGGGTTCAAGTGATTCTCCTGCTTCAGCCTCCTGAGTAGCTGGGACCATAGGTGCATGCCACCACACCTAGCCAAGTTTTATATTTTTAATAGAGATGAGGTTTCACCATGTTGGTCGGGCTAGTCTTGATCCCTTGATCTTATGATCTGCCCAACTTGGCCTCCCAAAATGCTGGGGTAACAGGTGCGAGCCACTGTGCCCAGCTGAAATCATTTGTAATATAGCTTGTCTAGTGGTCAGGGCTCTGTTTAATGATTTTTCTTTTTTTTTTTTTAACAGAGTCGCACTCTGTTTCCTAGGCTGGAGTGCAGTGGTGCTATGTCAGCTCACTGCAACCTCTGGCTCCTGGGTTCAAGTGATTCTTCTGCCTCAGCCTCCTGAGTAGCTGGGATTACAGGTGCCTGCCACCCTACTAGGCTAAGTTTTTGTGTTTTTAGTAGAGACAGGGTTTCACCATGTTGGCCAGGCTGGTCTTAAACTCCTGAGCTCAGGTGATCCGCCTGCCTTGGCCTCCAAAAGTCCTGGGATTACAGGTGTGAGCCACTGCTCCCAGCCCATATGCAATATTTTAATCTATTTCAGTAATTTTATCGAAACTAATTTGTATACCAAACACATCTCTGGCATTTTCAGTGAAGACGGATCAGGTTCAGGAATTTTATGCAGGAAGATAGTTCTTCATGAAACCAAATCTTCTCCTGTAAATAGGACACCAGTTCAGATGAATCACTGCACTTGAGGGCAGCTTAGAAACTATGCTTTAGCCGTTCGTCTTTGTTTGAATCACCCCACATGCCTTTCTGAATGTAGAGGAGGAATTTAAGAGAACTGACTCACTATGTCTTTTATTTTACTTTGTGATAAAATATTTTCTGTCTTGCTGTAAGGTTCTCTGAGGAAGCATGTTGAACTGGGGATCCCATTTTTGTTGTGTAGCTCATCATCTATTGGTGGATAAATTTTATTTATGGATAAGATAAGCATATGATAGAACGTTCTTTAGGCTGGGTGTGTTGGCTCCTACTTGTAATCTTGGCAGTTTGGGAGCCTGAGGTGGGAGGCTTATTTGAGGTCAGGTTTTTGAGATCAAGCCTGGGCAACATAGTGAGACCCCATCTCTACAAAGAATAAAAAAGCCAGGTGTGGGTGATACATACCTGTTGTCCCAGCTACTCTAGAGGCTGAGGTGGGAGGCTCGCTTGGGCCCAGAAAGTTGAGGCTGCAGTGAGCTGTGATTGTGTCCCTGTACTCCGGCCTGGATGGCAGAGTTAGACCGTATCTCAAAAATGAAAACAGGGCTGGGCAAGATGGCTCACACCTGTAATCCCAGCATTGTGGGAGGCTGAGGCGCATGGATCATCTGAGGTCAGGAGATTGAGACCAGCCTTGCATGCAAACATGGTGAAACCCTGTCTCTACCAAAAATACAAAAATTAGCTGGGCATGGTTGCAGGCGCCTGTAATTCCAGCTTCTCATGAGGCTGAGGCAGGAGAATCTCTTGAACCCAGGAGGCGGAGGTTGCAGTGAGCTGAGATTGCGCCATTGTACAGCAGCCTGGGCAACAAAAGCAAAATGCCATCTCAAACCAACCAACCAACCAACCAACCAAAAAAAACCCCTTACCTTTGAAACATTCTTCATTTCCTTTTGATTGGCCTCTCCTTTTAGAATTTAGGCTTATGGATCCTTGCCAAAGAATTACAAAGGGAAGTTTTCTTTGTTGTCACTTAGGAAAAGGAAACCTTTGTGTTATCATTGAGATGATCATGAGTACAAAATTCATCCAGTTACTGAGAAACTCACAAAATCTTTCATCCTATTTCATGCTAGAAACAGGAAGATTGGAATCGGCCTGGAACAAAGAACTGCACCTAAGCAGACCAGAAGTAAAATGTCTTCTTCACGGCATAAGGACATTTCCACTTTTCTGTGTACCTGTGTGTATAGAAATAGATCAGAGCACAGTTGAAATTAATGGAACTGACATTATTTAAGCAACTGGAATTCCACACTGTAGGAAGGTTTAGAAAATTGTTTGATTGTAGATTTTGTCTTATCCTTTAGTGTTGTCTTGGTTTTTCTCATAGACTTTATAAGTTTGAACTGGACTCATTCGATTATAACCATAAATTGTGTGTGTGTGTATATATATATGTAGAAGTCATTATGGCAGATGCATACAAATTGTGCAATGATGTAAATATTCATACTTCACAGAGCCTGTAATTTTTATTTTTCAATTTGGTTTTTCAAATTTTCTTCTCTTGGGGACAACATCTGAAGGGTATGTTGCATGCATTTTTTAAAAAATCATCTCATATGCATTTTATAGTTTGGGGGAAGAAAATATCCGGGGGGTGGGAGGGGTCTACATTCAGTATCTTCAGTGCCTCCTACCTAGTAATGTGAGACTTTAAAAGGAGAAACATGGAGAAGAAGATGTGGGATCAAATTTATTCCAGGAATCTACAATGACTTTGAAATTGTTGGAGCAATGTACTGTATTCAAAAAACCTGTGTCACATTCAAAAATTTCATCTGGGCTAGGTGCAGTGGCTCGTTCCTGTAGTCCCAGCACTCTGGGAGCCTGGGCTGGGAGGATTGCTTAAGACCCGGAGTTTGAGACTGGCCTGGGCAACATAGTGAAACCTTGTCTCTACAGAATTTACAAAGATTATAAAAATTAGTCAGATGTGGTTGTGCATACCTGTAGTCCCAGCTATTCAGGAGCTGTGGTAGGAGGATGGCTTGAGCTCAAGAGGTTGAGGCTTCAGTGAGCCGTGATTGTACCACTGCACTCCAGCCTGGACGACACAGCAAGACCCTGTATTAAAAAAAAAAATTCATCCTGCACAGGTAAATGGCTACCTATTAAAGTCCCAGTTGAAATGTTTTGAACAAAATACACCTCCCATACTTCCCAAATAACTTTTAAGATCAGTTCACCTGTAAGGCTGACCTTTATGCAGATATTTTATTTCACCTGTAGTTTTGGGAAAAGCGACAAACAGATGATCTATGGGATGTGAGTAAGTGGCAGAATTGAAAGGAACCTCACCTGTTTCTAATTTCTCATAAATGTTCATATTGAGTGTGCCTAATAATCTTCCTCAGTAGATCATGCTGTTTTATGCGGAATAATCCAGGAGTGAGAGTCATCTCTTGGGAAGTGATTGGGGAGACACCCCGAAGGAGCAGCCTCCAGATGTTCTTCTCTGGGTGTTGATGTCATGACAGCCATACAGTGAGTTTGTCCTGAAACATCTCTCGCTAAATGTGGGTCATGCTAGACACAGCATAAACTGCGGGCGTGGGATCTTGCTTTGTAAGTAACTCATTTTTTTCCTTGCTTTTTCTCTGGACCATCCTGGCTCAAAACTTGGCTGTAGACATCTGAACAGGGTGCACCTTTTCTCTTTACTCTGACTCAGCTTAAGTATGGCATTGCTCAAATCTGCTGTGTATGAGGTCGCAGGGCCCAGCTGTGGCAGGAGTGAGAGCATTGAAGAAGTAGACTTAGAGCCTTCCAGGAATTCTTTGTTGACAACAGGGATACACTCAAGACCTCCAATACTTTCTTCTCCACCTCTTCTTTTTCTCATGTCCTGCTTTCATCTCTCTCCTTCTGCACCCAGAGTGGGGGTGGAATGTGCCCTTGCCATGTTTTGGTGAAAATGTGTGCAGTGAGAAGACAGTTGGGTTCCCCCTGGCTCCTTATCTCTTCTCAAAACTCAATAGCTCAGGTTCTCTGGAGCCATCAGTGCATTCCTTGCTATTGGAGCTGTTTTTTCAAGCAGTACCTGCGAAGATATTTCTCCCTCTAGCACTTGCTACCTCTCTTCTGCACACACATCACACATCTAGTACTGTGGAGAGTGTCTATTAGGAAAAGCCATTCAGTTATTTAAAAGTAGAGAACTGTCAAGAGAAATGTAATCAGATTTGGCCAGAGTTCACCTACAAATAAGAAGGCACTGGGTCAAGCTCACGTCTGTAATCCTAACACTTTGGGAGGCTGAGGTGAGAGGACTGCTTGAGCCCAGGAGTTCAAGACTAGTCTGGGGACACCTCATCTCTACAAAATACAAAAAAATTAGCCGAGCATAGTGGAGCATGTCTGTAGTCTCAGCTACTCAGAAGGCTAAGACGAGAGGATCACTTGAACCCAGGGAAGTCCGGGTTGCAGTGATCTGAGATAGCACCGCTGCCCACCAGCCTGGGTGACAGAGTGAGACCCCGTCTCCTCCCTCCACACACACACACAAACACCCAAAAAACCTCAGTGGCTTTTTGCTTTTGAAGATGGCATGAAGAGAACGTCCACTTTAAAGCTTTAAAAGACAGTGAAGCTGATTGTGGTGGTTCACTCTTATAATCCTAGGATTTGGGGAAGCTGAGGCAGGAAGATTGCTTGAGCCTGGGAGTTTGAGACTGGCCTGGGTAGCATAGCGAGATCCCATCTCTATAAAAAGAAAAAAAATGTTAAAACACAGTGAAATTGCAGAAACAGAACATTGCCACTGTTTTTCATCAGTGACCTTTTCTTCACGTGGCGGTTTACTCAGTAGGTGAGAAAATTAGTAGGTTCAGTAGAATAAAGTCTTTACAATTAATCACTCAGTGGAAAATGATGTTCAGATGGTGAAATGTGGAAATGTTTTAGACAACTGTATTTTCAGCCTGTGCGTCTCACTCACCATCTTGTTGGGATTAACAGTTGAGGGCCATCATTGTCTAAACATGTAGCATGCAGTTTCCCATCAGTTTTACCGTGAATGTGAAAAGGTGAAACTGGTGCTGACTTCGGCAGCAGGTATACTAAAATTGGAATGACACAGAGGAGATTAGCATGGCTCCCTTTGCAAGGAAGATCCGTATATTCATGCAGCATTCCAAATTTTTTTTTTTTAAAAAAAGGTTATACTGTGCACTGAGATGTGGAGCTAGAAGGAAAAGCATTAGGTCTCATGTTTGCTGACTATAAAAATAAATCATAGTAATATTATTGAACATTCTACTTTAAAAATTATTAATAAAACCATAAATGAAACACTTGAGCACATTTTAAAAAGTACATAGACCCATGAGTCCATATGCCTATTTTTAGGTTGTCTGTTTTATTATCCAGGATTTCATACTCAGATGAAAATTAGCATCAGGAAAGCCTGAAATGCCTTAATTGTGAGCTGATATGCAGGAAAATGAAATATGCAAGCACATGGATGACCTCGTTCTTTACGGACATTGTTATCAGCCTCTAGCCATACAGAACAAATGAGAAATTGGAAGCAATTCCAAGAACGTGTGATGGTGTGAAACCCACTTTTGACCGTCATGCACATTTCAGCATTTGAAGTGACACGGGCTACCTGGTAACTGCCCATGGCGGGGTCATAGTTTAAATGGCCCAGTGTCATGTAGGGGTTAATTTAATCAAAATTAGCTAAAACATGGAACAATCACTATTAATAATTTAAAAAGAGTTTACCTGGCAGAGTGCTGTGTCTCATGCCTGCAATCCCAGCACTTTGGGAGGCCCAGGGAGGCAGATCACCTGAGGTCAGGAGTTTGAGACCAGCCTTGCCAACATGGTGAAACCCTTGTCTCTACTAAAAACACAAAAATTAGCCAGACGTCGTGGCACGGGTCTGTAGTCCCAGTTACTATGGAGACTGAGGCAGGAGAATATGGAACTTGGGAGACAGAGGCTGCAGTGAACCAAGATTGTGCCACTGCACTCCAGCCTGGGCAAAGGAGCGAGACTGCATCTCCCAAAATAAAAATAGTTGACCTGGGTGGATTTTGCAACATTTTTGCATAGATGGTCCTGTGAAACAATCACTGTGCAAAATGTGGAGGAAAATTCATTACAATAATCACATAATTTTGTATCAGAGAAACATTACAAATTTACTTTGCTTATGTAATTTTATGAGTTGGAAGTATTTTCTTAAATTGGAATACTGTAAGAGAATATCTTTAAGAAATGGATATGTTACAACAAGAAGTATATTGGGGCAAGTCTTGTTTTTCCGAAGGGAAATGCCACCAGCCTGCTTTCATAGGCATTCATAAAGCCTGGAAGGAAATAAAGTCAAACAAAATAGTATACATTGTATCTACTGAATTCTTCTAATTCTTGGCAACAGAAGTCTAAATCCTGCTTAGCTTAAACATATCTATAGCCAGCAATGGGCAAATTATATTTGCTGTCAGCATGATAGAATAAGAAGCAGAAACCCCCCAGCAGTGGGGTAAGATTGCGCGCTTCGTCCCCTCAAAATGCTGTTCAGCCCCGCTTCCTCTCCATGCCCATCAAACAATTGCACAATCACTTGTTAGTGAATTTCTCATTCAGTGTTTTGTTTCTTTCTGTCCATACTTAAAGACCAAATCAGTTGTTTGTTTTGAAGAAAAGCAAAAACAAGAGCAAAAACACCAAATCATTTGAAATCACTACTCATTAAAAAAAATCACCAGTGGAACCAAACAGTTGAGTGGTTCGTGATGTGTTCGCCATTTCTGTGTTTGACCTACGTGGCCTCTAGTTCTTTGGACCATTGTAACTGTGAAACTATGGCTTAATACTGTTAAAGACCCCAAGGCTCAACTCTGTAGCCAGGGTGCACCTCAGGCTGCACAAATACCACACCAGAATGTCATAGGCATTCATGGCTCCACCTACTGAGTGAACAGAGTGCAAGACAGCACTGGCTTGGGTTTTATTTTTGTAGCCAGTTAACTTTGCATCAGGTCTACACAGTCCTTGCAGCCTTTGATTTCTCCAGTTGTAGAGACTTGAAATGGGATGCCCAGGTTCCTCTCATCTTTCCTTCAATCTACCTAGCATGCATTTTACACACATTGGAGGAGTCGTATACGCTGTTTTTTTCTCTGTTGCTGACAGAGGCAAGAAGGCCTTCTAATTAGTCTAACTTAAAGGAATGGGATTCACTTAACAAAAGCAAGAAGAAAAGCACGTGAACGGGTGTTGATGCATTTGGATAGTTTCTTTGAGGGGGTGTGTGTGTGTGTGTGTGTGTTTGTGTGTCTTGGTGAAGGTGGGGGGCTGTATTTTCACCAAGCCTTTTCATAATCAAGTTTGCTTTGCAAACCTTATGGCCTTGCACCCTGCAGAAGAGTCCTTCCTAATAACAGGGGAATGCCCTGTCAGGTTCTCTGTAAATTATTGTGTGTCGGGAGGTTCTGTTGAGGCTTAGTTTGATCTTCCATGGTGGACACGTCTGTTCTGTATGTAAAAGGCATTACAATTGTGTTCTAGCGGGTGGGATTTGAAGCCTTTCCACGGTCCTTATCCTGTGAGATGGCTGTTGAGCTCTGCTCAGCTGTTGTAGCTGAATTCTTGTTTTGCGCTGAACATTGGGCAGTCTCACCGTGTTGCCACCATGCTTCTGGGGCCCTGTGACTGCCGCCGGATGCCGCGCACACAGGCAGAGTGCCTTTGCAGGTTTGTGCACCCCTTGGCGAGCCAGAACTGGGAACCCCGCGGGGTGACCCCACCTTCTCATGGGGGGTCGGGGAGGGGAGTGCCTATTTTTAATCCTGTCTGTTTGTTGCACAATGGAAATCACTGTGATTTGTACATATGCCCTAGGAAAATTTTACTGCTGTCTAATTTATGTAATAATACTGTTGATTCCAGGTTTGTTTAATAAAACTTTTTATCTTTTCAGAAGTCTGAGTCTCGTCTGCTTCTGTCTCCAAACAAGCTGTGGCTTTTCTCCTTTAGTCTAATCCAGGGATGGGCAATTATCTGTAGGGGCCACATGGCAGATACTTTCTGCCTTGCAGGACACACAGTCTCTGTTGCACAGAGTACAAAAAAGCTGCTATAATTAGGCATGGAGGTGCATACCTATAATTCCAGTGCTTTGGAAGGCCAAGGCAGGAGGATCGCTTGAGCCTAGAAGTTTGAGACCAGCCTGGGCAACGTAGTCCCATTTAGTGACCTGGGATCCACCTTGAAGCACTGACTCCTTCCAGGTTCACAGAATACATAGGAGAACCTACCATTTTAATCATTTGCCTATATCTTGATCCTATACCTTTATTTTCTTACTCTTCACCTGATTTGGCTATTCCTTAACACTTTCTGTCTTTTTATCTTCACTGAAGTTTAGCTTAGTTTTCTGCCTTTAAATGTGTTCTTCGAGTAATGACTGATCATCCTCGTTCTAGGCTCCAAAGATTTAGATGTACTCTTTCTAGACAGAATAAATTTTGATGGCACATTTTTAAAAAAATTTATCTTTTTGAGGGTTTGGTTCTTCAAATTTGAATTAATATTTCAAATGGCTTAATTATTTTTTTAATTTTTTAATATTATGTAAATATTGTCATGTTTTGTATTGTAAATGTTACAGCATTTGTGACAATGAAAATAAGTCTTAAAACATATCCCAGAAATAAAACCACTTCATAATGTGTAAAAAGTTCTCTATCAATATCTACTTTGGTCATTGTCATATGGGCTTCACAATTCTCTTACAATTTATAAAATTTGAGCTAGGCAACCTAGTGAGACTTTGTCTCTACAAAAAAATGAAAATATTAGCTGGATGTGGTGGTGCATGGTGTAGTCCTCACTACTCAGGAGGCTGAGGTAGGAAGATTGCTGGAGCCCAAAAAGGGTGTGTGTGTGTATGTGTATGTGTATAGATAGATGATAGGTAGATATAGATGAATAGATAGATGATAGATAATAGGTTGATAGGGATAGAGGTTTATAGGGATGGATGATAGGTGGTTAGATAGGTTGAACGATAGTTTCTCATGCAAATGCCCAGGGTTTCTCTAACTGAGCACTGCTGACATCTGAGGCTGGGTGATTCTCTGTGATTGGTGCCATTCTGTGCATTATAGGATGTTGATAGACATCCTTGGTCTCTACTTCCCAGATACCAGTATCCCCCCACTTGGCCCCCACTCCTGTGGTGACAACTAAAAATGTCTCCAGACGTTTACAAAAAGCCCCTGGGAGGTAAAATCTCCCCTGGTTGAAAACCACTACTTAGAAAAATAAGATTGGGGACCATTTGGGAGCCATCAAGTGAGAGCAAAACAGAAAGAACCAGGACTTAAATGGTGATCTTCCTTTAAGCTTTCACAGCAAGAAGTAGAAAAGAAGTATAAAGATCTCTTGCAGTGGGTGTTCGAAGGATTTTTTTTTGATGTGTGTTGCCTTTCCTTTCTCTGAATTCATCTCGGGATTTTACTCAATGCTGCCAAGTCAACATTTGATCTTTGCCAAACAGAAAATATTTCTATGAACAGTGTAGTGAATTGTAAGTAAGAGCCTGGGGTGCTTGAAAGTGCCTTGAGTCATGAGTCAGAGACCTGGGTCAGGCTCTGCTTCTCACTGGGGCCATCGTGGTGGACATGTTTCTTAAGCTGTTTTCCATATTAATGGATCCATTCTTCAAATAGGGGCAGTAATTATTCCTGTGGGCTCCCTTTCTGATCAGAAACCTCCAATAGCTCTGTTGCACTCAGAGGACAAAATAATATCATAACAGTGTAGAAGCGTCTCCATGATCCGCTGTCAGTAATGTCCCAGAGTCTCTCTCCAGGGCATCCACTGTCAATGCCTGGACTGTGCTTCAGAACACATCCCAAAATCTCCTGCCATGGGACCTTTGCTCTGGCCCTTTTCTTTCTTCTAGATACAAGCATAGCGTTCACCTTTACCATCTTCAAACTCTTTGCTCAAATTCTTCTCAATTCCTCCAGCACTTCATTTAAAATTTTAACTTCTTTCCAACACTTGTCTATCACTTTTCTGAAACTTGTTTTTTTTCCTCTCCATCACTGAGCACTTTCTACTGGTTTGTACCCTTTTCTTGTTTACTTTTCTTATTGTCTTCCTCTTCCCACTAGAATGCAAACTCCAGGCAGGCAAGGAATTTGGTCTTTGGTTGGGTTTGTTGTTGAAACCCTGGCACCTAGAACAATATCTGGTACTTAGGTGGTGCATTCCTCATGTGAAACTATATTAGTGATGATTCACCTTATCACCAGGCATAGCTACCTTATATTA
The DNA here is from genome assembly GCF_024542745.1 of Macaca thibetana thibetana. Taxonomy (NCBI): domain Eukaryota; kingdom Metazoa; phylum Chordata; class Mammalia; order Primates; family Cercopithecidae; genus Macaca; species Macaca thibetana. The sequence goes on along the minus strand of NC_065599.1, from coordinate 9,805,905 downwards.
ATTTACAGTCATGATATGACATGAATAAGATTCACTGTAATTTAGGTGTCTGAGAAAAAGAGAATTAAGTGGTTTGCCATTTTTGTATTACAAACAATACTACATAAAATAATCAGGGCTGGGCACCGTGGCTTACACCTGTAATGCCACCACTTTGGGAGGCTAAGGCAGGTAGATCACCTGAGGTCAGGAGTTACAGATCAGCCTGGCCAACATGGCAAAACCCTGTCTGTACTAAAAATACAAAAATTAGCTGGGCGTGGTGGCATGTGCCTGTAATCCCAGCTATTCAGGAGGCCGAGGCAGGAGAATCACTTGTACTGGGAGGTGGAGGTTGCAGTGAGCTGAGGTTGCGCCACTGCGCTTCAGCCTGGGCAACAAGAGTGAGATTCTGTCAAAAAAAAAACAACAACAACAACAACTAAACAGTTGTTATATGTAAACTATCTTTCCCCATTCCTTCAACTTCTGAACTTTGCAACTAATCACATAGTAAAGGGTTTCTATGTCATGTTAGGTTATTAATTCCAAATAAAACTTTATTAATTTTATTTGTTATGAGTGCCCATTTTGTGTTTTGTTTCATAGTCTTTGTGTAAGGTGAATATTCACTAGTGGATGTGGACCTGCCATATTTCGGTAACATTTGGAAGTGAATTAGTAGATGTTTTGGAGTAGTTTATTGTCTCTTCTGCCAGTTATTTTGAATAATAGTGAGATTACAGTGCATGTTATTTCTATATTGAGAATTATTTTTGTTTATAAGTTTACCCTTCTGCTTTGTATTGGTTAAATAAAAGCTACTCATGGAAGATATTTTTCTGTTAAAATTTACTTTTAGGCTGCTGGAAATCTCCTTTTGTCCGAACTCTGTAGTACCTCAGAGTTTTTCCTACAGGCATTCTAGAATTTTCCCCCATGTTTACTTTTTGATTTATGTCTACTATCACTGGCATACTCATCACACCTTCAAAATAAGCCTGTAGCTGGCCAGATGAAAATAACTCCTTAAATATCAGGCTACTATTGTCCTCTCAAGACTCTGAGGGACTAAGTCTCCTGTATGGTTCAGAAAACAAGACCAAAAAAAGAGCAACATTAAGAGGATGGAAAACTGTTGTGCCGGACACAGTGGTTCGTACGTCTAATACCAGCACTTTGGGAGGCCAAGGTAGGAGAGTCACTTCAGCCTAGGAGTTCAAAACTAGCCTGGGCAACATAGCAAGACCCTATCTCTACAAAACATAAAAAAAAATGAGTGTGGCCATGGTGTGCACCTGTGGCCCCAGTTCGGAGGCTGAGGTGGAAGGTTTACTTGAGCCCCAGAGGCAGAGACTGCAGTGAGCTAGGTTGCAGCACTGCACTCCAGTGTAGGTGACAGAGCAAGACCCTGTCTCAAAAATAAAAGAGGAGGCTGGTGTGCTGGTGAGCCAGTTACCCTGGGTAAAATAAAGCCCCGATTTGTAGCCTTTGCCAGCTTCTGTGTAAATGCTTATTTTTCCCACAATTGATTTCAAGCTGCCAACAGTTTAACAAGTAGCTCACAAAATTCTTGAAAATTTTTTTTTTGAGACGGAGGTTTGTTCTTATTGTTCAGGCAACAATGCAATGGTGTGACCTTGGCTCATTGCAGCCTCTACCTCCTGGGTTCAAGTGACTCTCCTGCCTCATCCTCCCCAAGTAACTGGGATTGCAGGTGCCTGCCAGCAGCCCTGGCCAATTTGTTGTTGTTGTTGTATTTTTAGTAGAGACGGGGTTTAACCATGTTGGCCAGGCTGTCTTGAATTCCTGACCTCAGATGATACAGCCACCTCGGTCTCCCAAAGTTCTGGGATTACAGGCATGAGCCACCATGCTCAGCTAGCTCTTGAATATTTTAACAATCACCTCGAAAGAGCTGAAACAAGTCAGAAGGCATCATGGATTTACTTAGGGTCCCCAGAGGAACCAAGAACCATTTGTAAGGCACTTCATCTTTCTCCCCTTTTCATGGTGGATTTGGGAACTAAGGGGCTTCCTTTAAGGTCTTCTAATCTTTTCCTTAGACTATCCTGCCTGCTAAGAGGGTCAGGAGGAATTAGCCCAGCCAGGAAGCCCCTACCCCAGAGCCAAGAGCCTCAGGAGCAAGGCAAAAGTGTGGCTTCTCCATCATTCATTCTTGTTCCTTCCAGTATTTTAAATGGACACTTTAGCACATGAAAAGAAGGTAGATAAATACCTCCTGCCACACCTATCACCCTTAAACTTGTTGCTTACAGGCATTTTACATTTTAACATTGGCAACCTGGCCTCTAGAAAATGTAATACTCCTCTTGTTTATTCTCCATCAATAGTTTAAAAAGAAAACAACCAAAACATACTTGTGAAATCAAGGTTAGCCTAAAGCTGCCTCCTTACATATTTTAAGTTCAGCCAAAGGTTTCTTAGTACATCGGGAACTCCAACAAGTGGAGGTGTACAAGGACTATGTATAGTGTACTCTTGTGCCCATCACTGAGTTTCAGCCAATCAAATGTAGCCAACTGTTCGAATTGTGCCCAAATAAGGCAAAAGCTGAGCTGTCACCAGTCCAGCTGTTTCTGAATCTCACTTCCATTTTCCGTATGTCGCTTTCCTTTTTCTGTCTACAAATCCCCTGCCACGTGGCTGCGCTAAAATCTCAGAGCCCACTCTGACTTGGGAGTCATCCCAATTTGCAAATTGTTTGCTTAATTCAACTCTTTTAAATTTAATGCAGCTAAAGTTGTTCTCTTAACACACTTTTCCTCAGACATTTGCTATCATAAATATTACTATACTTTTGAATTTTCTTTGTCAATTGTGTAGGTAAAAGGTATTTTTTGGTTTGCATTTTTAAATAGTTGAAGTTATAATTTAGGTTAATCATCTATTATACTTTTAAGGTTGCTGTAATTAATTTTAATTAATTTTTTTATTTCTTTGTTTTTTTTAACACCTCGAGACCATTGAGTATATTTATTTTGAGTCATGAATGCTCTGTCTCCCAGGTTGGACGGCCATGGTGTGATTGTAGCTTACTGCAGCCCCCACCTGCTGGGCTCAAGCAATCCTCCCACCTCAGCCTCCTGAGTAACTCAGCTGGGACTACAGGCACCTGTCACTACATTCCCCTAATTTTAAAATTTTTTTTGTAGAGATGGAATCTTGCTCTGTTGCCCAGGCTGGCCTCTAGTAATCCTCTCACCTCAGCCTCCCAAAATACTGGGATTACAGACATGAGCCACCACCCCTGGCCACCCCTGGCCACAAGTTGCTTTCTATATTTTTATTTTTTGAGATGGTGTTGGTTAGGTCAGAAGGTCTGTTCAGTTGTAATTTTTGCAAAGGTGGTTTTAGCATTTCCTATGGTGGCCTCCCCTTTCCTTGAAACCACATCTAGCCTTACTATTTCATGAATGCATGTCTACTATTCATTTATTCAGTGGTAGCAGAGTTAGATTGGATACGTACTGTTTCCGTCCCTGTTATGGTCCCGTGCACAGATGCAAACTTGTGTCAGATGTTATTATCCTCTATGCTAAAGGAAAGAGTTAAGAAAAGGTTAAATTAGAATTCTTAGAAATACATAGAGGACTCCTTTTAGAACAGAATAATTGGAAAATTAGTATCTGTGGGGATAAGAGAGATCAGACTGTTACTGTGTCTATGTAGAAAGAAGTAGACATAAGAGACACCATTTTGTTCTGTACTAAGAGAAATTCCTCTGCCTTGAGATGCTGTTATCTGTAACCCTAGCCCCAACCCTGTGCTTGCAGAGACATGCGCTGTGTTGACTCAAGGTTTAATGGCTTTAGGACTATGCAGGATGTGCTTTGTTAAAAAGTGCCTGAATGCAGTACGCTTGTTAAAAGTCATCACCATTCTCTAATCTCCAGTACCCAGGGACACAAGACACTGCAGAAGGCCACAGGGGACCTCTGCCTGGGAAAGCCAGGTATTGTCCAAGGTTTCTTCCCATGTGATAGCCTGAGATATGGCCTCATGGGAAGGGGAAGATCTGACTGTCCCCCAGCCCCATACCTATAAAGGGTCTGTGCTGAGGAGAATTAGTAAAAGAGGAAGGCCTCTTTGCAGTTATGATAAAAGGAGTCATCTGTCTCCCACTTGTCCCTGGGCTTTAATGGAATGTCTCGGTGTAAAACCTGATTGTATGTTCTATTTACTGAGATAGGAGAAAATCACCTTAAGGCTGGAGGTGAGACATGCTGGTGGCAATACTGCTCTTTATTGCACTGAGATGTTCGTATATGTTTGTATATGTGCACATCAAGGCACAACACCTTTTCTTAACCTTGTTTATGACACAGACACCTTTGTTTACATGTTTTCCTGCTGACCCTCTCCCCACTATTACCCTATTGTCCTGCGACATACCCCTCTCTGAGATAATAGAGATAGTAATCAACAAATACTGAGGGAACTCAGAGACCAGAGCTGGTGCAGGTCCTCTGTATGCTGAGCACAGGTCCCTTGGGCCCAGTTTTCTTTCTCTATACTTTGTCTCTATGTCTCTTTTCTCAGTCATCCTACCTGATGAGAAATGCCCATAGGTGTGGAGGGGCAGGCCACCCCTTCATCTGGTGCCCAACGTGGGTGCTTTTCTCTAGGGTGAAGGTGCACTTGAGCGTGGTCATTGAGGACAAGTCGAGGAGAGATTCCTGAGTAAGTCTACAGTCAGCCTTGCAGTAAGCTTGTGCACTTGGAAGAACTTAGGGTAACAATGGGGCAAACTAAAAGTAAATATGCATCTTAGCTCTTTTAAAATTCTTCTAAGAAGACGGGGAGTTAGAGCCTCTACAAAAACATCTAATTACGCTATTTCAAACAATAGAACAATTCTGCCCATGGTTTCTAGAACAGGGAACTTTAGATCTAAAAGATTGGGGGAAAAATTGACAAAGAATTAAAACAAACAAGTAGGGAGGGTAAAATCCCATTTATAGTATGGAATGATTGGGCTATTATTAAAGTAGCTTTAGAACTGTTTCAAACAGAAGAAGATAACATTTCAGTTTCTGATGCCCCTGAAAACTGTGTAATACATTGTGAAGAAGAGGCAGGGATAGAATCCTGGAAAGGAACGGAAAGTTCACATTGTAAATATGTAGCAGAGCCAGTAATGGCTCGGTCAATGCAAAATGTTGGCTATAATGAATTGCAGTAGGTAATTTATCCTGAATCATTAAAATTAGAAGAAAAAGGTCCAGAATTAGCAGAGCCACCAGAGTCTAAACTACAATGGCCAACTCCTCTTCCAGCAGCTCAGATGCCTGTAACATTACAAACTCAAATGCAGGTTAGACAAGTACAAATCCCAAAAGAAGATCAAATAGAAAAAGATAGAGTCTCTGTCATGGCAATGCCAATCCAATACAGTGTCCGCAATATCAGCCGGTAGAAAATAAGACCCAGCCACCAGTAGCCTATCAATACTGGCTGCCAGCCGAATTTCAGTGTCGGCCGCCCCCAGAAAATCCATATGGACAGCCAGGAATGTTTCCAGTGCCACAGGGCAGGGCGCTATAGCCTCAGCCGCCCACCATGAGACTTAATCCTACAGCACCACCGAGTGGATAGGGTAGCGCATTACATAAAATTACTGATAAGAAAACAGAGATACTGAAGCATGGCAATTCCCAGTAATATTAGAGCCGATACCACCTGGAGAAGGGGCCCAAGACGGAGCGCCTCCCCTAGCTGAGGCTAGGTATGAGTCCTTTTCTATACAAATGCTAAAAGATATGAAAGAGGGAGTAAAATAGTATGGACCCAACTCTCCTTACATGAGAACGTTATTAGATTCCATTGCTCGTGGACATAGACTCAGTCCTTATGATTGGGAGATTCTGGCAAAATGCTCACTCTCACCCTCTCAATTTTCACAATTTAAGACTTGGTGGATGAAGGAGCACAAGTACAGGTCTGAAGAAATAGGGCTGCCAATCCTCCAATTAACATAGACAAAGATCAACTATTAGGAACAGGTCAAAATTGGAGTGCTATTAATCAACAAGCAGTAATGCAAAATGAGGCCATTAAGCAAGTTAGAGGTATCTGCCTTAGAGCCTGGGAAAAAATGCAAGACCCGGGAACCACCTGCCCCTCCTTCAATACAATAAGACAAGGCTCTAAAGAGCCCTACCCTGATTTTGTGGCAAGACTCCAAGATGCTGCTCAAAAGTCAATTACCAATAAGAATGCGCATAAGGTCATAGTGGAGTTGACGGCATATGAAAATGTCAATCTTAATGTCAATCAGCTATTAAGCCATTAAAAGGAAGGATCCTGGCAGGATCAGATGTAATCACAGAGTTCATTAAAGCCTGTGATGGAATTGGAGGAGCTATGCATAAAGCTATGTTTATGGCTCAAGCAATCACAGGAGTTGCTTTAGGAGGACAAGTTAGAACATTTCTGGGAAAATGTTATAATTGTGGTCAAACTGGTCATCTAAAAAAGAATTGCCCAGTCTCAAACAAAATTAACAACTCAAGCTACTACAACAACAGATAAAGAGCCACCTGGCCTATGCCCGAGATGTAAAAAAGGAAAACATTGGGCTAATCAATGTCGTTCTAAATTTAACAAAAATGGGCAACCACTGTCGGGAAACGAGAGGAGGGGCCAGCCTCAGGCCCTGCAACAAACTGGGGCATTCCCAATTCAGCCCTTTGTTCCTCAGGGTTTTCAGGGACAACACTCTCCCCACTCCCCCACTCCCCCACCCCCATCATGAGTGCCTCAGGGAATGAGCCAGTTAACACAATACAGCAATTGTCCCCTGCCACAAACGGCAGTGCAGCAGTAGATTTATGTACTATACAAGCAGTCTCTCTGCTTCCAGAAGAGTCTCCATGAAAAATCCCCACAGGGGTATATGGCCCATTGCCTGAGGGGACTGTAGGACTAATCTGAGGAAGATCAACTCTAAATCTAAAGGGAGTTCAAATTCATACTAGTGTGGTTGATTCAGACTACAAAGGTGAAATTCAGTTGGTTATTAGCTCCTCAGTTCCTTGGAGTGCCAGTCCAGGAGACACGGTTGCTCAATTATTACTCCTACCTTATATTAAATTTGGAAATGGTGAGATAAAAAGAACAGGAGGGTTTGGAAGCACTGATCTGGCAGGAAAGGCTGCACATTGGGCAAGTCAGGTCTCACAGAGCAGACCTGTGTGTAAGGCCATTATTCAAGGAAAACAGTTTCAAGGGTGAGTAGATGCTGGAGCAGATGTCTCTGTCATTGCTTTAAATCAGTGGCCAAAAAATTGGCCTAAACAAAAGGCTGTTTGTTACAGGACTTGTCGGTGTAGGCACTGCCTCAGAAGTGTATCAAAGTATGATGATTTTACATTGTTTAGGGCCAGATAATCAAGAAAGTACTGTTCAGCCAATGATTACTTTAGTTCCTGTTAATCTGTGGGGTCGAGATTTGTTACAACAATGGGGTGCAGAAATCACATGGCCCACTCCATTATACAGCCCCACGAGTCAAAAAATCATGACTAAGGTGGGATATATACCAGGAAAAGGACTAGGAAAAAATGAAAATGGCATTAAAGTCGCAATTGAGACCGAGGAAAATCAAGAAAGAAAAGGAATAGGGTATCCTTTTTACGGGTGGCCACTGTAGAGCCTCCTAAACCCATTCCATTAACTTGGAAAACAGAAAAACCGGTATGGGTAAATCAGTGGGAGTTACCAAAACAAAAACTGGAGGCTTTGCATTTATTGGCAAAGGAACAATAAGAAAAGGGACATACTGAGCCTTCATTCTTGCCTTGGAATTCTCCTGTGTTTGTAATTCAGAAAAAATTTGGCAGATGGCGCACGCTAACTGACTTAAGAGCCGTAAATGCCGTAATTCAACCCATGGGGCCTCTTCAACCCGTGTTGCCCTCTCCAGCCATGATCCCAAATGACTGGCCTTTAGTTTTAATTGATCTAAAGGATTGCTTTTTTACCATTCCTCTGGCGAAGCAGGATTGTCAAAAATTTGCCTTTACTCTTCCAGCAATAAATAGTAAAGAACCAGCCACCAGGTTTCAGTGGAAACTGTTACCTCAGGGAATGCTTCATAGTCCAACTATTTGTCAGACTTTCATAGGTCAAGCTCTTCAGTTACAGACAAGTTTTCAGACTGTTACATCATTCATTATGTTGATGATATTTTATGTGATTCAGAAACGAGAGACAAATTAATTGGCTGTTACATATTTCTGCAAGCAGAAATTACCAGCGCAGGACTGGCAATAGCATCTGATAAAATTCAAACCTCCACTCCTTTTCATTATTTAGGGATGCAGATAGAAAATAGAAAAATTAAGCCCAAAAAATAGAAATAAGAAAAGACACAGTAAATGACTTTCAAAAATTGCTAGGAGATATTGATTGGATTCGGCCAACTCTAGGCATTCCTACTTATGCCATGTCAAATTTGTTCTCTATCCTAAGAGGAGACCCAGCCTTAAACAGTAAAAGAATATTTACCCCAGAGGCAACAAAAGAAGTTAAATTAGAAAAAATTCAGTCAGCACAAATAAGTAGAATAGATCCCTTAGCCCCACTCCAACTTTTGATTTTTGCTACTGCACATTCCCCAACAGGCATCATTGTTCAAAATACTGATATTGTGGAGTGGTCATTCCTTCCTCACAGTACAATTAAGACTTTTACATTGTACTTGGATCAAATAGCTGCATTAATTGGTCAGGCAAGATTGCAAATAATAAAATTGTGTGGAAATGACCCAGACAAGAGAGTTATTCCTTTAACCAAGAAACAAGTTAGACAAGCCTTTATCAATTCTGGTGCATGGCAGATTGGTCTTGCTGATTTTATGGGAATTATTGATAATCATTACCCAAAAACAAAAATCTTCCAGTTTTTAAAATTGACTACTTGGATTTTACCTAAAATTACCAGACATGAACCTTTAGAAAATGCTCTGACAGTGTTTACTGATGGTTCCAGCAATGGAAAAGTGGCTTACATTGGGCCAAAAGAGCAAGTAATCGAAACTCAGTATCAGTCAGTTCAAAGAGCAGAGTTGGTTGCAGTCGTTACAGTGTTACAAGATTTTAATCAACTTGTTAATATTGTATCAGATTCTGCATATGTAGTACAGGCTACAAGGGATGTTGAGACAGCTCTAATTAAATATAGCATGGAGGATCGGTTAAACCAGCTGTTCAATTTATTACAACAAACTGTAAGAAAAAGGAATTTCCCATTTTATATTACTCGTATTCGAGCACACACTAATTTACCAGGGAATTTAACTAAAGCAAATGAACAAGCTGACTTACTGGTATCCTCTGCATTCATAAAAGCACAAGAACTTCATGCTTTGACTCATGTAAATGCAGCAGAGTTAAAAAACAAATCTGATGTCACATGGAAACAGGCAAAAAATATTGTATAACACTGCACCCAGTGTCAAGTCCTACACCTGCCCACTTAAGAGGCAGGAGGAGTTAATCCCAGAATTCTGTGTCCTAATGTGTTATGGCAAATGGATGTCATACATGTACCTTCATTTGGAAGATTATCATGTGTCCATGTAACAGCTGATACTTATTCACATTTCATATGGGCAACCTGCCAGACAGGAGAAAGTACTTCCCATGTTAAAAAAAAAAAACAAACAAACAAAAAACAAAAACAAAAAAAAACACCCCACACATTTATTATCTTGTTTTGCTGTAATGGGAGTTCCAGAAAAAATTAAAATTGACAATGGACCAGGATACTGTAGTAAAGGTTTCCAAAAATTCTTAAATCAGTGGAAAATTACACATATAACAGGAATTCTCCATAATTCCCAAGGACAGGCCATATTTGAAAGAACTAATAGAACACTCAAAACTCAATTAGTTAAACAAAAAGAAGGGGGAGACAGTAAGGGGTGTACCCCTCCTCAGATACAACTTAATCTAGCACTGTATACTTTACATTTTTTAAACATTAATAGAAATCAGACTACTACTTGTGCAGAATATCTTACTGGTAAAAAGAACAATCCACATGAAGAAAAACTGATTTGGTGGAAAGACAACAAAAATAAGACATGGGAAATAGGGAAGGTGGTAAAGTAGGGGAGAGGTTTTGCTTGTGTTTCACCAGGAGAAAATCAGTTTCCTGTTCGGATACCCACTAAACATTTGAAGTTTTACAATAAACCCATTGGAAATACAAAGAAAAGCACCTCCATGGAGATGGAAACACCACAATCAAGCACCACTGACTCACAAGGTGAACAAAGTGGTGATGTTAGAAGAACAGAGAAAGTACCATCCACCAAGAAAGTGGAGCCACCGACTTGGGCACAATTAAAGAAGCTGACACAGTTAGCTAAAAAAGGCCTTGAGAACACAAAGGTGACAGAAACTCCAGAGAACATGCTGCTTGCAGCTTTGATGATTTTATCAACGGTGGTAAGTTTCCCCATGCCTGCAGGAACAGCTGCAGCTAATTATACCTACTGGGCCTACATGTCTTTCCCACCCCTAATTCAGGCAGTCACAGGGATGGATAATCCTATTGAAGTATATGTTAACAATAGTGTATGGGTACCTGGCCCCACAGATGATCATTGCCCTGCCAAACCGGAGGAAGAAGGAATGATAAGTAGGAGGATAACAATTGCTTAGGGAGAGCACCAGGATGTTTAACTCTTGTAATCCAAAATTGGTTGGTAGAAGTACCTACTGTCAGTACCAGTAGTAGATTTACTTATCTCATGTAAATGGAATGTCACTCAGGCCACAGGTAAATTATTTACAGGACTTTTCTTATCAAAGATCATTAAAATTTAGGCCTAAGGGAAAATCTTGCCCCAGTGATATTCCCAGAGGATCAAAAGATACAGAAGTTGTAGTTTGGGAAGAATGTGTGGCTGATAGTGCTGTGATATTACAAAATGATGAATTTGGAACTGTTATAGATTGAGCAACCAGAGGTCAATTCTACCACAATTGCACAGGACAAACTCAATCGTGTCCCAGTGCACAAGTCAGTCCAGCTGTTAATAGTGACTTAACAGAGTTAGTTTAGACAAACATAAGCACAAAACATTACAGTCTTTCTACCCTTGGGAATGGGGAGAAAAAGGAATCTCTATTCCAGGACCAAAAGTGGTAAGTCCTGTTTCTGGTCCTGAACATCCAGAGTTATGGAGGCTGTAGCCTCATACCACATTAGAATTTGGTCTGGAAATCCAGCCACAGAAACAAGAGATCATAAGCCATTTTGTACTATTGACCTCAATTCCAGTCTGACAGGTCCTTTGAAAAGTTGTGTAAAGCCCCCTTATATGCTAGTTGTAGAAAATATAGTTATTAAACCAGACCCCCAAACTATAACCTGTGGAAACTGCAGATTGTTTACTTGCATTGATTCGACTTTTAATTGGCAGCACCGTATTCTGCTAGTGAGAGCAAGAGAAGGCATGTGGATCCCTGTGTCCGTGGACTGACCGTGGGAGACCTCACCATCCATCCATATTTTAACTGAAGTATTAAAAGGCATTCTAAATAGATCCAAAAGATTCATTTTTACTTGAATTGCAGTGATTATGGCATTAATTGCAGTCATAGCTATGGCCACTATGGCAGGAGTTGCATTTCACTCTTCTGTTCAGACAGTAAACTTTGTTAATGATTGGCAAAAGAATTCTACAAGATTGTGGAATTCACAATCTGGTATTGATCAAAAATACCAGATTTTTATTGGCAGATCAAATTAATGATCTTAGACAAACTGTCATTTGGATGGGAGATAGGCTCATGAGCTTAGAACATGATTTCCAGTTACAGTGTGACTGGAATATGTCAGATTTTTGTATTACACCCTGAGTTCATAATGAATCTGAGCATCACTGGTACATGATTAGATTCTATCTACAGTGAAGAGAAGATAATCTCACTTTAGGATTTCCAAATTAAAAGAGCAAACTTTTGAAGCATCAAAACTCATTTAGATTTGGTACCAAGAACTGAGGCAATTGTGGGAGTTGCTGATGGGCTCGCAAATCTTAACCCTGTCACTTGGGTTAAGACCATCGGAGGTACTACTATTGTAAATTTCATATTAATACTTCTGTGCCTGTTCTGTCTGTTGTTAGTCTGCAGGTGTACCCAGCAGCTCCGAAGAGACAGCGACCATTGAGAAAGGGCCATGATGATAAGGGCAGTTTTGTCGAAAAGAAAAGGGGGAAATATGGAGAAAAGAAAGAGAGATCAGAGTATTACTGTGTCTATGTAGAAATAAGTAGACATAAAATACTCCATATTGTTCTATACTAAGAAAAATTTTCTTGCCTTGAGATGTTGTTAGTCTGTAACACTAGCCCCAACTCTGTGCTTGCAGAGATATGTGCTGTGTTGACTCAAGGTTTAATGGCTTTAGGACTATGCAGGATGTGCTTTGTTAAAAAGTGCCTGAATGCAGTACGCTTGTTAAAAGTCATCACCATTCTCTAATCTCCAGTACCCAGGGACACAAGACACTGCAGAAGGCCACAGGGGACCTCTGCCTGGGAAAGCCAGGTATTGTCCAAGGTTTCTTCCCATGTGATAGCCTGAGATATGGCCTCATGGGAAGGGGAAGATCTGACTGTCCCCCAGCCCCATACCTATAAAGGGTCTGTGCTGAGGAGAATTAGTAAAAGAGGAAGGCCTCTTTGCAGTTGTGGTAAGAGGAAGTCTCCTGCTTGTCCCTGGGCAATGGAATGTCTCGCTGTAAAACTCGATTGTATGTTCTATTTACTGAGATAGGAGAAAATCACCTTAAGGCTGGAGGTGAGACCTGCTGGCGGCAATACTGCTCTTTATTGCACTGAGATGTTTGTATATGTTTGTATATGTGCACATCAAGGCACAGCACCTTTTCTTAACCTTGTTTATGATGTAGAGACCTTTGTTTACATGTTTTCCTGCTGACCTTCTCCCCATTATTACCCTATTGTCCTGCCACATCCCCCTCTCTGAGATGGTAGAGATGATCAATAAATACTGAGGGAACTCAGAGACCAGTGCTGGCATGGGTCCCTGTATGCTCAGCACTGGTCCTCTGGGCCCACTTTTCTTTCTCTATACTTTGTGTCTCTTTCTTTCCTCAGTCTCTCGTCCCACCTGACAAGAAACACCCACATGTGTGAAGGTGCAGGCCACCCCTTCAATTATCCTTCAAAGAACCCAGTCCAGATAGTATGGGTTCCAAGAAAGAGTACAAAATGGGAACATTTTTCTTTGTAACCAGATCATTGTGGGTCAGTGGGAATGATTATACGACTTTTGGTTCTCTCAAGGCAGAATAATATGTATTATGTGTTTTCATGTTTTTTTTTTTTCTTTTTCATAGGACTGACAAATGTAAGGTCTGTTCATTTATTTTGTAAATGCCTAGGACTGGATCATTTAGAATCTGCTTCAGGGTTATAAGGTAGTGGCTGGAGCATCTCATAAACTTGTATGTTTTAATTTTATTTCAGAAAATCCAGAAGTGGAAAGCAACCTTTATTTCTAATTCATTTCAATTCTATGGCAAGTCTTTCCTTGCATGTTTAAAAGACATGTTTTTGGCCAGGCGCAGTGGCTCACGCCTGTAATCCCAGCACTTTTGGAGGCCGAGGCAGGCGGATCGAGGTCAAGAGATCCAGACCATCCTGGCTAACATGGTAAAACCCAGTTTCTACTAAAAATACAAAAAAATTAGCCAGGTGTGGTGGCAGATGCCTGTAGTCCCAGCTACTCAGGAGGCTGAGGCAGGAGAATGGTGTGAACACAGGAGGCAGAGCTTGCAGTGAGCCAAGATCACGCCACTGCACTCCAGCCTGGGTGACAGAGTGAGACTCTATCTCAGAAAAATAAATAAATAAAAAATAAAGACATGTTTTTTATTTTCAGATAATTTAAATAGCTGAACCCCATCACATTCCACAAGGTCATATGTTTATTTCAATTTTATTTTTTGAGACAGGGTCTTGTTCTGTTGTCCAGGCTGGAGTGCAGTGGTGCAATCTTGGTTCACTGTAGCCTAGACCTCCTGGTGTTAACCTATCCTCCTGCCTTAGCCTCCCCAGTAGCTAGGACTATAGGCACAAAACACCACGCCTGGCTAATTTTTACATTTTTCTTGTAGAGATGAGGGGTTTCTCACTGTGCTGCACATGCTAGTCTCAAACTCCTGGCCTCAAGCAGTCCTCTTACCTTGGCCTCTCTAAATGCTGGGATTACGGACGTGAACCATGGCACCAAGCATTATATGTTCAATGACAAATTGCGGGTATGAACTTTTAAAGTTATAGATACCCTCAGAACAAATTGTCATTGTTGGAGAGGTAAGAGAGAACCCTAAGCAGACTGTAATGCAAAAATGTTTGGCCTTCTTTAGAAGGCCAATGGTGAAATATTTCTCCCAGACCACAATGGTATCATTATCATCATAATGACTGGTTCCAATAGTTTCTTCAGAAGGCCAGTGGTGAAGCATCTCTCCCAGACCACAATGGTATCATTGTCATACCCTTCAGTACTTTAACAACAAAACAGAACAGCAGTAGTTTCAGTTCATAAAGTTGGTTTGCCAGATAAAATACAGGACGCCCCGTTAAATTTGAATTTGGGGAAAACAGTAAATCTTATCTTAGTGTAAGTATATCCCATGCAACATTCGGGTCCTACTTATAGTGGTTTTTTTAATTTGCTACACTGACAGCCCTACCTAAAGGGCAGTGTTGCAAATTGTTTGTGACAGATGAATAATCAGCTAGTGTTCCCCATATGCTTTTACTAAACAAGAAGACGAAATACAATTGACTTAAAGAAAACAAATGACAAACGTTAGCAAATAAGAGAACACACTTCCCATTTATGGAGTGGAAGGATTGACAATGAGAGAAATTGGATTTTAAAATAGTCTAAAGAGGAAGAAAACTAGCTGTTTCCAGGATGCCTCTGTGGTTGTTGGCTAACAGTTACATTCTTCCCTGCTACGGCTTTATCCTGACTTGGCAAAGCTCCGCATATTGGAGAGGAAAATTCTATTCAGCCTATTGGAGAGGAAAATAATAATCAGTTTGCATTTGTTTCAGGACTGGACATTTGCTGAGCCCATGCTCTGCAGACATACAAGGCTATGTATAAGACATCCTCAGTGATGGGAAAACAACTGCCTAGAAAGCAAATGTCTGACTTTAAGTATAGCCAACAGAAGAAAACCATGTCAGTTTTCAATTTTTTTTCCCCCCTTGAAACGATCACTTAGTGTAGTATCTGCAGACACCACAGGCGTGCAGTCAGTACTCATTCCTACATTACAAAGAAAATGCGTGCGGCATGTGCTGTGTCAATTAACAATCACAACCAATAAAATGTGCACATCCACCAGACTTTTCAGGACAATTGCAATTTTATTGAGATTCAAGAAAAGCGAGAAACCAAGAGGTAGTGGAGAAAGCAAGAGATAGTGTATATCTTGCCATCTTGGAGAATAAAAAGAGGGAAAAGAGACACATGTTTGTGAGATATTTCCAGGGTCCCATGACAATGCTGGTGATGAATTGAGAACCATTAAAATCTTCCTCGGAATTCAGATTCTGAGAAAAAAGAGAAATAAAAAAGAATTGCCAGAATCATAGGATGTACAGAAGGCAGTTTCACTTGAGTTTACTAATGAGAAACTGGTGTAAAAACAAAATTTCCCGTTGTGGATTTGGACATCAACACCTTGGACTCAGGGATAGGCTCCAGACTTACATCAACACTTTCGAGGGAGTAATTAACTGGGTTTTATTGGTAGGAATTTACACATTGCAATCCCATGTCAGAGTAAAGGGAACTGGGGTTCACTGCCTCTCTCCCTTGCCTTGCCCTCTTCTCCCCTTTCTTTCCTTCTACTTCTCTCTTCCCTTCTACTTCTTTTCTCTCTTACCCTCTACTTCTCTTTTCCCCTCCCCTCCCTTCCCTTCTCCCCTCCCATCTTCTCCCTTTCTCTTCTCCAAGCCTCTGTCTTCCCCTTCCCTCCCCTCTCCTTCATTCCTCCCTCCTCTCCTGCCCTCCTCCCCTTTTCCTTCCTCCCCTAACCCTCTGCCCTCCTCCCCTCTGTCCTTTTCCCCTCTGCCCTCCTCTTTCCTTTTCCCCTCCTCCCTTCTCCTTCCATCTTCTTTCCCTCCTCCTCTTGATCCCTCCCTCCTCCTCCCTTCTCCCCTCTGCCCTCCTCCCCTCTCCTCCCCTTCTTTCCCTGTCTTCCCCTCCTACCTCCTTCCATCCCTCCTTCTCTACCTGTCTCCCCTCCCTTCTCCTTTCCTCCTCCCTCCTTCCCTTCTCTCATTTGCCCCCCTCCCCTTTTCCCTCCACCCTTCCTCCCTCCTTTTCTTCTGCTGCCTCCCCTCTCCTCCCCTCTCCTTTCCTCACTCCTTCCCTCTCCTTTCCTCCCCTCCCTCTCCCTTTCTCTCCTATCCTCTGCTTTCCTGCCCTCCCTCTCCCATCTCTCCTCCCCGGCACCCTCTTCCCTCCCCTGCCCCTCTCCTCTCCTCCTGAAGTTTCCTAATCATGGAGACATCTGGATTTTATGGCTCTGTCACACAAAAATGGTTTTAATTAACCAAGAGAAAGTTTGAACCTGTGATAATAGTGTAAACCAAGAACAGAACTCTAAGCTCCTCAGTCAATTCACTCAGCCAAGGGCATACTAGAGTTCATCTGAAACTGTTTAGGATCTGATTCCAAGTGTGGGTCAGATATGCCTGATACCCTCCTCCCTTTGATGTTCAGACCCCGCTGACCAGCATCCACATTAAAACAGAGACCTTAGTGTGTCTGGAATTGGTTCCTTCCGGTGGGTTCTTGGTCTTGCTGACTTCAAGTATGAAACTGCAGATCCTTATGGTGAGTGTAACAGCTCTTAAAGATGGTGTATCCGGAGTTTGTTCCTTCCAATGTTCAGCTGTGTCCAGAGTTTATTCCTTCCACTGGGTTTGTGGTCTCACTTGACTTCAGGAGTGAAGCTGCAGACTTTCACAGTGAGTGCTCCAGCTCTTAAAGGTGGTGTGTCTGGAGTTGTTCCTTCCTTCCTGTGGGTTTTTGGTCTCGCTGACCTAAGGAGTAAAGCCTCAGACCTCAATGGTGTTACAGCTCTTAAAGGTAGTGCAGACCCAAAGAATGAGCAGCAGCAAGATTTATTGTGAAGAGCAAAAGAACAAAGCTTTCATGGCATAGAAGGGGACCCAAGCAGGTTGCCACTGCTGGCTCTTGTGGCCAACTTTTATTCCCTTATATGGCCCCACCTACACCCTGCTGATTGGTCTATTTTACAGAATGCTGACTGGTCCATTTTACAGAGTACTTATTGGTGCGTTTACAGTCCTTAGCTAGACACAGCGCCAATTGGTGCATTTTTACAGAGGGCTAATTGGTGCATTTACAAAACTTTAGCTAACACAGAGTGCTGATTGGTGCATTTTTACACAGCCCTGATTGGTGCATTTACAAACTTTTAGCTAGACACTGAGCACTGATTGGTGTGTTTTTACAGAAGGCTGATTGGTGCATTTACAGTCCTTTAGCTGGACAGAGTGCTGATTGGTGTGTTTTTACAGAGAACTGCTTGGTGTGTTTACAATCCTCTAGCTAGACAGAAAAGTTCTCCAAGTCCCCACTTGACCCAGGAAGTCCAGCCAGCTTCACCTCTCATTAGGACTGACAAAGTAGACACCAAATTCCAGCCTATCTCTAGCACATCACCCCATGACAGATAGCACGCCCTAAAGAAATAAAAGCATCTCTCTCCAAATCGTACTTGTTTGACATATTTTGAAATAGTCCTGCAAGGCTGTCTCATATGGGAAAAATCTATATTCTGAAGAGAATCCCATTCCTTTTCTAGGCCTGTTTCCCAATTCAGGAGAGAATCAACTCTGACAAGACACATTTACAATCTAGGCTGGGAGTGGTGGCTCACACCTGTAATCCCAGTATATTTGGAGGTTGAGGCACGCGGATCACTTGAGGCTAAGAGTTCATGACCAGCCTGACTAACATGGTGAAACGCGTTTCTACTAAAAATACAAAAAATTAGCCAGGCATGGTGGTGCATGCCTGTAATCTCAGCTGCTTGGAAGGCTGAGGCAGGAGAATTGGTTGAACCCAGGAGGCAGATGTTGCAGTGAGCCGAGATCACTCCTTTGCAGTCCAGCCTGGGCAACAAGAATGAAACTCCATCTCAAAAAAAAAAAAGGAAAGAAAGAAAAAAGAAACATTTACAATCTATTCTTCCCTAAGTCTGCTGCCTGAAAGTTTCATCTGTATCTGTGGAACCTGGGGCTCCACAACTCCTCATAATGAAGACTACGTTCTGATTTTTTCTTATCTTGCCCAAATTCCTATCTAAGCGGTCTGGGGAGCCATGCCTGCAAATCAAAAATTCTCATCAGATGAGTTGTATTTAACCCTATATACCGTCACTTGCTTTCCAATCTGACTCTGGTATAACATTACATGACAAAGAAAATCAAATTATTATGACCCAAAACATGTTTCTTTTCCATTTTTTAAAATGGCCCTACAAAGCCATCCTTTGTGGGGGAAATTTTGCATCTATCAAGAATCTCTATTTACATAGCTGGATGTTTTTCTTCCAGGCCCTCCCAATTCTAAAGAGAGTAACTTAGAGTTTAGCACGTTTTTGAAGATCTGAATAGGAAACAT
The DNA here is from genome assembly GCF_024542745.1 of Macaca thibetana thibetana. Taxonomy (NCBI): domain Eukaryota; kingdom Metazoa; phylum Chordata; class Mammalia; order Primates; family Cercopithecidae; genus Macaca; species Macaca thibetana. The sequence continues at coordinate 9,787,177 of NC_065599.1, read as the reverse complement.
TTGTCATCTATTATCTCTAAGGACAGCAACTATAAGACTTCAAAAGAACTTGGTCTTCACAATCTTTTGTCTTAACCTGAACATTTTCTTTCCATCAATCCCAGGTCTTTAGACAAACTCAACAAATTGTCAACGAGAAAATGTTTACATTTACCGATAGCCTGGAAGCCCCTACACCCTACTCCCCTCTTTGAATTTTTCTGCTTTCCTGGTCCAAACCAATGCATTTTCAAATGTATTTGGTTGATGTCTCATGCCTTCCTAAAATATATAAAGCCAAGATGCACCCCAGCCACCTTGGGGACATGTTCTCAGGTCCTGCTGAAGGCTGTGTTGCAGGCCATGGTCACTCATATTTGGTTTAGAATACATATCTTCAAATATTTTACAGAGTTTGACTCTTTTCATCGACAATAAGGCACACACTCCCTCCTACTGATTCCAGGTCTTTAGATAATAACTCAATCAACTGCCAATAAGGAAATCTTTCAGTCTATCTATGATGTGGAAGCTGCCCACACTTCCAGTTGTTTTGACTTTCCAAACCAGACCAATGTACATGTTACATGTTTTGATTGATGTCTCATGTCCCCCTACAATGTATAAAACCAAGCTGTGCCCAACCACCATAGGTACACATTCTCAGGGTCCCCTGGGGCTGTGTCACAGGCTACTGGTGACTTATATATGGCTCAGAACAAATCTCTTCAAACATTTTACAGAGTTTGACATTTTCATTAGCAATAGGATACATATTTATACAATCTTCCATTGGTTATTTTCAGCTTACATTACTTATGCACCAGAAGACCCTGTGTTTGAGGGTGTTTACATGATGATGCTATCCTTGTAGGCAGGGCAAAGAACTGCAGATACAGAAGTGAGTGAGCATGAGATCCATCAACATGGGCCAAGGAGGAAGTGTTACAGGAAAAAGGTCCAGACCCCAGGAGAGGGTTCTTGGATCTTGCATAAGAAAGATTTCAGGGTCTGCAGTGCAAAATAAAAGCAAGTTTATTAAGAAAGTACAGTGGTGAAAGAACAGAGCCACTGCATAGACAGAGTAGGATGTTCCTGACAGTAAGAGGATGATAGTGTCCACCTTAGATGCAATGCTTGTGTTGGGACAACTAAGTTTCTCTTCAAAGACTTCCTGATCATAAGTTGTAAAAGTTGTTAATCAACCCTACCCCCTTTTTCTTCCTCCTCTTTTTCTCACAAATCACATGTTTACCCTATTTGGACAAAGTTTAGGTCTAAGCCATTGTGAGATCAGCTTAGATTTTGCAGCTCAACTCTGGCCAACAGGAGAAGGACACAGAAGCAGGAACTGTGTTAGTGTTAAAAACCCCTTCCTTCCTTTGTTTGGTGTGCTCTTGCAATTGGATCAAGCACAAGTCCTTCTGCAGAAGTAAAGTTGCCTTGCTGAGAAATTTTCTGTCTAGGCTCTGGTTTTCCTTTGTGGCTCCGAGCACTTGTTTATAACAACTTACGGGCTCATCTGGGATCTCATTCTCTTTCAGGAAGGAATAGTGATAATCTTTCATGGGGAGATGCATCCCACTGCCTCGTTGTGGTGGCCCCAGGGTGGCTTTCCTGTCAGGTGACTATACTGACCTGCCAATGCTAAGAGGGAGCTAAAGTTCCCACAAGGAAAGCAGCCAATAAGGATGAAGCAAGTGCTCAGAAGAATGTAAGAAACCTCCATTGGGAAAAGGGGGCATTTAGCCTCCAAGATACGAAAGTGCAAGAAATCTCTAATATGAGAGATTGAACTTACCAAAAGGGGAGGTTTAGCCTCCAGGATATGGGAGTACAAGAAATCCCGAATACGGGAGATTGAGCCTCACCAACCTCCAGGTTGGGAATTACCTCAAGTAAGACAGAGACTATGAAAGACCAAGCAGACAATAAAATTCCCCCTGACAGTCCCCTAGGCCTTATGTAAAAATACTGGAAAGATAATGAAAGGACCAAACACAAGAAAAGACAGCAAATGATAATAAAATATTGCTGTTTTATTTTGACTAAGGAACCCATCTTGAAACCTTCGGTTTTTTGGTCACAGTTAGGGTTGAGTCGGGACTGGATATGACAACTCCTAATCCAATATGTAAATGATAAAAGTCCAGTTTCTCAAGAGGAGATAGATTATGCTTTATGTTGGAGATAGGGACTTGTCCTCCACCCCCAAAGTTTGAAAAAGCAAAGCTGAACTCAAACTCAAAGTCCACAAGAGAAAACCTAGCTAAGTCATATTCTATATCTAAAGATGCATGGGATCCTCTAGACCGCCTCCCCCAACCTACTTCTCTGCTCCAAGCTGAACACTCAGCCCTTCCCCCACCTAACCTGCTGCCTCAAGATGAACACTCAGTCCCTTCCCCATATAATCCTGCCCTGTGGACCTTAATACTCCACACCCCTTCTGGGCAGCTACTCAAACATTCCCCCTCCTTAGAAAAGCTCCAACAGGAAACAGAACAATCCCAAAGGGATATTGAACATTATTCTTTCCCCTCTTCCTCCAAGAAGTCTGGTCCAACCCTTTTTCCCTTAAGGGAAGTACTACTGGGAGGGGGTAATATTGGCTTTGTAAATACCCATTTAACTAGCTGAGAGGTTAGGAATCTAAAAAGGAACTCAGATCACTGGTAGATGATCTTTTTGGGGTTGAAGATCAAATTAACCAATTTCTAGGGCCACAACTGTACACTTGAGCTGAATTAACGTCTATCCTAGGTATTCTCAGGAAAGGAAAGAACTATGATCCGCAAGGCCACTATAACAATCTGGGAGCATGAACACTCTCCTGGTCAAAATGTCCTTGCAGGAGAGCATAAATTCCCAGCCCAAGATCCTCAGTGGGATAACGACAATGTAGCTCACTGAGAGAACATGAGAGATCTCAGAGATATGATAATTAAAAGGATTAGGGCATCAGTTCCTCAAACCCAAAATATCTACCAAGCATTTAATGTACAACAAGGGAAAGATGAAGGGCCTATGGAATTCTTAAAGAGACTTAAGAAACTGATGAGAAAATATGCAGGTTTAGACACAGAGGACCCACTGGGACAAGGGTGCTAAAGCTCTACTTTGTCATCAATAGTTGGCCGGACATCATAGATAAATTACAGAAGATAGAAAATTGGAAAGACCACCCAATAGAGGAATTTTTAAGAGAGGTCCAACAGGTATACATACAGAGGGATGAGGAAAGGCAGAAGCAAAAGGCAAAAATTATGCTGTCCACCTTACAACACAGAACTCTTCAACAGGGAGACCAGGGAAACATAACTTGAAACCTCCTAAGTACCCGGCTACCACACCCTATCCAGGAGGTAAAAGGATAAAACATGAAACTCAGGAAATAGGGAGGGGAAAACAAATATATCAGGTGTGGAAACCCAGGTAGTTTAAAAAGAGAATGTCCCAAATGGGAGAGAGAAAAGAAAATCCTTCCATTAATGACATTTGAAGAATAGTAGGGGGTCAAAATCTCTGTATCTTTCATCTCGAGTCCCACCTAGAGCCCTTGACAAGTTTAACATGGGACCCAAATCAAAGATAGTCACTTTCATAGTCAATTCAGGAGCAGCTCACTCCTCCCTAGGTTTTCTCCCTTCAGGTTTAGCTTGCTCAGCAGTGGACCTTTCTGTCTCAGGAGCTAAAGGGGAAGGATTCCCAGGGCAAAAGTTCTAGAGTAAACCAAAGTCAAATATGATAATAAGTCACCCACTACTAAGTTCTTGTTGATTCCTGAAGCAAAAACTAACTTATTAGGAAGGGACTTGATGTTAGGGTTAGGCATTGGTCCATACGTTAATCAGGGAAAACTCCTTACTTCCTTAAACCTACTCGCCACTTCTGAAGAAAGCCCAATCCGTTGTGATGTATGGTCAAAGGAAGGAAATCAAGGAAAGCTATGAGTTCCTCCAATCCATGTCAAATTAAAAACTCCCAGGGAAGTGGTAAAAAGAAAACAATACCCTGTTCCCTTGGAAGCCAGGATAGTTTTAAAACCTAAAATTGAAAGCCTTGTCCATGACAGACTCCTTGAACCCTGTATGTACCCTTATAACACACCAATATTGCCATAAGGAAGCCAGATGGGTGATACTGGCTAGTGCAAGACCTCCGGGCTATTAATCAAATAGTTCAAACCACCCACCCTGTTGTTCGCAATCCTTACCTCATTGTCAGTAGAATCCCACACAGCCATCAATGATTCACGATGATAGATTTAAAGGATGCATTTTGGACTTGCCATTTAGCAGAGGACTGCCGGGACATGTTTGCCTTTGAGTGGGAGGACCCTCACTACCATCAAAAATAGCAATATCAATGAAGAGTCTTGTAAAGAATCCCCAAATGTGCCCAACCCACAGCAGCAATTGTCTTGCTAACAGAAGAAAGCAGGACAATAACCTTTGGGGGAAATCTGATAATAAGTATCCCTCACCAAATGAGAACTATTCTTAATCAGGAGGCAGGGAGGTGGCTCACTGACTCAAGAATTTTAAAATATGAAGCTATCAAGAGGGATGACCTAACACTAACCACTGATCATTCACTCAATCCTGCTGCTTTCCTAACAGGAAATCCAAACCCAGAAGAACCTGAACATAAATGCTTAGATCTAATCAGTTACCAAGCCAGAGTCAGAATAGATCTAAGCGAGACCGCCCTCCAAACAGGGCGTCACTTCTTTATAGATGTCTACTCCCAGACCATTGAAGGAAAAAGGCACAATGGGTATTCTGTACCAGGTAAGGACCTTACCTGGTATTCCTAACAACCGAAACAACGCGAATGGCTGAAAAATGATGGACTCATCACACATGGGTAAAAAGGGACCCATCTTTGTGGGATCATGGACCATCACTCCAGGACCAACACCTTCCAAATTACATTCAAAAGAGTTTAATCTGTCTCTTCCTCCTCCCTCTAGGGAAACCCTCACAGAAGTAGAGCTGTTGGGAAACCCTCACAGAAGTAGAGTCAGGAAGACTGCCAAATAACTGGTCTGCCGAAACAAGTGAACTCTGCATTAAACCAAGCCTTAAAATCTCTGCAAAATCAGGAGGTAACCATTTACACTGACTCCAAGGATGCCTTTGGAGTAGTCCATACCTTTGGAAAAATCTGGACTGAATGAGCCCTCACCAATAGTAGAGACCAAGATTTCATCCACAAGGAATTAATTACATGGGTACTAGAAAATCTTCAGCTGCCAGAAGAAATTGCAGTTGTCCATGTCCCATCTTCCCCTTCCAGATGCAATCTCCATCTTCTCCCATGCAGACCATGAAAAACTAAAAAAATGAGGAGCTGAAGAAAGCCCAGAGGGAAAGTGGGTATTACCAGATGGAAGAGAAATGTCTAAACTCCTCATGAAGGAAATACTGTCACAGCTTCACCAAAGAACTCACTGGGGCCCTCAGAGCCTATTGGTGTATAGGGATATATACCCCCGTTAGCCAAGTGGTGGATGGTTGTATAGCGTGCAGAAAAACTAAAAAGCAAGTCCTAAAAAGACAACCTTTTGGGGGAAGAAACCCAGAGTTAGGGCCATTCCAAAGCATCTAAGTTTACTACACTGAAATGCCCCCCAATAGGCCATCTCAGATATTTACTAGTAATAATAGACCATCTTACCCACTGGGTAGAAGCCATCCACTTCCCAAGCACAACAGCCAGTAAGGTAGTAAAAGCCCTGTTGGAATATATCATAGCCAGTTTTGGACTAATAAAGAACATTGATTTAGACAACAGAACCCACTTCAGTGCACACATTGTTAAGGGGCTAGCCCAAGCATTAGGAATAAAATAGGAATATCATACCCCCTGGCACCCACCCTCATCAGGGAGGGTAGAAAGGATTAATCAAACTATAAAAAATCACCTAACCAAATTAATCTTAGAAACCCAGTTACCATGGACAAAATGCCTTCCCATTGCCTTATCAAGAATCTGAGCTGCTCCTCAAAAAGATCTTGGCCTGTCTCCTTATTAAATGCTCTATAGGCTGCCTTATCTAAATTCCATTATTGACATCCCTACATTAGAAACAAAACATCAGTTTCTTAAAAACTATACATTTGATCTGTATTCTACCTTTTCCACCCTCAGGATTCAAGGCCTCCTCACGCAAACTCCAGCCTTTGAATTCCCAGTTCACCAACACCAGCCTGGGGATCATGTCCTTATTAAAAGTTGGAAAGAGGGAAAACTCAAGCCAACCAGGGAAGGACCTTACCTGGTATTCCTAACAACCGAAACAACGCGAATGGCTGAAAAATGATGGACTCATCACACATGGGTAAAAAGGGACCCATCTTTGTGGGATCATGGACCATCACTCCAGGACCAACACCTTCCAAATTACATTCAAAAGAGTTTAATCTGTCTCTTCCTCCTCCCTCTAGTTTTCCAAGGACATTTCATTATCAGTATAACCTGAATATCCTTTACCCAAGCAGTTTTGTTTGATGCCTATCTCGTCATACCCTATGGAGATCTCCAAAGCCAAAGACAGCTAGCCTCTTTGGAAAAAATATCTTTGCCTGAACCCTTGTAGTAAACAGTTCTCTGGAGTCGATTCCTGTTCTGTGCTTCTTGGGAAAATGTTTGCTGGACTACCGAGTATCACGGCTGGACCTCCACACAAGGTTCCTGCACCATTCTAAAGCCCCACATCCTCTTTACCACAGGAACTACCCCCTCTAATTACCAACTCCAACTATGTAACCCAGTGCAAATCTCTATTAATGTTCCCACCTCTATTAGTTCTAATCCTATTTTAAGATGCTTCTATGTAATGGGAGCCAATGATGCTGGGTGGGACCCATAGGCTACTATGAAATGTGCTTCATTCACCCTCCTCTAATTCTTACTGCCTCCCACTCCCCAAGCCCACCAAATCAAACCATTTATCTTTCCATGCCCAATGATAAAACCAAAGTAGTTGTAGTAGAAGTCAAAAACTTAAACTCTAGCCATTAAGGGTAGGTACCAAGATGTAAAGGTCTGGCTGAAATGGATTAAATATTCTGTCTGCACCCTAAATAAAAGCAATTGTTTCCCTTGTGCAATGGGTAGGCCAGAAAACCAGATTGTTCCCTTTCAACTCAGATAGTCTAACTGGCCAGATACAGTCAGTATGGTGGCTCTCTTTCAGCACCCCACAGCCTGGGGAAACAAGGCATGCCCTACATTTTCACTACTGTTTCCACAAGTCAAGAGCCCTGTTCAGCCCCCAAGGGCCATTCGAATTATAGCTTCTGATGCCAATTTTACCTCATGTCTGTCATGAAAATGGGAAAATTTGACATCCCTTGGAAATCTAGTGGGGTGTAGTGATTCCAAGCCTTTTCAAGAGCTCACCAATCAGTTGGCCCTTGTCCACCTGGAGCAGATGTATAGTGGTATCGTGGAGGACCTTTACTGGTACACAGGCAAGCAATTCGAGCAGCACTTGCACTCTAATCCAATTGGCTATCCCTTTCACCCTGGCATTTCATCCACAAGAGAATAGAGAACTAACCTGGAAAAAGAGAGAAATTTCTTAAGGGTCATTTGACCCCCATATTTATATAGATGCCATCTGGGTCCCACGAGGGATACTAAATGAATTTAAAGCTGAAAATCAAATAGCTGCTGGGTTCAAATCTGTTTTGTTCTAGTGATCCACTATAAATAAAAATGTAGACTGGAAAAACTATACACTATAATCAACAGCGATTCATAAATTATACCAGAAATGCCATCTAGGGAATGGCTGAGCAGTTAGACCCCACCCATAAAATGGCCCAGGAAAATCAGATAGCCCTTGACATGATGTTGGCAGAAAAGGGCAGGGTCTGTGTCATGATTGCAGCTCAATGTTGTACTTTTATCCCAAATAATACAGCCTCCAATGGAGCAATCACAAAAGCCTTACAAGGCCTTACCACCACAGCAAATGAATTAGCCAAAAACTCTGGAATAGATGACCCCTTTAAGGGCTTGATGGAAAGTTGGTTTGGAAAATGGAAGGGATTCATGACCTAATATTTACCTCCCTCACAATTGTTAGAGGTGTATTTATCCTATGGGCTGCTGTACCATACCTTGTATTTACGGGTTAACCCAAAGACTCATAGAAGCAACTCTCACAAAAACCCCCATTACCTCTTCCCCTTGGTACTCAGATAAGCTCTGTTCCTACACAACCAAGAAGAACAATAAAACCAGATCATGTTAAAGAATTTTGAAGAGGAAGAACTACAAAAGACAAGCAGAAAGTTGTTGGAACAACTAAATTCCCTTTCAAAGACTCAACTTCCTGGCCGTAAGTTTTACAAGTTGTAAATCAATCTTCCCCTCTTGTTCTACCTTCTTCTCTTTTTCTCAAAATTGCATGTTTACCCTATTTGAAAAAAGTTTAGGTCTAAGCCACCCAGGATCAGCTTTGATTGTGGGGTCTAACCCCAGCCAATAGGGGAAGGACACAGAAGCAGGATATTAGGGTTAAAAACCCCTTCCTTTGTTTGGTGTGCTCTTATGATTGCATCAGACCCGGGCAGCACTGTTCTGCAGAAATAAAGGTGCCTTGCTGAGAAATTTTCTGTCTAAGTGCTGGTTTTTCTTTGCAGCACTGAGCACTTGTTTCTAACACTTGTGTATACATAGGATAGAAATAGCTCTTGGGGAGATGTGCTCTGCTACATGGGTTTGTGATGAAATATTAATTTTCATAATTATTGTATTTTGCAAGAATCAATATTGTTATCTTTAAAGCAAAATTAGGAATGCCCTTTTTCTCCAGCTAACAGGATACCTGGATGCTTCCAAGTCTGTGTCTGTTTCAGTAAACATCATAAAATTATTTCCTCAATCATAAACATCTAGAGTCTAGGAGTGCCTAATTTTCTGGGAATGCAGCAAGACTCAGCCTTGTTTTCATAGTCCCCACTCAAAATGGAGTTGCTGCGGTTCGAAGGTCCCCAAATTTTTGGTACCAGAAACTGGTTTTGTGGAAGACGGTTTTTTTATGGACCAGATTGGGGGAGAGGGTTTCAGGATGATTGAAGTGTATTACATTTATTGTACACTTTATTTCTTCTTTTTTTTTTTGCTTTTGCTTTTTGAGACAGAGTTTCACTCTTGTTGCCCACGCTAGAGTGCAATGGTGTGATCTCGGCTCACTTCAACCCCCGCCTCCCAGGTTCAAGTGATTCTCCTGCCTCAGTCACCCAAGTAGCTGGGATTACAGGCATGCACCACCACACCTGGTTAATTTTTTATATTTTTAGTAGAGAGGGGTTTCTCCATGTTGGTCAGACTGGTCTCAAACTCCCAATCTCATGTGATCACCTGCCTCAGCCTCCCAAAGTGCTGGGATTACAGGCGTGAGCCACCGCATCCGGCTATATTTCTATTATTATATTGTACTATCTAATGAAATAATTACATAACACAGCATCATGGAGAATCAGTGGGAGCCCTGAGCTTGTTTTCCTGCAACTAGACAGTCCTGTCTGGTGGTGAAAGGAGACAGTGACAGATTATCAGACATTAGATTCTTGTAAGGAGTGTGCAACCTAGATCCCTTGCACATGGAGTTCACTGCCACTGATCTGACAGGAGGCAGAACTCAGACAGTAATGCAAGCAATGGGGAGTGACTGTAAAAACAGATGAAGCTTTGCTTGCTCATCTGCAGTCACCTCCTATTATGTAGCCCAGTTTCTAACAGGTCAGGGAGTGGTACCCATGTGTGGCCTAGGGCTTGGGCAGTAGGCTAGGGCTGCCCTGATGTGGGGCAGTAGAGACAGGGTCACATGTTGGTGGAGACAGTTCGTGCACTAGAGAGACAGAGGGGAGGAAGCAGTGAGTCCTACAGAGGAGAGGCTGTGGGTTGCAGGTGTGGTAGTGTTGAACCTGCCCTAACTTAGTGCACTGTCTTCTGTGGTGGCTCTTTTTCTTTCTATTCTCTTTCTGATCTTAGATAATGTCATTAGGGCTGAGCTTGTGCCTAAACTATATACTGCCAAAGCCTCTATTGCTTGAATAAGACAATAATTGTATCTCTAACTTAAAAAATATTTAGTGTAACAGAGAGAAAGCATGACATAATGAATTGAATAAATTTGAAAAACTAAGCAGTCATATTTCACTCCTATTTTAGGAGATAAATCCATCACTGCATGTAATGTGTCTATTGGTTTGGTTGGGAAAGGTGGAACAACTCAAAGTGCGGGCTTCCAGGTCATAGGTAGCTATATAATGTTATATTAATTATTTTTTTAAGATTTTTTCCTTCCTCCATTTTTCCTTCTTCCTTCCTCTCTCATTCCCTTCTTCCTTTCACCGTTCTTTCCTTTCTTCGTTTGTTCCTTTCTGTCTTTTCTTTCCTTTGTTTCTCTCTGTTCCTTTGTCTTTCTTTTTCATTCTTTTTCTTTTTTCCTGTTTTTTTCTTTCTCTTTCTCTCGCATCCTGTTTCTTTTTTCCTTCTCTCTTCATTCTTTCCTTTGTCTTTCTTTTTTGTTTCTTTTTTCTTTCTTTCTCCCTCTTTCCCTTCCTCCTTCCCTCTCTTCCTTTCCCGACTCCTTGCAATGTCTCCTACAAAATAGTATGAAAGACTGTTGTCTGTGTGAGAGTACATCTGCTGTTGTCTAGCAAAATTTGAGTTCAAGAAACTCAACACTAACAGGGCCATCTGGGAATGAAAAGAAATAAAACTGGACCAGCCCTTGTGTGCAGTTGGAGGGCGGAGGAGAGAAATGACTTCAGTAGAAATTGTTGAGTGTTTGATTGCAGGAGACAGAAGATGTCACATTGGAGAAAAGAGGGGATCTCTGGACATTCATGGGAACACAAGGTTTTTATGGACATCATTTGAGGATTGAGGGGAACTTGTAGGAAGAAATAATGGAGAAGCTAAAGTCACTTGACTCCCTCTTCCTGTGTTGGAAGGGCAGGTGCTACAACTAACAAGCATCACCTAACAGAGCAGATGGGACAGGGCTGAGATGCAAAGAGGGCTTAAAAAAAAAAAAAAAGACAGGAGCCAAGCTTGGAAGAAAAAACAAAACTGATAGCAGCAGTCAGTAATAAATAAGCTTCCCAGGAGGTCCTGCTTGCACATGACTCAGGCTTTGCTTTTTTATTTTTATTTTTTGAGAGAAAGTCTTGCTCTGTTGCCCAGGCTGGAATGTAGTGGTGTGATATTGGTCTCACTGCAACCTCCTTCTTCCTGACTCAAGCAATTTTCCTGCTTCAACCTTCAGAGTAGGTGGGACTACAGGTGCGTGCTACTGTGTTTTAGTAGAGACAGGGTTTCACCGTGTTGCCTAGGCTGGCCTCAAACTCCTGACCTCAAGTGATCCACCTGCCTTGGCCTCTGAAAGTGCTGAGATTACAGCTGTGAGCCATTGCACCCAGCATCCTTTGCATTCTTATGCTTGACCTTCCTCTTTCCCTGTGTTCTATCTCATTCTCCTGCTTTGCTCCTGGGGAGCACTTCCCCCAAATACACAGAGATTGTTGTCTCATGCTTTTTTGTGTGTATGTGAGAACCCAAGCAAAAACGAAAAAGAGAATTCCCTTGCAAATTAATATACAATAAGATACACAGCCATCGAAAATATTATTTTTTAACTAAGTTTAACAGTGTGCTAAACTAATTCTAAAAGATATCTTAAAAAACACTCCTAAACAGAAGTAAGTAAGTTGTAGAGGAAAAATAAAATTCAAGAAAAGGGATTTGTATAACGAATGTTATAGGATAGTGAAACATCAGAACAGCCAGAGAATCTACACTCCTGGTGGTAAAGGTCACTGATATGGTTTGGCTGTGTCCCCAACCAGATCTCATCTTGAACTGTACTTCCTATAATCCCCACATGTCATGGGAGGGACCCAGTGGGAGATAATTGAATCATGGGGGAAGTTTCCCCCATGCTGTTCTCATCATAGTGAGTGAGTTATCATGAGATCTGATGGTTTTATAACAGGCTTTCTCCCCTTTTGCTCAGGACTTCTCTCTCCTAGCACCATGTTAAGAATGACATGTTTGCTTCCCCTTTCTCCATGATTGTAAGTTTCCTGAAGCCTCCTCAACCCTGTGGAACTGTGAGTCATTTAAACCTCTTTCCTTTATAAATTACCCAGTCCTGGGTATGTCTTTATTAGCAGTATGAAAATAGACTAGTATAAGCCAAACATAAAAATACAACAGAATGGAAGGTCCCAAGTTACTGCCTTCTCTATATGAGAAAAAGGGCATTACACATTAATAGGGAATAGCATTGTGGAAACTCATTCATTATATGAAGGAAAAGAAAGCTGAGTCTTTGTCTCACCATTGCTTAGAAAGATGATCTCTAGATGGATTCAGGCTAAACTATTAAAGATCAAATCATAAAATCTGTAAAAGAAAATGAAGAAGAATGCTTCTCTAGCCTTAGAAGTGGGCAAAGATTTTTAAAACAAGATTCTAACAGCACTAATTAATAGGTATAACATGGAGTAATTTGAAGATGTCAGAATTAAAATGTTCTGTACTGGGAAGAGTATCACAGACAAAATTTAACAGTTGAGAGGATGAGAGCAGTTCTTTGTGAAACCCAAATTAAAAAAAAAAAAACCCTGAAATTGTTATCTAGACTGTAGATGGGGCTCCTGCAAAGTAATGGGAAAAAGAATGGGAAACCCTATAGAAACAAAAAAGGCAATAGGTATGAATAGTCAATGCAAAGAAGAGTAAACCCTATCAACAAGTAAGATCATACAATTGCAAATTAAAGCAACAAATGAGAGACATTTTGTACCTATAAATATTGCACACTCTATAAAACTGAAATATACTTAGTGCTCTCAAGAGTATGAGAAGATGGGAATTTTTCTGCTCACCTCATGAGGATTAATGTTGGGATGGCTATCTGAAGAGCATTCTTGCCAGGCCTTAGATTTCTGTGAAATAAGTGGACATCTCGTGACCCAGCAATTATAAGGTGCACCTTATAATTTCATGCACCTAGAGGTGCATGAAGGGGCACCTTCCAGATATTCCATGTGGCATAGAATATGAAGGTCAACTCAGGCAGTCATCACTCTACAAGCTCATAAAATGTGGTAGATGCTTACCATGCACCAATAAGCAGCACAATTGTTGCATATTCAGCAACATTGAGTCTTTTATTGTTTAAATGTAATATATGTATATGTTTGCATGGGTATTATAATTTAAAATATTCGTATATATTTGTGGTTACAAGAAAGTTTAAAAGATACTGGTTCAGAAGTCTTCCTCTTTCACCTTTCTTTTTTCACTTAATTAACACTCTTTCCCATCTTTTAAATGTCAGCTCAAATGTTACTTGCTAATGAATGTTACTTGCTTCATCATACTCACGTAGATTTGGCTCTATTGTCAATTGTTTTCAAGATTTATTTTCCCTTACTTTCAAGCCTTCATCTCAGGTTGTAATTGAAATTTCATAGTGATATTGTTTGACTGATGTTTGTTTCCCACAGCTGACTGTGCGCTCTGTGAAAATAGACTCTCCATAGCTATGTTCATCCTTGTATCCCCAGTGCCTAACACAATGTTTGAAGCATAATAGGCACTTAATAAATATGTGTTAAATAAATGAGTTTATCTTCTCACGAAATCTTCCCATATGATCTCATTTTAGTGATATCAGCAATATTGAAACACTGTATGGGGTATGATGAGCAGACTAAGGGCATCTTGTTTCACTAGATGGGCAAGCTCTTCTGTGAATTAACTCTTTAAAACACAAAAGCACATTCCTAGTTTTCAGAAAACTGGGACAGTGATTGAATACAGACAGAATAAAAAGACTTCCCCTATTGAAACTGACAGCAGCTAAAAGTGAAACTTGACAACTCTTTATTTATTTATTTATTTATTTACTTATTTATTTATTTTTGAGACAGAGTCTTTCTCTGTCCTGCAGGCTGGCATGCAGTGCTGCGATCTCAGCTCATTGCAACTTCTGCCTCCTGGGTTCAAGCAATTCTCATGCCTCAGCCTCCTGAGTAGCTGGGATTACAGTCATGTGCCACCATGCCTGGCTAATTTTTTGTGTTTTTAGTGGAGATGGGGTTTCATCATGTTGGTCAGGCTGGTCTCTAACTCGTAAGTGTAAACAAAGCTGTGGGGAAGTTTGAACTATGTAGAACCTGCCACAGCTCAGCAAAGCCACTGTGACCAGACTGCTTTTCTAGATTCCCTCCTCTTGGGGTAGGGCATCTTAAGAAAAAAAAAAAAAAAAAAAAAAAAAAAAAGGCAGCAACCCCAGTCAGGGACTTATAGATAAAACCCCACCTCCCTGGGACAGAGCACCAGCGGGAAGCAGTGATTGTGGACTCAGCTTCAACAAATTTAAGTGTCCCTATCTGTCAGCTCTGAAGAGAGCAGCCAATCTCCCAGCACTGCATTCAAGCTCTGATAAGGGACCAATTGTGTCCTCAAGTGGGTCCCAGACCCCCATGTATCATCACTGGGAGACAACTCCAGTAGGGACCAACAGACATCTCATACAGGAAAGCTCTTGCTTGCATCTGGTGGGTGCCCCTCTGGAACAAAGCGTCCAGAGGAAGGGAAAGGCAGCAATCTCTGCTGTTCTGTAGCCTCCCCTGGTGATACCCAGGCAAACAAGGCCTGGGTGAACCCCAAGCAAACTCCACAAACAGGCAGCAGAGGAGCCTGACTGTCAGAAGGAAAACTGACAAATAGAAAGGAATAGTAGCAACATCAACAAAAAGGACATCCACTCAGAGACCATATCTGAAGGTCACTGTCATCAGAGACCAAAGGTAGATAAATCCACAAAGGTGGGGAGAAACCAGTGAAAAAAGGCTGAAAACTCCAAAAACCAGAATGCCCCTTCTCCTCCAAAGGATCATAGCTTTTTGCCAGCAAGGGAACAAAACCAGACAGAGAATGATTTTGATGAATTGACAGAAGTAGGCTTCAGAAGGTGGGTAATAACACACTACTCTGAGTTAAAGGAACATGTTCTAACCCAATGGAAGGAAGCTAAAACCTTGAAAAAAGGTTAGACAAATTGTTAACTAGAATAAGCAGTTTAGAGAAGAATATAAATGACCTGATGGAGCTGCAAAACATAGCACGAGAACTTTGTGAAGCATAAACAAGTATCAATAGCTCAATCAATCAAGCAGAAGAAAGGATATCAAAGATTGAAGATCAACTCAGTGAAATAAAGTGAAAAGGCAAGATTAGAGAAAAAAGAGTGAAAAGAATGAACAAAGCTTCCAAGAAATATGGGACTGTGTGAAAAGACTAAACCTACATTTAATAGGTGTACCTGAAAGTGACGGGGAGAATAGAACCAACTTGGAAAACACTCTTCAGGATATTATCCAGAAGAACTTCCCCAATCTAGCAAGACAGGCCCACCTTCAAATTCAGAAAATACAGAGAACACAAAAAAGATAGTCCTCAAGAAGAGCAGCTCAAAGACGCATAATTATCAGATTCACCAAGGTTGAAATGAGAGAAAGAATGTTAAGGGCAGCCAAAGAGAAATGTCAGGTTACCCACAAGGGGAAGTCCATCAGTCTACCAGCAGATATCTACAGAAACCCTACAAACCAGAAGAGAGTGGGAAACAATATTCAACATTCTTAAAGAAAAGAATTTTCGATGCAAAATTTCATATCCAACCAAACTAAGCATCATAAGTGAAGGGAAAATAAAATTCTTTACAGACAAGAAAATGCTGAGAGATTTTGTCACCATCAGACCTGCCTTAAAAGAGCCCCTGAAGGAAGCACTAAACATGGAAAGGAACAAACAGTACAAGTCACTGCAAAAACATACCAAATTGTAAAGACCATTGACACTATGAAGAAACTGCATCAACTAATGTAAAAAAAACCCCAGCTAATCTCATAATGGCAGGATCAAATTTACACATAACAATATTAACCTTAAATGTAAATGGGCTAAATGCCCCAATTAAGAGACACAGACTGGAAAATTGGATAAAGAATCAAGACCCATCAGTGTGCTGTATTCAGGAGATCCATATCATGTACAAAGACACACATCGGCTCAAAATGCAGGGATAGAGGAATATTTATGAAAAAAATGGATAGCAACAAAACAAAACAGAAAACAGGAGTTGCCATCCTAGTCTCTGATAAAACACACTTTAAACCAACAAGATCAAAAGAGACAAAGAAGGCCATTACATATTGGTAAAGGGATCAATACATAAGAAGAGTTAACCATCCTAAATATAAATGGACCAATGTAGGAGCACCCAAATTCATAAAGCAAATTCTTACAGAGAAATTTAGACTCCACACAATAATAGTGGGAGACTTTAACACCCCAGTGTCAATATTAGATCAACGAGACAGAAGATTAACGAGGGTATCCAGGACTAGAATTCAACTCTGGACCAAGCAGAACTAATAGACGTCTAAAGAACTCTCCACCCCAAATCAACAGAATGCATATTCTTCTCAGTACCACATCATACTTATTCTAAAATTGACCACATAATTGGGAGTAAAACACTCCTCAGCAAATGCAAAGGAATGGAAATCATAACAGTCTCTCAGACCACAGTGCAATCAAACTAGAACTCAGGATTAAGAAACTCACTCAAAACCTCACAATTACATGGAAAATGAACAAACTCTTCCTGATTGACTACTGGGTAAATAACAAAATGAAAGCAGAAATAAAGATGCTCTTTGAAACCAATGAGAACAAAGAGACAATGTACCAGAATTTTCATGACTGCAAAATAATTGCTAAAAGTTGTGTAGTGAATATATCTTGACGCTTCTTTATAGCGAAGCCTTTCTTTGCCTTCACAAGAAGTTATAAACAGAAAGTTTTGGGGAAGACCCTAGTTCATATTTCTACTATTTAGTGTACCTGGCATTCACACTATTAGAAGGGCTAAACTCAAGATCTTTATTAAAAGAATTGTCAGCTGGGTATGGTGGCTCACTCTTGTAATCCCAACACTTTGGGAGGCTGAGGCAGGCAGATTACTTGAAGTTAGGAGTTTGAGACATCATTGAGTCTTGCAAACATTTTTTTGAGTTAGCGACATTAAGAACCAGAATGCTACTTATAGCACAATACCATTTCTCTAAATGAAAAACATACACTCACAAGGCAACACCATCCATTTTACAAACCACAGGCATAGTTAAGGGCATGTATCAAACAGATTTCATGGGGGGACTGTGAGTTGCCAGGAGTGGGGATCTGGGGGTGAACAGGGAAGAAATAGACTAACAAGGAAAGGGTCTCAACATAAGTGATGGCGATTGTGAATAAGAAGCACAGTCAACTCAACTCTAGCTACTGATATCCAAATTGGAACAACCACCAAAAAAGTATGAATAATTAGGATTTAGCCAGGTGAACACAAAGGGATAGGGAAGAAAAGAAGGGTCTGTCATTGGTATAAGGTTAGAAAAAATATGCTGGATGTACTTCAAGGTTTATTCACGTTTGTACTACCACCACTTATAGCTGGATAATCCTTTGTCCTGGGGCACTAGCCTGTGCATTCTAGGGTATTGAGCAGCATCCTTGGGTTCTACATACTAGATGCCACTAGCACCCCCAGTGTAAAACCAACACTGTCTCCAGACATTTTTTCCTGTCCCCTGTGGGTGATGGAGAGGAAATCTCTCCTGTTGGGGATGACCAATCCAGGGAAATCAAGACGACATAAAGAGAGGAGACTCAAGAGTAGAGTCTTGGGTGTCTTATAAAAAACTTGGGATTTTATTTTGAACCATCTGCAGAATCCAAAGAGGGGTTTTCATCAGATTGGCATTGGGAAGTGTTGCCTGAGTGCTTAGAGCTCTTCAGTCACTTGAGGTCACGTTTCCCTTTTCTACCCAGATAAAAGAGCTGAAGTCATTCTATTGCAGCAAGAACTTTTTCATGACTTTCCCAATACGGCCAAGGCTATCTGGAAGTGAATATTGGCAGCAGTGGCACTTATATTCTCCAAGACACATCCTTTCAAAATTCTGCTTCTTGGTGCAACCACTGTGTCCTTCCATCATCCTTCATATTATCTGTATTCAGAAACCTCCCTTCGTCATTCTCCTTGTTTCTCTTTGCCCCTTCTTTGTTAAACCTGTAGGCATTACATTCTTGTTAGTGACACAGTGAGAGCACTGTAGACGTTGCAACACTGAACACCAGACCTTGCTGATTGTAAAACTCCCTTCACTGTTCCTATCAAGGGGAATCACTCCATAGTTCTTTTTCTTTAAGACCTGGGGTGCTGTTGCCATCCTGATCTCTCTATTTGAGGTTCTTTCCCATTTACCTTCTCCCCTTTCAAGGACTGCTGCCAGGCAACAACCCCCAAATTCCTTTGCTCTGTCAGACAAAGCAATTCTGCTCCCTTCGATGCATTTCCTGACATAGA
Organism: Macaca thibetana thibetana; assembly: GCF_024542745.1. Classification (NCBI taxonomy): domain Eukaryota; kingdom Metazoa; phylum Chordata; class Mammalia; order Primates; family Cercopithecidae; genus Macaca; species Macaca thibetana. The sequence goes on along the minus strand of NC_065599.1, from coordinate 9,768,720 downwards.
CACTGGGATACACATCTTATTTTTATCTTTCTTCCCTATTGTATTAGTCTGTTTTCACACTGCTATAAAGAACGGCCTGACACTGGGTAATTTATAAAGGGAAGAGATTTAATTGACTCACAGTTCCACATGGCTGAGGAGGACTTAGAAAATTTACAATCATGGAGGAAGGGGAAGCAGGCACCTTCTTCACAAGGTGGCAGGAAGGAGAAGTGCTGAGCATAAGGGGAAGAGCCCCTTATAAAACCATCAGATCTCATGAGAACTCACTCATTATCATACGAACAGCTTGGCAGAAACCATCCCCACAATCCAATTACCTCCACCTTGCCCCTCCTTGACATGTGGGAATTATGGGGATTACAATTCAAGATAAGATTTGGGTGGGGACACAAAGCCTAAGCATGTCACCTTCCCTCTTTTGTCTCTGCTGGTCCTAATGTTACAAATTTAGGTGGCAGACAGAGAATGGAGAAAGTCAACAGGAGAGTGAAATCATGGGACATACATAAAGATATGGTACAGCCTTCAATATAAGGAGAAAAGAGGAAATGCACAGGTGAGTGGGTATCAAGTGGAAGGAAGCTGGGCATTTTTTACAAGTGTGTGGCTTGGGGGAGGCAGATGCACAGAGCTGAGGTCATTACCCAGTAGTTGTGAGCAAAACAAGGCTTGCCAGCCTATATATGTGTGTTGCAGAAAGTCAGGGACCCCAAATGGAGGGACTGACTGAAGCTGCAGCAGAAGAACATAAATTGTGAAGATGTCATGGGCATTTATTAGTTCCCCAAATTAATACTTTTATAATTTCTTATACCTGTCTTTACTGCAATCTCTGAACATAAATTTTGGAGATTTCATGGATACTTATCACTTCCCCAGTCAATACCCTTGTGATTTCCTATGCCTGCCTTTACTTTTCTTATGTCTGTCTTTACTTTAATCTTTTAATCCCATCATCTTCGTAAGCTGAGGAGGATGTATGTTGCCTCAGGACCCTGTGATGATTGTGTTAACTGCCCAAATTATTTGTAGAGCATGTGTGCTTGAGCAATATGAAATCCAGGCATCTTGGAAAAAGAACAGGATAACAGCAATATTCAGGGAACAAGAGAGATAACTGTAAACTCTGACTGCCAGGGAGCCAGGCGGAACAGAGCCATATTTCTCTTCTTTCAGAAGCAAATAGGAGAAATATCGCTGAATTCTTTTTCTCAGCAAAGAACATCCCTGAGAAGGAGAATGGCCCCTGAAGATAGGCCTCTGAAATGGCCAATTTAGGGGTGGCTATCTTTTATAGTCAAAGCCGAAGGGATGAAATAAGCCTGGTCTCCTGTAGCACTCCCAAGCTTATTAGGATGAGGAAATTCACACCTAATAAATTTTGGTCAGACAGGATATCTGCTCTCAAACCCTATCTCCTGATAAGATGTTATCAATGACAATGCGTGCCCGAAACTTGATTAGGAATTTTAATTTCGCCCCGTCCTGTGGTCCTGTGATCTCGCCCTGCCTCCATTTGCCTTGTGACATTTTATGACCCTGTGAAGCATGTGATCTCTGTGACCCACATGCTATTCATGCACTCCCTCCCCTTTTGAAAATTCCTAATAAAAACTTACTGGTTTTACAGCTCAGAGAGCATCATGGAACCTGCCAATATGTGATATCTCCCCTAGACACCCAGCTTTAAAATCTCTCTCTTTTGTACTCTTTCCCTTTATTTCTCAGACCAGCTGATGCTTAGGGAAATAGGAAAGAACCCACGTTGAGTATTGGGAATGGGGTTTCCCCCGATATATGTGATCTTTTAGATGCTGAATTCTCCAAAATGTAATAAGAATTTGTGAATTATAAAACTGTTGTATTGGGTGATTTCCCTTTTAAAAAATCCCACCATCTCTGGCTAACATCCTGGAGTAAGAACTCTCAGCTAAAGTTGATTCAGTGTGATTCAGCATGCAGTTCTAGGTACTGGCATTCACACCTGCATCTCCTTAGTCCATGCTGCTTCAGCCATTAACTCACTGCTAGACATTTGAGTGTGCAAATCCTCAGCCACTTCCATTCACTATCCAGAGTTTATCAATGTGAACTTGCATATAAGTTCATTATTTTAGAATTTTAAATATTGCCTATCATAATTACTTTTATCATGTGCTTTTTGTTCAAAATGTATGCATCTCGTCCTGTCTTCAGATTCATTGGTCTGCTTTCATCTGTTGACTTAGATCTTCCATCAATTCAAGAAACTTTTATTTCTTTTTGTAATTTCTTTTGGTTGAATATACTTGTCTTCTTGGATAACTTTTTTTATATAGTCTTGCTAAACAACAAACCCATTATCATTTTCATTACATTAAACTATTCTCTTGAGTTTTGAACTTCCTGACTTTTCTTCCATTTCTCAGGCTTGATATTCTGCAGGATGTAATCTGACATTTGCCACTTCCTAAAAAACTTTATCCACATCAGTGTAGGTTTTCATGTCTATGCAATTCACCATAATTTAGTATATTCTGCATGCTTTCACAATAAACCTATTTCAGAAATAGCATTTTGTCTTTCTCCCAGAAGTCCTCATCCCTCTTTTGGATGAGCAGTAGTTTTTCCTGTTGACAGGATTGGTTAAAAAGGAATATTAGTGGTGTGGAAGTCACTCACAAAACGATTGTTCTTTATCTTTCCTTCCTTTTTTTTTAGACAGAGTCCCGTTCTGTCTTTCAGGCTGGAGTGCAGTGGCAGTCTCAGCTCACTGCAGCCTCCATCTCCCAAATTCAAGCAATTCTCCTGCCTCAGCTTCCTGAGTAGCTGGGATTACAGGTGCCTGCCACCACACCTGCCTAATTTTTGTATTTTTAGTAGAGACAGGGTTTCACCATGTTGGCCAGGCTGGTCTTACTCCTGACCTCAAGTTATCTATCTTCCTTAGCCTCCCAAAGTGCTAGGATAACAAGGTGTTAGTGACAGTACCTGAGCCACTGTTCTTTTTCTAGTCTTCTGGTTGTGTAAGTGTTCACCCCATAGACAGTCCTTCATTGCAACTTCTTGGGCATTAGTGAGAATCCATTTTATTTCTCTTTTCTACATTTTCCCCCCAACCTTGACAGCTTTCTTGGTCCATTCGGGCTACAATTATACACTTCCATAGACTGGAAAATGTATAAACAATAGAAATTTATTGCTCACACTTCTGGAGGCTGGAAGTACAAGATTAAGGTGACAAAAGATTTGGTATGTGATCCAGGTTCTCTGCTTCAGAGATGGTGGCTTCTTGCTGTGTCCTTCCATGATGGAAGGGAAAAAGGAGCTCTCTGGGGTCCCTTTTATGAGGGCACTAGTCCCATTCATGAGGCTCCACCCTCAGGATCTCATCACCTCCCAAAACCCCCATCTCCTAACACCATCTCTTTGGGAATTAGGATTTCAATATCTGAATTTAGGGGTAACACAAACTTTCAGACCATAGCACTGGTTTACTGCTCTTTAGGATTAGGGGGAAGTGGTTTGCAGGTTACTTCTCCATAGCCTTTCATTTTCCTTCTGCCAAATTCTGAATGGGATAAATTCTGTGAAGTTTGGGTAATATAGTGGCATTCTGCCTAATGACATGGGTTTTCCTTGGAGACCTGTGGGTTTATGTGCCCAGTTTCCTGCTACCTTCCTACCTAGAAGTTTGTTCATATTTTTATATGAATGTTAATTTGTATTACACATGGAAATTTTATTCTTATTTTTATCCAGTGTCAAAAATACTGTGGAAAGCCCCAAACATTTGTCTCTTAATTTAGCTTAGAAAAGGCTTATTTCCAGAATGAGACAAATTTTATTTGCTCTAGAAGTAGCACCAACCCTTCTTAGTGCTATCTGCTTTTCCAATATTTCTCTTTCTTTCTTTCTCTTTCTTTCTTTCTTTCTTTCTTTCTTTCTTTCTTTCTTTCTTTCTTTCTTTCTTTCTTTCTTTCTTTCTTTCCTTTCTTTCTTTCTTTCTTTCTTTCTTTCTTTCTTTCTTTCTTTCTTTCTTTCTTTCTTTCTTTCTTTCTTTCTTTCTTTCTTTCTTTCTTTCTTTCTTTCTTTCTTTCTTTCTTTCTTTCTTTCTTTCTTTCTTTCTTTCTTTCTTTTTCAGACAGAGTGCTGCTCTGTGGCCCATGCTAGAGTGCAGTGGTGTGATCTTGGCTCACCACAATCTCTGCCTCCCGGGTTCAAGTGATTCTCCTGCCTGAACCTCCCACATAGCTGGGATTATAGGCACGTGTCACTGCACCCAGCTAATTTTTATATCTTTAGTAGAGATGGGGTTTCACTATGTTGGCCAGGCTGGTCTCGAACTCCTGTCTCAACTGATGTGCCCGACTCGGCCTCCCAAAGTGCTGGGATTACAGGCATGAACCACTGCGCCTGGCCTTTTCCAATATTTTTTATTAAATCTTTAATAGTTTTTATAAAATGTTCAACCCTAAAAGAAATAAATAACAATTTTTAAAATTATGTGGTGTGAATAAACAACATACTGATGAAACATCTTGTTCTAGCTTTTCTGCCTTCAAATGTATATATCTCATGAATTTATTTTTGTTTATTTCCCCTGTGACCATTTTAGTTTAAGCCTCCATCCTCAGCTTCCTGGCTCTACTCATTATAAACTTCCTCCAAACTATTCTCCACTTATCATCCATCGAAGCCTTTGAAATCATCAATTACTCTCCATAATCTCTTCTTTTTGCACTTAGAATAAGAGAACAATAATAATAACAATAAAGTGCCAACACTTATCCAAGTCTCACAAAGCCCTGTATAATTCTGTCCTTGTCCAACCCTCTGGCTCATTCTGTGCTACTCCTCTTTTGTTCCCAGAGAAAAGGTAATTTTCTTGAACAGTAAATAACAGAAAAGATGAATGGGAAAATATCCCATTACACCCTCATGCCCAAGAAAAAATATGACAAGTTTTGATGAGATCCCTCTAGCTAAAAATTTGCTAATGATAATGAAAACAAAAGAGGAAATTACTTCAACAAATGCAATTTGCTAAATAGAAAAATGAAAAAAAAAATTTTTTTGCAAGAGTGTTCTTTTCTCCAAATTGATGCAATATAGATGTAATTTGGCGTGTCCAATGCAGTGACCTCTGTGGGCCAGGACACCGAGATGAAGACCTTGGGAAAAAGAGCTCCAGGGCTGGATCCCTGACAAAATGATTACACAACATATAAATGTGGTTATTAATGCCTTTAACCGCAAACAGCTGTCTCCTACATCTGTGCCTCTCCAACCACTGGGTGATGGTCAGCGGCTTGCAAATCCTAGGTGTGGTTTGTTCAGACAAGGACATCCATCTGACTTTATTACAAACTAATCTTAGGAGGAGCAAAGGCCATATTGAAACAGAAAGCCCCAATATCCGAGAGGCCGCTTTCAAATATTTCCCCGCCTTGGCTTTTGTGTTGTTTCCAGCGATTTTACTCTCCTGAGAATGTGGCTTCCACAGTACCATCTGTTTCCCTACCAGTTGCAATGCCAGGGCATGAAGCATGCATACATCTTTCATCGATGTTGCAGGAGGCTCCCAATTGCACAGATAATGTGAATGAATTCCCTACCCTGGAAAATCTGAAAACGTGAATTCTCATTTGCAGAATGAAGCGTGCATTGCTAGATAGTATCAATACAAAAAGTGAAATCCACAAAAACATTTCAAAAGGCTATTTGTACTGGAGTCATCTATGACCAGTAGTGCTGGTTTTAGGGATGGAAAACGTTCGTGCATTCTCAAGCAGAGAACATTCATCTTTTTTTCAAGAAGGGAACATTTAGGAGAGACTGTCTTAAAGCTCAAGTTAATTGGGCTTGAAATGATTAATGTGAAATGATTAATAAAGGCAATGAACATAAGAAAATATGTAACATGTGGGTTTCAAAAGTACAATTATGTAGAATAAAGTTTATAGAGATATGGCTCAGCAGCATGGCTCATACCTGTAATCCCAATATTTTGGGAAGCCAAGGTGGGAAGATGGCTTGAGCCCAGGGGTTCTAGACCAGCCTGGGCAACATAATGTGGTACCATCTCTACAAAAAATAAAAATTAAAAAAAATTAGGTGGAAATGGTGGGATGTGCCAGTGGTCCCAGCTACTTGGGAGACTGAGGCAGGAGAATTGCTTGAGCCTGGGAGGTCAAGGCTTCAATAGGCTATGATTGTGCCACTGCACTCCAGCCTGGGTGACAAGAGTGAGACCCTCTCTCCAGAAAAATTTAAAAATAAATAAATAAAAAGGTTTATAGAGATAGAAGAAGGCAAGGTCTTGGAATACAATTATTTCCCTTTAGCGTTTTCTTTCAGTTTTATAATGGTTTTGATATAGGATGTGCTAAATACCTTATTTCCATTTGCTTTAAGGAAATGATTCTCATATGTTAATATGTAACATATTTCCCTTCCCTCTCATATGTTAATATATTGTAACATATTAATATAATGTAACATATTAACATATGAGAATCATTTCCTTAAAGCAAATGGAAATAAGAACCGTAACACATTGGCATGTGTTCAAAGAACATATACTTCACCTTTCAAAACATGTGACATTGAAACAACACAAGCAGCCTGCATTCTTAGCTGTGGTTGCACCTGCTTATAAACCCACAGAACTGGAAGTCAATGTAACAAACACATGGTCAAGCCTCCCACAAGGCCTATGAGCAGTGTTCACTAAAATCAGCATGGCTTGAGTTACCAGTACCTCTTTTGAAATTTGGTTGGCCTCCCAAGTTATGGAACTGAATATGTTTGCATCGATTTATAGAACAACAGGACTAGGAAAAAACCTCAGGCCAAGCCATGTTTTTCCTAATTCTGTCTAGAAATAAATGCATAAATCCTAAAATGCTTTGAGAGTTTGCAGTGTCACAATTTCTTATTAGGAGCTTGGACTTCTAACCACCTTCAAAAGATGTCTCTAGTGTCATGGCTGATCCAATACAGGTCAAAACACAAAACAAGCTTAAAGAAAGCAAAAACATGTCTACAATATCTTAAGATTCAGTGTAGAATTAATACTTTATTTATACAAGTAAAAATATATATTATTGGTAATTATGTAAAATTTATAAATTAAAATATAAGTATATATACATACATATATGTGTAATTATAAATACATATAAATATATAATTATAAATATTTATATATAATTGTCTATAAATATAAATACATTTATACATAAATGTATGTATGTGTGTGTATATATATGTAAATACAGAAGGGAAAACAGTGTCCCATCTTTTTTTTTAGGTGCTAAAACTTGGTTTTGATATTTTATTTAAAAAATTCAGGATAAAAAAACACTCATTTTAAAATGTAATAACTTAATATTTGAAAACATACACAGATGATATAAAATCCACACCATTAAAAATGTTAATGATACAGTATTGTGCTCATGGAACAAAAACCTTGCTATAATTCCAGAGCTGCTCATCCCCACCTTTCAGGGAGCTGAGAATCTTGTACAATGAAAGTCGTGAGAGCCACATGGCCAAAGCAGTAATACAGAATAAAAAACCATTTAGAATTTTATTTAAAAAATTTTAAAAACATGTTTCTTAAGGAATCACATGGATAAAAAGGAAACAAAATTCTGCATTTTACCTACTTTGAAGTGAATGATATCGCATCTTTGCATTTTAAATGAAGGTGTCAAATACAAAACCAAGGGAACCACTGCACACATCTGCTGAATTTGCTGAAAAACAGGCTCCTCCAGGCCCTGGTCCACTCGGAAATGTTCTCAAGCACAGCTGTAAAAAAGCCTCGTGTAAGCTGCTTGACTTAGATCTTAACATTTTAGAGACTTGGAAACACAGGGCACGATTGGTTCCAGAAGATATACTGAACGCAACTGAAGAAAACCCAAGGGAGGCAAGAAAGAAAAACGTGCTCTGCTGCAAACGTGCAGCAGAGATGCAGGAGGCGCACCCCGGTGATTCCTCAATTCTCCTAACTCACACCGGCTGAGCCCACTAGTATCTGTGCCACCTCTCCTTCCTCTCAGAGTTAAAGTATGATGGATGATTTTGTTTCTTGAGCAGTTACGCACCTTCAATTTCATGTTACATTATTAGTAATACAAAGGGAGTTCACGTGGTCCTATTAAGGTTTCGATCAACACTTTTTAATGGCTTCTGGTTTTCAACAAATAAAGTGCATGCTTCCTGCTTTTGCGATAAAGTCCTCAAACATGCACCTGTGCCTACTTTCATGACTTAACGATTTCTGTACCCCGCCCTTAACAACACCCACACTAGGTGGCTTGTCTTTCCACCAGCCGGCCCCACACCTTGCTTCCTTTACCACATGGATGTCCTCACGCTATTTGTTCCCTATGCGTTTGTGTGCAAATAAAATCCATTCTCTGATGCTGGGCATGCATGGGTCTTCCTCCATGAGATTTCGTGAAGGAAATCTTACGTACTGCTGATGTTGATTGCATTGATTGATCAATTTACAGTCCCAGAGACATATTCTATAGAGAAGATGAGTAAAAGACCAATTAACACGGACTTGCAGACCATGTACCCCAAACGTTGCCTTGTTGAAAGAAGGATTTCGTAGAGAAAACTCTCCCCGCAGCTCCCTCTGTGTGTGGTTCATATACCTCCTAGCCAGGTACAAGGCATGCCACCTTGTAATGCTCCTTCCTGCCTTATTTCTCCCACACTGTGGCATGCACCTGGCTGATGGACCACGCCTCAAAGCTGCTGAAACGCCAGCCTAAGCCACACATGAGGTAACCCATTTTCAGAATGGTCGTTCCAGACACGTGGTGCCCAGATGGGAGCCGCAGTTTGAGCTTTCACTTTTAAAATTTGCTTCCACTGCAGAAATTAACATTCACATAACCGAAGCTTACAGGGAGCCTGTTTATAGTCAATACCATAGGTTAAGATTAGAGATGATGTAATTCCTTAACCATAGACATACTCTCCAAACGCATGAACACAGAGAGGAAAATAGTGTGCAGGCAGCTGTTAAATTGCTCCCTGATGACTTCCCCTCTGCCACGTGGACTCTCTTCTTTTGACATGGTCTGTCTAGTCTTGTATTAAAAATAAAATCTCCCTTATATTAACAAAATACAAAATACTCCTTTTTCTTTCTCTGTCTAGAGCCCTCTGTATTTTGTGTTAACTTTATTTAAGAGATTTTTCTTCCTTTTGTGGCACAATAATCAGAGTTAAGATTGAGATTTACATTAAATTACAAGATTTACTAAAATGTAGATTATCATGTACATCATATATATATATATATATATATATATATGAGATAGAAGAAATTATAGCCAGGTGCAACAGCTCATACCTGCAATCGGAGTTTTGGGAGGCCAAGGCGGGAGTGTTGCTTGAGGCTGGGAGTTCAAGACCAGCTTGGGCAATGTCCCCAACTCTACAAAATAAATTTTATTATTTTTTAAAATTATCTTTTTTTTTTTTTTTGAGATAGAGTTTCATTCACTCTGTTGCCCAGGCTGGAGTGCAGTGGTGCGATCTCGGCTCACTGCAACCTCCACTGCCCAGGTTCAAGTGATTTTCCTGCCTCAGCCACCTGAGTAGCTGGGACTATGGGCATGTGCCACAATGCTCATCGAATTTTTGTATTTTTAGTTGAGACAGGGTTTCACCATGTTGGTCAGGCTTGTCTTGAGCTCCTGACCTTGTGATCTGCCCGCCTTGGCCTCACAAAGCGCTTAGATTACAGGTATGAGCCACTGTGCCAGGCCCAAAATAAATTTTAAATATTAGCCTACCATGATGGCATGCATCTGTAGTCCCAGCTACGTGGGAGGCTGAGGCAGGAGGATCACTTGAGTCCAGGAGGTCAAGGCTACAGGAGCCATGATTGCACTACTGCACTCTAGCCTGGGCAATGGAGCTAGACCCTACCTCTTAAAAAAAAAACCTACAATGTCTAAGTATTAAGACAAATTTAATTCTTCACAAGGAATCATATTGCCTTAGTGCTCATGACAATGATGTATTAATAGAGTTGGCTTATTAGAGCTGTTCAAACTTGAATGGAAGAGGTACAAGACTAAAGTCAATGATTGTGGGTTTTCACTTCTTTTCATGAGTGATGGCTATACCAAAAGCCCAGACTTCTCCACTATGCAATCTATGCTTGTTAGAAACCTGCACTTGTAACCCTTAAATATATTTAAAAAATAAAAAATAATTAAATGAAAAGTGTTGAAGTTTTACTCAAATTTGACTTTTCTTCACAGGATTTCTCCATAAGATCTTTGGCACTTCTGATCAGTTTATCCAAACTTCAAACATTCCAGATTTCTAAGGGTACATCATGGAATTTCTAAGGGTACATCAAGGTTATTTTATCCAAACTTCAAATATTCCAGATTTCTAAGGGTACATCATGGAATTTCTAAGGGTACATCAAGGTATTTTAAGTATATGGTCCTGTCCCTAAAAAAGAAATACACAGCTGAGATGACAACTTTTGTAACATACACATATAAACACACAAGTTCATAGTATGTCTATACATATTATAAGCATACAAATCTATATAGCAAAAGTACATCTACATCAAAGCAACCCATGAAACAGTAGATTATAAGCATACACCTGTGTCTATACATGTTGTAGGCATACAAATCTACTAGCAAAAGTGTATCTACATCAAAGCAACCTGTGAAACAGTAGATTCAAACAAATGAAGGAGTACATTTTTTTGGAGAGGATGGGAAGTGGGGTTGGGGATGGTGTATTTGTCAGCTTGGGGTGCTCTATTAGCCTGTTCTTATGCTACTAATAAAGACTTTCTTGAGACTAGGTAATTTACAAAGGAAAGAGGTTTATGGACTCACAGTTCCACCTGGCTTGGGAGGCCTCACAATCATGGCAGAAGATGAAGGGATGTCTTACATGGTGGCAGACAAGAGAGCTTGTACAGGGCGACTCCCACTTGTAAAACCATCAGATCTCATGAGACATATTCACTACCATGAGAACAGTGTGGGAGAAACTGCCCCCCATGATTCAATTATCTCCTCCTGTCCCTGCTCTTGACATGTGGGGATTATTATAATTCCAGGTGAGATTTCGGTAGTGACACAGCCAAACAATATCACCTGCTGTAACAATATATCATAGAGTGAGTGGCTTGTAAACAGCAGGCATTTATTGCTCACAGCTCTGGAAGCTGGAAGTTCAGGATGATAGCATGGCATATTTGGTGTCTGGTGAGGACTTGTAGATGCCTGCTTTTTTCCTATGTCCTCACATGGCTTTTTCTCAGTGTGTGTGAAAGGGAGAGAGCGAGAGAGAGAGAAGGAGAAAGAGAGAGCTCTGTTGTACTTCCTATAAGGACACCATAATAGTTCATTTTATAGGTCAATTTGAGCCACAGGATGCCAAGGTATTTGGTTAAACAGTTTCTGGGTGTGTCTGTGAAGGTGTTTTTAGAAGGGATATTAGCATTTGAATTGATGGAATAATTAAGGCAGATTATCCCCTCTTATGTGGGTAGGTATTCAATCTGTTGTGGGCCTCACTAGACCAAAAGTTGATGGGAAGTTGAATTAACTATCTGTGTGCTTGTCTTAAGACGCTGATCTCTTCGTTAGCTCTCCTGGTTCTCAGACCGTCAGGATCTGACTGAAATCTACCCTGGAATCTATACCACAGGCTCTCCTGGGTCTCCAGGCGTAGACAGCAGATCAGTTTTCAGTGTCCATAATTGCCCAGGCTGGAGTGCACTGACTCAATCATAGCTCATTGAAACCTCGACTTCCAGGGATCAAGTAATCCTCCAGTATTAGTCTCCCTGAGTAGCTGGGACTACAGTCATGTGCCTGCACACCCAGCTGTGTATTTCCTCTTATAGGCATATAAAATTATGTCATTCATCTTCTTGTTGACTTGTAACCACCATGAAAGCATGACTCTTGTCTGTCTTATCCTCTTCCCCATCTCCAGAACTTGGCACATACTAGCAGCTCTACAATTAGTTGTTGCATAAATGGCAAAAGAAGGAGTATTGCATTTTCCACCTAGAAATCCCTGCCCCCTGGCCCTTCCCCAGAAGAAAACTTCTTACTGGCTAAAATGCTGTTTTAACCTCAGTGCTTCCAAAGGAGCCTCTGCAATTCAGGGGCTATCACTTCATATGTATTTATCCCCAAATTCAGATATTATTTGGCTCATGGAATGCACTGCAGATATTTACAGAATGAACCATTGAAGCAGGAAAAGAACCTGGTATGAGCAAATTCTCTGTTTCTGTTATAAGAGGCTGTGTCAGATAATGACACATAACAAAGAATCTGAAAATGCAGTGGGTTAAAAAAAAAATCTATGTTAAATACTCACCATCCTTTAGGACAAAAATTCAGGTTGTAGTCAGTGGGTGCTTCTGAGATCTACCAACTGGAGGCCCAGAGTGATGCTGAGAATCCTACAATGCACATGGCAGTTTCCATGACAAATAATTTTCTGGCCCCAAATGTCAATGGTTCAAGTGTTCAACAAAAACAAAAACCTACCTCTTCTAAGTCCAAATTTATTAGGTACATTTCTTTTCTTTCTTTTTTTTTTTTTTTTTATTATACTTTAAGTTCTAGGGTACATGTGCATAACGTGCAAGTTTGTTACATCTATATACTTGTGCCATGTTGCTGTGCTGCACCCATCAACTCGTCAGCACCCATCAACTCGTCATTTACATCAGGTATAACTCCCAATGCAATTCCTCCCCCCTTCTCCCTCCCCCCTCCCCATGATAGGCCCCAGTGTGTGATGTTCCCCTTCCCGAGTCCCAGTGATCTCATTGTTCAGTTCCCACCTGTGAGTGAGAACATGCGGTGTTTGGTTTTCTGTTCTTGCGATAGTTTGCTGAGAATGATGATTTCCAGCTGCATCCATGTCCCTACAAAGGACACAAACTCATCCTTTTTTATGGCTGCATAGTATTCCATGGTGTGTATGTGCCACATTTTCTTAATCCAGTCTATCACTGATGGACATCTGGGTTGATTCCAAGTCTTTGTTATTGTGAATAGTGCCGCAATAAACATACATGTGCATGTGTCTTTATAGCAGCATGATTTATAATCCTTTGGGTATATACCCAGTAATGGGATGGCTGGGTCATATGGTACTTCTAGCTCTAGATCCTTGAGGAATCGCCATACTGTTTTCCATAATGGTTGAACTAGTTTACAATCCCACCAACAGTGTAAAAGTGTTCCTATTTCTCCACATCCTCTCCAGCACCTGTTGTTTCCTGACTTTTTAATGATTGCCATTCTTACTGGTGTGAGATGGTATCTCATTGTGGTTTTGATTTGCATTTCTCTGATGGCCAGTGATGATGAGGATTTTTTCATGTGTCTGTTGGCTGTATGAATGTCCTCTTTTGAGAAATGTCTATTCATATCCTTTGCCCACTTTTGGATGGGGTTGTTTGTTTTTTTCTTGTAAATTTGTTTGAGTTCTTTGTAGGTTCTGGATATTAGCCCTTTGTCTGACGAGAAGATTGCAAAAATTTTCTCCCATTCTGTAGGTTGCCAGTTCACTCTGATGGTAGTTTCTTTTGCTGTGCAGAAGCTCTTTAGTTTAATTAGATCCCATTTGTCAATTTCAGCTTTTGTTGCCGTTGCTTTTGGTGTTTTAGACATGAAGTCCTTGCCCATGCCTATGTCCTGAATGGTATTACCTAGGTTTTCTTCTAGGGTTTTTATGGTATTAGGTCTAACATTTAAGTCTCTAATCCATCTTGAATGAATTTTTGTATAAGGAGTAAGGAAAGGATCCAGTTTCAGCTTTCTACTTATGGCTAGCCAATTATCCCAGCACCATTTATTAAATAGGGAATCCTTTCCCCATTTCTTGTTTTTCTGAGGTTTATCAAAGATCAAATGGCTGTAGATGTGTGGTATTATTTCTCAGGACTCTGTTCTGTTCCATTGGTCTATATCTCTGTTTTGGTACCAGTACCATGCTGTTTTGGTTACTGTAGCCTTGTAGTATAGTTTGAAGTCAGGTAGCGTGATGCCTCCAGCTTTGTTCTTTTGACTTAGGATTGTCTTGGAGATGCGGGCTCTTTTTTGGTTCCATATGAACTTTAAAGCAGTTTTTTCCAATTCTGTGAAGAAACTCATTGGTAGCTTGATGGAGATAACATTGAATCTATAAATTACCTTGGGCAGTATGGCCATTTTCACGATATTGATTCTTCCTATCCATGAGCATGGTATGTTCTTCCATTTGGTTATGTCCTCTTTTATTTCACTGAGCAGTGGTTTGTAGTTCTCCTTGAAGATGTCCTTTACAACCCTTGTAAGTTGGATTCCTAGGTATTTTGTTCTCTTTGAAGCAACTGTGAATGGAAGTTCACTCATGATTTGGCTCTCTGTTTGTCTGTTACTGGTGTATAAGAGTGCTTGTGATCTTTGCACATTAATTTTGTATCCTGAGACTTTGCTGAAGTTGCTTATCAGCTTAAGGAGATTTTGGGCTGAGACAATGGGGTTTTCTAAATATACAATCATGTCATCTGCAAACAGGGACAACTTGACTTCTTCTTTTCCTAACTGAATACCCTTGATTTCTTTCTCTTGCCTGATTGCCCTAGCCAGAACTTCCAACACTATGTTGAATAGGAGTGGTGAGAGAGGGCATCCCTGTATGTGCCAGTTTTCAAAGGGAATTTTTCCAGTTTTCGCCCATTGAGTATGATATCGTCTGTGGGTTTGTCATAAATAGCTCTTATGATTTTGAGATACGTTCCATCAATACCGAATTTATTGAGAGTTTTTAGCACGAAGGGCTGTTGAATTTTGTCAAAGGCCTTTTCTGCATCTATTGAGATAATCATGTGGTTTTTGTCTTTGGTTCTGTTTATATGCTGGATTACATTTACTGATTTGCGTATGTTGAACCAGCCTTGCATCCCAGGGATGAAGCCCACTTAATCGTGGTGGATAAGCTTTTTGATGTGCTGCTGGATCCGGTTTGCCAGTATTTTATTGAGGCTTTTTGCATCGATGTTCATCAGGGATATTGGTCTAAAATTCTCTTTTTTTGTTGTGTCTCTGCCAGGCTTTGGTATCAGGATGATGTTGGCCTCATAAAATGAGTTAGGGAGGATTCCCTCTTTTTCTATTGATTGGAATAGTTTCAGAAGGAATGGTACCAGCTCCTCCTTGTACCTCTGGTAGAATTCAGCTGTGAATCCCTCTGGTCCTGGACTTGTTTTGGTTGGTAGGCTATTAATTAATGCCTCAATTTCAGAGCCTGCTATTGGTCTATTCAGGGATTCAGCCTCTTCCTGGTTTAGTCTTGGGAGAGTGTAAGTGTCCAGGAAATTATCCATTTCTTCTAGATTTTCTAGTTTATTTGCGTACAGGTGTTTATAGTATTCTCTGATGGTAGTTTGTATTTCTGTGGGGTCGGTGGTGATATCCCCTTTATCATTTTTTATTGCATCTATTTTATTCTTCTCTCTTCTCTTCTTTATTAGTCTTGCTAGCGGTCTGTCAATTTTGTTGATCTTTTCAAAAAACCAACTCCTGGATTCATTGATTTTTTGGAGGGTTTTTTGTGTCTCTATCTCCTTCAGTTCTGCTCTGATCTTAGTTATTTCTTGCCTTCTGCTAGCTTTTGAATGTGCTTGCTCTTGCTTCTCTAGTTCTTTTAATTGTGATGTTAGAGTGTCAATTATAGATCTTTCCTGCTTTGTCTCGTGGGCATTTAGTGCTGTAAATTTCCCTCTGCATACTGCTTTAAATGTATCCCAGAGATTCTGGCATGTTGTATCTTTGTTCTCATTGGTTTCAAAGAACATCTTTATTTCTGCCTTCATTTCGTTATGTACCCAGTAGTCATTCAGAAGCAGGTTATTCAGTTTCCATGTAGTTGAGCAGTTTTGATTGAATTTCTCAATCCTGAGTTCTAATTTGATTGCACTGTGGCCTGAGAGAGAGTTTGTTATAATTTCTAATATTTTACATTTGCTGAGGAGAGCTTTACTTCCAACTATGTGGTCAATTTTCGAATAAGTGCTATCAGGTGCTGAGAAGAATGTGTATTCTGTTGATTTTGGGTGGAGAGTTCTGTAGATGTCTATTAGGTCTGCTTGTTGCAGAGTTGGGTTCAATTCCTGGATATCCTTATTAACTTTCTGTCTCGTTGATCTCACTGACTGTGGGGTGTTAAAGTCTCCCATTATTATTGTGTGGGAGTCTAAGTCTCTTTGTAAGTATCTAAGGACTTGCTTTATGAATCTGAGTGCTTCTGTATTGGGTGCATATATTTTTAGGATAGTTAGCTCTTCTTGTTGAATTGATCCCTTTACCATTATGTAATGGCCTTGTCTCTTTTGATCTTTTTGGTTCAAAGTCTGTTTTATCAGAGACTAGGATTGCAACCCCTGCCTTTCTTTGTTTTCCATTTGCTTGGTAGATCTTCCTCCTTCCCTTTCTTTTGAGCCTATGTGTGTGTCTGCATGTGAGATGAGTCTCCTGAATACAGCAAACTTGTCTCTTTATCCGTTTGCCAGTCTGTGTCTTTTAATTGGAGCATTTAGCCCATTTACATTTAAGGTTAATATTGTTATGTGTGAACTTGATCCTGTCATTATATTAGCTGGTTATTTTTTTCATTAGATGATGCAGTTTCTTCCTATCATCTATGGTCTTTATAGTTCGGCATGTTTTTGCAGTGGCTGGTACCGATTGTTCCTTTCCATGTTTAGTGCTTCTTTCAGGAGCTCTTGTAGGGCAGCCCTGGTGGTGACAAAATCTCTCTGCATTTGCTTGTCTGTAAAGGATTTTATTTCTCCTTCACTTATGAAACCTAGTTTGGCTGGATATGAAATTCCGGGTTGAAAATTCTTTTCTTTAAGAATGTTGAATATTGGCCCTCACTCTCTTCTAGTTTGTAGAGTTTCTCAGTTGGAAATGCAGAAATCACCTGTCTTCTGTGTCGCTCACACTGGGAACTGGAGGCTGTAGCTGTTCCTATTTGGCCATCCTCCTCACTCCTATATGTGTAATTAGTTCCAATGTGGAAAAGAAAATCACTATTGATTCTGTGAGGCTAAAACTGATGTGATGGTATTAGAAAGCCAGTGAACAAGTGGTGGCTGGTTTGAGCTAAAGCGCCTCCTCAGGGGAGCCTACGCTTGCTAAATTGCTGCATTATGGGTCTGGACCAAGGTGAGCTTCGGTTTCTGAGGCAAGTTCACTTACAGTAGGGGAAGTTATGCATGGTGAAATAGACTTACAGTCACTCGTTGCTTATTGATGAGATTCATTCTGAGAAATGCATCAGTGGGCAGTGTTGTTGTGGAGATTTTAAAAATTGTGCACTTACACAAACCTAGATGGTCTAGCCTACTACACATCTAGGCTATATGGTGTAGCCTGTTGCTTCTATGCTAGAAACCTGTACAGCATGTTTCTGTACTGAAAACAGTAGGCAATTGTAACACAAATCACTAGGCAACAGGAATTTTTTTTTAGCTCCATTATAGTCTTGTGGGACCATGGTTTTATATGCCGCCCATCATTGGCCATACATTCTGTGGCGGGGCATGACTGTATCTGTTTTAGATAGGATTTCCTTTGTTTGTAACTTTGTTACCAGGAAGGGGGTCCCAATTCAGACCGTAAGAGAGGGTTCTTGGATCTCGTGCAAGAAAGAATTGGAGGCGAGTTCATAAAGTGAAAGCAAGTTTATTACAAAAGTAAAGAAATAAAAGAAAGGTTATTCAATAGGCAGAGCATCCCAACAAGCTGCTCGTTGCCCATTTTTATGGTTATTATTTGATTATATGCTGAACAAGACGTGGCTTATTCACAAGTTTTCTGGGAAAGAGGTGGGCAATTCTGGGAACTCAGGGTTCCTCCCATTTTAGATCATATAGGGTAATATCCTGACATTGCCATGGCGTCTGTAAGCTCTCATGGCACTGGTGGGAGTGCCTTTTAGCATGTTAGTGTATTATAATTAGCATGTAATGAGCAGTAAGGATGAGCAGAGGTCACTCTTGTCATCATCTTGGTTTTGATGGGTTTTGGCCAGCTTCTTTACTGAAACCTGTTTTATCAGCAAGGTCTTTATGATCTGTATTTTGTGTCGACCTCCTATCTCATTCTGTGACTTAGATATCAATATCTGTCTGTCTATCCAACCATTCATCTACTGAATCTATTATTGGTCATTATCTATATCTATAGGAGTTAAAAATCACCACCTTCATTTATCATTCCTTCATTGGCAGTTGTAAAGGCAACTAAGTAGTCTATTCATTTACTCAAACATTTATTCGGTGCTACCATTTACCAGCATTGCGCCAGGAAACAGAGGAGGACCTCTGAGCCTCCAGGTGCTTTTGATGTGTGTGGTGGGTGAGTGGACACGTAAACAACAGTGTCCATACCTCACCTCTGGGATTGTAACCCAGTAGGTCTCAGCCTCATTTACTCAGCCCCTATTCAAGATAGAATTGCTCTTGTTCAAATGCCTCTGACCACTTGAAATTGATACAGTAAAATACCTTTGCTGCATAATCTGTGGTGGTTTCTCAGATAGTACAGTCTCATTGGATTTTCAGACAAAGCACTAATCATGTACACAGTCAAGGCTTAACATTGTGTGAAGAATGAAGGCATTACATGATGTGTTTGCATATCACATTTTGACTTTGTTTTTTTTTTATTTTTATTTTTTTTTGAGACGGAGTCTCGCTCTGCTGCCCAGGCTGGAGTGCAGTGGCCGGATCTTAGCTCACTGCAAGCTCCGCCTCCCGGGTTCACGCCATTCTCCTGCCTCAGCCTCCCGAGTAGCTGGGACTACAGGCGCAGCCACCACGCCCAGCTAGTTTTTTTTTTTTTGTATTTTTTAGTAGAGATGGGGTTTCACCGTGTTAGCCAGGATGGCCTCGATCTCCTGACCTCGTGATCCGCCCGTCTCGGCCTCCCAAAGTGCTGGGATTACAGGCTTGAGCCACCGCGCTCGGCCGACTTTGTTATAAAATACCAATATGAACTGTAATGGAGATTTTAAAATTTTTTCTTCAGGAGTAATTGATTTTCTTTCATTAATCATCTGTCTTGCATCCCTTATTCTCCTAGAAGTTAAAAGTTTATATAATCAAAAGAAGATTCAGTCTATTTTTTATTTATTTTATAGGAAGTCACTGAATATTTTTTATATGTACAAGTCTTCTGAGACTACTTAATATACTATTTTGACCTTTCTTCTTTTAAAGCATGAAGTCATATTTTTTTTCCTAAGGGTAGAAATATGGAAGAGATTTAAATGATGATCAAAACAGCAAATCCATGAATTTTGAATGGCTTCTAAGCTTGAACGTTTTCTAAACTTGTTTCTAAAATCAGATTTTGACTCGCTGGCCTTGCACAAATTCTTATTTTTTCTTCAACTCACCTAAGATTTAATTTTATATGATGGATAGCTTTTCCTTCCAATTATACTTAACGTCTTTGGAACATTTCAAATATATGCAAATAATCAAAAAGATCATTTTAAATTTTCTTTCCCCTGGCCCAGGACATACTTAAAAAATATGATTTAAATTGGGTGATGATTTTCTAGAAAAATTTCATCTCTATGAGAAGGAAGGAATTGAGCAAATTGAGGGAAACATAGGGAAATAAAAATTAAGTTTACAGTCCTTTCTACATAAGTAAATGTAAAATTAAGTTTACACTTCTTTCTACATAAGTCAATAAAAAGTTAGCAAATATTAGTAAAATTCCCTCAAAGGTCCCCACCCCAAGTAAATGCATATGTGTGTGTGCAAGAAGCATTATAATGAAACACTTAACTTGCCTTACCCTGAACTGGAACAGGATGCCTTGGGAAGGAGGTTGAGGCAGGCTGGCTGAGGGATTTCTATTGTATTGCAAATTTTGCTGAAGGGACTTTCAGAAATGAACTATTTTTTCCCATCTCCTTTCAGCAGTTTTCTGGAGCTGGAAATAAAGAAAAACCTCTTCTCCTGACTTACTGGACCTTAGGAGTTAAAAATCACTACTTTCATTTATCATTCCTACGTTGGTAGTTGTAAAAGGAACCAAGAGTCTATTCATTTACTCAAACATTTATGCGTGCTACCATTTACCAGCATCGCGCCAGGTAAGAGAGGAGGACCTCTGAGCCTTCAGGTGCTTCCGATGTGTGTTGTGGGGAAGTGGACATGTAAACAAGTCATCATGGATATGGTGTGTGATGGGTGCAGGGGACAGCGAGGGGCCTCAGAGAAGCTGGGCTGACCAGGGGACAGGCATAAAGTGGTGTTGGAGTGAAGAGACAGAGACGGCAAGGAAAGCTGTTCCCAGAAACACCCACTAGGAGTGATTAGATTTAGAAAGAGCCACTAGGAGTGATTAGATTTGAAGGGTGGGTAGGAAGTGGATGAGACCAGTCAGTGAATGTCTTTGTTTACCATGTCACTTATTTTCCAAAAAAAAGTGTTTCATTTAAAATATTTGTACATTTAAAAAATCTCTATCAGTCTTTCTCTGTGTGTATCAGCATACATATAATAATAAAGAGATGAGAATAAATAGAATAGATAAAAATATAATAGATGACAGATAGCTTAAATTGATCAAGCAGATAGATAATGATAGATGATACATAGATCCACTAGATAGATAGATGGATACACAGATAAATAGATAAATATATAGATAATGACCAATAATAGATTCAGAAGATGAATGGTTGGATAGACAGATAGATATTGATAGATGATAGATTCAATAGATGAATGGATGGATAGATAGGTATCTGATAGATAAGGATAGATGACAGATTCAGTAGATGGATGGACAGATGATAAATAGCTAGCTAGTTAGATAGGTACATTCAATAGACGAATGAATGGATGGATAAATGGATGAATAGATGGATGGATAGTTATAGCTAGATAATTTTACCAGTTTTAAAAAATTTCAGCAAATATCTAGCTTACCATTTTTATTTTTCATAAGGTTTATATGATAATTTATATGTTTTCTGGATGGTTTAAACAGCTTTTGGAGATTTCAAGCAAATACTCATTGACTTTCAAATTTTGTTTTTCTAGTAGCTTTCGGAGGAATGTCGAATTTATCTGCTTTCCCATAGTCATTACAGCACTGTTCACAATAGCCAAAATATGGAGCCAACCAAAGTGTCCATCAGTGGATGAATGGGTAAAGAAAATGTGGTTTGTATGCACAATGGAATGGTAAAGAGGAAAATGTTAGCATTTGCAACAACATGGATGAACCTGGAGGACATGATGTTAGTGAAATAAGGCAGGCATAGACTGACTGCTCTGTGTGGGAGATGTGCAAGGGGAGAAGAAAAGACACACACACAATACCCTTAAGGGTAAACAACCTTTATCCCATGTAAATGGCAATGGAGATATAATAATCAAATGATATAATAAGCAAATTGATATAATAAACAAATTTCAATGGGAAGGGGAGAGGGAAAGATATATATATCATACATATATATGTGATATGTTATATATCATATGTATGATACATATATCTTTTCCCTCTCCCCTTCCCATTCCATATCATATAATATATATATTTACACTCACCAGACTATAGAAAATTCATCACCAGACAGGGAAGCAACAGCCTGGGCTCCAGAGTCAGCCACCTGTCTGTGCACAGACAGCAGCGGTCTCATGAAACTTTGGCATGGTCTGGGACCCTAGCTCATTTTGTAATGAGTTGTTTGGCATGAGGCCCAGTCATAAGGGCTGCTCATGACTGGACTCAAGGAACACAAAAAAGTCAACTTGCTTTTGCAATTCTCTGCTGTTTTTCAATAACTATTTCTCCATAACAGCACTGGATGAATGCCTCAGGGGACTCACACAACCTGTTCCAGGACTTGGTGACCATTGTTTGTGTCCATGTTTAATTGAGTTCAAATTTATATATTCAACTTTTCCTCCACAATGACATATACTGCATGATCTCATATATGGAGTCTTTGTATTATTTAGTTCAAGATGCTCACTGTGAGCGCCGTTGACACTTGTGGCTGGAGGAGTCTCTATGGTACGGCCGTACTGTACACTTGTACGATGTTGAGCAGCAACCCTGGGCTCCACTCACTAGAAACCAGCAACATCCACTCTCCAATCATAACATAAAATGTCTCCAGACATTGCAAATGGCTCATGATGGTTTGAAAGTCAAAGAGAGTACAGTACCCATGACTTAACATGTGTTTCAAAATGACTTAGAAAGAAAGTCAGCCTCCCAAAGTGCTGGGCTTATAGGCATAAGCCACCATGCCTGGCCTAAATATTTTTATTTTTAATCATTATGAGTACATAATAGTTGTACTTATTTACAGGGTGAATGTGATATTTTGATACAAGCTTACAATGTGTAATAATCAAATTACGGTAATTGGGGCATCTATCCCTTCAAGCCTTTACCATTTCTTTGTGTTAGGAACATTGCAATTCCACTGTCTTAGTGATTTTAAAATATACAACGAATCATTGTTAACTATTGTCCCCCTGTTGTAGTACCAAATACTATACCTTCTTGCTTCTATCCAACTATATTTTTGCATTCATTAACTATCCCCACTCTATCGCCTCCTCCTCAATACTCTTCCCAGCCTCTAGTAACCACCATTCTATTTTATCTCCATGAGTACAAGTTTTTAACATTTTTACCTCCAATGTTTAAGTGAGAACATGTGAAATTTTACATCAGGAGTACTTTGATTTTTTTTAAATTTGAATAGCTTTAGGGGTACACGTGGTTTTGGTTATGCGGATGAGTGAAGTCTAGGACATTAGTGTGCCCATCACCTGGGTGTTGTACATTGTACCTAATAGGTAGTCCTTCATCCCTCACCCCACTCACACCCTCCCACTTCGGAGTCTCCAGTGCCCATTACAGTACTCTGTATGCCTTTGCATGCCCACAACTTAGCTCCCACTTCTTTTTTTGAAGCAGGGTCTCACTCTGTCACTCAGGATGGATTGCAATGGCATGATCATGGCTCACTGCACCTTCGACCTCCTGGGTGCAAGCAGTCCACCCGCTTTAGCCTTCTGAGTAGCTGGGACCACAGGTGTGCACCACTACTCCCAGCTAATATTTTCTATTTTCTGTAGAGATGAGCCCAGGCTGGTCTTGAATTTCTGATTTCAAGTAATCCTCCTTCCTTGGCCCCCCTAAAGTGCTGGCATTATAGGTGTGAGCCACTGTGCCCGACCAGCTCCCACTTGTATAAGTGAGAAAGTATGGTTTTTGGTTTTCTATTCCTTAGTTACTTCCCTTAGAATAATCACTTCCAGTTTCAACCAAGTTGTGGCAAAATACATTATTTCATTCTTTTTTTTTATATCAGGAGCTTTTAACGTGGGTCATTTGTCCCCTACATAACATGTCTGGAGATATTTTGGTTGTCACAGCTGGGAATGGGTGCTGTTGGCATGGGTGGAGCCCAGGGATGCCGCTCAACACCCTGCAGTGCACAGGACACACCACCACATAGAGTCATTCAGCCCTGAATTACCCAAAATGCTCAAATTTAAGAAACCCTATACTAGGCCAGGTGCAGTGGCTCACACCTGTAATCCCAGCACTTTGGGAAACTGAGTCAGGAGACTCACTTGATTTCAGGAGTTTGAGATCACCCTGGCCAACATGGCGAAATCCCATGTCTACTAAAAATACAAAAATTAGACAAATGTGGTGGTAAGTGCCTGTTGTCCCAGGTTCTCAGGAGTCTGAGACAGGAGAATCACTTGAGCCCAGGAGGCAGAGGTTGCACTGAGCTTAGATTATGCCACTGTACTCCAGCCAGTCTCCATCTTGAGATACAAAAACAACAACAACCACTACCCTCTAGGGTCCAGCCCCATAGGGTCTGTGGGTTTTTCTCCTTGTGTGTGCAGATGAGAGATTGCAGGAATAAAGACACAAGACAAAGAGATAAAAGAAAAAACAGCTGGACCCGGGGGACCACTACCACCAAGACACAGAGACTGGTAGTGGCCCCGAATGCCAGACTGCACTGATATTTATTGGATATAAGACAAAGGGTCAGGGTAAGGAGTATGAGTCACCTCCAATGATTGACAAGATCACATGAGTCATGTGTCCACTGGACAGGGGGCCCTTCCCTGTTTGGCACCTGAGGTGGAGAGACAGAGAGAGAGAGAGAGGAGAGAGACAGCCTACGCCATTATTTCTGCATATCAGAGACTTTTAGTACTTTCACTAATTTACTACTGTTATCCAAAAGGCAGAGCCAGCTGTACAGGATGGAACATGAAAGCGGACTAGGAGCATGACCACTGAAGCACAGCATCACAGGGAGACGGTTAGGCCTCTGGATAACTGCGGGTGTGCCTGACTGATGTCAGGCCCTCCACAAGAGGTGGAATAATAGAGTCTTCTCTGAACTCCTCCAGGGAAAGGGAAACTCCCTTTCCTGGTCTGCTAAGTTGTTGGTGTTTTTCCTTGACACTGATGCCACCTCTAGACCACGGTCCACTTGGCAAACAGGTGCCTTACCAGACGCTGGTGCTACCACTAGACAAAACAGCCCTCTGATGGCCCTGCCCGGGCATAACAGAAGGCTCACACTCTTGTTTTCTGGTCACTTCTCACTGTGTCCCCTCAGCTCCCATGTCTGTATGGCCTGGTTTTTCCTAAGTTATAATTGTAGACCAAGGATTATTATAATATTGGAGTAAAGAGTAATTGTTGCAAACTAATGATTAATCATATTCATACATAATCATGTCCATTATGTATATCCAGTATAACTGTTCTTATTTTACATATTTTATTATACTGGAACAGCTCATGCCCTCAATCTCTTGCCTCGGCACTTAAGTGGCTTGCCGCCCACACTCCCCTACCTGGAAAAAAAAAACGCCACAAAATCAGTGTAGATGCACACACACACAAGCACACACATCCATCTACAACATTCAATAATTAAGTTGCTTAGGGCAAAATGGCATCATTTATGAAACACTTGTGACCCATTTATCTAAGAAAGCCTATTTTGACTTAGAAATCATCTTTGAAAAAATTTTCCAGCCTTATTGAGGTATGATTGCAAAAGTAAAACTATAAAGTTGTACAACATGATGTTATTTTGACATAGGTGTGCATTATGGGAAGATGACCTCAATCAACATATCCATTACCCCACAGTTACTTTTTTTTTTCTTTTGAAATGGTATTTCACTCTGTCACCTAGGCTGGAGTGCTGTTGTGTGATTTCACTCACTGCAACCTCTGCCTCTCAGGTTCAAGTGATTCTCCTGCCTCAGACTCCTAGGTAGCTGGGATTACAGGTGACCGCCACCATGCCCAGCTAATTTTTTGTATTTTTAACAGAGATGGAGTTCCACCGTGTTGGACAGGCTGGTCTCGAACTCCTGACCTCAGGTGATCCACCCCTTGGCCTCCCAAAGTGCTGGGATTAACAGGCATAAGCCACTGTGCCTGGCCTACCTATTTTTTTTTTCTTTCTGTGTGGTGAGAACATTTGCAATCTACTCTTTTGCAAATTTCAAATACAAAATTCAGTATTGTTAAGTATAGTCACCATGCTATATATTAGGTGTCCAGAACTTAGTCATCTTATAACTGCACGTTTGTACCTTTTGACCAACATCTTCCCAGTTTTTCTAGCCCCGAACCCTTGGGAATCATTGTTCTGTTCCCTGTTTCTCTGGTTATCTACGTGCAAAAAAATAAAATTGGACTCCTGCCTTACTTCATACACAAAAACATCAACTCAAAATGAATGTAAGACTTAAAGTTAAAACCTAAAGCCATAAAAATTCTAGAAGAAAACATAGAGGGTAAGTGCCTTGACATAGATTGGCAAGGATTGTTTGAATATCATGCCAACAGCATGGACAATAAAAGCATAAATAAATAAGCAGAACTACATCAAACTAAAAAGCTTCTGCACAGTCCAGGAAAGAGTCAACAAAATGAAAAGGTAGACTGAGGATTGGGAGAAAATATTTGCCAACCACATTTCAGATAAAGGGTTCATATCTAAAACATATGAGGAACTTGTACAACTCAATAGGCAAAAACGAACAAATTAAAAACCCAAATAACCAATTAAAAATGAGCAAAACACTTAAATAGATATTTTATCAAAGTAGACATGAAAATGGCCAACAGATGTACAAAAAGGTGCCCCAAATCACTAATTGTCATGGAAATGCAAATCAAACTTACCACTACTGCTGGGAGTGGTGGCTCATGCTTATAATCCCAGCACTTTGGGAGGCTGAAGTGAGTGGATTACCTGAGATCAGGAGTTCGAGACCAGCCTGGCTAACATGGTGAAACATCATCTTTACTAAAAATACAAAAATTACCTGGGCATGGTGGCATGTGCCTGTAGTCCCAGTTACTCCAGAGGCTGAGGAAGGAGAATTGCTTGAACCTGGGAGGCGGAGGTTGCAGTGAGCCGAGACCATGCCACCGTGCTCCATCCAGCCTGGGAAACAGACCAAGACTCTATCTCAAAAACAAACAAACAAACAAATCAACAAAAAACCACCATGGAATGGCGTTAGGATCCTAACCACCTGTTCGGATGGCTAGTGTCAAACAGTGAAGAGAAATTCTCTTACATGTAAGAAGGAAAAAGCGATCTGTGTTTGTCTTGCAGATGGACTGAAATGTGTCCTCAACAAATAGGAAGGTGTTTTCTTGTCTCTGCAGGAGTGCGTTTATGCTAACGTCAAGTTACACAAGATGAAAAAGTAAATGTACCTGTTATTATCACCATTGATTGAGTGGATTAAATTTAGAACTGAAATATGTCTCACTATAAATGACAAACAACTACAATTCCAGACACTTGCCTTGAAATCTTTACAGAAATTCCTCATTGTTGTTTTATTTTTTAGCTTCTCTCTAAATGTCTTCATAAACCATTTATCTATCAGATAATCACAGGTGGGGAGATATGTGTATTTTTCTGTTTCCTTAACTTCAAATGCTGCCTGAAACTGATGGCTGTTTGGCAAGACTAAATTCCAGCATTCCATTTCCTGGCATAGTGTAACACAAAATCAGGTTTCATAGGGTTTTCTTAGATCTGTTTCCCTCTGTTTCATAAGATTTCAAGAGTCCTATATTTATTATGTGGCTGGTAGAAGACAAATACATACAGAGTAGATTGGTGTGTGTAACGTAAACATTTAGCACTGTCTTGGCAACAATTAAATCTACAGAGATGCTTTGGGGAAGTAGGCAGAATGTCCCACTATTGGGAATTTTATAAGATGGGAACCTCCCAGTTTCTTTCAATTGCACTGAGTAGGTGAATATACCAGGAAAGGAAAGAAAGAAATAAAGAAAACATGAAAAAGACCCCAGATTGAAAGCAATGCTGTTTTTGCCATCCTCATTAAATCAAAGCATGTGGTGACAACAGGTCGTCTGAGGTCAGCGGACACCCAACCAGGAGGTTGATATGTTTTCCTCATAAAACACAACTAGAAGATAATGGCTTCTAGTTTCATCCATGTTCCTGCAAAGGACACGATCTCATTATTTTTGTAGCTGCATAGTATTTCATGGTGTACATAGACCACATTTTCTTTATCCAGTCTATCATTGATGGGCATTTGGGTTGATTCCGTGTCTTTGCTATTGTGAATAGCGCTGCAATGAACATATGCATGCATGCATCTTTATAATGGAATAATTTACATTCCTTTGGGTATGTACCCAGTAATAGATGTTACTAGTATTATATATTATCCCAGTAATTATTGAGATCACTGGATTAAATGCGATTTCTGGTTTTAGATCCTTGAGGAATTGCCACACTGTGTTCCACAATGTTTGAACTAATTTACATTCCCACCAACAGTGTAAAACCATTCCTATTTCTCCACAGCCTCAGCAACGTCTGTTTTTTCTTGACCTTGGGGGAGGGAAACGAACACACGGGGGTCTGTGGTTAGGTGGGGAAGGAGAGCCTCAGGAAAAATAGCTAATGCATGCTGGGCTTAATACCTAGATGATGGGTTGATAGGTGCAGGAAGCCACCATGGCACATATTTACCTATGTAACAAACTTGCACTTCCTGCATATGTATCCCAGAAGTTAAAATCAAATAAAACTAAAAACATCTAGCATATTTTCAGATGAATGACAAAGAAACTTTATGGATCATGACAAGAAAGTTTCAGGGCTAAGTACCAAACACACACAAATTATACCCTAGACTTTGTTTCTGTATTGGTACTTGACCAACTGTCATGGATGGTATATGCTGGCATGCTTGGAATTTAGTCTGAATAAATATTTTTATTAGTGCTGAAAAAACACACTGCTCCTTCTTTTCCAATAACTTTTTTTTTTTTTTTTTTTTTTGAGACTGAGTCTCGCTGTGTCCCCCAGGCTGGAGTGCAGTGGCCGGATCTCAGCTCACTGCAAGCTCCGCCTCCCAGGTTTATGCCATTCTCCTGCTTCAGCCTCCCGAGTAGCTGGGACTACAGGCACCCACCACCACGCCCGGCTAGTTTTTTGTATTTTTTTTTTTAGTAGAGACGGGGTTTCACCGTGTTAGCCAGGATGGTGTGGATCTCCTGACCTTGTGATCCGCCCGTCTCAGCCTCCCAAAGTGCTGGGATTACAGGCTTGAGCCACCGCGCCCGGCCCCCAGGTGGAGTTTTAACTGGTATGGGGTGCTCCCATATCAGGTTCCAGTTATATCTGACAAGTTCTTGATGTTTAGGGGCAAAGCTATCAAAGGGGACCCCAGGATGGTGAGTTCAAGATCATCATGAAGCTCCCTAGTTTTGGTGTTATTAAAATGAGCAAATTGTTTAGGACAAGCCAGGCAATTAGTTTTGTTGTATACATGGGCAATGGCTGACATTGTAGGGGCCAAGGGATGAGAAGCATTGCTGCTTCTAACAGCCTGATAGCAATAAAGTCTTCACATTTGCCTCTTACCTGTTACTACTATCCCTGCAATAAGAAGAATAACTAAATAAAATATTATAGCAGTGAGAGTTTCTGTTTGATATTCCACTCAGGAAGTACCACAGTGTATAACCCCAGCACAAAAAGCAAAGTAAACAAGATAATTCCTGCAATTAAGAAGTAGTAGATGATTTCCATCTGAACTTCTACTTCTCAAAATATTGGATTTCCCTGTGGGCATCTATGAAGTCACAAATTTGGTCCCACAGATAATTAAAGTTTCTCTGCAAATATGCATCAAAAAGAAGCTGCAATGCCTGATAGCGGCTCTCAAAATGAAAAATGGAAATAGCTGAAAGAATCTGTTAAAGGTGGTAAAGGTGAGATTGAGGACAGGTAGTCCTCAATCATTTACTTATCTTTTGTAATTCTCAGTTTGAAGTTCCCAGGTCCTTTACCCTGATATCGAGAATGTTCTTCTGGACCATCAGGGGTTGCTCCTTCTGCATTCCAGGCCTTGACTTGAACGTGATAAATCCAAGAGTTGAGTCCCACAACCTTCACCACCAAGGGGGTAGAGAGGAAGATGATGTAAGGTCCCTGGAGTAGAGAGGGGAGGAAAAAGAGGGGAGAGCCTTCACCACTACCAAGTCTTCTGGGTTGAATAAAGATAGTCCTATTTATTGGGGTTGGGCTTCTGATAGTTGTTTTAATTCTTGCTGGAAGTGGGCCACAGAGGTTATATGTTTACCCAATTTAGAAGTTTACTGGTTTAATAGAAGAAAATTATTGGTAAGGAAAGGCCAACCACATGTTATTTAAAAAGAGCTTAAACCCAATTAGAAGGTATGTTCCTCACCACAGTAAGGTCATGGGAAGGAGAGTAACCCAAGGGAGGTGAGTTTCTTGAGGCAGCTTTCTGAGGTTCCTCTTAAGGACATTATTTGTTTTTTCTGCTTTTCCTGAAGTCTATGGTCTCCAGGCGCAATGTAGATGATATTGTATGCCCAGTGGTTTTGTTACTCAGAACCTCTGCGTAACAACCTCCTTGAATGAGGGGCCACTGTCACTTTAGAGTTACTTGGGGAGTCCAAATCGAGTTATCTCATTAATTAGCATGCTCATCACCTCAGATGACTTTTCTGTTTGGTATGGAAATGCCTCCACCCTGTTAGTAAAGGTATCTGCCCATACCAAAAGATATTTAATGCCTTTTACTTTGGTATACGAGTGAAGTCTATCTGCCGGTTTTCCCGCAATAACTCCCTATCCATTGAATTCAGGGTTTGAGGGAGGAGCTGCCTGAGTTTTTTTGTTTTGTTTTGTTTTTTTTGTTTTTTTTTTTTTTGAGGCGGAGTCTCGCTCTGTCCCCCGGGCTGGAGTGCAGTGGCGCCATCTCGACTCACTGCAAGCTCCGCCTCCCGGGTTCCCGCCATTCTCCTGCCTCAGCCTCCCGTGTAGCTGGGACTACAGGCGCCGTCACCGCACCCGGCTAGTTTTTTGTGTTTTTAGTAGAGACGGGGTTTCACCGTGTTAACCAGGATGGTCTCGATCTCCTGACCTCGTGATCCACCCGTCTCGGCCTCCCAAAGTGCTGGGATTACAGGCCTGAGCCACCGCGCCCGGCCGAGGATATTATTTTTAAGGCAAGTTTCACAAGCATTAGCAACCTGTTCGGTCTTTAGTAGACTTTCCCCAAAAAAAACTATCTTGGGGCACCCTGATAAGCTTTGTCCCTACCTAGGTGAAATGTTTGGTGGTTGAGTTTAACAACTTTAGGCTGACAGAAGGCTGGCAAATGTAGTTTGCTATCCTCTAATTGTAACCGTCCCAAGGGCTAAAGAGTGTATCCTTGAGAGGTGGCCCATTCTATCTTTGCAGGAGAATACTGAGGTCTTATTTTTCTTATAGAGCTCTCCCAGATTAGAGGGGTGTCAAGTGTGTCAGACCTCTCGGGTCTTTTTGCTGCTGATTTGGCTGCTTGATCTGCTAGTCTATGTCCGGCGGCCATGTCATCAATCCCCTTCTGGTGTCCTCTTCGTGGGTTACTGTCACTCTCCATGGAAAGAAAACTGAAGATAACAGTCTACCTATTTCCTTGTGGTATTGAATGGGAGATCCATTAGCCATGAGGAAGTGTTTTTTTTCTAGATAGCACCATGGGCATGAAGACCAAGGAAAGCATACTTAGAATCAGTATAAATGTTAACTGCCTTTCCTCAAGGGCTTAATTCAAGTATTCTGTGAGAGTGACTAGCTCAGCTAGTTGAGAACTTGTGCTCGGTGAGAGGGGCATGCTCTCAACAATGTCATCCTAGGTGACTACTGCATATACTGCCATGTTCTGCAAAGGAACTTCAGTCTGTAAAGAGAGTCCAGTCTGAGTTTTCTAGGGAACTTTCTCCAAGGTTCTCCCTGACTGCATAGGCATGCACTACTATCTGTTTACAACCTTGTTCAGGTTCTTCAGTTTCCTCTGGGAGGAAAGTGGCAGGGTTTAGGCAAGGTCAGGTGTTTAACTGGATGGCAGATCCTTCTAGCAGCAAAGCTTGATATTTGAGGAGGCAATTTGTCTATTAGCCAGAGACTCCCTTTAAAAGATAGCAGTCCTGCTATATTATGTGGAGTGTAAACAGTCAAGTTATTCCCCATGGTTAATTTGGTGGCCTCTGGCACAAAGCCACTGCAGCAACTGCTCAGAGGCAGGCTGCCCGTCCTTTAGCCACCAGGTCAAGCTGTTTCCTTGGTAACCAACTGGCTGCTGGGCTGGACCTCAGGCCTGAGTTAAAACTTCCAAGGCTACTCTTTTTCTTTCTGAGACATAAAGTTTGAATGCGTTTCCTGTGGGAAAACATAGGACAGGTGCTTTAAGTAAAGCTTGCTTTAGCTGGTTAAAGTCTTTTTGGGCTTCAGATTCCCAGGTCAAAGAATGAGTTTAACTGCTTGAGTTTTTTATATGGTGATCTGTTTCACCATACCCAGGAATCCACAATCTGAAAAATCCTGTATTACCTAAAAATTTCCTTAGCTGTTGGAGAGTTTTGGGAAGGGGGAAAGAAGGAATGGGCTTAATCCTCTCTTCACCCAGCATGCTTATTCCCTCTGACTGGAGAAAGCCTAGGTACTTCACTGAGCTTTGACAAAACTGGGCCTTCAATTTTGAAACGTTATACCCTCTGTCAGCTAGAAAATTAAGAAGAGGTTAAGTGCCTTCCTGAGAAGCACCCCTCAGATGAAGCACAAAGGAGAATGTCATCAGCATATTTTATTTTAATTTTAACTTAAGGATGAGAGAACTCAGCAAATTTTAACTTAAGGATGAGAGAACTCAGAGATGTCTCATGACAATGCACAATCAAACAAGCGAGGGCTGCCTCAGAATCTCTGAGGCAGTACCATCAAGGTTAACTGGGTGGTCTGTTGGGGGGTAGTCCTTGAAGGCAAACAAGTATGGGATTCAGGGTACAATGGTATACAGAAAAAGGCATCTTTCAAGTTTAGAACTGTGAAAAATTTTGTTCCCTCAGGAATTTGAGTTAGCAATATGTAAGGATTAGGAACCACTGGATGAATTGGTTAATGGGACACAGGTCCTGAACAAGCCTCCATTCCCTATTGGGTTTCTAGACCCCTCACACTGGGGTGTTACAAGGGCTGTTGCAGGGCATAAGGAGGCCTTGCACTTTTAGATGATCAGTGATGGCTTCCAGCAATTTTCTAGCTTCTGGCTTTAGGGTACATTACTTCTGGCTAGGAAAAGAAGTAGGATCCTTAAGGTGAATTTGGACTGGTATAACTGTTGTAGCCTGGCCAGCCTTTCCCTGAGTTGCCCATACATCTGGGTTAATAGTGGTTTCTACTAAGGGAAGGTAAAGAGTTTGTTCTGGAGTCATTAGGATGGTGGCTTCCGTACAAGCAAAAATATCCCTGCCTAGCAAAGGAGTGGGACTTTCAGGCATAATTTAAAATGCATGGGTAAACAGCAGGTCTAATTGTTGGATAGTATTAAAGTTAACACTTCCGTAAAGAGGCTAGGCTATTCCACCCTGGCCCTGATAAGAAGGCCGTGCCCTTATACAAAAGAATATGAGTTACTTTTTCTTCAGGGTCTGAGGGTCAAAGAAGCCCCAGTGTCTCAGGATGCATGTGAGAGGAGTGCAGGCTGAAGAGGATTTGTTACACATTTAGAAAAGAAAAAGAGAAGGCATTCATTAGTTTCCTCCTTCTTTTTGGAGTGACCCAGGTTGGAGAGAAAAAGGCCAAAAGGGCATCCCCTTTCACCCCTTTCCTCCCATCCTCTGGGTCCTGGTGACCATTACGGGTGCCACCCATGGATGCCTGTATGACCTTCATTCATGGATTTGGAGAAGTTAGTCAATAGGAATAGTTATGGTTATCTGTACAACAGTCTAGTCACATACTAGTGTATGGTTATCTGTACAACACCGTAATCACACACTGGTGCTTCCCCTTTAATTACCTAATTTTGCATGAATGGTATGGTCCCCAGGTCCCCCAGGTAGAGGGATCATGGAAAAAAACATGTAATAGTTGTGCTTGGGCCAGGCCCCCTAATGAAGGGAAGGTTCTGCTTGTAACATGTTAATTATTCTTATTTAAAATTCCAGGTCTCATAGTTCCAAAAATCTTGAGTTTTATCTAAGTCTAGTTTCAATGCTTACTTGCTCTCCTCAGACCGCTTTTTCTTGCTGCTTGTAATGCTTTATAATTTTTGGTTGAAAGCCAAACATGACATATGTGATAATAAGTTTTGAATTAATTAGACCTTTAAGTGTAAGGTTTTGTTTGGTTTTGTTTTTGAGACAGAGTCTTGATCTGTTGCCCAGGCTGGAGTACAGTCATGCAACCTCAGCTGACTGCCACCACCACCTCCCAGGTTCAAGCAATTTTCCTCCCTCAGTCTCCCAAGTAGCTGGGAGAGTTTAACCTTACAGTGTTAAAAGAATTTTGCATGTGTGATTACATTAAGGATCTTAAAATGGAGAGGTATCCTGGGAGATCCACAGTCAATGCACTGAAAGACAATAATTTTTTTTCTTTCTTTTAAGGCAGAGTCTTGCTGTGTCGCCCAGGCAGAGTGCAATGGCAAAATCTCAGCTCATTGCAACACTCTGATCCAAGATCAAGGTGTTGAGATCAAGGAATTCTGCCTTAGCCTCCCAAGTAGCTGGGACTACAGGCACATGCCACCACGCCTGACTAAAGTTTGTATTTTTAGTAGAGATAGGATTTCACCATGTTGGCCGTGCTGGTCTCAAACTCCTGGCCTCAAGCAATCTGCCTGCCTCAGCCTCTAAAAGTGCTGAGGCCCAAACCTGGGCCATGTGTAAGGTTTTATGTTAAACTGGGTAAGGATTGAGCTATGCTTAATGTTTATTGTAGCTCTAGATATCAGGAGCTTCCTCTAGTATTCTGTTTTTCTATGCCCTTTTATATTTGTGTTTCCCCAGTAGCTGCTTCTTCCTTTTCTTTTTTTCTCCATCCTTAGCTCCTTCTTAGGGTATACAAGTGCTGCTTCTTCCTTTTCTTTTTTTCTCCATCCTTAGATAAAACACAACAGCTAAAGGAAGATTGAGCATGGTGGCTCAGGCCTGTAATCTCTGTCACTTTGGGAAGCTGAGGAGTTTTGAGACTAGCCTTCCTAGCTGACCCCTGTCTCTCAGGAAAAAAAGGGAGTAAAACCAAAAAACCAAAAACAAAACAAATAAAACCACCACTAGGCGTGATGTCATGCACCTGTAGTCCCAGCTACTCAGGAGGCTGAGGCAGGAGGGTCACTTGAGATCAGGAGGTCAAGGCCGCAGTGAGTTATATGATCACATCACTGTACTCCAGCCTGGGTGACAGAGCAATTCCATGGCTCAAAAACCAAAACAGGAAAACAAAAGGCTACTGGATTTTGGTAATTGCCCTCTGCCTAAGTAGAATAAGTTTCTGTTAGTCTTTTCACATGACTATAGATCTCTGCGATGGAAAATGTCCTAGATATTTTTCCATTTTTCTTGACAAAACCAGGAGGTCCTTTTTCTGAGCTATTGAATTTTAAAAGTTGATGGGATTTCTGTGGCCAAAATCCATGAAATTGAAGCCACTTTCCCCCACTCCATTCACTGTAAGACAGCAGTTCCAAGAGGTTTCTCACCCTTAAGCTCGTCTAGACATAGCCTCCAACAATTCATTAAAATTTTTATTTAATTGTTTCTACAGTTTTATAGCTCCAATAGCTTCTGCTTCAAGTAAACTGAACTCACATTTTCCTGCATTTGCCTGTAGATCCAGATTTTAGGGTCACAGTTTGCCCTGCAACCTTCTTTTTCTAAATTGAGAACAGTCATTTATTTTCAGGTTTTGGGGGCCTTTTTCTTGTTGGAAGGATGGAGTGACAACTTCCAAGCTTTTTACATGCTGGAGGTGAGACAGTAAATTCTTGAAATCCATTTTATATGTCCTTTATAGCACACAGACTAACCTGTCTCACATTATGTATAATAGTACACAACTCTGTTTTTGCCAGTTACATATTGACTGACAGCAGAAAGTATTTTTATGTTTTTATCTCTGTGATAATATTCTCTTTATAAGTTCTGTCACTGATACATAAATTTTTTTGCCTTGCTGTTATTACAGCTTTGCAGGTACATTATAACTATTATTTTGTATTATTAAAAATTTAAATTAAAAAATCTTTAACTCAACTTGTTGGTTCAATTTAGTCAACAGCCCATTCGTTTGCATTCTCTTTTGTATTAGGTTGGACAGATTGTAATACTTGCAGATTAAATGAAAGTTTGTTTCTATAAACCTTAATTTAAATAATGTTTACTTATGTGTTACTTTATGCTATAAATAGAAAAAGTAAGCAGAGCTTTGTTTCTTGTAATAATTGCGTTAGAAAAGGGAAAATGTTGCTATTCACAAATTGGTACTCCATTCTTCTTAAAATATTTCAAATCATATATTTTCACACAATTTAATCTATAAGAGGAAGTGCTTAAAAATGTAACTTTTTAGTAATTTTGATAAAATCTGAATGTAAGTAATAATAAGACATAATTTTATCATAGCACCTAAGAGTGCTATGTAAACATGGCACCATAAAATTATGTCTATCTTTCATGTATGAAGCTGGAAATCATCATTCACAGCAAACTGACACAGGAACATGAAAGCAAACACTGCGTGTTCTCACTCATAAGTGGGAGGTGAACAATGAGAACACATGGAAACATGGAGGGGAACATCACACACTGGGGACTGTCAGAGTGTGGGGGGCTAGGAGAGGGACAGCATTAGGAGAAATACCTAATGTAGATGACAGTTTGATGGGTGCAGCAAAATACCATAGCACGTGTATACCTGTGTAACAAACCTGCGCATTCTGCATCTGTATCCCAGAACTTAAAATATAATTTAAAAAAAGAAAAACAAATTATATCTATCTTTATTTCCAAAACCATTCAATCTACATTTTAAATAAAATTAAAAATAAAGTATATTTGGATGAAGAAAAGCATCAATGATTCACTAAGTGTCTGTAACAATTTATTGCACCATTGCTTCTTCAGCTTCCCCCTCTATACAATAAGGATAATGAGAACTATTTCATGACATAATGAGAAATTTGCTTATGTTCGTGGTAGAAAAATCAATTCAGATTACTGTTGCAAGCAACAAAAAGATTTTTATAAACATTATGGTAGAGGAGAAACCGGTAAGTTTAAAACATTGCTTTTCCATCATAAAACTGAGAAAACAAGATATATAAGCATAAATAATATTTAAAGTACTATGAGGACATATGTGGTAAATGTCATCTAGATTGAAAACAGTTTTATATTGAAACCTGCATCTTATTTACCTTTGGAAATGTAAGAAATGTATAGTAGAAATTATAGCTCTTTAAAGGAGGAGGATATATCAATCCACTGGGCAGTTAGAAAAGTCTTATAGTTGTTAAGATTTTAGTCAAACCTAAAAACACCAGAAGGATTCAGGTTTTTAAGGAGAATGAGAAAGATTAGTTTTAAAATGGTGGCAATGGAGATGAAGAAGACACTGGGATGTGCAGAAGGAGGGAGAAAGAAAGGGAGGAAAAAGGGAGGGAGAAAGGGAAGGAGGGAGGCAAGAAGGGAAGGGAGGAAGGGAAGGGGGGGGAGGGAGGAAGAAAGGAAGGAAGGAATCTTTCTATGCACATGAAGATATATCATTTCTAAGGTACCTACCCTCTAAGGCCTTCAATATCACTGCTTTTCAAAAACAAATAATAACATCACTACTCACTTATAAAACTCCTATTCAATATAAATCTGAGAACTTTCTGGAACACATTGAGTTGAAAAGCCAAACATAGTGCAAATAAATTGACCACAGGCTTTTGCTTAAAATTGTGGTCCTTCTTTAAATGTCAATGTCGCTGATCTTCCTTCTGGCTGTTGTGCTATTTTTTTCAATAAGCAAACCTGCTACTTATTGTTTTTACCACTGTTGTTTCTTAGGAGGGAAGAATTTAGGAGCAAATGCTGGATTTTTTTCACATAAGGTACAACAAAGCTCATTTCACTAAAATTTCAAAGTATACATATAATACATTTATTTATATGTATATTTAAGTTTGATATAAAAACATGAAAATGGTTATTTTAATTTTTAATTTTTAATTTTTTGAGACAGAGTCTCATTCTGTCACCCAGGCTGCAGTGCAGTGGCATGATCATAACTCACTGCAGCTTCAAACTCTGGGCTCAAGCAATCCTCCCACCTCAGGCTCCCGAGTAGCTGGGACTACAGGTGTATGTCACCGAGCCAGTTTTTTTTGTTTGTTTGTTTGTTTTTATTTTTAAATGTATTCTCACTCTGTCACCCAGGCTGGAGTGGAGTGGCTGGATCTCAGCTCACTGCAAGCTCCACCTCCCGGGTTTACGCCATTCTCCTGCCTCAGCCTCCTGAGTAGCTGGGACTACAGGCGCCCGCCACCTCGCCTGGCTAATTTTTTGTACTTTTGGTAGAGACGGGGTTTCACCTTTTTAGGCAGGATGGTCCTGATCTCCTGACCTCATGATCCGCCCGCCTCGGCCTCCCAAAGTGCTGGGATTACAGGTGTGAGCTACCATTCCTGGCCCCCAGTTAATTTTTTAAAGTATTTGTAGATACATGGTCTTCTTGTGCTGCCCAGACTGATCTTGAACCTTTGGCCTCAAACATTCCTCTCACCTTGGCCCCTCAAAATGCTGGCATTATAGGCATGAGCCATTGTGCCTCTTTTTAAAAAACATTTTATTTTTTATTTTTTAGACAGGATCTCATTTTGTTGTCCAGCCTGAATGCCATGACTCAATCTCAGCTCACTATAATTTCTGCCTCCTGGGCCCAAGCAATCCTCCTACCTCAGCTTCCAAAGTAGCTGGGACCACAGGTGCGTGTCCTCATGCTGGCTAATTTTTTGCAGTTTTGGTAGAGATGGAGTTTCACCATGTTGCCCAAGCTGATCTCAAATTCTTGACTTCAAATGATGTGCCTGCCTTGGCCTCCCAAAGTGCTGGGATTATAGGTGTGAGTCACTGCACCTGGCCATGTGTCTCTTTTATAAGGGCACGAATCCCATTTGTGAGTCTCCACCCTCATAACCTCATCACCCCCCAAAGGCCCCACCTTCCACCATCATCACCTTGAAGGTCAGGGCTTAACACATGAATTTTGGGAGGACACAGACATTCAGACAACACCACTAGGGCTGCCGTGATAAAGTGTCACCAACAAAGTGTCTGCAGAATCACAGACTTCTGTGGCCCCAAATAACATGGGAAAGGGTCTTCTGTTACCTGTGGGACCTTCTCCTGCCATCCTGACACTGGTGTGCAGACAGTCCTATGGCCAACCTCTGCTCATTCTCTCCCTTGTCTGTTTCCATGGGATCCTCCTGGGACACTGACCAAAGCTGAAGCTTCAGTTGACTGCAGACTTCCTGTATCTCATTTACATGCCTGATCAATAGTAAAACCATCACAGCATCTGTCAGGACCAACTAAGGAGGCAGAGGTCAACATGGTGGACAAACATCCCGACTGATGAGAACAGTGTAACCCCACAGGGGATGATTAAAGCCTCGCCACCCCAAGACAGCATTGGCCACTTCACTGGGTACAGTGGGGTCTACATGACCTACCACACAGAATCCTAAATCCCTGCACTGGACATGAATCCTCCTGCTGGCCACTAGGTACTGGATATTTGGGGTGACTGTTTGGAGATGGCTGGAATGATGGGGAAATCGAATGAAGATGCCTGTCTATGTCTTGGTATACACAAAAAAATTATTGCTATGTAGAATTTCTAGTTCATTGTTTTTTGAGACAGGGTCTCACTCTGTTGCCCAAGCTGGAGTGCAGTGGTGCAATCATGGCTCACTGTACCTTTACCTCCTGGGCTCAAGGGATCCTTCCACCTCAGCCTCCAGAGTAGTTGGGAATGCAGGCATGTGCTGCCACATGCCTGGCTAATTTTTAAATTTTTATTGTAGAGATGAGGTCTCACTGTGTTGCCCAGGCTGGTCTTAAACACCTGGGCTTGAGGAATCATCTCATCTTGGCCTCCTGAAGTGCTGGGATTATAGGAGTGGGGCAACCAGCCTCATTTCTTTTTTTTTTTTTTTTTAAATCTTAGGGGAGGAGATGTGGTAATCACTTCTAATTCCAGCCCCCTGGGGTGAGCCAATCCTTATAATCTTGGACTTGGAGATGAGATCTTCTCAGTGCCATAGATAATCCCTGAGCTATTTATAATTATAAGATTGAGAAGAAACTTGGAGCTCTGAATAACATAAAAATAGAAGCCAAAAATCATAAACAGGTTCTCATTCATGCCTGACCACATGGAGATGCAATTTGTAGGTTTCATCATGGATTCAAGACTTAGGATTCTACTTCTTGGGGCCAGAAGTGGCTCCCATTTCACAGACTGGGAAGACTCCATTGCTACATCTGTGACCAGATATGATGAACAAAAAAGTCACTTCCCAGATGGACATGAATGTCCCAATGCTGAATTCCTCCCCTGCAGTGATCTTGTATCCTCACTCAAATAGCTTAAAAAATAGACAGCTGTCATGTCTTCACCCTGGTCCTTCTTATCACCACAACATCTGTATTATCTCTAAAATCTTACATTTCACAGCAGTCAGCATCTGACCCTAATACTTTAGCTTTAGCCCTCTCTCCCCAAGACCCTCATAATCCTTCCCCATCTCTTTGATCTTATTCTACCATCCCCACCTGACTTTCTTCTTTTCTTTGATGCCTCAGGCCAGTACCAGCCCTTAGACTACAAGTCTGAAACAACTCTGCAAAACACATCGTCTTGAGGCTACCCCTGGCCTGTGATCAATTGCTTACTGATGGATATGATTTGTTGTGTCCCCTCCCAAATCTTGAATTGTAGCTCCCATAATTCCCATGTGTTGTGGGAGGGACCTAGCGGAAGGTAATTGAATCTTGGGGGCAGGGCTTTCCCATGCTGTTCTCACGATGGTGAATAAATCTCACAAGATCCGATGGTTTTATAAAGGGGAGTTTTCTTGCACGCGCTTTCCTGTCTGCTGCCATGTAAGATGTGCCTTTACTCCTCATTCAGCTTCTGCCATAATTGTGAGGCCTCCCTAGCCATGTCAAACTGTGAGTACATTAAACCTCTTTCCTTTGTAAATTATCTAACCTTGGGTATGTCTTTATTAGCAGTATGAGAATAGATTAATGCCCTTATAAATGTTGGTGCCTCACCCTGCCAGGTCTGTAAGCTGCCTGGGAATTGTGTCTGCATCCAGGAAAGTTCTTGCCCAGATGTCAGATTCAGGAGCTTCAAACCTTTGCAAGTCATTTTTACTTCGTCTCTGCCCAGCAATTTCCTTCCCCTGAAGAACTTACCCTCTAGGCCTTAAAGGAAATTTCAGCCTTCCATAATTATCTCACACAAGAATTCCTATCTTATACCCCTATGCCCCATCTCCCTTGAGGTTTTCTTCTAACTGGTACGTCCTTATAGTTCAATCCCTACAGAATTTCTTGGGTAATTACAAACAAAATTACAAATATGAGTGTGCCATGCTTTCAAATAAAATTCTTTCTAATCACATCCCATCATTTAGAGCAGGAATTGGCACACTTTTTTTTCTTTTTTTTTTTAACCTGGTCAAGTGTCTTTGGCTTAGTAGGGCATCTGGTCTCCATAGCATCTATTCAACTCCACCACTGGGTTGAAAATACACCCACAGAAAATATGTAAATGAATGGGCATGGCTGTGTGCCAATAAAACTTTTTTTTTACAAAAACAGATGATGGGTCAAGTTTGGCCAGTGGACCCTACTTTTTCAACCTCTGATTTAGAGGATTAAAAAACAAATTTTAAAACATGGTGCAAGGGGCCAGGCATGGTAACTCTTGCTTGTAATCCCAGCACTTTGGGAGGCCAAGGTGGGTGGATCATGAGGTCAGGAGATGGAGACCATTCTGGCCAGCATGGTGAAACCCAGTCTCTATTACAAATACAAAAATTAGCTGGGCGTGGTGTTGTGTGCCTATAATCCCAGCTACTTGGAAGGCTGAGGCAGGAGAATAGCTTGTATTAGGGAGTTGGAGGTTGCAGTGATCTGAGATCCTGCCACTGCTCTCCAGCCTGGCAACAGAATAAGACTCCATCTCACAAACAAACAACCATACAAACAAACAAACAAAAACATGGTGGAAGAGTGATGCTCTCTCTTACTGTGCATTCTGATGCTCAGTGCTAGTGCCTGAATTCTATCTATCTCCATCAACATATGCCAAGCAGCTGCTAGTGACTTGTGCATACCATTTCAGCATGAAACATGCTTTGTCAAGAAGAGGCACTGTGATGGGCTGAACTGTGTCCTCCTCAAATCCATATGTTGAAATCCTAACCTGTAGGAATCTTAGAATGTGACTATATTTGGAAATGAGGTCTTTGAAGAGGTGACTAAGGTAAAAAAAGGTCAGTAGAATGGCCCTTGATCCAATAGAACTGGAGTCCTTATAAAAACAGGAGATGAGGACACAGATACACATAGAGGGATGACTGCATGAGGACACAGGGAAAAGACCGTGTCTACAAGCCAAGAAGAGAAGCCTCAGGAGGAACCAGCCCTGCCCACATCTAGATCTCAGACTTCCAGCCTCCAGGACTGTGGGAGGGTATATATCTGTTATTTAAGCCACCTGGTCTGTGGACCTTTGTTACAGTGGCCCAAGCATAATGCAGGCACCTTGTCTGTACCCCAGACATTATACTGCTTTCTCCTTTCTTTGCTTATTTGGTGATAGAGCCATCCTCAAAATACCTTGTGGAATCCAGTGCTCTTGGGTTGGAAAAGGACAGTGTCTCAGAGATTCAAAGCAGTATGTCCCCCATTCCAGCTTAAATGAGGACCAGAACTTAACTCTGCTTGGAAATCTCAGTCCCCTTCACCCCCACCCCTTCTTTCCTCTGCACTTGGGAACCTGGCCTATGATAATGGGATGGCTCTGATTTTTCCATTCTGCTTTACTCTAGCAGATGCTACAATGGATGTAATTTTCTTGGTGCAATAGTGTTCACTACTTTTTATAATCAATGCTGTGTCTAGCCTGGCTGAGGGGAGTGGAAAATGGAGGCAGTGGTTCCAGGGTTTCAGATGGTTCCCAAGTTCCAGCTGTATTAAATAAAAATACAGCGTGTTCTCCTTTTCTGAGAGCAGTCCAAAGTGACTTTATGTTTTCATCAAGTTATGTTCATTTCTATTTTATCTCTGCTTCCTTTGCAACTTGTAAAGCATGTGCTGAGCTTTGTGACTTTTAATGATACTTTATGAGCCTTTCACAGACTTGATGTGTCGACATTCTTCATGAGCCAATGTACACATTCTCCGAAGGGTAGAGACACTTGGCTGCACCTGGTTGTTGCCACACCTGAGATGTGTTTGTGTTGGCTGAGATGCGTAGACATTACCAGGAAACAACTCCATGTCTGTGCTGGTAAAATAGCTCCGTGTGTCTTTAAAGTTCACTTGCACATAGTTTGAAGTTGAGTAGCTTAAGATGTCTTGTCCATTCTTGTTGCCTATGAGAGAGGAGAGAGACATTCAGTGTGTGCACTGGAATATGGTCATGTGATTGCAAACACCAAATAATGAAGAATAGAATGTACTTAGATGCAAAGAGATGGTTTGATTTGCTTTGAGTTGCACCCCTCTTGTTTCTAGTGTTTTTCTTCCTAGAACTTGCTAGTGTTAATAATGTCTGTAGTTGTGTCTAACTTTACTTAGCTCTTGAATATGAGTGTTCTTATCCTCAAGTTACATGTACCTGAGATAAATAAAATGCAATGGAACTTCTGTTTGTAATTTTTTCAATTGTTTTTATTTTTATTTTTTTGCAACATAGTCTTGCTCTGTCACCCAGGCTGGAGTGCAGTGGTGCAATCTTGGCTCACTGCAACCTCTGCCTCCTGGGTTCAAGCGATTCTCTTGCCTCAGCCTCTTGAGTAGCTGGGATTACAGGTGTGTGCCACCACACCCAACTCATTTTTATATTTTTAGTAGAGAAGGGGTTTTGCCATGTTGGCCAGGCTGGTCTTGAACTGTTGACCTGAGGTGACCTGCCCGGCTCAGCCTTTCAAAGTGCTGTGATTACAGGCATGAGCCATTGGGCCCAGCATATCTATTACATTATTCTTCGTTCACCGTTAGATACTGAATATTTGATAGCTGTGCTCTAAAGAGGAATGGAAACAGATAAAGACTGGCTCACAAATCAGCATCTGAAATGGGTCCTTTTTGTTAAATGCTAAACTATAGATCTTACTAATTATTCAGCCAGTCTTTGGGTATTATTTTGCAAACTGACTTTGTAAAACTCTATCTGTATTACCTTAATTCATGTTCTGATAACTTACTGTGTTCCTTACCTTGAATTTTGGCCACATTCCAAAGGTTAATTTTACCCTTTCCACAATTACAACGTTTCTCCACTTCTTGTTCTCCTATGTGCAGCACACATTTACTTTGAAGCAATCTCTACCTGCTTAATTTTCTCTTTAAAGTGAAATGTCACTGGCTTATTCACCACGTAATCTTCTGAGGGCTAATGAAAACTACTTCTT
The DNA here is from genome assembly GCF_024542745.1 of Macaca thibetana thibetana. Lineage (NCBI taxonomy): Eukaryota > Metazoa > Chordata > Mammalia > Primates > Cercopithecidae > Macaca > Macaca thibetana. The sequence goes on along the minus strand of NC_065599.1, from coordinate 9,724,532 downwards.
TTCTCTTTATAATATTTATGTGCACAAGGCATTCTAAACATCAGTCAGTCTGCAACAGTGGTTCTTTCTTTGAACACTCAACATATTTAAGCGCTGTCATACGAACGTGGTCACATATATTATAATGTGATCAAACAGGGGGCAATGTAATGCTTTAAGATTTAAATGGGGTTTAAAATCAGCATGGCCAGGTTTGGTAGCTCACTTGTAATCCCAGCATGTTGGGAGGTTGAGGTGGGAGGACCACATGAGCCCAGGAGTTCTAGACCAGCCTGAGCAACATAATGAGACCTCGTCTCTACTAAAATCTTCTGCAAAAATAAGCAGAGTGTGGTAGTGCACACCTGTTGTCACAGCTCCTTGGGGGTTTGAGTGGGAAGGATCACTTGAGCCCAGGAAGTCACTGCTGCTATGAACTATGATTGGACTACTACATTCCAGCCTGGGCAACAAAGCAAAAGCCCATCTCTATAAATAAGTAAATAAAATCCATTACCTGAAACATTCAGATAACAATCATCAAAACAGTAAATATCTTTTAGAAAAATAAATTGTTTTTTAAGTAATTAATGTAATAATTAATTAATTTTGAGACAGAGTCTTGCTCTATCACCCTGACTGGAGTGAAGTGGTGCAGTCATAGCTCACTACAGTCTTGAACTCCTGGCTCAAGTGATCCTCCCACCTTAGCCTTGTGAATAGCTGGGATGACAAGTGTGAGTCATTGTGCCTGGCTGACCCTGTTGTTTTATTTAGAATCCTAAAGTGGTTGCCATGGGCTGCAATGTGGGTGCCCCTGTCCCCAGATATTCATGTCCTAATCTGAGGAACCTGTGAATATTTTACATTACATGGCAAACAGGACTTTCCAGATTAAGGCTCTTGAGAGGGGAGATTATTCTAGATTATTCAGATGCACTTAGCATAACACCAAGCTCCTTGGAAGAGGGCAGCAGCAAGGAGTCAAAGACATGTGAGGAAGAAAGCAGAGAGACAGAGAGAGAGAGAGAGAGAGAGAGAGAGAGAGGTGAGACAGAGAGGGACAGAGAAACACACACACACAAAGAGAGAGACACTCAGAGACAGAGGCACAGACACAGATAGAGACAAAGAGAGAATGAGAGACACAAGGAGAGACCAATGAAAAGAAAAAGAGACAGAGATAGAGTGACAGGGAGAGACAGAGAGACACAGGGAAAGTGAGAGAGACAGAGAGAAAGAGAGAGACAGAGATGCAGAGAGGGAGACATAGAGAGACAGTGAGATAGAAAGAGGCAGAGACAGAGACAGAAAGACAGAGAGAGGCAGAGACAGATGGAGACAGAAAGAGACAGAGAGAGGCAGAGACAGAAACAGAAGGAGAAAGAGACAGGCAGACTCAGAAAGAGTGACAGAGAGAGGCAGACACAGACAGAGACAGAAGGTGGAGGTGAAGCAACACTCCTGGTTTTGAAGACAAAGGAAGGAGTCATGAGCCAAGGAATGCAGGCAGCCCCTAGAAGTTAGAAAAAAGCAAGAAACAATTTCCCTGGGGCCTCCTGAAGATAGCAGCCCTGGGGACTCATTTCAGATTCTGACCTCCAGGGTGACTGGGGATGTGTGGAGAGAGCGGAGCAAGGGACAAGAGACCCAAACGCCACAGTGAAAAATTGGCTTGCTTGGGAATGAGCCTGCAGAGGGGTATGCACTGCTTTTCTAGGAGCTGGTGTTCATGGCTCACAAATCTTCATTAACCCATTTCTAAGATGTCATCTCTAAGCTCTCATCAAGTAGGTTATTCCATGACATTTGGAGCAGAAACTAGTATTTCGTAACTGAAGTCCATTTTCTCTCTGTCTCTCTTGCTCTCTCTCTCTCTCTTTTTTTTTTTTTTTTTTTGAGACAGAGTTTTCCTTTCATTGCCCAGGCTGAAGTGCAGTGGCACAGTCTTGGCTCACTGCAAGCTCTACCTCCTGGGTTCAAGTAATTCTCCTGCCTCAGCCTCCCAAGCAGTTGGGACTACAGGTGCCTGCACCAGGCCTGGCTAATTTTTGTATTTTTTGGGGAAGACAAGATTTCGCCATGTTGCCCATGCTGGTCTTGAATTCCTGGTCTCAAGTGATCTACTGCCTCAGCCTCCCAGAGTGTTGGGATTACAAGCGTGAGCCACTGAGCCCAGCCTGAAGTCCATTCTCAAGTGAATTCAAATTTTTTCGGGGTTGTAATGTTTCAAATTTAACAAGCAAATGGTAGTTACTAGCCTCTCATTTAACTAGTTTGAGCCAAGTAACTAAATTCAATGGGATTTTAGCAGAAATGTCATGGGACATTTAGGAAGAATGCAGAGAAAGATCTAATTCACTTGGCACAGAGGCCATTTCTTTCCTCACTGGTCCCTCATCTGCTTTCTATGATGTAGAAACAATGGCTGGAGCCTCAGCATTCACACTGGGTCATGAGGCAAACTTGAAGATGAAAGTCATGTGTTAGGGTGGTAGAAGAGATAAAACTAATCCAGTTCCTGAGCATCTTGAAACCAGATATTTTTGGAACGTTCTTTTTCCAAGCTGTTTGTAGCTTTCAGCTTTGTCATTTTTACTTTTGCCTTTTCTGAACCTAAAATTCATCTGTTATTAATTTTCTCAAAAACAACTACCTGGTGCATCTTGCTGAAATATGTGGCTGTCAGTGAGTAGTTACTGTATCTTTTCTAAAAGTCTTACACTAAAAGTCTAAAAGTTGTAATTTTTATTTCATAGTCACCAGGCTTCTCTAGTTTATTTGCTCTAAATAGTGAACTACCAGCACAAACTTGTTATTACTGGAAGAAGCCAAATGTTTCTATGCTTTAACCCCAAATAGGATTGTATAATTGTCAGTTTATTGAACTGTTTGGTAGATGAATGTGAACTTACTCTGTTGATACACACATCTGTTTGCATACTTGTTCGGAGTAAAGGGTAAATGGAAAGACATTCTCCTTCTCTTCCTAGAGCTCTTGGTCATCCTGCCTCAGGCACACAGCATGAGCATGGAAAGTGTGAGAAAATTAGCATTTCCCCAGCACACTTCTTAGTGTTAACTCTCTATCTTTATCAGGTACCCTGTCGAGCATTGTTTCCAAGCTAGGAAGAGTGTAAGCTTCCTGTTCCATTCCTACCGCAGATGTTTGCTTCATGACACCTGCTTTGTGACATCAGTTATTGGGTGACTGATATTCACCTTTGCTGGAGAGTCAGAAAAATTCACAAGCCTCCTAAGATTACAGTAAACACCAGCGATAAAGATAAGCTGTCGTTTTGGGCAAGAAATGCCCTCATAGGTGTCTAAATATTTTGAGTGCCAGGCTACTTCTACTTATCTGCTACTTCCTCAGTTTGCTGAGGAATTGAAGAAAAAGATTTCTTCCGTATTGGAAAAGTGATGATGATATCCCTGCATTCTGAAACTTTGGCCAAATCAGAAAGATGAAATCATCAGATCAAATTTTGCAAGTTGTATATCATAGGTGATTTTCCCTGTAAATTTATTTTTGGGAGATGGTGGATCCATAGGCGTTTCAGCAGGATGGTGGAATATGAGGTTGGCTTTGTTTTTGTTTGTTTTTTTTTTTCTTTTTTGGAGACAGAGTCTCACTCTTGTAGCCCAGACTGGAGTGCAGTGGCATGATCTTGCAACCTCTGCCTCCCAGAGTTTAAGCAATTCTCCTGCCTTAACCTCCTGAGAAGCTGGGATTACAGGTGCCCACCATCACACCAGCTAATTTTTGAATTTTTAGTAGAGATGGGGTTTCTCCATGATGGTTATGCCAGTCTCGAACCCCTGACCTCAGGTGATCTGTCCACCTTGGTGTCTCAAAGTGCTGGGATTACAGGTGAGCCACCACGCCTGACTGTGGCTGGGTTTAAAAAGGCAAATTGAACAGTGAACAGGGTTGCAAGCCTCAAGTTGCTTTATAGAAACAAACGAATTAAAACAGCATATCCATCAGAGCCCCACAGGGAGCACATTTCACGTAGGATGTCCAAGTGTGGCGATGTTAATAAAAGCACTGATTATGAACGAATGGGAAGAAAAGACAGAAAAAGGAATTCAGATAAGGCTGACCAGAGAGGCTGATTCTAACCTCTGCCTGCAGTGAAGAGGCAGGAAAAGAAAGTTGTGGAATCTTGTGAGAAATATAATTTGGAGGACATGGACTGTGAGTGAGTGAGAGCTTGGAAAGATGTGGAAGCCACTCTGAGCTTGGGAGAACATGGGGGATATTGTCAGCTTGGAAGGATGGTGGGTGTCCCTGTAAGCTTGAAGAATACAGGAGGGCCTGTGAGTCTGGTGTGGTGCAGGTTGTTTGCAGGATGAGATCAGGGACTTCCTTGTCCTGCTACGTGATAGCGATGTTCCTCATTTTCTGTTCATACTAATTCGTTCTCACGTTGTTGATGGCTGTTGTGATACCTTGATTCTTGTCTTCCTGGTTTAAAAGAATTTAAACACAGACACACAACCAAAAAGATGCAGCATAAATTATTGCAAAACAAAAAGAGTATCTGGAAGGTCAGGGGCAGAGTAGACAATACACCCTGAGAGAGTAGATTCAGGGCAGACTGCTAGTTACGATGAGACAGTATTGATTATTGCTGGAGAAACTCCCTGGATGATTCATAAGGAGGTGGGAAGAGGTGTTGTTAATAAGCATGTTCTGAGTGGTCCTCCGGGAGCACACATGCACTGGCTGTATATGCTTGTTCATGCATTGTAGGTCTCATTAGTGTCTTACATCTCAACCCACAGGTGTGCTTTTTACTATTAAAATGAGGCAAGGGTCAGTTTGAGAACAGGTAACATCAAAATGCGCATACTCTGTATAAGGGAAAGTCCCTACTGAAGAATTGTTTTGCTTAAATGAGCTCAATGACAATGCAAATGCTGAAGCTTAGTACTGTCATTGTTACTGTGCTTGCTGCACACAGAGAACATGGTCATTTCCTTGATTACCTATCCTGCCTCAGCACTGCTAAGAAGAAATACCAGAGACTGGGTGCTTTATAAAGAAAAGAGGTTTAATTGGCTCACAGTTCTGCAGGCTGTACAGGAAGCATGGTGGCTTCTGCTTCTGGGGAGACCTCAGGAGCTGACAATCATAGTGGAAGGTGAAGTGGGAGACAGCATCTTATATGACTAGAGCAGGAAGAAGAGAGAGGAAGACATGATGGAGGTGCTACATACTTCTGAACTATCCAAAGACTTTGTGATTACTCACTCAGTCACTCAGTATGATGAGAATCGAACTGAGCAAAGGGTGTTAAACCGTTCATGAAGGACCCACCCCTACGATCCAATCACCTCTCTCCAGGCCCCACCTCCAAAACTGGGGAATACAATTTGACATAAATTTGGTGGGAAGACAGATCTAAACCCTATCACTGACTCTCCTTGAGTGCCCTTATGATTTGCCCTAAGAAGCTCATTTTATGTCCCTGACCTGAGTAGAGTGGCATCTGGTTGGTGGTGCCCATCTCATATCACCAGGGACAAAGTAACCCCTTGTTCATCCCAGCTTGGCTTCTCATCTGTGCCTACGCCTGGTTCATGCCTTGGACACATTTAGGAAAAAAAAAAAAAAAAAGGAATACTCATTTTAAGGGATAACAGCATGGCAGAAAAAGGGGCAAATAAATGGGGAATTGGACCACCTGTGTAGAATAAACAGCGTAGACTTGTGTACAAAATTAGAGTTTGCATAAGGCAATCAATCATGAAGCCACACACACATGTCCCCAACAAGTGAGGACGAGTGAGGATGACACATGAAAAAGTGACTTCCGAATCTTTGGGGAAAAATATGATTCAGAATCCCTCTTCAGAAGTCACTGGTTTTTACTGTGGAGTCAGTCTGTGCTCTGGAAAATCTTGATGCGAGAGAGACTTGTGTTCAGCTTCCTGTTAACCCCTTTTTGGAGTCTGCCTTCTCCTTTAGCAGATAAACATCTGGTAATCCCAGGCTCTCTACTGACGTAGGCTGTTTGTCCTTCTTGGAAGTAAATCAGCCAGGTTTTCAAACCCGACAACCCACTTACTGACAGTTTACTAATTTATTAATTCTTAGTCAAGTGTCAATGGCTACTTAATTATGGCAACAGGCAAACAGCCCTGGCATTTTACCAGATCTAATGTCATAATAGTGGAACACCTGCTGAGTGGGAATTTTCATTACATCCACAAGAGCAAGGGCATGCTATTTTATCTACAAGTTGGCTGTGAGGAGAAACTGTCTGATTTGCTGTTTTCAAACAGCGTTTGTATCTACTCTCTCCCTTTTTTTCCCACTCCAAATTGTTCTCTCCTGGTTTCCCATTCTCTGTCAATTATCTAATACTAACACCCTTTCCTCCCTTCCCCTCCCCTCGCCTCCCCATCCATCTTCCTTTTGCCTCCCCCTCCTCCCCTCCCTTCCCCTCCCTTGTCCTTCCTTCCTGTCCCCTCCCTTCCCCTCCCTTCCCTTCCTCTCTTCTCCTCTTTTCTTTCCTTTCCTTTTGACAGGATTTTCCTCTGTCACCCAGGCTGCAGCGCAGCAGCACAATCATAGCTCACTGCAGCCTCCAACTCCTGGATATATGTATTACATATATGACAGTCATTCCTTAAAATTATAATGAATCTGCCCTATACTAATGTACCATTTTTAAATTTTTTATACTATATTTTTACTGTACATTTTAATGTTTGGATGAATTTAGATACAGAAATATTTACCATTGTGTTACAACTGCCTGCAGTATTCAGTACAGTAACCTGCTATACAGGTTTGTGGCCCAGGAGCCACAGGCTAGACCATATAGCCTAGGTGTGTAGTGGGCTAGACCATCTAGGCTTGTGAAAGTGCATTCTATAATGTTCACACAATGACAAAGTCACCTAGGGACATAGTTATCAGAATGTATCTCTGTTGTTAAGTGATACATGACTGTAGCCTTTACTAATACTGTAGCCCAAATGTTCATGTATTCTCCAACATTATCCTAATCCCCAAGGTTATAGTATTAGAAATTGGGACTTTGGGGAGTTGATAAGGTCATGGGGATGGAGCCTTATAGGTGAAATCAGTGCCCTTATAAAAGGGACCTCAGGGAGCTCCCTCGCCCCTTCCACTATGTAAGAACACAGCGAGAAGGACTGTCTACAAACCAGAAAGGAAGTCCATACCATACAGTAAATCTGCCTTGTCTTGATCTTGAACTTCCAGAGTCCAGAACTGTGGGCAATTAATGTCTACTGCTTATAAGCCACTTGGTATACTGTATTTTGTTATGGAGGCCCAACCTGAGTAAGACAGTTACAGACTGAGATCTGAGAAATCCCATGGTTTCGGGCATGAAAAAAAAAAGAGACATGACTGGTGGAGGTTTTTTCCTTGAAATTTAGTCTTTAAAAATAGAGTTCCATTCCAGAGGCCATTTCTTACTGTGATTAGAAATATCTGAGTAGCCTGTGTTCTCTTTGTTTGTATTCCTGCTCTGATCTTATCTTCCAGTCGCCAACTAGGAAGTTTAATCTTGACAGGTACTGACAGAAATGAAAAATGTGACCATTTCCTTCAGGGCAACCATGTATTTTAAGTTCTCTGAAGAAACTAGCATGCATCATTTTGTATATTCTTTTTGTTTTTTTAAAAAACCCTCTACTTTCAAAGAATAACATGCTGTAGATGAAGAAGCCTCTTCAGAGCATGATCTGACTTTTGTTTACTGTAATTTGGTGATTTGATGATAATTAGAGAGAAATCATAGCCTTGATATACCTGCTGGGGACATTAAAATGGGATTGAGAGAGAGTGAATTCCCAACTGGGGAACAATGATGCAATGTGTGAAAACCGTGCCTGTCTACAACAGCTCTTGGGCTTAGGAAAATCTTCACATAATTTTTTGTAGAAATGGCTGCCTAAGGGTGGCAGGCTGTTGAGGTCTGCAGTTTGTCTGGTTTTCTTCTGACAGTTTATAACAGATTTTTTTCTCAGCATATACTGCCTGCACACCCACATTTGGGCAGGCAGATGTCTGCACATGGAAGATGGTATTTTGCTTAAGGGATACCATGCAAACAGTGCCTCATCTTGCACCCAGCCAGGAAATATACATCAGTAATGGTGACCACATGTGTATGCTATTTCGTGATGTCATGAAAGAGTTGCCTGTGTTGTAGTTAGAAAAAAATGGGTGAGGTTAACGGGCTGGGGGAGTTTCAATCTTGGATAGCCTAACAGTTTGGTGAACATAAAGGCAGTCTGGATAACCCATTGAGATTATTTTTTGTTGTTGTTGCAGAAAAGCATCTAGATGCTTGAAATACACATCTTTGTTATAGATGCAGAGAATGTGAAGGCTTTCTTTCTTCCTAAGCATGGAGAGCTAAGGCTACATTTTCTAAATCCCAAATAAATTGAGTGCAAAGAAACCCCAATAGTAAGAAATAACACTAAAGGATATCATTATAGCATATGCTATACCAGTTACATGATCTTCAGTGTGGGGGTTCACAGTAACTGAAGAACAAATCACAATTTTGTTACATGATAGTTAATACCACTATAGCATACACTAAGTTCTTCTTCTGCTTAGTCTTGTTAAAGCAAATAATTTTAATTCACAGGTGGGTGTCTTGAAGGTATCATCTCTGTTTATAGACTGAGGCTTACAGAAATTAAACAAAAATAAATATTGTTATCTACAAGCAAAATCAAAGATGATAAATTCAGATTAACTGTAATTATCTCGATGTTTTATGCAAAAATGTCTTTCTTTTGAAACAACCCAACATGGAAAAGCAAACATGAACTATAATTGGATTATCTTAGTATAAACCTAGTTTTCCATTTAACTGGTACTCTACTAAGTTGTTTAACAGATGACTTACTCATAATATGCCGGGTTTGATGTTTATCTTTTCAGGATAGAATTATAAAGATTTTGTTAAATTTTTATTTTTTATTTATTTAGTTTTTTGAGATGAGGTCTCACTATGTTGCCTAGGCTGGTCTTGAACTCCTGGGCTCAAGCAATCTTCCCACCTTGGCATCCCAGAGTGCTGGGATTACTGGTGTGAGCCACCATGCCTGGCCTATGATGATTTTTTTAAAAGTCTATCAAATTTTGTTTGCAATCTTTTGTTCCCCTCAAAATATTAGATGGAATATTGCATAATATATCTAACTTGTTAAAAGAAGTCATTTAAAACTCAATAGTGTAAATCTGACAGTGTTTGAGCTGGCTCAAGGTTTTGCATTAAATAGAAAACAGCCCGATGCACACTCCAAACATCTTACATTGGGGTTTCAAGCGATAGAAGCAAGAGTTGACCCAACTGTGTTTGAAAATTTCCAGAATCTCTTATCTCAAAGGTATGCTGCTTTGATGTTTTGACAATTCTGATGGCAAGATGCTTTCTAGTAGGTTGATTTATGCTTGTGCTGTTCCCTCAGCTCCGTCTCCTCAACTCAGGGAGTTTTGCAGGCTTCTCTTAGTTTCTGCCTTCCAGTCATAGCCTGGAAATGCTCTCAAGGCAGTGAGCTGGGACCACCATAGGTCTTTTGGTTTTCTGCTTCTAGAGAATCACTGTCCTTTTATTTTCTCTCTTTTGAAAATTTATTTATTTTCCCTTTGTTTTTAAAATTAATCTTCTTTTGAGAATTACTGTCCTTAACTACCTGGTATCCAGTCCTGAAAATGTTGCTCCCTTAAATAGTTAACTCTTTACTTTTTGGTCATTTGAGGCTGGAGGGAAAACTCTATTTATGTTACTCCATCTTGACTGGAAGCATAAGTATGGTGGCCAGCTTACAATGGTTTGCCTGTGGCTTTTTTGGTTTTAGTATTGAATGTCCTCATCACAGGGTGTATTCAGCAATGAACCTCTAAGTTCTGAGTCAACTAGATGTTGGCCACCCTTGGTGGATGTCCAGATAACATTCTTTCACTCTACTTCTTTGATCTCTTTGGTTTTCTAGTAACGGTAGTACAGTCCGTGTTATTCTGTTTCTTTATTAAACTTATATAAAATTTATGCTATTCCCAATGTCTAAGAGCTAAAGGTGTTGTCTCTTTCAGTGGACATCCTTACAGAGTTTATCATTTTTTATGGTTTGTGAACTTAAAAAATGACATCTAAGAGGTGATCAATTAAGTAACCTGAAACTATATGTATATATAGTATGTGTATATACATATGTGTATATACGTGTGTGTGTACATATTACATGTGTGTGGGTGTATATATACATATGTGTATATATATATATACACTGCATCAGACAAATCTGGCTTAACTTTCATTTAACAAAATTGTTATTTGTTCTTCAGTTGCCATGAACCCCTACATTGAGGATCACGTAACTTGAATGTGCCCAGATGAACCTAGCATGCAACTTGAGAGAAACCTAACTGAGGAGTAGGGACTGAATTAAAAAGCAGATACCACATTTCAGGATTCAGGATCCAATCAGATTGAACCCTGCCATCAACCTATGGCAGGATCCAATCAGATTGTGCCTCTTGGCATCATCCCATTGCAGGATCCAATCAGATCATGCCTTTTGGCATCACTTCATTGCAAAGTCCAATTAGATCTTGTCTAATTACCTTGTGCTTATAAAGCCTGACCTGAAGCCCAGCTCACAGACACAGATTTGAGCATTACTTCCTGTCTCTTTGCCAGCTGACTCACAGTAAAGCTTTTCTTTTGTCAAAAGCCAGTGTCATGGTATTAGTCTCTATGTGCATTGAGCAGCGAGTTCATTGATTGTATGGTCATCTATAGCTCTGTCTGTAGCTATAGATATTCAGCTACAGAAACATCATGGCTGCGTGCTGCTAGTAATCATGCCAAACATGTGCTATAAGACCATAAGGTCTTTCCAGATTCTCTGATCACCATAATCCAATACAAAATGTTCTTTTTTGAAGTTGAGCAGAAAGAGATGATCAGAAATCACTTAGTGGGTTGAGTAGAGTAATGCAAAAGATATTTGGAGAGTAGGAGGAGGAAGTGGGCTGGATAAACACAACAGGGACTACATGTTGGCAGCTCCTATAGAGACTGTTTCTGAGGTGAATGCATTTATGCCAGGAAACAAAAATTTACTTTGTGAGTGTATCTACTTTCCTAATGTGCAGCTATTTATTGACATTAATGGCTATCTCAGGTTTTTTTTCACTCCATCCAAATTTAAAGCTTCATAGTATCCTAATTTATTCAGTGTTGGAAGAAGCCCTTAACCTTGTCACCCCACTTCTTTTAAGGAGAGTTCTTATCCAGGACTATAAATCAAAATCCCAGGGAGAACATTAGCAAAATTCATGCACCCTATTCTTTTTCAGCAGGCTGGGGGAGGGGAGAAAATCTGAACTACCTGTTTAAAAAATTTTTTAAAAAAGATCTTTCTGACATGTACCCTTAAAGACTCACCATTGTATGGAAAAGGAGGACCTTAAAAATAGTTACATTTTCCACTTGATCATGCCAAACAATTATGTAAATGAGAAAATGACATATTTTGCACCTAACTTGCCAACCTGAAAACACTTTTTCCTTTTGTATATTCACTAGCAAATTGGGACAATTTAACTTGCATCCTAGCCAATTTCTGCAGAAGCTGGGGCTCTGTGTCTTTAGCTGGTTTGCAACTGATACAAGCGGCTGTATCTCCACTGGACGGAAATTGCAGTGTGTAACCCATGGCATGAAAAACAGGTTATGAAAGCATTTTGGAAAGCAAAGGGACTCAGTTTCAGAAAGTGCTGGGGCTCCTCAGTTAGCATTTACTCTGCTCCCACTACCTGCTGACAACTCACATCAATGCCTGGGTATATGGATCTTGCTGGAAAATCAAAATGTAACTGGGAAATAGAGATGCAGAGGTTCAATATTGTGCAAGGTAGGAGGAAGGCAGGAAGGAGACTTGCCAATAAGATAAATGTTGAATGAATAACTGTAGATAATCTGCCTATGGTTGGGCTGATGGTAAAAAGTATGAGGGAAGTTTGCTTAGACTGACTCCTCAACCTGGAATTGAAGCAAGTGCATGGTGGGGAGATGCTGCCATTCATGGGAGGAATGGTGTTGAAAAGTTAAAACATAGAACAAACTTATCTCTACTTGGGTTCATATCCTTACCCTTTGCAAAGCAAGCTGTGATTCAGAGGCAGTGAAAGACATCACTTGGGGCTTCAATTCTTTGCAGACTTATCCTTCAGTGGATCAAAGTTTTGTGTCTAATCCGTTATGGAGAGATTGACTTTTAAATTTTTATCTTTTCTCCCTTTTTCCTTCTTCTTTCTCTTCTTCTTCTTTCTCTTTTCCTCATCTTCCTTCATCTCTTGCTTTTTCTCTTTTCCTTCTCTTTTTTTCTCCTTCAATTTCTTCTTATTCTTCATGGCTTACCCTTCATGTTAATGTGAAAACAATATGACTTGAGTCAAACTTGGACATTGAGGAAAAGTTTATTCCTTATGAGTGCCTTCACTAGTACTTATGATATCAGTCCATAGCATCCAAAATATGACATTAGGCGCTCCATTAATTCTCCAAATGCAGTTAAATCTAGGTGGTGACATATACCACAATCTTAATGTATTGGCTAATGAGAGGCTGAACAAGCCAAAAAAAAAAAAGAGAGAGAGAGAGAAGGAAAGGACCTTAATTTGGAAACTGCCAATGACAGCTTTTACTGTTCATTGCTCTAATCCCTACTGGTAGGTCCTTGAAGGCATTCTTGATGTGGTACAATGAACATGGCATTTTGCTTCCATGGTTTTACCAAAACCTGTAAGCCATCTGAATGTGAAAAAAAATCTTGACAGATCCTAATTGAGGGTTATCCTAGAAAATACCTACCAAGTTTTGTCCTCAAGACTGTCAAGGTCATCAAAAACCAGGAATGTCTAAGAAATTGTCTCATCCAAGAGAAGCATAAAGAGATGTGATAAAATGTAACATAAGATCTTGGAAGATGCTGGAACAGAAAGAGAATATTAGGTGAAAACCAAGGAGATCTAAATAAAGTAGGAAATTTAGATGGTGATGATGGTGATGATCATGCTGGTGATGGTAATGGTGGTGTTGGTGATGATGGTGTTGGTGATGAGAGTCATGATGATGGTGATGATCGTGGTGGTGATGATGGTGGTGATTATGGTGATGGTGGTGGTGGTGATGACATGATGGTGATGATGATGATGGTGATGGTTAAGATTATGGTGATGGTGATGATGCTGACGATGAGGTGATGAGGGTGATGATGATGGTGATGGTGAAGGTGATGATGGTGATGATGGTGATGAGATGATGATGGTGATGGAGATGATTATCATGATGGTGATATAAGCTTCCAATGAGAAATAATGTTGTTTCTAAATATAGGTCCAACGTAGGTTAGTAGACACACAGGAAAGCCTTTTCAGGAAACCCAGCTCTCACTGCTGTCTGCGCTATCCAAAGAGTGTTATACTTGCCCAGCAAACAACATCTATAGGAACTAGCCCTCAGGAAAGAAAGAAAAAAAAGGCAGCAGAGGTTCAGTCCATTCTTCTCATAGTTCATTGATATACTTGGTCACATGCTGCCACTACCTGCAAGGGAGACTTGGAAAAGGTAACACTATAAGGGCAGATATGTGCTCAACAAAAACTTTGGTGGTGGGTGGAGCGGGGGAGTTCTCTGACAGAAAATACAAAGGAGAGAATAGAAGTTACCAATGTCCATCTTAGTCTTCAGGGAGATGATGAATTGAACCAGGGAAACTGCAGAGGGACTAAGGAAAAAGGGAAAGATTAGAGAGGTAAGTTATCCACAGACTTGGTGGAACATTTTGCCAGGTCTGACGTGAGGATGGTGATTGGACACGGAAGCTAAAAAATATGGTCATGATTTATCACTTGGATAAAAAGATAGTGACTCCTTGAGATATGCCATATAATGGTGGTACAATAGTGATGAAGGGAATGCTATGGTTTGAAGGTTTTTGTCCCATCCAAAATGCATGTGTTGGATACCTAACTTCCAATGCAACAGTTCTGGGAGGTGGAGCCTAAGAGGAGGTGTTTGGGTCATGAGAGCTCCACCTCCTGAGTGCATTAAAGCAGCTATAAGAAGAGCATGTGTGGGGGTGTGTTCTCCTCTTTCTGTCTTTCTGTTTCTCTCTCCCACACAACCCCCCATGTTTCATTGGCACATGAAGAAATAACCTTTCTCCCCTCTGGAGGGCCCAGCATTCATGGCACCATTCTATAGGATAGGAGAAAAAGTCCTGACCCCTGATACGTTGTTTTTGGAATTCCCAGACGCCAGAACTTGGAGAAAATAAATTTCTTTTCTTTATAAGTTACACAGTCTGTGGTAATTTGTGACAACAGCATAAAATGGCCTAAGATGAGGTGAGGGGCTAATAAATATGAGTTTGAGTTAAATAGAGGCATCCAAGTAAACAGATTCAGTAGATCAATGACAATTTGAGTCTCACCAGGGAAAGGCCAAAGACCCAGGGAGCTATGTGTGTATGGGAGATATTTAATGGAGCAGAAGTAGATGAGGTCTCAGAGAAAAAGAAAGGGACCAAGTGTAAACTTTTACAAATATGGGTATGTGGAGGAGAGAAAACAATAAAATATAATGATAGACATGGGAAGTATGAATGCTACCAGGAAGAGGCAAGGAGAACACTGTGGAAAACAGGGGAGGATAGATTTCAGAAGAGAGAGACAAAGCGGTAAAGAAGAAAAACTCCTGAGAATGGGTTCCTGGGTGGAAGTGAGATCTCAACCATGTTTCCAAGGGTGGCATCACAGAGCAATGAAGATGGCTGGAGCCATGACCCTTGGGAGAAAATGAGTGATCCATGGGTGAAGATATTTGCTAGTGATAGGAAGAAGAGAGAGTGGACAGTACCTTTTGAGAAAGAGGCAGTTCAAGAGAAAACTTAGTGAAGGCAGGAAATTCTGAGAACATCTGCCATTTTTTGTTTGTTTGTTTGTTCTAAAAACGTCTAGCACTATCTGGCATCTTTGATTCACATAAAGTTGTTGAAAACCAAGGAGAAGAGAGATACTAAGAGAATGCCAGTGAACTACCTCATTGTGAGCAGGAAGAGGAGGAGGACGTGAGTGTTGGCCTGGTTAGGTAGTATCTGTGGTCAAGATATGACCAATGAAGAGGCCAACAGGGACATTAGAATGGGTGAACAGAGCAGGGTTTTGGGAGGGAGGAATGAACCCAATACCCTGGAGATAAACATTCCCCTGAGGATATGATAATAGCCTTGTATCTAAGATGAATGTGGCTTGCCACGGGTGATGCTACACATTCCATCACAATAACACCATACATATAAGCTGTCTCAGTTCTTGTTAGTCATTGCCTCATGTCCCCTGATATAGTGAGAAGACATTCTTATTAATGGCCTTTTATTCTCTTCTCTCTGTTCCCCTTGATGTAAATTATGGTTCTGAGGAAACTGTAAGGCTCTTTTTTGTTGTTGTTTTTTCACTGCCCAGAATTCTCAAATCCCATCATTCCATAGGAATCCGACTGATGTCATCTAAACCTCAGCATACATTTTTTGTTAATGATGGAAAGTTTCTCTCACCATCACCAAGGGAGTTTGCTGAGACCTAAGGGTATACGCTAAACTCTTTATCATGTAAAAAACAAAACAGAATTACCAGTGTCATTGGGGTGAACTATCTGGAAATATGAAAAATATAGAAAACATTAATAAAAAAGGAAATTCATAAGTCTATCTCAAATGCCTCCTGTGCTATAATTTATTTTTATCAAGCTATGAAAAGAATCATATGATGTTTAATGGCAGCACTTTGATTGCATATGGATATGCTGAACATGTGTCAATTATTTTTTTTAGATGCTAAATTGACAGAATTTGAAAGCTCCAAATGTGAACAGTTAAAGAAAAAAGTTGATCCCTTTGAGTTTTGTTGGAATTCTCTCGTGTTTATTCATGTTTCTTACATTAGTCAGAGTACTTATTTGCTCATTTGGGAGAAGCTAGTTATGTCAAAGCTTTCTTGTTACCGATGTTTAAATAGCTGTAAAACATTCTTTCTCTACCTGGAGAGCTGAGATTTGCTTTTTTTCCCCCTTATACATGAGTACTTTGGAACCACTTGAACATGAGCTTTTTCAGGAGTCTTTTGCCTCTTGAGCAGGGTCTACTTCAAGCTGGTATGGTTATCCTCCTGCAAAAGACTCCAAAGGCTCCTCAAGCACAGCCCACGCATCAGGTCCCCAGCTGACAAGAAAGTCAACAATTTACATGCAGTGAAGTCTCATTCTGTTTTACAGGAGGGGGAAGAACAGAACAAACATGGAAGAGAGAATAATTGACAGGAATCTGACTACAGTAAAAGATAATTCAATTTTATCTTGGTCAGGCAGCAAGGGTAGAGAAGATGCTGGTGGGGGTGTTGGCCCTGTTCTGTCCTGTGACCTCCCAGCACCTGGCTGAGATCTTTGTAAGATTTCCAAGATCTCTTTCAGTTTTAACACCACTTCTTTATTTTCCAGCAGAGAAACAGCATTACACTGCTGACCACAATGTAACCACACTCCCAGTCTTTCCCAGGGATACTTGGGACATACATCAACTTAAAAATTCATCATTCCTGGCAACAATAGACACCAGAATTACTAGAGCAGGAGGGAGGGATGGCAGCAAGGGTTGAAAAAGTACTTATCGGGTGCTATGCTCACTACATGGGTAACAGGATCAGTTGTACCCCAGACCTCAGCATCATGCAATGTATCCAGGAAAAAAACCTGCACAAGTATCCCCTGAATCTGAAATAAAAGTTGAAAATGTTTTTGAAAAATGCATCCTTCCAAAATGGTGACAACTCATTCCCGGCCATAGTCTGAATAATGTTCCCCAAACAGATCAGCTATTCCTTTCTGCACCCTGTGAATGGAACCTTATTTGGAAAAACGAATTTTTGCAGATGTGTGTAAGGTACAGATCTTGAGATGGGCAGATGATCCCGCCTGTAGGGGAAACAACTAGATGATTAATAAATGAGTTGTGGCTTTGTGCACTGAATGTGGAGATCTGACACATTTGCAAAGTTATTTTTGGGGGGCTGACCTCACTCATCTGGGCCGGCCTTGGCAGAGGCCGTGGGGGAGATGCCGGTTCCACTCAACTAGATATGCCAGATGGAAAAAAAAAAAAGTACTTTCAACAAACCCAGAAGTGGTGACTCCTAAATTGCCAGACACGGATCCTAATGTGAGGAAGACACAAGGAGATCTGACACACCCACAGAGGAGAAGAAGGTGCGAGACGGAGCACAGAGAGAATTCAGAGAGGCTGGCCTTGAGGATTGGATTGATGACTGTGGAGCCACCAGAAGCTGGAGGAGGTAAGGAAGGATCCTCCCCACGGGCTTTCCAAGGGAGCACAACCATGGACTTGACTTCAGCTCGCTGGTATTGATTCAGGACTTCCAACTTCCAGAACGTGAGAGTATGTATTAGGCTGGTGCAAAAGTAATGGCACGTTCAATACGCGTGTTGTTGGAAGCCCCTACATTGGTGGCAGTTTGTTACAGCAGCCGTAAGGAATAAATGCATTCCCCTAACAAATGAGTGTGAAAGGAAAGGATATTAGAAAAAACCAGGTCTGGGAGTGGTGGCTTATGCCCATAAACTTTGGGAAGCCAAAGCAGGAGTATAGCTTGAGCCCAAGAGTTTGAGACCAGCCTGGGCAACACAGTAAGACCCTGTCTCTACAAAAATTAAAGAAATAAAATAGCTGGGTGTGCTACTGCACACCTGCCATTATGTCTCTCGGGTGGCTGAGGTGGGAGGATCACTGGAATCCATGAGGTCAAGGCTACAATGAGCTAGGATTATATCACTGCATTCTAGCCTGGACAACAGAGTGAGACTCTGTCTCAAAAACAAAAACAAAAAAAAACAAAACCCAGATGTTCCACTATATTCAAGATACGCAGTATCCTGAATACTCATCCCTCATTCTTTTTCTGTTTATGGAATTGGGCAAGAGCTTTCTTTGTCAGAGCTCACCCATGCTTGTAAATGCATTTACTCAAGTGAAAAGCAGAGAATGGTGGCCAGGTTTGGTGACTCATGCCTGTAATTGCAGCATTTTGGGAGACAGATGCACATAGATTGCTTGAGCTTAGGAGTTTGAGATCAGCCTGGGCAAGGTAACAAAACACTGTCTCTACAAAGAAATACAAAACAATTAGCCAGGCATGATGGTTGGCGCCTGTAGTCTCAGCTAGTCTGGAGGCTGAGGTGGGAGGATAGCTTGACCCTAGGAGGTCAAAGCTGCAGTGAGCTGAGATCGTGCCATTGCACTCCAGCCTAAGCGACAGAGTAAGACGCTCTCTCTCTCTCTCTCTCTCACACACACACAAACAGAGCACAGAATGAAGACCCGCAGCAGAATTTGGAGTGCAATCCTTTTCTAACTCATGCTGAGGGTAGAGTGATGCAATTACTCAACACCCACGCCCCTGTCTGATTCCTGAGTCATTATCTCTCAGGCAAGCCCTGTCCTTCCAGAACCCGGCCTTTGCCAGGACTGTGCCTCAGAACGGGAAGGCTCTGACCAATGACAGAATGAGGTGAGTCACCAGCGGACACTGGAAACAAATGCTCATTCTTTATATCTGGGTCACTGCTTCTTGGTTTGTTGAAAGTACTTTTATTTTTTTCCATCTGGCATATCTATGTGAGCAGAACCAGCATCTAAACATACCCTCTGCCAAGGCCGGCACAGATGAGTGAGGTCAGCTTCAAAAATAATTTTCCAAACCTGTCAGATCTCCAGATTCAGTGTACAAAGCTAGAACTCATTGATTTATAACATAGTTGTTTCCCCCTATAAGCAAACAAAGAGAATAAAATCATTAGCTCGAGGCAAATGAGAGCCCCAAAGAGTGCCTGTTTCCAGGGAATGCAGTGGAGAAGTTTCTTCAGAGAGGCTGTGGGTTTCTCTCAACTGCATCATTACTCTCCAGAAATTATTTGGATTTGGAGGGTAGTGAGTTCTTTTTAACTCAGGATTCTAGTGATTTGGAATTTTAAAAGGATTAGATTATTTAGAATTTGGCTTATGACACTTAAATACACAAAGTACAATTGTAATTCAATACAAACTGCTAACATCTAACTATTCCTCTACATGCAAACCTCAACTGTGTGGATGTGAGTATAAGTATAAATTCATATCATATGTAATAGCTATTAGATTTATTAGTTTAGCTATCATTGTCTATCTCATATCTATCTCTATCTCTTCCATTTTATCCATCTATCATCTATCTACTCATCCATCTATCAAGCTTTCTGTGTACCTACTTCCCTACCTATTAAACTCTCATGTCTCTCTGTATCAATCTGTGTATCTATTTATTATCTATCCATTTATCTCATCTTATCCATTTATCTGTTATCTTATGTGTCTATCATCTGTCTCATCTATCATCTCTCTATTCATCTACATCCATCTATCATCGTCTATCATCATCTATGTCTTCTGTCTTTATCAATCCATCACTTAGTTATCTACTCATCCATCTATCATCTATCTACCTACTTTCCTACCTATCAAAATCTAATCTCTGTCATCTACCTAACTATAGATCTTTCATCTGTCTATCTATCTGTCTATCTATCTATCTATCTATCTATCTATCTATCTATCTATCTATCTAATCTATCTATCCATCATGTATCTGTTTGTCTATCTATCTATCATCTATCCATTCATTTATCCATTGAGCATATTAGCTAAGAAATTTCAAATATTCTGCCCTTATCATTTTTCATATGAAAACCACATGATAGAACTATAAGTTGCTTCAGGAAGAAGCTATAGCTATAAGAGATGGAGCAGAAACATAGCATCTTCTCTTTCTTTCATTACAGATGTGCTATCCCCAAATGATGATTACATATGGCTTAAGTCACCGTTGCACATATTTACTTTGATATTTAATTATATTCAAATTTGTTATTGTTCTATACACCATCTCACAGTAACTCAGAATGATCATTATAGGTGTCCATTGCATTGGATACTTAATTCTACTCAACCTTATAATGGTTGTGTAGAATGCCTCCAACACACCTTTTAAGCAGATTTTTGGGATTTGTGTAATTGCTCTTTCAGATGAAGGACAGAAGACAAATTTCATCTGCATGAGGTTCCCAATCACAGCAATATTGAGTGAATGGGAATTTACAGTAGAGTCACTTTCTTCTTAAACCCATTGCAATGAATCTTTTCATGCCTGCCTTTGTGAGATTCACCAGTTTCTTGTCATGGCTAAATTTGGCTCTTTATTGAACAGGTTATGTGGTCATCCAATATGATCTGACATGTACTAAACTGTTTCCTCTCCTTTCAGGAGTTGAGGCCCAATTTAATTGATGTCACCATGTAAAATAGCCCAGGAGTCAGGATTCCTGTTTCCATAACAGGTGAGAGAGGATGTGAAAAATTCTGTAACTTCTCCAACACTCAGAGTGTTGGAGAACACAAACACACCCCAAGAGTATATTAATGTATAGTTAATACACATATATTAACTATATATAAAAATATATATTAACTATAACGTATAGTTAATATACATAATATATGTATAGAGTATACGTACAATGAACAATGTGGGAGTTGGGGTGCCAACCCTCCATGCAGTCAAAAATCCACCTGTAGTATGAGCACAGGGCTCACACCTGTAACCCCAGCACCTTGGGAGGCTGAGGTGGGTGGATCACTTGAGCTCAGGAGTTCAAGACCAGCCTGGCCAACATAGTGAAATCCTGTCTCTACTAAAAACACAAAAATTAGCCGAGTGTGGTGACGTGTGCCTGTAATCCCAGCTACTCGGGAGGCTGAGGCAGAAAAATCACTTGGACCCAGGAGCCCGAGGTTGCAGTGAGCAGAGATTGAGTCACTGCACTCCAGCCTGGCCAACAAGAACACAACTCTGTCTCAAAAAAAAAATCCACTTGTAACTTTTGACTCTCTCAAAACAAATAATGATAACCTACTTTTGAGTGGAAGCCTTCCTGATAACATAAACAGTCAATTAGCACATATTTTGTATGTTATGTGTATTAAATACTCTATTCTTACAATAGAGCAAGCTAAAGAAAAGAAAATGTCATTAAGAAAATAATAAGGAACAGAAAACACATTTACTATTCATGAGTGGAAGTGGATCATCATAAAAGTGTGCATCCTCATTGTCTTCATGTTGAGGAGGCTGAGGAGGAAGAGAAGGGTTGGTCTTGCTGACTCGGTGGTGCCAGAAGTGGAAGAGAATCCAATCCCCTTCTAATTGGACCACATAGTTCAAACCTGTGTTGTTCAAAAGTCAACTGTAATGTAGTTAAGTGATGACTCAATGAACAGTGGTTCCTACAATGAAGCCATTGTCCTAACAGTGGCTTATGATAAATTTTTGAGAATACATATAATTATTTTTGGTAGATGGTCACCAAGATGAAATGAGTGTATGCATAGCAAATCCATACAGTGGTTCGGGCTATTTTAAGTTATATTTTGCCTAAAATGGATCCTCATTCTTCACAAAGAGACTGCATTGCTCAGTCCGTGTTCTTTGTGATGGAAATATTTCTGTGGTCGGGACCAGTGACTTCTTTGTTTTCCTTGGACACATTTCCTATAATAAAATGATCTAACTATATTGCCCAAGGGAGCAGAAGATTGGAGATCTGTCGTGTGTGTGTGTGGGTGTGGGTGTGGGTGTGTGTGTATGTAGGAGATGGAAATACAAAGGGAGAGATAGAGAATAGAAAAAGAGAAAAAAATAGATGATAGGTAGATGATAGAAGGATGATAGAGAGAGATAATAGGTGATATGTAGACAGATAGATGGTAGAAAGATAAAAGGATAATAGATGATGGATGATGGATAGAAAGCTAAATAGATATACGGATAGATAGATATAGTTAGAAATACAGATAGAGATAGATAGATAGAAATATAGAAAGATAGAAAGATAGATAGATAGATAGATAGATGATTGATAGATAGATAGATAGATAGATAGATAGATAGATAGATAGATAGATAGATGGATGGATGGATGGGAGTGGAGAGGACTTTCATTTTTAAGAAATATATTAGCTGTACTGAGGGAAGCCCAGCAGCCATTCTGCCATGAACCTTCCTTTGCAGGATTGTAACCACGCTCTTCTCATCATCTAT
This sequence comes from Macaca thibetana thibetana, assembly GCF_024542745.1. Classification (NCBI taxonomy): domain Eukaryota; kingdom Metazoa; phylum Chordata; class Mammalia; order Primates; family Cercopithecidae; genus Macaca; species Macaca thibetana. The sequence goes on along the minus strand of NC_065599.1, from coordinate 9,702,277 downwards.
CATTAGGGTTTATGCACATGCCCTTAAACAACCGCAGAAAAATGCAGGTTGTCCATGCTTCTGCCAGATGATATGATCCTAAAATGGAACTACTTGAGAGACACGCTATTGGAGGAGCATTTTTGAAGGACTCATGGTCCTGGATAGCATAGATTTTATTTTCAGTAAAATAAAATCTGGACCATCCAAAAGCTGAGCTCTTAGCCCACTTCTGTTGTAGTTCTCCACAGAATTGCTAATGCTGAGCGGTACCTTCTTATTGTGCACGGACCTCTAAACTTAGAATATCTGTAACAGATTGCACTTTTCAGTTGTGAACCTGTCTTTCCTGCAGGGGTACTGTTGAAGACATTTTTGGTATGAATGACCCAGATATGACTGGAAAAGCTTTGCATAATTTCTTACCAAAGAAATGTATTATTAATAACACAGAAGATGTCTCACTTTTTTCTTTTGGCTTCCAGGAAGCTTGTCGCTATGTATTTGCGATTAATATTAATTTTATTTTTTAATTTTAATTAATTAATTTTTTATTTTTTTGAGATAGAATCTTTCTCTTGTTGCCCAGGCTGGAGTGCAGTGGCACGATCTTGGCTAGCTGCAACCTCTGCCTCTTGAGTTCAACCAATTCTCGTGCCTCAGCCTCCCAAGTTGCTGGGATTACAGGCAGCCACCACCATGCCCGGCTATTATTTTATAGCACTTTCTGAGTTCATCCCTAGCATCTTATTTTGTGTAAGTTTTTGGACAATGTGTGACTCTGAGGACAGGGATCATGTCCTCTTGGTGCTGTTGCTACTGCAAAGATAAGCACGATAGATCTTGGTTAAATATTAATAGAAAAATGCATTCTGTCTTTCCACCTGTGCTCAATAAGATTGGTCCTTTCCATCCAGAGCTTGATTACAGCAGCCTTTTGACCTCACATCTGATAAAAATTTTGATTTTGTGTTTTGAAGTCACCATTATTGATAAATATTTCATTATTTATTATATTGTGTATATACATAATTATTTGTATATGTATTTTATAGATAATAAATTATGTTATTAAAATTTAATGTTATCATAAATATGTAATAATTTGAATATGTAAAAGTATATAATATAAGTAGTTTAAAATAGTATAAATAATAAAATAATAATATAATAATAAAATAGTATAAAATGTTATGTATGTCATAAAATATATTTATAAAATATAACTATGTATTATATATAATTTATATCATTTTATATTATATATAACTATATTATCTATTACATAATTTATGCTATAGTTATATAATATATAACACCGTATACAATATATGACATATTATATATAAGATATATGATATATATTACATATAAAACATTTAATTATAATATATACTACATAGTATATAATATATATTACATAATATATAATGTATATAACATACAGACATAACACCATGTTATATAACACCTTATACTATAAAATATATGACATTTACATTATATTATGTATATGATATATATTACATATAACATATTTATGTCATATATTACATAGTATATATTACATAGAATATAATATATATTACATAGTATATTATATATAATATACATAGACATATAATGGTGTATTATACATCATATAGTTATATATTACATATTATTAAGTTGGTGCGAAAGTAAAAAAAGGTTTCTGCCATTAAGAGTAATGGCAATTTGCCGGGCGCGGTGGCTCACGCCTGTAATCCCAGCGCTTTGGGAGGCCGAGGCGGGCGGATCACAAGGTCAGGAGATCGAGACCACGGTGAAGCCCCGTCTCTACTAAAAATACAAAAAATTAGCTGGGCGCGGTTGTGGGCGCCTGTAGTCCCAGCTACTTGGGAGGCGGAGGCAGGAGAATGGCGTGAACCCGGGAGGCGGAGCTTGCAGTGAGCCGAGATCGCGCCACTGCACTCCAGCCTGGGCGACAGAGCGAGACTCCCTCTCAAAAAAAAAAAAAAAAAAAAGAGTAATGGCAATTTAATATATAATATGAAATAACATATAATTTGGGTTTTCTTATAATAATATAATATTTGAAATACTATATATTATATATAGCATTTAAGTATTATATATTATATATAGTATTTAAGTATTATATATTATAATATTTAAGATATATTATTATATTATATATAACATACCTATTATACATAATATATAATGTATACCTCCAAATCCAAAGTATATTCAATTTGACTAATACTTACAAGGCACCTTCAGCATCTGAGGTATTCTGAGGCCATTTCCTGCCATTTTGACTGGGTGAATTTTTGGCGATCAATTGTTGATTCCCAATGGTGTCCCTGCTTCTAATCTTTTCCTGTCTAGGGGACCCCAAACCACAGGCCAGCTTCTGTCTGAGAAACTCATCTCTGCTCACACCTCTCTCATGCTCAAAATCCTTCAAATGCTTCCAGCTATCCCAAGAAAAGGGAAAGCCAGACTCCTTTGCCTCGTTCTCAGCACATCCCCTCATCAGCCATTTTCTCATATTTCAGCCTTATTTGCACTATAACATATCAGGAGAGTTAAGTTTGGGGCTGGAAGAAAACCATTCGGGTCCTGGCATCATTTGCCCAGAATTCCATCTGCTCAGGCTGCTTCTGAGCAAAGCAATGCTTATGACCCCGTAGAAGGTCCTTCCTTCCCCTGGACACTCCAACCCTTCTGAGCTCATGGTGAGGTGAGGACCAAATGCTTTGCAGAAGAGTAATGCATGGAATATGTCAAAAAACCCCTGTGAAATTGGATGGCGTGCAAACTAAACATCAGGCGCCCCACAAACCCTAGCCAAAATCGAGCTTGACTTCTTGCACAGGGAGTTGTGGGTTTAAGGATGATATCAGATACTTGAAGAAACTGAGATTTTTTTATGAGAAACTTTTTTTTACATTTACTGCATTTACCTTTTTTCTATTATTGATACATACTATTTTACATATCTATGGGGTACATGTGATAGTTAATTGCTTGCATAGAGTGTGTAGTGATCAGACCAGATGTATTTGGAGTATTTGTAACATGAGAGTTAATCATTTCTATGTGCTGGGAACATTTCAAGTCTTCTAGCTATTTTAAAATACACAATACATTATTGCTAACTATACACACCTTACCCTGCTATCAAATATTAGAACTTATGTCTTTTATACAACTGTATAAAATTAGGATTTGATGACCATCTATGATATATGCCAGCAACAGAGTATCAGGCTGATGCTTTTACATCTCTGCCCTACAGGGTCTTTTGATGTACATTGGGAATAATAATCTTTATATTACAGAGATTTGGGGGGAAAGATTAGAGATGATATATATTAAAACAGGGTTCCCCATGTGGCCTGTTAGGAACTGGGCCACACAGCAGGAAGTGAGTAGCAGGTGGACAAGCAAAGGTTCATCTGTATTGGCAGCTGCTCTCCATCTACCTACTAAGCGCCATCTCCTGGCAGATCAGCGGTGGTATTAGATTCTCGTAGGAGCATGAACCCTATTGTGAGCTGCACATGGGAGAGATCTAGGTTGACGCTCCTTATGAGAATCTAATGCCTGATGATCTGTCACTGTCTACCATCCCCCCAAGATGGGACTGTCTCGTTGCAGGAAAACAAGGTCAGGGCTCCCACTGATTCTCCATGATGGCGTGTTGTAAAATTATTTCATTGTATATTGCAATGGAATAATAAGAGAAATACGGTGCACAATAAATGCAATGTGCTTGAATCATCCTGAAACCATCCTGCTCCCAACCCTAGCCATGGAAAAGTTGTCTTCCACAAAACCTGTCCCTGGTGCCAAAAACGTTGAGGACTGCTGTGTTTAAATACTGTTTGCTTTACTCAGCAAACTGTCATAAGTTTGCTGTGATATCAGCGTGACCACAGATAAGGCTCTCAATAAATGCACCAGTTAAGTTTTTGATGAAATTGAATATATTTTTCTTGGGTTTCCTAGAAGCACCATCCTAACGCTGGAAAGACAGTCCCATAATATCAAGAAGAAAGACAAGCCAAGGATTGCATACTGAAATTATTTTAACAGCTGAAGTTCCTCTTATATATGCCACTCTTTTGCAAACACCCATTAGAAGAGAAAACAAACAGACATTTGAGGCTTCATTTCTTGCCATCCTCCTCTTCAATTTCCTTTATCCTCCTAATTCACAAACGTAGCCACTTGGATGCAGCAGCATCCTATTACAATTTCCTTTATTTATTTTATTTCATTTTTTGAGACAGAGTCTTGCTCTGTCTCACAGGCTTGAGTGTAGTGGTGCAATCTCGGCTCACTGCAACCTCCACCTCCTGGGTTCAAGTGATTCTCATACCTCAGCCTCCTGAGTTTCTGGGATTACAGACGCATTTCACTACGCCTGTCCAATTTTTGTATTTTTAGCAGACATGGGGTTTCGCCATGTTGGCCAGGCTGGTCTCACACCTTGACCTCAAGTGATCCGCCTGCCTTGGCTTCCCAAAGTGCTGGGATTACAGCTGTGAGCCACTGTGCCCAGTCACAATTTCTTGGATCACAATTTTTTTCTGCATATAGTTGGAGGTTCTTTTTTTTAAAAAAAAATCTAAGAGAATTGTATGAGTAAAAGAAGAATTAGAATAAGAACATGATATACTTGAGGGTGCTTTTTAGATGAATATAACTGAATTTAGTTTTTCCTGTTGTAAAAACTATTGTTACATTGAAAATCTAAAATGAACTTTCAGCATTTGGTGGTTAAGGCCAGTTTTATATGTTAGGTAAAGAACTTTATTGGTAAGACTCTACTCATAGTTATTACCCTGAGAAAAATAGACATAAGAGATGGGAATGCATTTTTATGATTTAGGGTCTTACCATTTTAAAGGAAGGTGATTTACCCTGAGATATGGTAGAGAAAATAATGCTTGCTGTGTTAGTTTGCTAGGGCTGCATAACCAGGTCCCCCAGAATTCTCCCATGGTCCTGGAGGCTGGAATTCTGAGATCAAGGTGTGGGCAGGGCTGGTTCCTCCTGAGGTCTCTAGCCTGGGCTTGGACATGCTGTCTTCTCTTGTGCCCTCACAGGATTGTCCCTCTATGTGTGTCTGTGTCCTTATCTCCTCTTCTTATGAGACGTCTTAGTCCATTTGAGGCTGCTATCACAGAATACCACAGACTGGGAGGCTTATAAACAACAAACAATGAGTCTCTCACAGTCTTGGAGGTTGGAAGTCTGAGATCAAGGTGTGGGCAGGGCTGGTTCCTCCTGAGGCCTCTCTCCTGGGCTTGGAAATGCTGTCTTCCCCGTGTATCCTCACGTGATCATACCTCTATGTGTGTCTGTGTCCTAATACAGTTGGAAATAAAAACTGTTTTAAAAAGAAATACCAAATGTCTGCAGAAAATATTGAAATACTAATTCAATAAAAATGGTAAAATGAAAACTAAAATGGTTATTTATAGTTCTTAATGAAGTACCATTTGCAATAAAAATATATCTTTTATTATTATACTTTAAGTTACAGGGTACAAGTGCACAACATGCAGGTTTGTTACATATGTATACAACATGTGCCATGTTGGTGTGCTGCACCCATTAATTCGTTATTTACATTAGGTATTTCTCCTAATGCTGTCCCTCCCCACTGCCCCCACCCCATGACAGGCCAGGGTGTATGATGTTCCCCACCCTGTGTCCAGATGTTCTCATTGTTCAGTTCCCACCTATGAGTGAGAACAGGCAGTGTTTGGTTTTCTGTTCTTGTGAGAGTTTGCTAAGAATGATGGTTTCCAGCTACATCCATGTCCCCACAAAGGATGTGAACTCATCCTTTTTATGGCTGCATTGTATTCCATGGTGTATATGTGCCACATTTTCTTTACCCAGTCTATCATTGATGGGCATTTAGTTTGGTTCCAAGTCTTTGCTATTGTGAATAGTGCCACAATAAATATACAGGTATATGTGTCTTTATAGCAGCATGATTTATAATCCTTTGGGTATATATTCAGTAATGGGATGGCTGAGTCCCAAAGTATTTCTAGCTCTAGATCCTTGAGGAATTGCCACACTGTCTTCCACAATGCCTGAACTAGGTTACACTCCCACTAACAGTGTAAAAGCGTTCCTATTTCTCCACATCCTCTCCAACAGCTGTTGTTTCCTGACTTTTTAATGATTGCCATTCTAACTGGTGTGAGATGGTATCTCATTGTGGTTTTAATTTGCATTTTTCTGATGACTAATGATGATGAGCATTTTGTCATGTGTCTGTTGGTTGCATAAATGTCTTCTTTTGAGAAGTGCCTATTCATATCATTTGCCCACTTTTTGATGAGATCGTTTGATTTTTTCTTGTAAATTTGTTTAAGTTCTTTGTAGATTCTGGATATTAGCCCTTTTTCAGGTGGGAAGATTGCAAAAATTTTCTCTCATTCTGTAGGTTGCCTGTTCACTCTGATGGTAGTTGCTTTTGCTGTGCAAAAACTCTAGTTTAGTCAGATCCCATTTGTCAATTTTGTCTTTTGTTGCCATTGCTTTTGGTGTTTTAGTCATGAATTCCGTGCCCATGCCTATGCCCTGAATGGTATTGCCTAGGTTTTCCTCTGGGTTTTTATGGCTGTAGGTCATTTAAGTCTTTAATCCATCGTGAGTTAATTTTTGTATGAGGCGTAGGGAATGGATCCAGTTTCAGCTTCCTACATATGGCTAGCCAGTTTTCCCAGCACCATTTATTAAATAGAGAATCCTTTCCCCGTTTCTTGTTTTTGTCAGGTTTGTCACAGATTGGATTGTTGTAGATATGTGGCGTTATTTCTGAGGCCTCTGTTCTGTTCCATTGGTCTATATATCTATTTTGGTACCAGTACCAGGCTGTTTTGATTACTGTAGCCTTTTAGTATAGTTTGAAGTCAGGTAGCATGAAGCCTCCACCTTTGTTCTTTTTGCTTAGGATTGTCTGGGCTATGCAGGCTCTTTTTGGGTTCCATATGAACTTTAAAGTAGATTTTTCCAATTCTGTGAAGAAAGTCAGTGGTAGCTCAATGGGGGTAGCATTGAATCTATAAGTTACTTTGGGCAGTCTGGCCATTTTCACAATATTGATTCTTCCTATCCATGAGCATGGGATGTTTTTCCATTTGTTTGCATCCTCTCTTATTTCCTTGAGCAGTGGTTTGTAGTTCTCCTTGAAGAAGTCCTTCCCATCCTTTGTAAGTTGGATTCCTAGGTATTTTATTCTCTTTGTAGCAATTGTGAAGGGGAGTTTACTCATGATTTGGCTCTCTGTCTGTCTGTTACTGGTATATAGGAATGCTTGTGGTTTTTGCACATTGATTTTGTATCCTGAGACTTTGCTTAAGTTTCTTATCAGCTTAAGGAGATTTTGGCCTGAGAAGATGGGGTTTTCTAAATATACAATCACGTCATCTGCAAACAGAGACAATTTGACTTCCTCTTTTCCTACTTGAATACTATCTATTTCTTTCTCTTGCCTGATTGCCCTAACCAGAACTTCCAATACTATGTTGAATAGGAGTAGTGAGAGAGGGCATACTTGTTTTGTGGTGGTTTTCAAGGGGAATGCTTCCAGTTTTTGCCCAGTTTGTAGTTCTCCTTGAAGAAGTCCTTCCTATCTCTTGTAATTTGGTTTCCTAGGTATTTTATTCTCTTTGAAGCAATTGTGAATGGAAATTCACTGATGATTTGGCTCTCTGTGTGTCTGCTATTGGCATATGGGAATTCGGCTGTGAATCCATCTGGTCCTGGACTTTTTTGGTTGGTAGGCTATTAATTATTGCATCAATTTCAGAAGCTGTTTTTGGTCTATTCAGAGGTTCAACTTTGTCCTGGTTTAGTCTAGGGTGGGTGTATGTGTCCAGGAATTTATCCATTTTTTATAGATTTTCTAGTTGATTTGCTTAGAGGTGTTTATAGTATTCTCTGGTGGTAGTTTGTATTTCTGTGGGATTGGTGGTGCTATCCCCTTTATCATTTTTTATTGCATCTATGTGACTCTTGTCTCTTTTATTCTTTATTAGTCTTGCTAGCAGTCTATGAATTTTGTTGATCTTTTCAAAAAACCAACTCCTGGATGCATTGATTTTTTGAAGGATTTTTTTTGTGTCTCTATATCCTTCAGTTCTGCTCTGATCTTAGTTATTTCTTGCCTTCTGCTAGCTTTTGAATGTGTTTGCTGTTGCTTCTCTAGTTCCTTTCATTGTGATGTTAGGATGTCAATTTTAGATCTTCCCTGGTTTCTCGCGTGGGCATTTAGTGCTGTAAATTTCCCTCTACGCTCAGCTTTAAATGTGTCTCAGAGATTCTGGTACAGTTTTCATGTAGTTGAGTGGTTTTGATTGAGTTTCTTAGTCTTGAGTTCTAGTTTGATTGCACTGTGGTCTGAGAGACAGTTTGTTATAATTTCTTTTCTTTTTCATTTGCTGAGGAGTACTTTACTTCCAACTGTGTGGTCAATTTTGGAATAAGTGCGATGTGGTGCTGAGAAGAATGTATATTCTGTTGATTTTGGGTGGAGAGTTCTGTAGATGTCTATTAGGTCTGCTTGGTGCAGAGTTGAGTTCAATTCCTGGATATCCTTGTTAACTTTCTGTCTCGTTGATCTGTCAAATGTTGACAGTGGGGTGTTAAAGTCTCCCATTATTATTGTATGGGAGTCTAAGTCCTTTGTAAGTGTCTAAGGACTTGCTTTATGAATCTGGGTGCTCCTGTATTGGGTGCATATATATTTAGGATAGTTAGCTCTTCCTGTTGAATTGATCCCTTTACCATTATGTAATGGCCTTCTTTGTCTCTTTTGATCTTTGATGGTTTAAAGTCTGTTTTATCAGAGACTAGAATTGCAACCCTTGCTTTTTTTTTTTTGTTTTCCATTTTCTTGGTAGGTCTTCCTCCATCCCTTTATTTTGAGCCTATGTGTGTCTCTGCATGTGAGATGGGTCTCCTGAATACAGCAGACTGATGGGTCTTGACTCTTTATTCAATTTGCCAGTCCATGTCTTTTAATTGGACCATTTAGTCCATTTACATTTAAAGTTAATATTGTTGTGTGAACTTGATCCTCTCATTACGATATTAACGGGTTATTTTGCTCGTTAGTTGATGCAGTTTCTTCCTAGCATCAATGGTCTTTACATTTTGGCATGTTTTTGCAATGGCTGGTACTGGTTGTTCCTTTCCATGTTTAGTGCTTCCTTCAGGATCTCTTGTAGAACAGGCCTGGTGGTGACAAAATCTCTAAGCATTTGCTTGTCTGTAAAGGATTTTATTTCTCCTTCACTTATGAAACTTAGTTTGGCCGGTTATGAAATTCTGGGTTGAAAATTCTTTTCTTTAAGAATGTTGAATATTGGCCCCCACTGTCTTCTGGCTTGTAGAGTTTCTGCTGAGAGATCTGCTGTTAGTCTGATGGGCTTCCCTTTGTGGGTAATCCGACCTTTATCTCTGGCTGCCCATAACATTTTTTCTTTCATTTCAACTTTGGTGATCTGACAATTATGTGTCTTGGAGTTGCTCTTCTCAAGGAGTATCTTTGTGGTGTTCTCTGTATTTCCTGAATATGAATGTTGGCCTGCCTTACTAGGTTGGGGAAGTTCTCCTGGATGATATCCTGCAGAGTGTTTTCCACCTTGGTTCCATTTTCCCCGTCACTTTCAGTCACACCAATCAGATGTAGATTTGGTCTTTTATATAATCCCATATTTCTTGGAGGATTTGTTCATTTCCTTTTACTCTTTTTACTCTACATTTCTCTTCTCACTTCATTTCATTCATTTGATCTTCAATAACTGATACTCTTTCTGCCAGTTGATTGAGTCAGTTACTGAAGCTTGTGCATTTGTCACGTAGCTCTTGTGTCATGGTTTTCATCTCTATCAGTTCATTTATGGTCTTCTCTGCATTGATTATTCTAGTTATCCATTCTTCCATTCTTTTTTCAAGGTTTGAGTTTCTTTGCGCCGGGTACATAGTTCTTCCTTTAGTTCTGAGAAGTTTGATTGACTGAAGCCTTCTTCTCAACTCGTCAAAGTAATTCTCCATCCAGCTTTGTTCTGTTGCTGGTGATGAGCTGCATTCCTTTGGAGGGGGAGATGTGCTCTGATTTTTTGAATTTCCAGCTTTTCCACACTGCTTTTCCCCATCTTTGTGGTTTTATCTGCCTTTGGTCTTTGATGTTGATGACTTACTGATGGGGTTTTGGTGTGGGCATCCTAGTCAGGACCCTCAGCTGCAGGTCTGTTGAAGTTTGCTTGAGGTCCACTCGAGACCCTGTTTGCCTGGGTATCAGCAGCGGAGGCTGCAGAAGATAGAATATTTCTGAACAGCGTGTGTTGCTGTCTGGTTCTTGCTTTGAAAGTTTCGTCTCTGAGGTGTACCGAGCAGTGTGAGGTGTGAGGTATCAGTCTGCGCCTTGTGGGGGATGTCTCCCAGTTAGGCTACTCAGGGGTCAGGCACCCACTTGAGCAGGCAGTCTGTCCATTCTCAGATCTCAACCTCCATCCTGGGAGAACCACTGCTCTCTTCAAAGCTCAGTTGAAAATGCAGAAATCACCCATCTTCTGTGTCACTCACCCTGGGAGCTTGACGTTGGAGCTGTTCCTATTCAGGCATCTTGGGTGCCCCCCTCTCTTTTGATCTTTGTTGGTTTAAAGTCTGTTTTATCAGAGACTAGGATTACAACCCATGCTTTTTTTGTTTGTTTGTTTGTTTGTTTTCCATTTGCTTGGTAGATCTTCCTCCATCCCTTTCTTTTGAGCCTATGTGTATCTCTGTACGTAAGATGAGTTTCCTGAATACAGCACACTGATGGGTCTTGACTCTTTATCCAATTTGCCAGTCTCTGTCTTTTAACTGGAGCATTTATTCCATTTACATTTTAGGTTAATATTGTTATATGTGAATTTGATCCTTTCATTATGGTGTTAGCTGGTTATTTTACCCATTAGATAATGCAGTTTCTTCCTAGTGTCAATGGTCTTTACAATTTGGCATGTTTTTGCAGTGATTGGTACCAGTTGTTCCTTTCCATGTTTAGTGCTTCCTTCAGGAGCTCTTGTAAGGCAGGCCTGGTGGTGACAAAATCTCTTAGCAGTTGCTTGTCTGTAAAGGATTTTAATTCTCTTTCACTTATGAAGGTTAGTTTGGCTGGATATGAAATTCTGGGTTGAAAATTCTTTTCTTTGAGAATGTTAAATATTGGCTCCCACTCTCTTCTGGCTTGAAGAGTTTCTGTTGAGAGATCCATGGTTAGTCTGATGATCTTCCCTTTATGGATAACCCAACCTTTCTCTCTGGCTGCCTTTAACATTCTTATCTTCATTTCAACTTTGGACAGTCTGACGATTATGTGTCTTGGGGTTGCTCTTCTCAAGGAATGTCATTGTGGTGTTCTCTGTTTCCTGAATTTGAATGTTGATCTGTCTTGCTAAGTTGGGGAAGTTCTCCTGGATAATATCCGGAAGATTGTTTTCCAACTTGGTTCCATTCTCCCCGTCACCTTCAGGTACACCGATCAAAAGTAGATTTGGTCTTTTCACATAGTCCCATATTTCTTGGAGACTTTGTTATTTCCTTTTTACTCTTTTTTCTCTACAATCCTCTTCTCACTTCATTTCATTCATTGATCTTCAATCACTCATACCCTTTCTTCCACTTGATTGAACTGGCTACTGAAGCTTGTTCATACATTACGTAGTTCTCATGCCATGATTTTCAGCTCCAGCAGGTCATTTATGGTCTTCTCTATGCTGCTTATTCCAGTTAGCCATTCATCTAATCTTTTTTCAAGGTTTTAAAGCTTTCTTGCAATGGGTTCGAACATCATCCTTTAGCTCAGAAAAGTTCGTTATTATTGACTTTCTGAAGCCTACTTCTGTCAACTCATCAAAGTCATTCTCTGTCCAGCATTGTTCCATTGCTAGCAAGGAGCTGCTATCCTTTGGAAGAGAAGAGGTGCTCTGGTTTTTAGAGTTTTCAGCTTTTCTGCTCTGGTTTCTCCCCATCTTTGTGATTTGATCTACCTCTGGTCTTTGATAATGGTGACCTACAGCTGGGGTTTTGTTGTGGTTGTCCTTTTTGTTGATGTTGATGCTATTCCTTTCTGTTGGTTACTTTTCCTTCTAAGAGTCAGATCTGTCAGCTGCAGATCTGTTGGAGCTTGCTGGAGGTCCACTCTGACCCTGTTTGCCTGGCCAGGAGAGCCTACAGAACGACAAATATTGCAGAACACAAATATTGCTGCCCGATCCTTCCTCTGGAAGCTCCATCTCAGAGGAACACCCAACCGTATGAGGTGTCAGTCTGCTCCTACTGGGAGGTGTCTCCCAGTTAAGCTACATGGGGGTCAGGGACCCACTTGAGGAGGCAGTCTGACCATTCTCTGAGCTCAAACTCGATGCTGGGAGAAACACTGCTCACTTCAGAGCTATCAGACAGGTATGTTTAAGTCTGCAGAAGTTTCTGCTGCCTTTTGTTCAGCTATGCCCTGCCCCCAGAGATGGAGTCTACAGAGGCAGGCAGGCCTCATTGAGCTGCGGTGGTCTCCACCAAGTTCTAGCTTCCCAGCCACTTTGTTTACCTACTTAAGCCTTAGCAATGGCAGATGCCCCTCCCCAACCCAGGATGCCACCTTGCAGTTTGATCTTGGACTGCTGAGCCTAGCAGTGAGCAAGGCTCTGTGGGCATGGGACCCATTAAGCCAGGTGTAGGGTATAATCTCCTGGTGTGCCGTTTGCCAATACCATTGGAAAAGCACAGTATTAGGGCGGGAGTGTCTCAATTTTCCAGGTATAATCTGTCACAGCTTCCCTTGGCTAGTAATGGGAAATCCCTGGACCCCTTGTGCTTCCTGGGTGAGGTGATGCCCCAACCTGCTTTGGCTCACCCTCCATGGGCTGTACCTACTGTCCAACCAGTCCCAGTAAGATGAACCAGGCACCTCGGTTGGAAATGCAGAAATCACCTGTATTCTGCATTAATCATGCTGGGAGTTGCAGACTGAAGCTGTTGCTATTTGGCCATGTTGGAACACACCCAAAAAATATATTTGAATAATATGAAATTCAGTGATTTCTTTGACTCTCAGCTTCTGGTAGTAATTAAAAGAAGCCCCTTGGTGATCTCCAGAAGAAGCCTGGAGTTCAGATAATTTGCAGTTACTAAACAAGCATGTGATTAGGCAGAAACGAACTTGGGTTTCCTGGTGGAAATTAGGTCTTTGTTATGGTAGATTCTGCACTTTGCACTGTGTTTCTGTCTGCATTAATACATACTTATTCATCATGATGCCTCTTTTGTTATTATACTTTAACTTCCAGGGTACATGTGCACAACATGCAGGTTTGTTATATAGCTATCCATGTGCCATGTTGGTTTGCTGCACCTATCAACCCATTATTTACATTAGTTATTTCTCCTAGTGCTATCCCTCCCCTAGCCTTCCACTCCCTGACAGGCCCCAGTGTGTGATGTTCCCCTTCCCATGTCCATGTCTTCTCCTTGTTCAACTCCTACTTATGAGTGAGAACATGCGGTGTTTGGTTTTCTGTTCTTGTATTGGTTTGCTGAGAAGGATGGTTTCCAGCTTCATCCATGTCCCTGAAAAGGACATGAACACATGCTTTTGAATGGCTGCATAGTATTCCATGGTGTATATGTGCCACATTTTCTTTAACCAGTCTATCATTGATGGGCATTTGCGTTGGTTCCAAGTCATTGCTATTGCGAATAGTGCTGCAATAAACATATGTGTACATGAGTCTTTATAGTAGCATGGTTTATAATCTTTTGGGTGTATATCCAATGAGATTGCTGGGTCAAATGGTATTTCTAGTTCTAGATCCTTGAGGAATCACGTTACTGTTTTCCACAATGGTTGATCTAATGTAGACTCTCACCAATAGTGTAAAAGTGTTCCTATTTCTCCACATCCTCCCCAGCAGCTGTTGTTTCTGACTTTTTAATGATTACCATTCTAACTGGCATGAGATGGTATCTGATTGTGGTTTTGATTTGCATTTCTGTAATGACCAGTGATGATGAGCTTTTATTCATATGTTTGCTGGCTGCATAAATGTCTTCTTTTGAGAAGTGTCTGTTCATATCCTTCACCCACTTTTTGATGGGGTTGTTTGTTTTCTTCTTGTAAATCTGTGTAACTTCTTTGTAGATTCTGGATATTAGCCCTTTGTCAGATGGATAGATTGCAAAAGTTTTCTCCCATACTATAATACTAGAGTTTCCCTGTTCATTCTGCTGATAGTTTATTTGGCTGTGCAGAAGCTCTTTAATTTAATCACATCCCATTTATCAGTTTTGGCTGTTGTTGCTGTTGCTTTTAGTTGCTGTTGTGTTTTAGTTGTGAAGTCTTTGCCCATGCCTATGTCCTGAATGACATTGCTTAGGTTTTCTTCTAGGATTTTTATGCTTTTAATTATTTAATCCATCTTAAGTTAATTTTTGTATAAGATGTAAGGAAGGGATCCAGTTTCAGCTTTCTGCATGTTTTTTCCACGTACTTTTAAGATTATAGTACCCACTGAGTTTCAGAGGACAAGGAAAAGAGCAAGTTGTTCATGCATCCATCTATAGGAATACTTTAAACATTTTAGGATCTAAAACGTTCTTATTTTGCCTTCCTTAAAGTTTCCCCAGCTATCATCAACCAAAAATCACTTCTGTCTTATACTTACATTTCTTTATTTTTATTTTAGGAGACACAGTCTTGCTGCATTGCCCAGGCAGGGGTGCAGTGGCACCATCATAGCTCACTTTACCCTTGACTTCCCTGGGCTCAAGTGATCCTCCCGTTTCAGCCTCCCAAGTAGCTGGGATTAGAGGTGTGTTGCAGTACACTGAATATTTTATTTTATTTTATTATTTTATTTTATTTTGAGATGGTCTCTCAC